>NC_138954.1:17375000-18067500 GCF_965226115.1 Aulonocara stuartgranti | reverse complement strand
TGATGACTTTAGTGACCTGACTCTACCTCAGACACAAGCATCAGGCGGACAACTGTGGTTAGAACAAATGAATTTGATTCAGTTTAGTTTATATAGCAACAAATCACAACAAGAGTCACTTCAAGGTGTTTTATATTGTAAGGTAAAGATACTACAATAACACAGAAAAACAACCAGATAACCCATTATGAACAAGCACTTGGCAACAGTGGGAAGGAAAAACTCTATTTTAACAGGAAGAAACCTCTGGCAGAACCAGGATCTGGGAACTGAAAAGACCAATTAATGCATGCCAGAAAAATGCGGTACATTCCCTTCAGGATATAAAAAAGAGCAAGTGATTCTTACACTTTTGTCAAGATGTTCCTTTGCAATTACATGTATTTATTTTATGGGTTAATAGCATTCATTGGCAAACACTAACATGGTGATTTCAGAATATAAGCATGATAAGGAAACACACTACGAGTTCTGGTTTGCTTTAAATGGCAGACGTCTTCGTATGTCCTGATAAAATACACCCACAGAGATAGAGCAGCTTCCATAATGGATCTGCCATCCTCCCTCGGCTGTAATGAATGAGATTTGAAACAAAGGAGGATGGTACCTGAAAGCCAGACACTAAACACACAGATGGCTCAAATTGCCTATGCTGCTCCAGAGACTGAGGAGACTGAAGTAGTGCCAGAGAAAGTTAAAATAACCTTGAACAAAACAAGGCAGAAAGGAAAACAGAAAAACAATATGCGAAATCCGTCAATGTCAATCTATGATAGCTGGAATTTTAATGGAGCTGCCGTGCCCCTTCAAGTATCTCCCCCACTGTTATTTTTATGTAATTAATTAAATGTTGACCGGTCGTGAGGTAGTCAAGTCCTACAAACTACAAAGTACCCTATGCAAACACAGAAATTAATTACCACTTTCTCACCTTTATAACATGACCCATATCCCACACTCCCCCTCCTCTAACATCTGGGGAGCTGTTGCCGAGCTTCCACTAATCATGTTTGAAATCCGATTATACTGCTTTCACACATTGGAAATGCAGAGAGGCAAGCGGACAGATAGTGAGGGAGCATGCTTCAGAAATATCTATTACCCTATTAAAATGGGTGTGAGTGAGAGCAGTAATTATTTGCAACTTGTGTCTGGAATGATGAATGGCATGGTGGGTTTGTTCTGCCCAACGCAAATCTATCTCTGGTACACTGGAGGTCTGTACCAATCCACACTCCGCGAACCCCTCTTCATCTTCCGACAAGGAGTCTACTTCAGAGTGCAGGAGAGTGTTTGGCTGAGTGATGGCCTGAGTGTTTGTGAGTGTGTGGAAAGGATTTCATATGTGTGTGTTTCCCCTTTTAGGAGAAATTCTTCTTTCGGATACTGAAATGTTTTCTCCTCACGGACTGTGGCGGAGCTCAGGTTCTAATGGAGGTCAAGACAGTGGGCGAGTACACACTCATGTTAATGAGGATATTGTTTTGTTGTCATTGATTAAAATGTTTCCCCAAGGCTGGAGCATTCAGGGCACTAATAAAAAAAAATGTAATCACTGATGTGATTAAGAGATGCGTGATGATTCATGACAATAATTGTGCTAGGGGAAGATAACATAGCCGCTCGTGACCTCGTAAACGTGGAAGATACGGGAAAGTCAATCCCTGATTTCATTACAAGCAAATCAGGCCAAATCCAGCAGCTCTCACCAGATACAGATCAGAGTTCAGATACTGATAATAAAGTTAATCATTTGTATACACATGTATCGACCACGTGAGATTCGGATTTAGCAATGCAGAAACTGCGAAAAGTCTATTTTTACCTGATTATTTAAAAAAATATAAATTTACCTGTGACCACCCAACAACAGTGAGTAATGGTATCATTAAAATCACATATACCTGCAGGAGTCCCTATAGTAAATGACTGTCAGTGGCTAACGATGGTGTTTTGAAAAGCCCACTAAGTTTAATTTCGACCAAGCAGACCACTATGCCTGCAGCACTGATAGTAACTACACAGAACTGTCAGTATTAATTCTAGAAACACACAAAATAACTATTGACTTTTTATCCGTGTTGCTAAACATTTAAAAATGAATACTTCTGGGAGTTTATTTAAGTCCAGTACTGGAATTGAAATTAAAAGAACATTGGTCTTTTGAAAATAGTTTTGCTTTTCAGAAAATTCAGAAGAGTCTCCAGAAGGCCAATGAAAGTTTTTACTGACTACTTGATTTTAATGAGTACTTACAACAACATCACTGGCTGAAATACAACCCCAAACCATGACAGAAGCTCCACCAGGTTTCACAGATTCCTTTAGATATTCACCTTCCTCTGTATATACTGTCTGAATTTAAATTCCTTTCTCTATACGACCTGTTACCATTGATTTTCAGTCTGGTTCTTGTGTAATTTTGCATAGCTCAGCCTTTTCTCCCAGTTTCCATTCCTTAAGAGTCTATTCTTGATAGGCACCAATAGGCAAGCAGCTAGATAACCCGAAGGACCCGATGTGTCTCTCAGATACTGTGTCAGATGGATTTTTTACCATCCTTAAGGGCATGACTTACAGATGCTGTTCATCTGCTGTAGATAGCGTTTAGACCTACTACTGTTACGTTTGTCCTCCACTTGTCCAGAAGGAAAACATCTGGCTCTTTGGGAAAAAAATATGAGGAGTCACTCAAGTCTTTTATATATTACTGTATATGTCTGCACTGTAAGCAGATATTTCCTAATTGAGTACTTTTTTTTGGAAAATTCCTTTGATCTCCTCCCAACCACAATGTTGACGTAAGAGCACATGGTCATTCAGACTAATTGCAGATGACTGCACAGCACATCCAGAGGAACAGTTAGAGCGGTACACTACAGCTCAGGCAGATGCTCCCCATCTTCCAAAGCACTAAAAGAGGTGTGGCCCCCTTTTGCATGATAAGGCAATAACCTCACAATCACAAGGCATGCTCAGTGAAATCAACTTTATGGGGAGCTATTCGGCATCTGCTCTTGCTACCCACTGACCGTGTTGAGTGTATGTTTGTGCTCCTAGTAAATTGACACATTAACTTTTAATTAGCAAGCATCCATCCAGTCTTTTGGAACACCTGCTACAATTTAGGGAAGTAGTCAACTGTGAATGTGAAGTGCACCTAATAAGTGTAAGTTATTTGATGCAAGGGGAGAATTGACCATTCAACCTTTCTTTATGGCACTAAACATCAATCAGACACTCAACAAACAAGTTAAAAATGTTATAAAAAGGGTTGAGGTGTATTCACCTGCTGCCTGGGCACCAGCGTGACTTGGGCCACCCATTGCTGCTGAGTGGCGGCGTCACTCGCCGTGATCAGCAAAGGTGACACAGGGAGTGTGGAGCGCTGAAGAGTCCTGGCAGCATAGAGGACTCCGTTGGCCTCTATCCGAAAGTCAGATGGGTTGCTGCATTCAAACTGCATCAGACCACCACGGCCACAGCTGACAAACCTCACTGCAAGAGACAGAGACAAATAGATTTGAGTTCAAAATTAGTTTAACTGTAAAACCCCAGAAAATAAAGAAGAAAGAGCTAGGGATATAGACAAAGGAGAAGGAAGACAGGCAGCCAGACAGAAGGTCCACAAAGGTTTTCTGATTCTCCTTCTCATACTCATACATTATTCACTTCAAGCTGTGCCCCAAAGGTATTGCTCAAAACAGGTGCAGCGGAGGAGAAAGATGGAAGGAGGAGGAAAAAATAACTAAAGAAAAAGAGAGGAAGAGTGCCCCTCAAGGGCTATTAATGAAAAGCCCCAAAACCCACAACAATACATTAACAGTGAGATGTATAAATTAGACTAGTCTACATGTTTCCCCGTGTTTAAGAAACTACGAGGCAAGTGCATAAACATGGTTTATTCTGCTAGTTAAATGCTATTTTCTTTCCAGCTAAAGCCATTCCATGCTGCGTTGTCCCCGATGACACACATGGAAGCCTTCTGTGGGGGACTGCAATCCTCGGAAGACAGGTGCGTGTGTTCGTGTGGGCATGTGTGCGAGCGTGTATGAGTATTTATTTTATAGGCGAGTTCACAAAAAACACACCGAGGCGTCAGACAGGTGGACTTTCGAGTCCCACAGGTGCCTCAGTGGCAGTGGTACAACATCGGTTCATGTTACAAGTGAGTGACAGTCCAGCACAACCTATGTAGCTCTTGCAGGTGCGTGCACAAGCCCATACACACAAACATACAGACATACTTCGACACTTAAGAACATCTTTGTGTGATTTCTTTGTGTATGGGTATGTTTCCCCGTTAACCCACCCCACACCCCAAACATCCCACCCCCACCCCATACTTGAAAAACAGATATATCATTTCTATGGCCGCTCTGCTGATGCTGCTTTGAATTATTAAAGCAGATGTGGAATAACTTAACAAAACCCTTGCAGGTGGGTGCCTAATCTTCCTTTGTGCCGCTTCCCTGGGGACTTGCTCATGTCTTCAGAGCATCATCTGCTCTTGGAGAGCATTGAGTTCCTCTGGGTTTTGAGGATGCAGCAGACTTGCTTAAGGTCTACTGGAAATCCCCACAAGCACACCACATCTTGCAACTATTAAATCTCTTGGTGATGACAGAAGCGAGAAGAAAAGAGAAAGAGAGAGAATTAATCAATGAGGTTGCCCGAGGAAAGTTTGAAAATTGGCATGCAGTGGAATCACATATTCATTCTTCAAAATAGGAAGAGAACATCTTTTGCAAGGACCATGCTCTGCATTCCATTACAAGCTTTTCATATCCAACAGTTCAAATAATAAAGATAAAAGTGACACCACCTTTCTTCCATACTGGAATATACTCTCTATTGACCTTCCCCCTTCTGGTTCAATTACCCATGACCATTTGTTTTCTTCTTGCTGACATCAGATAAATGACCTTCTCCCTCTGAAGGTTTTACCTTAAAGACAGGTACACGCAAACTCAGAGCCTTCAGGCTATCATGATCCAGCCCAAGTCAGCAGCTACTCAGAGGCAGAATACAGAGTAAGAGGCTGTCAAAGTCAAAAGAATCAAAACGCTTCACACTGCGTAAGGTAGGTAGTCTCACACTGCTCTGACTGAAGTGAATTAAGAAATATATAATCCTTTTCTGCAAATGTTCGTAGATTTGATCAAATTAGCTGGTTATTTTGTTGATTAGATAATGACCTGCAATTGCAGGAACAGAGAGGCTAGTGCTTGGTTGATTATTGAAACAAACCCTCCAACATTTTTATCCACCTCTGCATTCTTTCAGCTGTACTAACTAACCATTTCCTCCCCTCCTCATTGTACTGAGTGACACTTCATTCAGGTTTTTGTCAATAAATAGGAATGACATACAAACAATGGTATGTCTAACCATAAAAGGCAATTAATAGACAACAAATGTCTATCTAGCCCAACTGGCTTCTCTCCCGCCCCCCAAAAAATACCTGACATTCATGGCCCCACTTACATATAAATACATCTAGGTGTTGCTCGCTCTCTCAGTTTGGAGGTTCATACCATATATTGCCTCCTATTTTCCATGTTCTGTCCTACTGGCACTTTTAACAATGAGTCTTTTGTAAATGTGTGCAGACATGCACTTGACAGCAGCATTTCCCCCGTGAGTTTTTTTAAGCCCAGGCCTCTTCTTGAGCTGAGCTACAGCTCCTTAACATTGCCTGAAATTTGGCCATCAGGACACCTCTGAGAGGCCCTTCAACAGTCAGGCCCCACAGCAATTGCTACAAAAACTCCCAGCAGGCACAACCATTTCCAATGATAATGAATGTGAATGTCCTGCATGTGTCTATTCATTTATCAGGCTTGCTCTGGTGGCTTATAAAACCAGAGAAATGTGTAGTGTGGCACTGCTGCTTATCTATAGCTAGGTGTGTTGGCTCCCTAAGGTACAGGGTGAAAAGAGGTCTTGGTTGCCACGCCCTAACACACATGTCATCGTGGGCACAACGATGAAGGCTGGAATTGGGCAGAAATGCCGATACAGCATGGGAGGAGGGGGGTGACTGTGGATTGGGGTTAAAAAAGATGGGGGAGCACAAGAGAGAGAGAGAGCTGGGGAAACAGGCATGTCAGCAGAAAGGCCTCTCTGACTAATGCCCTTCACCGGGGCCCAAAATTACCTCCAACTCAATGATCCCATTCACAGCTTAGATGCCATCCCCCCTCTTGCCTGACAACACAAAAACCCCGACTAACCTCTCCATAGTGCAAGAGTGCCTCTCTATTGTCTGATGAGTCACGTGACAACTCCAACTCAGACAGACACAAATAGTTGGAGAGAGAAGGGGTGGGGGTGCGGGGGGGTGCACCGAGAGATGCACTTAATTTCAAACATACAGTGTGAAGGCTGTGATTTCACGGAAGCAAAGAATATGTTCCACAATCTCATCTTTTGTGCCTGCCTGCCAAATGCATCGGCTGCAAGCGAGCAGGCTGAAAGTCCCTCCTAATGCGCTATAAATGTGACGCGACTGAAACTTCTCGTGTGAGATCATATCAATATGCCATCATTCATTTTATGGGAAGTGAGGTCACTGACAGTTGAGAAATACTCAGCGTAGGTGTTGCATACTGAGGTAAATGCCTCTCTGACCCAGCACTGGTAAATCTGCACCTCTGACAAAATGCATTCCTCACTAATGAATGTGACCACGTTTAGTACAGTGGCCTGCACTGGCAAGGAGACAATGCGATATGAAGCAGAGGCTTCCACTGAATGTGCCGTGAGAGACATCCATGCCAGCACCACTGTTTATAAGATCCCGTTAAGCCCCCACTGAAGCTCGCACTCTTGTACTTCAACTCAAACTGCTGTGATATTAAATTCTAAATTGTTGCAAGATTAGTTGTTGGTTTTTTTCTAATGCTATTACTCTGAAAGTGTATACTACACCTTCAAAGCTGGTAAGTAAACAAACACCACTGTGCAACTTAATACAGCTGTTTTCATATACTGAGCTCATTTGTTATTTTCGAGCCCTCCTATCGATATCTATATCTCTAGCAACATATATGTTTTATAAATTATGCCAAATGATGGCTATTTTGGATTTCTGTACTCAAAAGTACAGAAATGATTGCATCATGCAATATTAAATTCTCATAAAACAACAACTCACTCATTATATTAAAAGCTAAATATTGATTCATTTAAAAGGCACATAGAGGCCCATGGTATGTTTGTGTTTTTTCCCCCCTTTCTTTCAAAAATAGGATATTCTTCAGAGAAACCAACATGTAGCTCAAGCTTGGATCTGGGAATGATGATACTGCCTTTTGCCAGACTAAGCCCTTGAAGGCGTTTTACTAATGCATTGCACTTCAAACGCTCAAAAGCATTCCATGCATTTATAGCTAGGCCTAAAATATGTAAGGGATTTGCATGAAAAATATTGCAGTGTTTATTCTCCGTTCAGTGTCTCCAGCAATTAGGGAAACTAAAGAGGAATTGCATCAGAGCATAAACACATTTAACAAGCATCTGGCTCATTTTCCGAGCTTGATTGCAGTGACCATTCCCCTAGTATTTGGTTTATGCATATGGTTGGAGATCATTTTTTTTCTCCCTAAAATTGCCACTTCAATTAGGGAATTATGAAGAGGCTCTCAAAAACCACACTGATACTACCTTCCCTTATCACATACACATACATATTAGTGTACACACTGACTGGGGAAGACAATATACAACGCAGGCATGCCTAATCGTTCACACTGGGGTTTTTAAGCTCTCTTGATCTAGCAATCTGGCCCTTAGGAGATGGAAACAAATTTAATTTGTTTTGATGTTCTTTCCTTCTTCTTCTTGTTTTTTTTTTAACTTGCATTAATATCACATTTGTACATTTGGTCATTTTTTCTCTAGGGTACAGCAAATCCCATTTATAAACTACTGTACTCAAAGACAATTACAATGCAAGCAAACTACCCACCAGGACAAGAATCATCTCCCTTTTCTCCAGGAGTCTCAACACTTCTCCATAGTCCTGTAGGATACAGTGGTTATATTCCAGCAATGAGCCACAGGGAAACTACCCCTCTCCACTGGCTGCCCAATGCGAACACATCAACTGCATGCTTGGTACATACCCGCTGGGCTCTGACTAGGCTAAAATGCTAATCAAACGCAACCAACCACTTCCTAAAATGATCTTATTCCAGAAGAGAAAAAAGGTGGTTATTTCAAAAGAAAAATGTATGATAGTAGGTCTCTTTTGAATAAGCAATAATTAGCCTTTGAAGATGAGTAATCTCACTGGGTTAGTAGTGAAAGAGGGCAAGCAAAGGAACATCACAATTATGTCCAGGCCTTTGTTGGTAAATGAAACGATCCTGTGTTTTCCAGTACAATGACAGCCGAGCATTGTGTGGATTACCGTGTCAGTGAAACGAAGAACTGATAAGGCTAAGCTGCATCTTTCTGCAGTTATCAGTGCATAGCTACTGGGGTTTTGTCCTGCGAGTTATTGAGACAAGCAGCTTGATACTCAGCCTTTAGTATGCCATCACGCTGACCACATTACTAACGTGTCAATTACGCTTACTCATCACAATCCTTCTGAGGAAAGCTCTGTGACCCTAATGCAAATGCCCGGAGGTAAAGCTGATTGCATTGTTGTTGCATTAATAAGTCGAAAAATAAAACAACTAAAATTAGAATGGTTCTATAAAAAAAACAAAAAAAAAACAAAAACATAGTTCATAGTTTCCTTCATCTTCAGCACCAAAGAACTATAACTGACACTGAAAAAGTAAACTTATAATTACTGCACACTATGATAAGGCTAAATGTTAGATACACGACCACATATTAAGAACACAGACTTCTATCTCTTAAACAAACGTCTACAATGCAGAGCCTCTCATTTAAACCAAAGTTCAGCGAAATGGGTTGTTTAAGTTTTCAATTCATGTCTGTAATAACTAACCTTTGACCTTATTGTCATTCTTGAGTCATCACCACAACTTACTTCTCCTTATAGGTACTAGCAATAGTCATTTTTTTCAATCAACAAAGGCTTTGATGACGAAGAACAGAGGATAGAAAAAGGAAGAGGGGTTAAAAAAATTAATATAAAAGGATAAACAATTTGGTCGAGGTTGACTGAGACACTGAGAAACGTTTTTGGAAATCAGATTGTGAGTAATAAGCCTAATACGCCATTTTAGGTGTTCACTTGCATTAGCTTTTATTGTTTCTCTATTACAGAGGTCATTCTCTTGTGACCATACACTGCAGTAATACACAATCTAACAAATGCTCCACTGCACTCTGCATCTATCACTACTACGCCAATGTGTTGCTACGGCGCTGCTGCGTCGCATGCTTTTTCAGCTGAACAGAAAATTAATGGATCCCTGAGGCTCTGGTTGGGTGAGATATAACCATAAATATTAAACATCAGATATTGATTGCTTTCATTTATGTATCTGCTGCTATGAACTACGCAAGAACTTCAAATAAATCTTTAGGTGAGATAACTATCCGTTTTATTATTTTCACTTTTTTAGATTTCTTTAGATTTTGACAGACACAATTAAGATACTGTACTATTAAACCTATTAGTGAATAAACTAAAAGAGCGAGTGGTATACAGCTTTAATTTGGTGGTTAATATTCAAAAGAGAAAAGTATAAAAGTAATGCAGTCTATTACTGAATCAGCTTATCACTATGAGCCCCGTGTCTCGGGTTTCAAGCTGAGCTGTTATTTTCTGAAGAGGCTGATCACGAGGGCCAGGCACTAAAACTGCCTTAGTACAGCCTGTAATGTGACATTATTAGGGTCTTTTGATCTCAAAGGCACAGACTCAAAGCTATTTAATTCTTCCCCTTGATCATTCATGTCAAAACACCATCATAAAAATCAAAGAGACAAAAAAATGTAGTAGTGGCCAGTGATGAGATAACCTCTGCTGGCATGTTCAGGCTTCAGGTCTTTGAAAGATTGTTTTAATCATACCAACAAATTGGTTCCTGTCACCATTTGTTTCTGAGAGACGAAACAAAGAAATTAGCCGCAATGTTAAAACCACTGACGGGAGACAACGGCGGCCATCGTCTCGTCACAATGCAGTTTGTGAAATAAGAAATAAGAATCCGATAAGTAAGACGTCTTCGCATACACACTTAGTTGTGCAGTGAGTTAAAAAGCTAGAAAGGACTTTTACTCGGAGACAACAAACCACACTGTTAATTAAAACTTTGATTTGGACTGGACCGAGGTTGTGCAAATGAATGTTCAAGACAAGGCTATTTCCCAGCAGATTGACTGCAATTTTGATAATATTACCAGTTGTTTATTAGAATGTGATTAACTTCTGACAAATTGCCTAACCTCTCTATGTCAAGTAATGACATGGAGTTCATTTAATATAGAAAATCAGTGGACCTCGATGCTGAGACGCCTGCTTTTCAGACACTGCATGCATACTTATAGATTAATAATACTGTGTTTTAATATAGTTTTATAGGTGGCGATGCACAACCAACATGAATGTCTATCCTTTTAGACGTGCGCACCATTCAGTTATTTTAAACGGAATATGTGACCTTTGACTTCTGAACGAGCTAGATCCCACTCGGCATTGTTGCCACATTGATAATATTCACCAATATTAACTTTGTGCTAGGGATGGGCGATATGGCCTAAAATCCATATCGCGATATAATTTGAAGCATGTGCGGTAACGATATATATCACGATATATTCTTTTCTTCTGTATAACGTATTTTCCACACTAAAAATCCTTTAATTTTCTCAAAAATCGAGAGTGTGCCTTATGTATGAATTCTGGTTGTGCTTACTGACCTCAAACCGATTTTGGCGTGCAGAAATCTGTTAAAAATTGTTTTAGTACAACTTTGGTAAGCTGCACAGCTTGATGGATTGTCAGAGATTACAGCTGCCGTAGTGAGGAGCTTTGCAGAGTAATCTGGGTCCAAAACTCCGTCAGATTAAGGTCCCAAAGTCAAACGAACACTAAGAGTTAAAAACGGTCTAAATTCTTTCATCTTTAATTAAATCATCAGCGTTGCTGCTTTATCGGGTGTAACAATTAAGCTTTACATCCATGCATCCATGAAAACAGAATTTATTAAATTTAATGGAGTTAGAAGTTAACAGGAAGTTAGCTCGCTAGTTTCCACCTAAACATGACATACCATGTTCTGACTGAGAGATTTTTGAAACTAATTAAAACGTACAGCTCTGCTACCACTTCCAACATAAATGAAGACAGAAAACTAAACAGCAGTAGCGTTTGCAGGGTTACTGAAGTTGGACTACCTGGTATATAATGTTGTGCTACATGATTGCTAGCGACACAGATGAACGCCAACTTTTTTTCCCCACTGGATAAAAGTTAACGTGATGGATTCTGGTGGTTAGAGACAAATGCAATCGCATAGCAGGATGCTATACACGGGCCAAACTTTAGTCAGGAGAACAACTGAGATTATTCATCCACAATACGAGGTTAGTTATTAATATACTGCAACAACATGGGAACAGCTGCGAGAGAATTCAACATTAATGAATCAATGTTACGGAAGTGGAGGAAGGGCAGTTCTCGGCTTTGCCCATATTTCAAAAGTGCTTCATCTCTTTGCTATGACTGTCGCCTGCCATAATTTGCAGATGATAATGGTTTTAGCCGCTGCGATGCTTTCGACCAAAACAGGCGCAGCTTGATGACATCATCAGCATGCGCTATCGCGATAGAGCGATATAGTCAAAATCTCTATCGTTGGCCAAATTTATATCGTTTCTATCGTATATCGTTTATATGGCCCACCCCTACTTTGTGCCATTGATGATAAATGAAAAGTTTAAAAACTAAAGACAAGATGGAAGAAACACCCTTCATGTTATGAGTGCTAATGTTGCACCAGAACCAAGAAGGCACTCTGGAACTTCTCTGATAGCAATGCACATTCGGAAAGCTGCATATAATCCGAGTCTGAATCCAAGGTAACTACAAATAACTAGATATAACAGATAGTGAAACGCTTGTGTTTTGTGTGTCTGACAGAAAAAAGAAAGATATATCAGAATATTGGCTTTTTAAAACACCAAACATTAGTATCGGCCTTAAAACTCTTATCCTGGCAAAGCCAATGCTGGTCATTTTTATGCGAAAGCTCCAATGCAAGTCTTTCTAGATTGAAGTATCAATTCTATGGTAAGAAAATATGATATTGCACATATGTGACAGTTCTCTCTGTCCCAGGTATGTCTAAGTGCATATTAACATGAAAATGACCAATGCCTGTGTGATGACAGGAGCGTGGTGAAGCAATCTTACGTTTCCCGTGTCTGCAAAGAGCCTAACAAAATGGAATGAATAATACTTCGATTCAGAAGCACTACTTCCCATCTGTTTGTTGACTCATAATTGCACATTTACAAGTGAGTGGAAGTCAAGCAGACTTTTAAAGTGGGTGGAATAAAAAAAACAACATCCTGTATACTGGAAAACAACAGTAGAAAAATGTACAAGGCATAATAGGGAAGCCAGGTTTATTTCTGTGTGCACCATACATACAAAGGAATTTGATTTCTTTCACCTTCTTTCAGCTTTTTTTTCCTGGATGTGTTTTCGTGCTTGACTAATCTCAAGCACAAATGGCATCCTAAAGTCGACCCGATGTTTCTTTTTTTAGCTTTGCTTTTTGTGTAAGGACAGAATAGGACATTTAGGGGTTTTTTGGAGTGCAGGGAGATCAAATGTCTCCCAAGCGTTTGCAGAAATGCCCATTATAGCTTCAACTTATGCTGAGAGCTAATCCACCATGATCAACTCCAGTTCAAGGACTGCATCTGAATATAAAGTACATATCTTTATTTTAACAATTTTCTCAGCAATGATGACTCAATATTAATCAACAAAAAAGTGATAGCTAATACAAAAAAAAGGCTGCATTTTTTATTTATTTTTTTACAACGTCTCTGCCTTCACGGGGAATAAAGCCTGTGCCTACTTTGCATAGCTCTGTTGTCAATCAAACCCATGCAAATGACTAGTTCAGGTAAAGACTGTTACAGTCCACTGCATCCAATTACAAACCTAACCACACACACACAAACATGTCATTTTTGTTCACTTTTTTGATTTTTCTTCTTAAGATTCACACCAAAAAAAAAGTATGCTTACACATGCTCACATATACTGTTTCCCTTTATACATGTGCATGCTCACAACAGTCCAGCGCAGCAAGTTGGGGGATTTTATACAACAGAGAGTGCCTGTAAATGGATGGATGTGATTTACTTACCTGCAGAATATCATGTAAAATAAAAGCTGTTGGGGGAAAAAAATGCGTGGGGATATGGGACCAGTTCCGGGGCCATTATGTCACGTATAGCACAGTCACAAGTTCATGCTGAGCTTTCGAGAACAAAGCTAATGGAATTCCTGCTTCTCTGCCTTTGCTGTGAAGAAGTCAGGGCACAGGGAGAAACAAGGAGAATGCATGTGAATCTGCTTTGGCTGGGAAACAAAGCAGCAGACAAAGGAAGATGAGGCTGACAGCTTCTGGAGTAGACTATTGTATTGTAAGATCGAGGCTGCTTCTGTATCTCTCTCGAAGAAAGAAAGATGAATTACTGAGTCATCCACACAGGAAAAAAAATACGTATGCATCAATATAAACTGTAAAAAAAATATGCATTAATCAGCTGAAATGTTGCTATAGGGATGGAATGTGGATTTTTACATTTCAAAGCAAAAATATTAGAGTAGGAGAAAAGGAGCTGAGAGAGGAAAAAAAAAATCACTCTGCCAAAAAGGCCACAAGGACATTTAAATGCTTCCCTTTCAACCTAAACAAAGCAAATGAGTCATCGTGGTAGGCAGACCATTACAGTCACAGCTACCAACCATTATCCTCATTTTACTCACTTGTCCTATGCCACACACCATGAGACACTTGGAAATCTCTCTCTCCCTCGCTCTCCGAAACCCTTTCACGTGAACAAAAACAAAGCAACGTGATTTTGAAAATCTCGGCACTGTGGAGTTAGCGTGCATCTTCTGAAACGCTGGGTAGAAGAGACAACGTAAAAACAAAAATTAACCATCAAAACAATGACAGGAAGAGAAAAAAAATCCTGTAAGGACCGAAATTCTTCAATGACAGGGATTACTGCCACTGCCAATATACAGAGTGTGCACGTTTGCAATTGGTACATTTGAATCAATACGTGTCAAATTCTGCTTGAAACACAATTAGCCCGTGTTTAAAGAAAAAGACGGAAAATACACAGAAGGAAGATTAAAGGTAAGTCCAATGTTCCCCTCAAAAGCTTGCACGTCAACACATGACAGCTTGTTATTTGCTGCACCAGTCGAAGAAAGCAAACAGCGAGGAAACCATGCATTTGTATGAATTTACAAACAGTGTCTTAGTGTGTCAACTGAGCTTATCCTTTGCACTGTTTCTTTTGGTTCCTGGGGATATCAAGCCACAACTGAGATGGTGAATGCGTGCAACTTCTTTTGACCTGACTGAACCTTCGCACCCCCACACTCAGTTTGAGCTCAAAGAGATCAGCTAAGTGGAATGGAGTGGAGTGTGGGGGTGGTTGGGTGCTGTTATTCTACGGCTGCATCAGCCACAAGCCTTTACTGCGAGGCAATTAACATCCATCTCAAATCTTTATCTCAAAGCTGAATTTAAGTTTATTTGAGTTAGAATATAGAGGATGAAAATAAAAAACTTGGATCAAACACACACTTAGATCAAAGCGGATAAAAAAGGTGCAGGAAGAAGAAAATCTTAGAAACCTGTCCTTTGTGCGAACAAGGAGTTTAAAATAAGGCAATTTACAAGAGCAAAATGACTGTGTGGATGCAAATATACATTTGGGCATTAACAAACATGCACAAAAACAAGCAGGTGACAGCATAATTCATACACTGACAAGATCAAAAACAGAAGAGAAGCAAAAAAAAAAGCACGACAACCTTAAAATGAGCTGCCGAACTGGCCATTTTCTACAAATCCCGAAAGACACAGATCATCTGACTCATACTGTGCAACAAGCTTTTTATTGGCGATTCCACAGTTTCATTACATCAGTGGAAATACACCTCTGTTTTAAAGTAGTCTGCCAAAAGTTTACTTTAAAATGAACTTCTCTGTGGAGAAACAGTTTCTTGGCGTGATCTCTTGAACTGATTTTGTGTATTAGTCTAAGTGTCGTTTTCTGTAATGCTGTAATTGTTTTAAATGGATATTAAAAAGATTAAAGAAAAATATGTGGCGATCGTGCAGATATTTAACTTTTTCTAATATAGCAATTTTTTTTAAATTGTTGATTTTTAAAATATGATTTGCAAGCAAACCGCCCAAGCAATGCTGCCACCAGTTGTTTGTCTCATTTAAGTAGAAAGTCGGTATGTTGCGCGCAAGCGGTTTGGGTAGAATTCAGAATTTATTGAATTTTTTATTTTTTTTTGGTCTTTATTGCAGACGTTTAGCCTCTGTCGCTCAATGTGGCACCAATTTGTAAAAGAGACACATCTTTCTGTTGGAGCTGCTCACTTTCATATGCATGACTTTTTCTCTTTTTTTTCTGGGCAGAAGCAATTTAACACAATCCAGTCTAGAAAATTGACATGCTGCATTGGAGTCTTCACATTATTCAGCAAGAGCAAGATTAAACCTACCAAAAAAAAAAAAAAAAAAGAGTCTAATTCAAAAAAAGTTTTCCATTCCAAAAAGCCTGTTGATCAGACAACGTGTGCCCATTTTAACAACGTGTAGACATGAAGATGTGTACGCTTCCACAGTTTCCTCCCCCTACTGTGCGCAAAAAAATCTGTTTTGCAAATCACAGATATAAATTCATATTCGAAGTCCC
Source organism: Aulonocara stuartgranti (assembly GCF_965226115.1). Lineage (NCBI taxonomy): Eukaryota > Metazoa > Chordata > Actinopteri > Cichliformes > Cichlidae > Aulonocara > Aulonocara stuartgranti. Next base: position 18,051,594 of record NC_138954.1, on the reverse strand, counting down.
TCCGTGGTAACAGTTGCTCGGTGCAAATGCAACATCAGGTGTGAACAATTAGTCCTGGCATCGGTCCAGCACAAGGAAGTGTCTCCTCTCACAAGCATTATCCGTGTTAGGGGAACAGTTGAACATTAACATGTGGGGAGCATGTCTGTGAACTGGACTCTTTTTTCTTTTTTTTTTTACTCCCATGCAATCAGCTGAACTAAGTGGGTTAAAAAAAAAAAGAATCTGTGCAGCTGTGCTTTATTACACACACAATGACTCCCAGATTAGGGAAGCTGGAAGTAGCGAGGAAGGGAATAGATGATCAAGGGAGAGGAGGAAAGGGAGCTACAAACACATCTGTCCTCAGTTTGTCTGCAGCTAAAACACCACACCGCAAGCACGGCCATGTACAAATCTGTCTTCGCTTGGAAAGGCCGCCTGCGGAAATGTTTCCAGACCTCGGGTTTTTAATACGAGGACTCGTGGGAATACTCTGTTGCCTCATGGTGATAGCGATGTTCGTCAGGGTCACACTAACATCGAGAGCGGTGGCACAAACAAGCAGGTGGCACAAACATGTGAATCACTGCAGACAGCTCCTCACACCGCCGGCCAGTCTCTGCATGTGTATCACATATCGTTGCCCAGAGTTTTACAGCGAATGACGAGCGCTGTTTCCCTGCTTTTTTTCCTTCATGCGCCCATTATTTAAAAGTAAGGGAAAAAGCAGCCTGATTTGTCAGCACAATTCTTTTGTTTGGGCTTTTTCTTTCTTATTTCTGTGCGTTGCAAATGTGAAATATGGTTTTCAAACTTTAAGCATGCAATGCTGCCTCCACGTGAGTCACGCTAACAGACCCGGAGACACAGAGAGCGAGATACATAGAGGAGAGGGAGAGAAGAGAGGTGCTATGTTTGGTTGGTGCTGTCCGATTATTCTGCTTCACTGGAACCTCTCAGGCAAGAAAAAAATAAAAAATAAATACATTTTAAAAATGCCGGTTTACAGAGTGTTATACCAGCCGAGGCAAGATTCACCAAGAAAACATCCCGTTGTCATTAGAGCTTACTGAAAAGCCTTTCTATCTCCCTTAGAAGAGCTTACGCATAGAAAGTGATTAAACATCAAACCACACTGTTGCACCCTAATCCAACGCCAAATTCCTGATGTGTTCCGCTGTTTGTCTTGCTTTCTTCCTTTATGTATTCATTTGAAAAGACAAACTAATTCACATTGAATCCTGTGCTTGAGAAGTTCTGGTAAGACTTTTTTAAAGGAGAATTACAACTTACTTAACAAAAAAGGTATTCTTTTGGGGGTGTTTTTTGGTTTTGTTTATTAAGGACACTGGTCCACTTTTTCATTACTTGGAAAAGGCCAAAGTCGGATCACGTTGGCAGGAACTGGCCAGCAGGCACATGACGTGGGCGCGATAAAGCACTGCTTCTTTGTTGGAAATATGTGTCGGAATTAAATTGTTCCAGGTGGGGTCCTGTTTTCTTTAAAACTCCTCCGATAGGCCTGCAGGTACGAGAATAGCAGTTTTCAAGACTGAAAATTGATCCTACTTTTTAAAGCACATGAGCAGACCAAGAGGAGTGATGGGGTTGCATCTCGTGGTGTGTGGCTGATTTTATTGCTCGCACTGTTTCTCATCTAGGGCTGTTCTCCTCAATTATCCACATGCCTCTGATTCACTGGAGTGGGCACAGGAATTAAGTTTTTTTCTTTTATTTTTTTTTATGAGTTTAATCTCATTACTTTCATTGGCTGATAACACTCTGGTAGAAGTAAGCTTATTATTTATTGTTTTGAACAAAGTATCTGCGCAAAATGTGTGACCACCCTCGGATGAATACAGGGATTCGGACAAGCAGTCCAGGGGTGATAACAATAAACTTTTATTTATTTTTTCATATCTTATGTGGTCGGGGTATGGCACAGCTGCTTATGAACTAATATGATCTCCTGTGCTACTCAATTTTCTCTAGGACCACACAGGACAGATGCGGCAATATACATGGACACTCAAGATGTACAGCCTAATAACTCATATTATATGAATTCAATAGCACATGTCTATGGCGCTGCATGGTTGTTGATAGGAGCACTAAAACAAACTTTAATAGCTCAGTTTGTTAGGCCCGCTAATGATCAGCAGAGATGACATTTGAGCTGTAACTCACTGTCCATCTCCACCTCAATGCCAGAGCAGACTGTAATTCTCATTCTAACACTATACATGGGTGTCGAAGAGATGCTCCACCAAAGCCGAGCGCACATAAATAACTTTCTGCTGACATTTTTACAGTCTCAACAGCTCTGTGACGTCACCACAGTCTTTGTGGAGCCCTAAAGCTCACCACAGTATCTGATTCACCAGCTCTTGTTTTTGAACGAAAGCAGAACACTGGATACTTTGGAAGGTTATTCATCAGCATGCGATTTGGCATCTGCGGGCAAAAAAAAAATTTGTTAGCAAAGGTAGGGCTTTGGCAATGCAGTAAAATACAGCAAACATGTCATGCTATGAGATCACAGACTGCTGGCCAGCTGTGTCTGTTGATGCAGTGGAAACCTTTTAAGCTCCTGCAGCATATGGTTTGAATCATGCACATCAGAGTCAGACTGAGTTTTTAAAAACAAGCAAAAGGTCCCGCATATTTGCAAATGCTGAATTAATTAAAAAAACTGAAGAACAAATTTCAAATGGATCTTGATGTGCAGAAATGCTGACAGCGTACTTGTGTTACCAAAAGAAAAACACTTAGCCGGCTGTTTCATGGGCGTCCAGCAAATGTTTTAAATTAAAATCTAGATAGCTATTGACAGTGAGCATCGCTCGGTTTGACCCTTTAAGCAGCAACATGCATTTTCCACCTCTAAAAATACTTTTAAGCTGGAACAGCTCAGGTGAAATCAGACTGGTTCAAATTAAATACTGTAAACCGCAAACTCTTTCTATCAGCACAGCAAAGCATTGTGCGTGTAGCCATAACATGCTAGACTACAGGCTACAATGCCCGCCATCGCCTGCACATTTTCAGTAGTAGACACACATTAACAACAACTGCCAATCACGCCGATGCAAAACTTTAGTTTATTGAGTGCGAAGGCCGTCCTTTCTTTGAAAGGCATTATGCCGTTTTTCAAGCGCATTACTGCACTGAGAGAAAAGAAAATCAACATAAAAGCAGAGAATAAAAAGACAACACTGAGAACCATTGAGTCCAGCTGTGTAACTTGCATTACTAAAGTGTCAACCAGGGGGCTGTTAAAATCATTAACACTGTACACAAAAGGCAGGAGGGGAAGAGCAACAGGATTTTTTTAATGACTGATTAAACAAACACAGCAAAATAGTAACTGATGAGTCGCTTATTGAAGACATTCAAAACTACTTTGGAGTATAACATCGGCCTAATGGGTCAGCTCCTTTTTCTAAATACATCAGGCGGTATTATACCCCTTTTTTCTCATACAATTCAGCTTTATATATAGAGAGATATCAATTAAAATGCTTGAACAGTTGAGACAGTCAGTTGTTATTATGTTTATTCCCCTTGTAGCTGACAAAATGGTCTCCTTGGTGCGAAATCTAAAACCTCTAAGGCCAGAAACCGTTAGTTGATATACTCGGATACAGTCTGGGAAAGGGCGTTGTCCATGAACCTCAGCGCATTGCTTCATCTTACATTACACATCCCCCCCACCATCCTTTGTGCACAGGGACAATAACAGCATTTGAGCGGAGGGCATCGGAGGGATGTCGAGGGGAGATCCAGTTACCTTCCCAACCACTACCTTAGCAACATACGGAAGAAGTTCAGTTGCATGACAACAGGTATAGCTTACTTTATGTGTATCTGTGCTACTTCACAGCTTGAGGGGCTTTTTGTCCAGCAATTTTTACCAAAAAAACAAAAAAAAACAAAACAAAAGCCCTGCAGAAATCCAGTGACAAATGTATAATAACTACTTTAACATGCAAGCAAGTATCTGGCTTATCAGCAAGCTCACAAAAATCAAAGCACTAACGCTCCTTGTGTTTGTAGAAATCTAATAGTATCACCTCTCTCATTTGTGCACTCATTTACATAATGTGGGTGTAGAGAGGTCAAAGATCACCCCCATAACAAATCCCTTTCAGGAAGAACACACAATGGGCAGGAGCTGAATGCTTTGAGCCTAGCAGCAAAGGGGAAAGTAGCTCCTCCCTCCCAGCTCTCTACTAGAACCCCTTATATTAACCATTTGAAAAGTATCTTACATGCTGCATTGTAACCTGAAGCAGTCCGTTGCATATTACTTTTTGGCCAAACAAGAAGAGCAGAGGGAACGAGACAGCAAGACGTGCTACAAAGGCATTGTGAAGCAAAGAGAAAGAGGAGGGGGTAAAAGTAGTCCTCTGCTTGTAGGTGTTTTATTGTATCCTGGCCCATTGCAGAAACTGCAGGGCTTCTTTCAGCTGTCACATTAAAAGACCCATCCATCAGAAAAAGAGCAGACACTTTCCACTGTGCTGGCCAACACTTTTTAAACCAGCTAGTGTAAATAAGATTTCCATTGGCACTCATTATAGCCAGCATACAGGCAAGGCTAACATTCCACTGAAAGAAAACAATTAAATTATAGACATGGTGAGTGGGGGATTGTTGCACACTAAACAAGCATAGCGGAGACTTGACTTTCTCCAGAATACAACCCACCTAAAAATGTAGGTTCATTCAGCACTGTCGTTAGCGCACGGCGTTATAAGAGCTAGAAATACGATTTCATCCTCAAGTTAGTCTGAGGGCGGCTGCTTCGGAAACCTAACAATTAAATATCGTGACTTCTGTCAAAATAACAGCAGACGCATTAAAGTGTCAGCAGCTGCGATGTTTGAAGATAATGTGTTGCGTTTCGAGCTGGTGTTTTTATGCGAAAGGAGGTTAACGTGACAGCTGTAGCAACCCGGGATAACGGGAAGACCTGTAAGCACAAACATTTGCCTTTTGACCTCACTGGAATCCACATTAGGAGGTCATCTGCATCATAGATCCCCTCACCCCCACCCCTTGCAGATCAATGGCAGCTGTGAAGTGCATTTTATAGGCCAAACAAAAACCAGAGTTAGGATTTTATTAGCGCTTACAACAAATTACATTTTTATTCTCATCGCAATACGAACAAAAGTAGAAATTTTACTTTATTTACGTGCGGCACGGATTTACACTCAGCTTTCAAAAACTACATAATGTTCAATAAAAGTTTGAATATAATTAGTCCATTAATTATTAAGTGAGCATAGGCTAATCCTTGTTTGAGATCCTTGTTAGCAGTATTGCATATGGATCCAGATATACGCAGAAGCTCTAAAACAGATATACATACTTCAGTATTTACTTTGAGCCATATTGTCATTGCTAAAAATATACAATGCTAACTAACGCTTGGGAGTCACCTCAAATTGTGCCAGTTTATTGTCTAAAGCGGGGGTTTGATGTTGTCGTGCATGAACAATATGACAGTAACACTATGCCTGACTGTGCGCCTGGAGTAAATTAAATTACCATCCATCTCATGACATGGTTTCACAGAACCAAGTACACATTTGCATATATTTACTAAGAAAGAGACAATAATAGACAAATGATGTGAGTGGTAATATGAGAAGCCTCCTTTTTGTACCACAAATCCATCAGGTTATCATCACCGGGATCGTTTGTTTTCTTCCATGAAATACTAAAATGTCTGATGTTGTCCTTGCAAATGTCTCTTTCAATCCAGTCAGAGTCTTCTGCTCAAATAGACCAGTGGGAGCTGAGCTTTTAAGATCCATGTAGCATATGGAACACACTAAACTGAGAGGGAGTGGCGCCCATGGGTTAGATTTAAACATGGACAGACAGCTGGTGCTGTGAGCTAAGACAGCAGAGAATTTGTATGGAATTCAATTCCTCCTCTTTTACGGCTGTGGAATTGTGGGCAAATTGTGAAGCTCCTCTGTTAAGAACATTAAAGGGTTTTTTATGAGCCTGCTTGCAGAGAATGGGTCATTTTAATGAGGGGGTAATGTCCAGTCCATGCTCCTCGTCGCTTTAACTGCACGCTGCCTCAAAGCACACGTTGGACCTTCAGCCACATCAGGGACATCTGGCCCCTCGATCTACAAACATGGCCCTTAATGGGCAATTACAAAGTCCAGAGTCTGGGAATATGCTTCGATTTATAGTTCCAATGCATCCAAACCCAGAATCCTCTGTCTATCATGACCACATTAGGTTACATGAGACAGGAGGCCCATCAGACCTAATAAGCCTTATCCTTTCCAGAAGATGGCCATTAAACTCCCTCCTACTATGCCAGCACAGCCATCAGCACCCAGTCTAGTAAATTAAACAAATGAATGGCGTCCCCAGTATTACAATTAAAGCATTGAATAACATCAAACAATGAAGCTCATTGACGATCTACACTCCATGAAGAGAATTAGATAAGTCAGTTATAAATCACTTATAGGGAAGACGCTCAGTGCGTACATTTTCTTTCAGTCTTTTAATGTCAGGCTCATATTCAGTCCTGATTAATGCCTGAATGTTAGCTTTCAGGAAGGGAGGGTGTGAGAGAGGCAGCTTGCACAGCACCATTTCAGTTGCCCCAAACAACCTGTGGCTTTTGCCAAGTTGAGCCCTCTTAATTTAAGTTCCTCTCTTCTTATTTCACTCTGCCTACGTCCTTTTTTCAGTTGGGGGTCTCCTGTTTTTATTAAATCCCCTCCCCTCCCTTTCGTTACAAACACAACCATGTTATCCATGTCAAATCCATTGGAGTCAGCCTGGGGAAGTCAATATGGAGCCAATAGATTATGCGCTTTTTATTAAATGCTGAGGCAGACTTTGCCGAGAGTATGACAGAAAGCTTTAAATAACTAACTTTTTAAAGGCAAGAGATTTTAGTGGAAGGAAAAACGATTTTTTGATATAAAAAAGTGCAGTGTATACAATACACAGTGAGCCAAGAGCTTAATGAAAAGTTGGGGGGGAAATGAGTTGTAGTAAACTCTGAAACAATGAGGGATTTTTGTAAGGACCAGAGAAAATTAATGAAATAAGATAAGATAAGATAAGATAGAACTTTATTAATCCCTCGGGTGGGTTCCTCTGGGAAATTCGACTTCCAAAAAAAGCACAGCAACGACCGAAGTTACAGTTACAGAACTGTTATATATATATATACACACACACACACACACACACACACACACACACACATATATAAATACAGAGACAAATATAAATAAAATATACAAAGGGGATAAATAGAATAAATAGGAATAAAAAATAAAAATACAAGTGAATTGCACATTTCAAGTATTGAGTCTATTGCACTGTTGACTATTTACAAAAAGTATTGCACAAGGTATTGTACAGTGAGGTGCAGAGGCACTGCAGCTTAGTTGTTCCCCCCTCCTTTGTCCTCCTGTTTCCCCTCCCTCTCCCCTCCAGAGAGGAGTTAAACAGTCTGATGGCGTGTGCAAGCAAATAACAGAAAAAAATGTTGGTCAGATTCCTTAGTCCTCCAGAGTAGATGCAAAAACAGAAATGATACATGTATGAAATATCAACTTGGTGAAAAACCAAAATTATGGCAAAAACACAAACAGCATCAAGCCTCGTTTTCCACTGTCTTATTTCTTTTAGCAATTAACACCTGCCAACAGCCTTTCACCCTCCTGTCCTGAGCCGCAGGTGTGAGGAGACCAATGTGTGACCTGATGAAAGGCACACTGCCAGTCTAGTGGCAAACAGTCATTTCCCCTCACTGATAGGCCACTCTTAATTTAGAGCAGCCTAAGGAGGTGTTCTTAGTCACCACCACACACACACACCGACACTCACCGGCACCGACACTAAAAATAAACCATTACCACCAGCACGGCCCACAAGTCGCACATCAACCACGGCAAACCAGCTATTCCCTGCCTGATAAGATAGCGCGTCCTGAAATTAAACACAGGCAGAAAAAGGACAGACAAAGGGGTGAACATGGGTGTCACAGGTGAAAGTATAAATCACCACCTGTACAGGACTATTGCTCCTACTCTTCGCACTGCTCACCCAATGGCCGGAACCCTGGAAGTGACAGTGAATACTAACAATGCGAGCTTGTGTCTCACGGGCCTCCGTACAGCAGGCGCAGAGTAGAATCATAAATGAGCGACTTTGACAGAAAACAGCATTGGCTTATAGAAAGAAAAGGGGGTGAAGGATGAGCAGCAGAGGACGCAATGAATTTAGAGGTTGGGGGATTTTTTGATATGACAGGGGGTAGTTATTTGCTGCCAGCAGCAAGCCCTTTACCAACAAAGGGCCTTTCATATTTCCTGTGAACAGAGACAGAGACTCCCATTAATCCCAAAGGGAGGGCTCATCGCATGCTTCTAGTCCGCACATAAATTACTTTTCTTATACCCTTCCTCCTGTTACTTCTCACTGTTTAGAGCATCACGACAAACGAAAGAAAACAGAAGTTGGCTCCGCATCTTTTATGTTTGAGGCCACTCTTAAAAAAACTGTTATGTTAGCGCTAACTCATACCACATGTGCCAACGTTTGCCACGTTTCAAGCCGCAGCCAGGAAACTGTGGCTACCCCACTCTCTGCGTGACTCTCCTCATTTCTGTCTCTCTTTCTGGTACGGGAAGAGTGAAAGAATTCTGCCCAGCTGTCACGTTTTCCAGCAGATGAAACCCCCCTCTGACGGGCAGAGAAAATGCCAATCCCCACTTAGCCAGCACAGAATGGAATTTAACGGTGGTGCACAGGCGCATGTATACACATGCTCAGACCCCTTGTTGGTCTGGTAGAGGGCATGATAAGCAACTAGGGAACCACCGTTTTCACCTGTGGGGCATGCTAGCAATGGATCTGCTAGAAGTGGATAGCAGTGAAATGGACATTGATATGAAATGAAAAAACTAACATCAATGCATGCCACCTGTGTCTCAACTGCCTTGTTTAAAAAAAAACCCACAAATCAACACAAATCAATTGCATTTTCCAAGCACACTGCAGCAGGACATATAAATGAAACCCAGGGTTTAGGCGGCGCAAAGGCTAGACGCTTTCTGTGACCGGTATTCATAGAATGCTGCTCAGAGGTTTTTAAATACCTACAAAGATGCTTTGGTTGTTAGTCTCACTGTCTGTAAAAAAAGCAACACCAGCCACACTGTTGCTGTGAGACTAAGTGTTGCTGAAATTTGTACGAATCTTCTTTATAACACCGTGATTTGCTGACATCATCAGGCAATTCATTTATGCAGCTCTCCTTTAGAAACGGCATCACTCTAAATAAAACGTCTAAATTCTCATATCCTAATAGCAGCTGCATGCTTGCATGCACTATATGCATAGTCTAAATTCTGAAAAACATAAGTGCATTTAATTGAATGCTTTTTTTTTTGGTCTATGGAAAAGCCTCAGAGTGCAAAACTTCAATATATTGTAATTCCGAAGATGTTTGCGACTGTGTTGACAGTCAAAATTAAATAAAACTAATACACAGCACTGACACTCATAAATAAATATTCTCCTCCAATTAACTACCCAATCATTCAGCGGATGCATAATGAACAATATGTGCCAGTGTTGCCCACTACAGTCACTCTGCACAGAATAAGCCTGGTAAATGCAGAACAAAGCCTTGTTTGTGTGTCTGACCTCAGCTCTCCAAGACAACACATTCTTGGTAGGACAGAGGGGAAACATTCAAATGGGTTCACTGCAGTTGTTTTTCCGCTATTTATCCAATAAGATCTCCTTTAAAAGACAAGCTGTGTGTGTGTGTGTGTGTGTGTCCTGTGAGGAGAAGGGCGGGGGAGGAGACAGCAGCTTTAAACAAACACTAAGTACTGACTTAATATGCCATGTCAACCTGATGTTCTATGCTCTTGGTAAATCATCAACAGCTGTCTGTTGTTTAAAAAAAGTTCTTTGTTTACTCTTTGAAAGGATAATCAGTGGAACAGTGTTTTTGCAAAATCACCTCACCATCATTGCTCCACAAAGGAGTGATGTAAGTGAATGCTAATTTCTCATTTCCGGTAAAAACTTGACTCAAACACTAATAATGACAAATGGACTAAGGTGGCCAGCTAGTGTTCGGACTGTGTGTTCCTGACTGACAGCCCTATCAACCACCAACCGAGATTAGAAATGGCAAACTCCATGAGAGCAGAACATGATAAGTTAAAAGGTTACAAACGGCCAAAAGCGCCAGGGCTGCATAGTTCAAATAAACATCGCTTTCATTTTATTAAAGCGACATTATTTACAATACAGGGCAAAAGTCTGAAGTCAGATAGGTGCTGCAATTTATTGAGAAAAAACATAAAAACAAAACAAAAACAGCGCGTGTACAAATCTACAAAGCTTGAAAGTCAGTGTTTGGTATGGTCACCTTTTTACTTCAACACAAGCTTGATCTTAAGCACCTCTTTTGTTTTTTCCTTAAGTAGTCTTTGGGATTAGTTTTCCGAACTTCCTGAATGACATTCAAAGAGCTCTTCTCTGGATGTTGGCTGCCTTTTGTTCTGTTCTTTGTTAAGATGACCCCACACTGCTTCAATAACGCTGAGGTCCATTGTGGGTTTTTCTATCCAGCTATGCCTTTACTGCATTGGAAGTGCGTTTGGGATTATTGTCATGTGGAAAAGTGAAGCCAATCAGACACTTTCCAGGTGGTACTGAATGGCGGATCAAAATCTCGATGTACTTTTCTGCATTCATAATTCGTCAGTTTTGACAAGATCTCCAACGCCGTGTTTTACAGAAGATTGTACCTCCCGCTGTTGTACCTCTCTCCTGACCTGCTTCGTACATAGTGACGGCAATTTAAACCAAAAACTTTCATAAGACCTGTTGCCACTAATTTTCAGCCCAGCTTTTGTGCCATTTGGCATACTTTAGCCTTTTTATTCCTCTTTCCCTTACTTAGAAATAGCTTCTCATAAGCCACTCTTTCACTCAGACCATTTGTGAAGAGCAAGTGGGGGGTAACTAAATGGTCAAATGCATCTTTCAGGTCCTGTGTCAGGTCTTTGCTGTATTTTTCCTATTTCTTAAGGACATGAATTTCAGATACTGTGACAGGCTGCTGGCTTTTGTTTTTCCATGAACGATCCAGTATTAAGTAGCTGGACAATTAAAAAAAACAGTCATCTGAAAAAGGTTAGGTAAAAGAATTGGACTGAAAATGAGTGAAACAGCAGCCAAAGTTGAATAAACCCAAATGTAAAAGACTTTCAGAAAACCTTGAGAAATGCTTATTCAGAACCACTTTAAAACATCAGAAGTAAAATATAATCAGACATGAGGGGTGGCTCAAGACTTTTACACAATACTTACTCTTCTTTCTGACAAATTTCATGGCTTTTTTTTTTTTTTAAAGAAATGCTCTAAAGAAGAAATGCTTTAAAGAAGTGCTGCAATCGGTCACAGACTGCAAAATGTCCCACATTCTGAGGCGGCCCCTGTGCAAAGATGCCGCCTGGATTGAAAATGTTAGGATGTTACAGCTTATTCCCGTCTCTATATCTGTATCTGCGACTGAAAGGGCACAGGCAACTCACACCTCCAAGAGAAATGAGGAGAAAGTAAAAAGGTTATGAGTGATGTTGCAAAACTCTCTCGCCACTGTGTTTTCAACACACATTGTAAATTTCAAATAAATACACGCTGAAATTCAGCCAGATATATTTTTTTGGGCTTTACTTTTTCATTTCCAGCATTTTGTGCTCCTCCTCTTTTGTAACTGAACTGTGTGTGAACCTGAGATTTAGGTGACAGCCATGCTTAGCTACAGTGTGATCATACCCTAAGTGCATGTTTTTCCATCAGCTGCCACCCACTTGTCTGCAGCACCAGCTCGACGTATAAGCTCTTGCGATATGGAGCTTTTCAGGTCCAAAATACACACTCCCACTCATACCCACCCCTGCTACCCACAGGCCAAGATAATATTTTTTTCCAGTTTTATACTGTACATTTTGATAAACAGTCCATTTAAGCACAAAAACAAGCCCCACCAGCGTAACGCATAAGTAGGCACTGCACTCACCAACAGCACGCTCAAGCACGCAATTCTCATGCATTAGTCCTTTTACCTCAACCTATATCTATTTTCCTACAAACAAACAAACACTTGAAAAAATATCAGCCCTCCTTGGAGGATGGTGCAAGTAGCATAATTTTACTGATTCTCTAAATTGGACTATAGTGAAGCACGCACGCAATATCTGAGGTACATATGTGAACGAAACAAATGCACAATATTAAAATTGCCCGTATTTTAAACCGCACTGAGAAAGTTGTCTAATAACTAAAATACATTTATGGGACAAGTCTCTTGTTTTTATCTATTTCCTTTTCCCCTGGGATGTAATTGCAGACCTATATACAAACAATGCATCACAGAGCTTCTCTACACTATAAAACCGGTTTTAGTTGAATCCAGTAAGATAACAGGTATGATTATGAACACAAAACCAGCGGGGCTGTAAAACAAAATAACATCATAGCATGTTGATCCAATATAAATGCATCCCTCCCCCAAGATTTTACAGGCTGGGAGCTCAGAGGGAGGACAGGGCTAAAATAACATGTACTCAATCTTCTCTATTCACAGCTCTGGTTCGCCACAGTCCACACAAACATTCTTTACATGCTTCATTTTATTAAAATGGTTTTTCTGCCTGTTAGATTACCCCATTGTCTTTCAGCCGCAATAAAGCATAAGCAAGTGAAGACAAAAAACAAAAAACCAAAGAAGAAAGATTTGTGATTGAAATAAAACTCCAAGGTCCTTCAAATTATCTTTGCAGAAAGGCTCGCAAGTGGCTCTGAATCCATCAGATAATAATGACCTCAGTTTAAGATTGGCTGCTGTAATGTGTTTTGTGCTCCAAGTTTTAATCCTCCATGGAGTCTGCACATTACATACCCCGATCTCTCCCCAGACATATTCATAGAAGCACTGTGATTTTGTGTAATTCTAGCTGTATGTGCTCTCGCTGTCTAATTTATTTGAAAACAATTGGTCAAACGCTGTTTAAAAAAAATACAGTAATAATTTAAATGAAAGCAAAAAAACTAATAAAAAAAAATCTGGAGAATAAAGCTGCCCCCTCGGTTCGATACAAAGTTCGGCTCCTTAATAAGCACATTTTATTTTCCCTTCTGGGTGTGGGTCCCTCTATCACTAGTGACAGGCGTGAAAGGTCAATAACCTTGGCTCATAGCCCTCGTATGGTTAGCAGTGCCGCGAATTAATGGTTCAAGGCGTTATTCCAAACTCTTCAAGTCAGCCAAAGGAAGCTTATCTTCTTCAAAGGTCACAACATTTAGATCACTTAGTGTGACAGCGAAGAACTGACACAGGACCTATATACAGTAAGACCGAGCATATTCTATTTGTGAGAAATCAGATGGAAGGTAGGTGGGATGTTGTTCAGCATCTTCAAATCCAGGCCATACAAAGTGTAACGACTTCTGGTACTCTATCTAAAAAGCTATTGAGGGGCTTCTATTGTGTTTTCAATGAATGTTCAGTTCGTCAAAGTTCAATTTTATTGAGCAATAGTTCAACTCACTACTTTCTGATCTTTAGAAATATACACAAAGGGGAAAAGATAAAGAGCAGAGACGTGCAATTCTCTCGACCAATTCTGACTTTTTCGAATCCACATTCACAGCATACAGAGTGACTTCTGAAACTTCTTTAAGGCCTTATTGAGTTTTTTGTTGTTGTTTTTTAACCTTGAATCACACAACACCCTGTATGGGATAACAGATACACTGTACTTGCCATGCATTTCCCTTGGCTAAAAAAGATCAGTATGAGTGACCAGAAAACAGCAGCACCTGCACGCTGTAAAGCACAGCACCAGTCTAACGTCTGACCCGAAGGTTTTTGTTAAGACTACTTTTTCTGCTTCAGGCGTCAAGAGACTAAACTATGGAAACAGCTGGGATTTCATAGTAGTTTCATGGCCTTGACTGCTTCATGGCATTGGGCAAATTATCTGATCTCACCTTCCACTAGTACAGCTATGATTTTCTTCTTCCAGCTATGTGTTTTTGCCCACCACAACCATCTTGGAATCTAGACAAGTGTGCCAACAGGTTTCCTGCTAATTTAAACAAAGAAAAAAAAACACTGACATGCAGAATAAGATTTCAAAGTTAGGAATGTAAATATTGATTTTAATATTAGTGCTCATGCAGATCTAATGGGCAGCTGCTGCCAGCTCTCTGACACAGGCAGATTCTATCTGCCCAGGATAAAATGATATAAAGCCATAAAGAAAACGAACAAGTACGGAAGAACTCGGGACACTAAGCATGGCCCAGTACTTGGAAGAAAGTGGCCATTAAAATAGTGGCAATACCTGAGCTGCTTTGACAGGTGAGAATAGGCAGACATGTGTAATATGCCCTATAATTGACATCACAATGCTGTTGTTGTTTTTAGGGTAGCTGAATAGAAGTTTTAAGTTTCACCTAAAATATATTTTTGCTTTTAATATTTGAATATCTTGAAGAATAATGCAGAAGTCAAAGGCTTGCAGGACTTGCAAATTCTGCCTGTTTAGACACATTTCATCTGAATCTTGTTAAACATGGATAGATTCTTAAAAGCTGATTTAACATACCTCTGCCTCAAATCTCACTTGTGTTGTAAAAAAAATATACATAATGCCAGTTTGTGCACTCTGCTTAAAATGGGGTTCAAATCTGGGTTAAAATATGTGTGACCTGTGTGTGTGACTTGCATACATAAAAAGGCTAAAGACAGGGCTTGCTCTGTTCGTTATTTTGCACATTTGCAAAAACATATCTCATTAATATTCATTTGAGATCTGCCATTGTTACAGGCAATGTACAACTGACTGCTTCTTTTGTTAAAACTTTAGTTTTTGCAAAGTTTGAAGCTCTGCTTTGGGTCAGTGTCCTGTTGTGGGAGGAAACCAGCTCAAATCACGCAGCATCCAAAGAGTATGGCATTGCATTGTAACAAGGAGTTATATAGCTTCCCTTGTTCAAGTTTTCTTCTGTGCAAACCACACCACTGCTAGCTAAGATCTCATATGAAAGTATAAGTAAGTTTTGCGGTAACATTTATATCTCAGAAATCTTACAGCCACTTCTAGCAAAGCTTTGCTAATGTAGCTACTTGACTGTATAGCTAGCTTACGGTTTCTAGCAAATGCTGTTCAATTCATAAAGAATAGGAAGGACAAAAGCAAGGAAACACACAAATGTCAGAAAAGGTACATTCATAACAAGAGCGATACCAATCGAAATCAGATTCAAACATGCCTGTTCTTTGTTCTTACGTACCTAAGCACCATATATCTTGGTTAAACATGCTTTGAACTATCAGACCTGCAGTTTGCATAACCAATTAGAAAAAAAAAAAAAAAAACATTACCCTTGCAGACCCTGTTCTGCTGAGGAGGCAGTGCAACTGGGGGGGAAAACGGTGACATTCTCCGAGATCTTTAATGTCTTAGTAAATATCGACACAGCTAATATAAACTTAGACAACACAGACCGCAAAGTGATATGTTGCTTACTGCTATAGTGCATGCTCAAATGGAGGCAAGAAATTGCTGTAGGTCAATCATAATATCCCTGGGGTTGGCAGACACTGGTGTCAGCAAGGCCTGGTAACAGTAGATCACTTGAGACGCGTAATACTGTGGGCTACATATGATGAGCCAACAGTTTGTGGGGAGAGAATGTAAAGAAATATTTACAATCGCCAGTCCAAATCAATATTACACTGAAAGCTTTAGGACCTAGTTTGCATATATATATATATATATAATATATATGTATTCAACCAAGGTCACTGCAACCAAGAAAGAAAGAAAGAAACAAAGTAAAAGGACTAAATGCTACAGTACTGTCCTTGCATTACCCAATTAAGGCACATCAATCATTATATAGAGCCAGGGGAGTTCCTCCATCTTAAAGCACTCATCATGACGCAGAGGGGGAAGGGAAAAAAGGCGAGTGGTGGAGGTGATAGAGGACTGGATCAAACATGGAGAATGTCACAAGATACAACCTAGCAAGTCATAAGAGGCTAGTGTCCAGAAAAATGCTGGTGCATTGAAATTTCAGCTTGCAGCAGAACACAATAGTTGAACTGGCCTCTTCCTAAGCAGGATACTGGGCCTTTGTGAACACGGCGACAGTATGTGGGTCAATTAATCTATCCATGCTTCAAATTTCACTTGTTTGCTTTTGTCAGAGGAATAATACAAAGCCAATTCTTGTAGTCTCTTGATTTTGAGGCTTGAAATATGTGAGATATGTGTGTCACTTGCATACATAAAAAAGGCTAAAGACAAGGCTTGTTCAGTCTTTATTTTGCACAAACTATCTCATTAATATATTCATTCGAGTATTAGCTTCCTGGTTTGACCCTGCGCTCAAAGACTGCATTGTCTGCCCGCTGTCTGTCGTTCGTAGCTATGCAAGACAGGTAATGCCGACGACTTTTACACCTGAGCAGTAAGTGAATGCCTACTTTTCTGGTGGAAAGCAAAAAAGGCTGGAGTTAAATGTAACGCCTTACGAACAAAAGATTTAACAAGAGTGAGAAGCAGCGGGGGGAGTGGGAGGGGCTTCCTTTCACATGCCTGCCAGCGTAAACGTGAGGACTCCGTGCACTCATGTAGCTTAACATAATGAGAAAAACAAGCACAGCACAGACAGAAACTGTGGGCAAAATCGAACAGGGTTATTGCACAATAAACAGCTGGAGAAACACTACAAAGAGCGCTTTCTCTGTAGAGACAGAATCTGTGAAAGAGACGTGGAGTTGTTTGCTCTACCAGCCAAAAAAAGGCTCTCCCACAGAAGAAAAATGACGCTGAAATCCACAAATCAGACCCTAGAAAAGAAAACAATTCAATCCAAAGTGATGATGTATTGTCTTCTAGGTGCAAGCTGGCATTTTCTTTTTTTTTTCCACACTGGTTCTAGCATTTCACTTGTGAAAAATAATACTAGCCCAGTTATATAGAGACATATATGCAGAAAGTCAGGTCAATACAGCTATTTATACATGGCCTCATTACACGGCGGGGTCATCTATTGCACGTTCTGGGTGTTCTTCACATTAAATAAAACATATCAGAACCACTGCGCCAGGCATTCATAATCACAATAACTAGGAATGTTCCAGATCTTTTTCATGTCACTAGTAACTGCAAACGTGGCAAGATAAAAACTCATAAACTCCCTTAACCTTCATATGATCACGTGAAGGAATTCTATTGTGAAATCCCTGCTTCTCAAATCCATCTTCAATCACTGCGCTTTGAAAACAGACATTAAAATTGTGATTTGGCAAATGGAGTTCCACGTGTACACTATGCGAGAGGCAAAGGACCATTTACGACACACCAGTCACAGTCAAAATTATATAGCACGGCCTGACAGCCGATTTTCTGTCAAATCTTATGTTAACAGAGCCTTTAAACCTAGCTGGTTATAGAAGCTTCAGTCACCATTATACTTCGTCACCTCCACCTCCACCGAGACCTCTCTGGGCAGAACAAGCTAATTATATGCCAAGGTCGAACTTCCTACGCACACACACAGGCATGACAGAAGGGCAACTTAACTACTTCCAAGTGTCAGTGGTATGCTGTTAGGTGCCCATTGTAGAGGGCAGGGCCTGTAACTGATAAGAGGGACATGAACTGAGGCGATAAGAAGCTTCAAGCCAGTGTCTGCCCATTTGCCTCCAAATATGGAGCATTAATTTGATACTAGCTTTGATTCGGAGAAAACTTCAGCTAAGTTCAGACACCAATAAAATGCATCCTATAAAATCATGCCGCACAGCAGGCTCAGGAAGCGCACACAGTTTAGCTACAAATAGGTGTATTTGCTTTCATACGCTAACATTACTAGTATTTCACTGTTACAGTATAGCCTTAGGATTGCAATGGAGCTATAATGTTCTGACAAATGACTGCGATGTTATTACCAATGGCACTCCAGTCACTCTGTTTCCTTGTTATATTGCCGGCAACTTACAAGAGGTTACTCTCCAAAACCATTTGCTGCCAAGATTCAATCTGTCGTCACAATATGTGGTGGTTATCTAGGCCACGCTGCTCCCAGGAAAGAAAAGGTAGAGTGAAGTCAGATGAAAGCAAATGTATGCAGGCTGATAACAATAAAGAATAAAACAAATTCAACCCGAACCCGACAGTGATTCTTTAGCTGGGAATTGGAGCGCAGCCTTCATTACAACATATTGATCTCAGCAAACAAAGACCCTGAATTCATTGATTCACTTTGAGAAAAAAAAAAGAGGGAGGCAGGGGCAGCGGACTGCTCTTTTGAACAAAGTTATAGTGAAAGTGCTGCCTTAGCTTAAAAAAATGAAGGGAGGTAAAAAGAGAAAGATGGCCATGGTCCCGTTGTTCCGCAGCGACAAAGAATATACATGAAATACAAAGAAAATATAATATAAAGGACGAGCGTCTCCTCGTAATGCTCCTAATTTTCCCATACTGCATGGTAGTTACTCTGTGCCTATGGATCCCGTCTCGAAAATGAATTTGAATATCAATAAAGTCATTTTTTGAGATTAAAATGCCAAGTGCTGCCACAGAGTTTCAAAAAATAGATCCATCTCACACATCCCAAAAACAGAGATCTCAACAGCTCAGTAAATATCCTGTTTCTCCTGTTTTTCGGAGTTATCAGTAAATATTTCAACAAACAAAAGAGCTCTATAGATTTTTCCTAAGGCAGATCCATACAACTCTCGGTCCACTCAACAAAAACCATAATAGTTACCTACTGTCCATCATGCTGTTGGAGGGCAAATGCTTAGAAACCTGCATACGTCTCAAAAACCCTAGGTTTTAAATTTGCGTTTGTGTCTCTAAGTGATGAATGATCATCTCTGCGGGTCAGAATAACATAAGGTAGAAGTGCTATGCATTTGCGGCCTCCCCCGGTGATGGGTCAGGACCTTTTTGGCTGGTATTCCATTTATCTATACTTCATCAGGAAACCCCCGACAACCTCATTCCCAATTTGAGGCTAGGCAGAAAGGTTGAGTGTGTTGCTGAGCACTAGGTCCAGTTTACAGAGCAGGTCGAGCAGGGTCATGTCTCACCAAACACTGGGGCCCCTTGAACACATATGAGTGGCCCCGGCTGTATTAGAAAGTTAACACAGAGCAGAGAGACAGAAAAACAACATACTGGGTTTATCTGGTTCAGAATTTTAGAATTTCCAAACAGATTTGTTCTTCTGCCAAAAGAGTAAAATCGGTTTGTCTAAAAGGTTTGCAAACATAGCAAAGAGGTGCATTTAGTCAAAATAATACATTTACTACAAATTCTAAGATATATTTAGCCTGGAAACATTTTCCTGATGTATTCTACTCGCTGATATTGATGCTGCTTTTTTCAATCCCTTTATTAAACCGGTCAACTGTAAATCCATCCTCCAAGTCATGCGTGGAGCCAGCCAGCCAACTGGGCCCTCTTGACACCAGCACATTTAAAGCACTTGAACCAAGGCCAAAGCTGACTATAAACATACTTCTTTTTCATCACCAGAGCTCCCATAATTGTCAAGAAAATAAGTGAAACTCGGGGCTCAGGGGTGGAGGAAAGAAAAATGAAAGCAGCATAGAAGGTTGGGAGGGGGTGGGGATAGCAGAACAGCAGCATAAGAGAGTGTATTAAACTCAATTAAGCTTTTGGGCTTTTCATTAACCCAGTTTTTAGGGAGGGAAACCTCTGCTGAATAATGCTTCAACAAACTCGCTTTGCAACCCTGCTTTAAAGGCTTCATCTAGAAAAAAACGGCACAATGTGTGTCAGCTCTCCAAAGCCGCAAGGATTCCATTAGAAACCCAGGAGCAAACCACCCGCAGCCGCAGCCTACCTGAAATTAAATGCAATTTAGTAAAGTCACTTTGTCAAACAACTAAACTAGATAAGGGGGAAGCACTGCCTTCACATGTGTGATGGTCTGATAATAAACAACTATGTTTGGTCATTTCTCTTCGGTAGTATCAGGCCAAAGCAAATATTCCGGCCTAAAAGCAAGGTCATATCCAGCCCCGTGGAGACATAGCGCCCAACTGCCCATGCCTGATGTGGTTTGGCATCTACAAACAATGAGCACAGCCTCCCTTGAATGGCTCATTGTAGAGGAATCCTCATAAAAGAATAGTTGTACTCCCTGACTTTTCTGTGTGTTGCTCCGCCATGTTACTTTGATGCAATTAATTATTACCAATCTAATGAAAATCAATGGGCTTTCACGTGGTTAGCAAACAGTTAAAGTCTGCTTTACACAAACCTGATTAACGCTTACTACTAAATACACATTGTTAACTGGCTGGCCACAGTTCCTATCATTAAATCCACAGGATGTCTTTAAATTAGCGCATACAATGTCAGCAGTTTCCATGTGAACCGCCACCATTTCCAGGTCTTACAGGCCTCGGGATGTGTATTGTCATTCAATGGCAAAGACGACGCTGCAATTAGATGGGACAAAGATGTCAGACGACTCACCTCCGAGGTGTCTAATGCATCTGGGGTCAAATGCAAAATCATATGATCAAAGGACTCATGTTACTGACACCAGACGCAATGCACTGATAGTATTACATGGGCCACTCCAGAAGATCCTCTTTCAAATAAACTAATCAAACCATCAGACATCTGGTGACCCTTCACCAACAACTTAAAGAGAAAACTTTGCATACTGAAATGAACCTTCATTGGTTAATCAGCTACTCCACAATTCAGCCAGTGTCTTTCCGATTCGTTATTTAAAACCTCCAGGCTCACAATTGACGACGTTAATGAAATGCGAGGAAACATAAAGCGTCAGCCTGCTCAGCGTGGCTAAAAAAGCATTAGTTAAAAAAATAAAAGCTTGCTAGTGAAAAGCAATATTCTACACCAGCATGGTGAAAGCAACGTTGTAAAACTTTGGGAATACTCTTCACACTGTGGGGGCTTTGTCTTTCAAAACATGCCACAGGAGATTTTCATTAGAGAATGCAGTTTCATTAACATCATCCCACGCTGCTGAGCTCTGCTGCATTACAATGACACAGGAGTGCCCCACTCTGTCAAGGAAATCTCCACAGAGCAGCAATGTGTCTGGGGGAGGGGAGGGCAGAGAAAAGAGGAGGTAAGGGGGGTAGTGTGGGGGCAAACAAAAGAGAACCTGATTACCCCCAGTCACGGCTCATCCACGAGCCGACGGAGGGAAATCCATCACCTGCTGGATCAAACAGGAACTTGTGCACAAGGTAAAGCCCAGTGAAAGCTGCACCCACCCATCGGAGCACTCTCTTCCCTCGGCACTGCTACCCCGCCACCTCCACCCCACAGACTCACACCAACGGCAGCGTGCGAGTTTTAGGCACGCGCTGTGAAATCGAGAATGTTTACTAGTCCAAATGACCTCAAGGCTCTAACCCTTCTGATGGCACAACGGTGATATATTCCACTTTTATTACCGTCTCCAGACCTGCGTACCATTTCACAGTAGCTGCATCCTCATTTCACCAATATTAAACTCTAAAGAAGCAGTATTGGTCATGCCTGCTGCAACGTAATGAACTGCTACTTTCTTGTTTGCACCAGTTTATATGCTGGAAAAAACATAAAACCCACTTCTGTGTTCAGCAAAGAAGGACTACTGCTGTAACAAACATTCCCCAGGATATTTAAATTGCTGTTATTACTGCTATTGAGTGGGCTTAGCAGTGTCACCCTGTAGTTGAGAACACTACCATTGTAGCAGGAACTTTTGAGTGTTTGACCTAACAGGCAAAATGTTTAACGAGTTTGATTGAAATCTGTACAGAAGTGATGATAAATTATGACAACACATTGCAATGCAATGGCATAAGATAATGAAAATGATTCATCCCTTCATTGGAAGGCAGGGAATGTTTAATAACTAAACTATTTGCTTGATTAACGTTGTGTAAGTGTTCGAATGTGTGAGTAATTGGGTTTCAACGCTTTGCAACAGGAGTCACATCTTCACTGGATTCAACAAGTTTTGATCCACCAGATATTAGTTGCTAAAAAGGTAAACTAAAAATAATAATAATACTAATGTAGCCACAGTGTTTGCCCAGCAGTCAGCTAACAATGTGCCTGGTTTTCAACTTGCTCTGAGATGAGAAAAAAAACCACCATGCAAGCAAAGCAGAAAAGAGCCATAAAAAGCTGAGGCAAATTTAAGCTGGTTTACAAGGCAAACTACATGACTTGCAATACCACAGAACAGCACTAAAGCTAATTGTTTAAATCTGTCAGGCTTGTTCTGATCCTCCCTGAATTGTACCACATGGAGGTAGGTGAGCACGCTCAACTGATATGCATGCATGCACACACTCGCACCCTCAAGGAGAGACATAACAGGGCAAGGAATGTTTCACTACTTACCGTTAAAAAGGGGCTGTCCTTTCTCGGTGATATCTGGCACCACAACCTTGTATACATCTTCAGAGAAGCCTGGCCTGCATGGTGGGGCACCCCTGCCCTCTGCTGCAATCTGTAATAGTGGGGTGGGGGTGGGAAAGGGGCAACAATGTCATAAATCAACCTTCAGAAATGCACTCCTGTTGCCTCCGAAACCCCTTGGTCACGTTCTGAAGTCCCTACAGTTGTACAAAAGCATCTGTTGTTTTTATAGCAGGGACCGCAATTAGGATAATGAGGCCAAAAGGGTTAAGCATTAGCCAAAAAGCATGGCTAGGCAAGAACAAGCTCCATTTGTCTCTGTGTAGGGGCCCAGGCACAGGGTAATAGCCAACACTCTTGGCCAGCCCCTCTGATCAACACACTACTCTAGACAAACACTCTTCACTTTGAAGTACAGGAACAAGGGAATAAAAAGTAAATGCTAACAATCCACTGTTGAGGGAATAAACATTTACGTGTGAATGTCTGAATAAACACCCTCAAACCACAGCGTTTTCTAAAGACTCTGCGAGGTTGTGACTGATCAATATGTTCCTTTTTATATCCCCCCCCAATTTCAAGAAGAAAGCTGTAGTTGGGGGGACAAGATATTTAGAGAGTAATGTGGCTGTTGTAAAGAAAGAAAACAAAGCTTATGAAACTTGTGTTTCCATAAAGAGTGAGTTTTGCGCCAAACAAAGAAAACAGCGACTGTGAAGAACACACGCAGGGTATACTTATTAAGAAAAAATGCTCTGGTCTCCAGGCATGCCCAAATGTAGCCAACTAACAGCTCTTAGGAAGGGAGGCCTGGCCCTGTTTCTTTGCGTGCACTCTCAAAAGAATGTAAGACGAGAGGAGCCCCGCTGAAAAAGAGCATTGTGAGTATCCGTGCCACTTGCCATTCTTAATCAGAGGAATTTAAATGGAAAATGCTGGCAGAGAGGAGGGGTTGGGGGAGCAGGAGGAGGAGCAGAGCTGGAAGTCTGGCACGTTAGAATAAGGGATGTATATTTCTAGATACAAATGTTAACATAAATCACAGTTGCAGTTTTTTCAGATCCCAAAAAGCTTTCATTTAACTGCCTGATTGCTTTTTCCCCTGTTGCTCAAAGTGTCTGACTAATGAAAATAAATACATTTCCACAAGTCACCCCATTACACAGAGGGGTTCCAACCTTAAGGCTGGACAACAATCATTATCCCATCACTGAGGTGAAATTACCACAATAACATGTAGTCGGCTACTTTTCATTGTTCATCTTAAAGACTTTTCTTTTCTACCACAGATGCAATTAACTCGCCCGGGGGGACAGAGACACGCTGCAGCAATCTACATAAATATTAAACCAAACTAAATATAACCAAGTCATAACTAGGTTAACGTGGGCCTGTATCGCCCAACTGAGAACACATTAGCCTGCAAAATGATTGCAAATCATCCAAATGATTATTTTCTTTGTTTTTTTGGCTAAAATGCGCACGCAGCATCTCTTGAAAAAGAAGAAAAGAAAGAAAGAAGCCATTTAAGTCAAAGCCACTTTACAGCGGATTTTTGTGTAC
This sequence comes from Aulonocara stuartgranti, assembly GCF_965226115.1. NCBI lineage: Eukaryota > Metazoa > Chordata > Actinopteri > Cichliformes > Cichlidae > Aulonocara > Aulonocara stuartgranti. The sequence continues at coordinate 18,027,514 of NC_138954.1, read as the reverse complement.
TGTTTTTAATCAAACTGCACACAATGTAAAGTGGCCGCTGGAGGGTCTAAGCACCGTGCCCGGCTTCCCCAAACTCAACATTAACAGCGTCGCTACGAAAGAAAACAAGCGGCGAAACTGTCCGGTGTAACTCCTGCTGGAAGCCGCTTTACACGTTACATTACCTGCAGTCCTGCCAAGACCAGCAGCAGAAGCAGACCGCTGCCCTCGTGTAAGGAACACATTTGGACGCCCGTGAATGCTTAATTCCCTCCGAATCCGTGAAAAGAAAGGGAGAGAAAAAAAGAAATTTAAAAATTAAAAAAAAAAAAGAATATCCCGCTGACTCAAGTACAGCCCTCGATGGAGAAAAAAAGAGAGATCCTTCTACGACAAAGGCAGGAGCAGCGGCAGCATGTAGCAGCCTCCTCCTCTGTCTCTATCTATCCAGTCCGTAGCTGACGGAGGGAAGAGCACTGCCTGGTACTGAGGCTGCTGCGCCCTCCCATCCAGTCCGACACGAAAACGAAAAAAAAAAAAAAGCCCCGGCCACTAGTCTATAAACCGCCCATCTCACTGTCTCTCCCTGCCGGTGACACAGCCAATTTCACTATTGGAAAGGAGCGGGTTCTCTTTAGCTATCTCGTCTAATGACTATTGACATGGCATTTTTATTGCTGTTGTTGTTCTTGTTGTCTGTCTTATAGGTAAAGTATGCATCAAATGAAAGTATGCTTTCAAACGTAGAAGAAACAACTATAGGTTTACATTTCCAGCCTGAAAAGATACACGATTACAAAACTGCTAATTGGACATTAGTGTCCTGATTCCAAACGCAGTATATGGTTTTCATATACATAGGTATTAAAAAGTTTTAGTAGTGTATCAAACCAAAGACTCACACAGTTATTTAGCGATGATTGCCACACATTTAGTGGAGCATTTTGGTATTTCCTTATAGTTTCCCAGCCAAACTCTTTGGTCATTGGCTCCAGACTCCTCTGAGAAAGAAAATGCTTTTTGAATGTCATGGGCATCAGTAAACCAGTTAGCTGTCTGTCAGCTGGCATGAAAAACAGCCCAGATTTTACCGATCATTAGGTGTGACATTCAGATCACACCAGCCCTGGGATAAATATTGTTTGCTGCATGTTACATCCTAAGGATTATCATTTATCTTAATGGCCTGGCCCCCTCCTACCTCTCGGAGCTACTACAAATCAAATTCAAATTCAAATTTTATTTGTCACGTACACAGTCATACACAGTACGATATGTAGTGAAATGCTTGGACAACTGCTCGTGACCTAAAGAAAACAAAAAAAGGAAAGGCTATGAATAAGATAGGAAATAAATATGAAAAATTAAAAAGGGTAAATTTAACTAGGAAGGAATAAAATATAAATTAAGGTTAAAAATGAAATAACTGTACAACACAAATTAGAATGAAGGGCAAATTTAACTGGGAAGAATAAGATAAAATATATAAATTAAAGTTGAAAATAAAATAACTGTACAACAAAATACACAATATATAGAACTATATAAGAATGTATGAAGAAATCTAAATATAAATAAATATATACACAATAACAGCAGCTGTACAAGTATTAACTGGAAATGAAGAATATAGTGACCAGTGTTGTGCAAAAACAATGTCCAGAAAGTCCAGTGTGTGTGTGTATACAACCATATACACCTCCCCGTTCCCTTAGGTCCGCCAATCAGCAGCTCCTTAAGGTACCAAAAACTAAGTATAAATCTAAAGGTGATCATGCTTTTGCTGTAGTTGCTCCAAAGTTGTGGAATGATCTACCCTTGCATGTTAGGCAGGCCTCTTCTCTCTCTGAATTTAAAAGTCGTCTTAAAACATATTTATTCGCTGAAGCCTTTGGCATTGATTAGAGGGGTTGACTCAATTTGTTTTGACATGTTTCAATTTATTTTAGTTTTTTAGTTATTTATTTGATCTTATCTCATTTAAATTTTCTTTACTTATGCTTTTAGCATGTACAGCACTTTGTGAACTCTGGTTTTATGTTAAAGTGCTTTATAAATAAAGGTGGTATGGTATGGTATGGTATTTATCGGTGATTAGGGTGTGAATCTGCTTTGGTTATCCTTTATTGATATCTCTCTCTCTCTAACACACACACAAACACATGTGCACATGCATATACACATATACACTGAGCACCCCATCACAGGCTAACAAGCTCATTGTTTCATAAATGGCTCACTCGTTCTGGAATTTGGAATTCTGCAGTCTATTCATCTTTCCTCAGCTTAGAATTTGCAAGCAAAGATATTTTTTTCATGTTCCACTCAAAGACACAATGAATAATTCTCTTAAATTGCCTCCTCATGTGATACAGCCTGATGAAGGTTAAGTCACCTGGGTTGTGCTGCTGACACCTAATTAACTATCATGAGATAGCTCCACGAAAGAGATCGCATCTGAGATATTTTATTTCTGTAGATGGGGGAGAGGGAAAAAAATACTTATTCCATCTGCAAATAATAAACAAAGGCTGACTTTCGGTTCACCCCCTCCTGGGCAATCTATTGTTTTCCAAGTTATTGGCGGTTTCAGGTACAGACAAGTAGGCGTGTGATGCTGCCTCCACTCCTACAAATCAAACCATCCACTCCTGAGAGTCTGTTGTAATCCTAAATCAACAGCAAGCACCATTAAATTCCTCTTACACGCAACACACATACACACATACGAGAAGCAAACGATGTGTAGTTTTGTTTTTTTAAGTGTGTCTGTGAAGGTTCTCAGTCATCCAGGTCATTGTAGTCAAAGCTTGCAAAGAAAAGCGTCTGGACTTCTTTAAGTTGTTTCACCTCTCATCCGAGAAGCTTCTTCAGTTTTTTAAGTGCTTCCTTCTTGCAGAAATGGGACTTAAGTCACCTCTGACTCTTCTGTTATCAATTAACACGCCTGATGATTAAAAGTAATAATTAAACCGTTCATTAATGTAAACAGAAGAAGAAGAAGAAGAATGCACATCAAAAATGAATATAACACACACCTGTCACAGATAAACTGTTGTGGTCACGTTTCCCTTTCTTTCGTCGATTAAGGAAAGCCAGTTATTTACCAAAGGCAGCCACATTTCACGTGCCCTTCCTTTCTTTGCTGTGACAGAATAGGGCAAGAGATCAAACCGAATGACCTGCTGATAATTGATATCACATTTTGTACAAATTGTTACATTTATGTAATCTAATTGAGAGTGGGATCAAAATGCTCCATCTCTTTGATTAATGCAGAGGCGGTTATCTTTCATCAGTACTTGTCTAGGCAGGGACGGGAGGAGGCGTTAGTGGGAATCCAATTTGGACTTGGTGCATTCAATCAAACAATATCACATTGCATGATGCATAATACCAATCTGAGACCCCCAAGAAGTCTTCGTGCAACACATGTTTTGGCTTCAAAATGTAGAGGAGAACATTTTTGCCATCAAGGTCACTTTGCAGTCTGTGGATAATATATTCTCCGGCCTGAGCGACTCTGTGTGCAGACAGATAACTTTGTTTTGCAAGCGTGTGTGAGGCAGCTATATGATGCATGTTGGTGGTGATGCTGACACTGCTGTTGACTCTCATAAGCACAGGTGTCTGGGGGCCGGTGGCCCGGAGGAGCCCTCGATTCCACACCTTTTAGTCTGCACAATTGGATGTTGTGTGGTGTATTGCAGCACGGTGGCCTTGACCGCACTGGAAGAAAAATGGACGAGGTCAGCAGCACTTTCACATCCGCGGCACTTCTTCATGCTGACTTTGTGTTGATACAGGAATATGACACAGTTCACCCTCTGCTCGCACATAGTGTAATGCGGAGCTTAGGCATTTACTTGCGAAAGCCAAATTTACTGTATATCACAATATTCAATGACACTTGTGGGCCCAGCTTTGTATCTTGCAAATGGTAGTATTTAGCATTGAAATATATTCCCTTTGGGTAAAAACACACATATTTTGACCTCCTTCAACAATTGGCTAATTACATTGTCACTGTCATTGTCCTATGCATGTCAAAGGTTGCTTTGGAACAAATTAGTGAGCGGAAAGGAGCACCTCAACGCCATTATCAATTTCAATCAAGCTTCATTGTTATGCATTCAATAAAGGATCTCTAAGGACCGTCGTATTGCTCTGATTATTCTCCTCTCATTCCAAATCAGCTCATTGAGTCTTTTATTCCATTTGAACAATAGAGCCAAAAAGAGACGTGGTGTAGCTGCAACTCTGTATAGCATGTACACAGATATATGCCTGTTTTTTTCCTGCTTTTTACAATGATTTTTAGCAAGGTTTCCGCTTCGCATCCTCCACATAGTGCGTGGCATGTTGACGAAAATATTGCACGGTTACTTGGCTGAAGTTTTGTAACCTTGAAAGGATCTGATTATATTTTATTATTTGCAAAGTGACAAACAGCAAGGGAGACATGCACGAAAATTTCTGCTGAGCATTTTCTCTCTGTAATTTCTTGTGAAAAGACATGTCAGTAAAGCAGCTTGGTGCCACCCCCTTTGTCGACAAATAAAGGCAAAATGCTGCTTTGCAAGCAGCTCTGGCAATGTCTACGGAGTCACGGGGCTTTTACAAGTGTGTGTCTGCCCCAATTTATGGATTGCAGTTTTTTGCTGGAGGCCACATCTGTCTGCTGCATGCTGGTGTGCCACACAGATCTAATAGTGATTGATTGCCTGATTGAGGGAAATTGTGTTGAACTCCCGAGCAACCCAAGGAGAGAAGAAAACATCTTTAATTAGTGATGCAATAAAAGTGTGGCTATTGATTTGTAATGGCACACGCATGTGCAAAAAGACACTTATCCCAATTATTTATTGTTCAGAGTTCAGCTTAGAGTGTTAGCGTGCTACATTTGCTCATTAGCACAGAACCCACAGTCACCTACAGTACAAGCTAATGGGAGTGTTCTGTCATTAGGCGCTGAGACATCTTAGTCTATCCACAGACCCAACCCACAAACATGGCATAAAATATCTGCCATGCACATCCTAATGGTAATGAGAAAAGCAGCTTAACAAGTTTCCTTTACACGTCTGTGATTCTGTCACTTGAGCTTTTGGAGCAAAACTTGAAAGTTTGCTTTAATAAATAATGCTGTCATATCACCATGTTATCTTATATGACAGATCAAAGTAAGGCTTCTGCAAAAAAACACACATACATATACAGACACTCACAGCACTCGACTGCATGGCCACACTGCATTGCCTAAATGATAAGCTAATGCAGGGAGACTATCAATTTCCAAATTGACACATAACATTTCTTTTTATTCTTTTAACATTCCTCCTGAGCTTTCTGAAATCTGTTGTCTCTTTTGTCTTCAGTATTTCCAGCTCAAAAATGTATTTTCCCTTATCACTATTGATCTGCAAGAAGACAAGGTCTTTGGCCGTGACAGCCCAGCCCATATGATTTAGGAGTGGACCAACAGCCTGTCTAAGCACAGGGGCATCAGTGGATTTACACAAAGGCTGGTGCTGCTGCTGATCTACCCCTTGCATCTCCCTCTACCTCACACTGGGCTTTCTTATTAGGAGCTTAATTTTGGAGGCAGTTGGGGAATAAGACAGTTTTTTTTTCCTGTAATCACAGAGGTAATGAGATTAGAGGTTATCCCAATAAATGCTTGATTTTGGGGTTTTTTTTTTTTGGTTATCTTCATGTTTTCAGCTGGGAGAGTTTAGTTTTCACATTTATTAGATTGCTTTAATGCAAATGAAGGAGAAGCCTGGTAACAAAAATGTGTTAATAATTACTGCAGGCTTAAAAAGGTGGCAAAGGTCTGGCTTGTTCTTGGAGTTTGTCAGACTGCTTAAAGCGGTACAGTGTGTTCATTACAATTACAAGGGGAACAAATTATAAAAAGAAAGTTTGTGAATATAAAACATCATCATAGTGTATCATTATAGATTAAACATAGAAAATTAAGATGCTTATTTTTAATATAAAACCAATCGTCTTAGGGACAACCAAATTAAGATCATTATGAATTTTACTGAAGACAACATTGTTGATTTGATACATTATAGTGTGCTCTAATGAGATTAAAATATGATCCTCGTTCACAGTAATTGTCATAGTACCTACTCCAACACGCTTGCCCGTGGATATTAGTATTTATTTTTTCCCCATTACCGGTAGTATGAACAGGATTATTGTCTGGTGCAAAATGCTATCTTTACAGCCCATTAGCAGTCAGCAGGTTATCAAAAGTGATGTTTTTCTTTCATTAACTTTGAAAATATTGCTGCACTTTTCATCTGGAACAGATAATTGCTGAAAAATAAAGCACCTAAAAATGAGCAATATAGAGAAGGTTGTAATGCATTGTTGTTCATTCTGTGATTCTGCCTGGATTTCATCCAGTGATAGACTTGTGTTTGCCTTCAATATGTGCAACTCTCTGCCATCCAAAGAAACAAAAACAAATAAAAAACGATCCACTGATGTCAATAAGAAAATGCATTTTTTTTGTTAAACTAATGGTAGTTTTTGTATTCAGTTCTTTCCTTGTATCATAGACAATGCTTCAAACCATTAAGCAGCACACAAATTATATAGCATAGAAAGGCACTTGTAGCCAAAGCAGCAGATGTTAGTGGCAGGTTGCTCAGTGCGAAGGGTGCCTCATTTGGCTCACTCAGGAGGTGATCATGAGACATATTGCCTTTACTCTCGCCCTCCACACAGACTCATGACTGTTCCTTTCACCCGCTGGGATGCTGAGGAAGGGTCAGTAGGACACAGCAAAGACTTTGAAGTGAAGAGTTTTTAGGGTCAGTGTTTCTGGTGTTTCCTTAGTCATAGCTTTACTATATTTGGTTAAACCAAAGAATGATTCATCAGTGTGACTCACAGAATCCACACTCCTTAAACAGACAAAGCACGTCTCGCACAATGCTTTTGAAATCTCATGGATCTTCACTGAAGCTATCTGCAGTTCCGTTTTTTAAAAATATGATATTCTGTGCTTTAGGATGTTTTCATCCAAAAAAAGTCTTAAGGATCCTGTTTTGTCTCTCTTTGTGCTTTTTCTCCTCAATACCCCCCTCATCTTTCTTGGTATCTAATTGGGTTTCATTGATTTACTCCATCACGATGCTAGCTTGGCCAAGTCTCTGCTGACCCTGCAGAAAAATATCAGGCAGGCTGTCTAACAGGCAGCGTTCCGGCTACCCGGACACAACCCCAGCACTCCCAGTGCAAGCAGTGAATGATTGTGTCAGTGAGCTGGAATTGAGTCAACCTGCCGCTCCTGTGGCCCTCACAGCTGAACCATAGATTAGCTAGCACTGAAACAACACAGGGCTCAAGAGGGGGGGTGGAGAGGGGGGGGGGGGGGGTGGCGTGTACACACTGGGCAGAGACTCTGGTGCGGTTGTGAAGAGGAAGAAACGAGGGGGCCAACTGGCGGTTGTCAGGAAGCCGAGGGACACAGCCTCTCATCTGTGCCTGAGGAACTATGTGTCACCTTGAGTTCTCTCTGGAGGAGGTGTCCGGACATAAACCTGCTGGGCCAGGTGGGGTGTGAAGAAAGGATGAAGGCAAGGAGGAAGTAGAGCTGTCCAGATTTTCACATGTGACAAATGTGGCTGAGCAAAAAATCCACAGCATCACTCATAGAACATTTGAACAGAGTGAAAATGAATTTGAAAAAAAGAGTCTTGCCTCACCTTTTCAATTCTGCATGCAGCAATAGAGAGGATAAAAGAAAAGGATATAATACTGACAGAGCTTTGATACCAACTGTGTCCTCGTTTCCTCCTCTCGACTCCTGTCCCCCTTCTGCCATGCATTATAAACGGCTGATTATGACAGTGACAGCTCCTCAGGTGTGCCGTATGCTAGATTTGTTATTCAGCTCACAGGCATTTCTGTCCCTCCCTCTTACCACCTGCACAGGCACACAATCACGCACACAGTGACACACACACAAATGCACACACGCAGGCAGAGGTGCACACACCCACACTCACCCTCCCACTCACACACAGATCCCACACCCACACATACACACACACAACCACAACGGATTTCTCACAGCTGCTGTGTCAGCGGGATTCTGGAACCAGAGAGAGGGGGGTATTACATGAATCAGCCTCACACAGCTGTTGTATTCGCAGTCCTATGATCTGAACGCACAAATGAAATTAAGCTTTTATTGTTTGATTTAAATTTTCAATGGCCCCTGGTGCGCTCATGAGGTTGTAATTGCAAATAGTTTTTTGGTTAATGTTGTTTTTTTTCATTTTAAATTAATGGACAGGATGGGCTGATTTGGATTCCTGGAGCACACTGCAAAGACAATTTACAAATCATACCTTACAGGCAGGGGTTAAAGTGGGCTTTGGCAGGTGGGGGGACCCTAAGATCAGGTGCAGCAGTGGAGCGTGGGAAAAAGAATCAGTTAGAAATAACTCAGCCAATGATTTATATTGTGAGCTTCAGTAGATTTTACTTTGTTTGCAGGTTGTGATCAGCTGATCTGTCCTGCCGCTTCTCCTGCTCTCTGTGGCTTTAGCTAGCTGAGTTTAACAAGCTACAAGCAGATGTTTCATGGGCCATCATGGCTGATTTCCGACCCCTCACAGAACGAAGCTAGTATAAAATGTAGAATTTGGTCAGTAAATCTAATCAACAACATCACCATAAATTTAAATTGACGTCTGCGACCCTTTATTTAACCTAATTGACCATGAACGCCACACCATACTCTGCACCAGTCCAACAAAGTGCATTACTGTGATCAACCCTGCACTAAGCTGCAGAGTTTTTCATGCAAGATGTTTCCCAACATGAAAAGATCATCACTTCAGCAACACATCAAGTAATAGTGAATTAGGACATTACACATGCAAGCTTTAAAATTCAGTTTATCAAATGTCATGAGCTGAGCATTTCTTACCTTTGAAAAATAATCGCTTATCTTCTTCTCATGTGTTTTTTCTTACATCTCTATATCTGCTAGACCGTCACACTTTTTTCTAGCCAGTTTAAACTTAGCTAATGAGATACATTGTATGACAAACAGCACAGAAACAAAGTTTTCGTTGGGTGATTTGTGATTTGTTGAGCTGTTTGAAAAGACGCATTTGAAAGTACCTGCCACTGTACTCCATTTATGTTCACTGCTCTTTAGTAGCACGAGCTAGATGCTGCAGTACCACGAGAGCAGCTCTTCCATCTGCACCATTAATGTATAAATGGTGCAGATGGAAAACTACTACTAGTTAAACTACTACTTAAATACTCATTTACTTTAGGTGTCAGAACACCATTCCACATCATTCCAGTGCACTTTAACTCCTGCTAACAGCAGTATAGATACACCCAGCACTATGTGGTCAATTCTTTACTTCTAACATTTATTTATTTATTGAAGTTTAAGACTGCCCAGTCTCAAATTGCTTGATAACTTTATATTGATAATTACGGAGCCCCGCAGGGGACATGGGAGAAAAAAAAAATTAAGACGGACTTTTGCGAGATCTCGCAAAACTTTTGCGAGATCCCGAGATAGTTTTGCGAGATCTCGCAAAAGTCCGTCTTAATTTTTTTTCTCCCATGTCCCCTGCGGGGCTCCGTAATAAATGACTGGGTGCAATGTGAAAAACGAAAAACGACAAGCAACTATCTGGTTCCCTTTAATTGTGCCTAAAGTTTTAGCGTCTTCATTATCTCTACAACTTAACTGTTAAATATTACCATATTTAAAAACTGCTGCAAATGTCTAAAAGCATTTCACAAACTGCACAGAAAACACCTGATGCGTGCAACTAACTTGAATGAGGCTGTGAAAGGGACAGATTTTTCCTGGAACTGAAAACAGAATTAATTAGAGAAATTATGTTGAGTATTACTCTCAAATTATTGGTGAAGTTACTTTATCTTTACTGGATATATAAATAAACATCTGCTTCTCACCCTAGTAATAAAAGCTACATTTGTTAATAATTTGTTTGCCTTAAAATGTTAACTTATTGATTCATTATTCCAATTCACTAACTAGATTCACTAATCTGCTGAGCGAAAAGAAAAATAAAATCCAAACCCCAAATGTTATTTATAATGTAGGAAGTGATATTTTTCGGGGCCTGGTGCTTGATGACGTGTTACTGGCAAGTACTGGCCAGCTATAAACTATGTGAAGTGAGGTGAGGTCACCTTGAGAGTTTTCAAGTGCTGCCAGCAGTGGAAATGTTTTTCAGTGGAAATACTTCATTGAAAACATTAGTGGTAAACACTGAGTCATCAACCCTTCTAAATCAGCAGGGACATCTTCAAAAACTGGTCGACTGCTGTGCTCAAATTATACCGTTGGCCATTTGGAAGTATATTTACTTGCAATAATCAAACCCAATTTCAGGAAAAGGAGAAATTCAAAAATCAAGGTACTGTTGAGTATACAGTTATCAGACTGATAAAGTGGGTAAAACAACACTGTAAATGACAAGCCGTTATTATTTAAAACATTGACTGAGTGTTCAAATGTCTCATATACCAACAACCACAACTGGATGCATTGCCCAATATCCAAATTATGGATTTCGTCCCTCAGAGATTTAGGTTATAATACTGGCCATATGCCGTTGTCTGCAGTCCTCTTTATCCTGTTGTTTTCCCTCGGAGGACTATTTTCTTTCTTTCTTTGTTTTAGGATATAAAATGATCTGCATGTGGACAAATCAGAAGGAAAAATATTGAAAAGATCTTGTATAAATGCAGATGGCGAGTAACTTTGACAAATGTTGTTTTTTTTAAAGTATTGTCGAGTGTTTATTTTTCACGTGGCATTTTGCAAAGTGCCTGTTGTTTCAGCAGAGTCCATGGCTGAGTTCTCTAATTTGCTCCAGCTTTGGCTTCACTCTACCATGTAAATGCAATTAACTTGCTGACAAAGTAGTTCTTCTGGCAGAACTGTTGTCTGACTTTTGCATTAACAAATGAAGAAATAGAGAAGTAGAAAAGTGATCCAAAAATAAAAAGATTAATCGCTTTGCCAGGCCTGGCTATAGGAAGCGGTTACTCGGAGAAGGTTACAGCCATTCGCCTTTTGAAGTCACACTGATTTCACCGAGTTGGTTCTACTGGTGTTTTTTGATTTGCACACAAGTATTTTTATCCTAATCTTACTTGACAAGGTTAATTTTGTGAGGCCCAGTATACAGTGAAACAGACTGCTGACCTTTTGACTTACAGATTCGCAGTCTACTTTTAATTAGGTTCCACGTTCAATTCATTACTTTGCTTTTCTAATACAGGCAGATTGCAAAAAGCAGATATATTAGATGTGATGTAACCTGAGTAGGTTAACCGCACATTGCTCCCCCAAGATTAAGACTGATTGCCCAGCCTTACTCTTGAAAAGGTTGCGTCAACCTTCAGTTAAAACTTTCTCCACAGTGATCATATTATGGGCTGAACAAGTAATGTAAATGTTAGTATAATGTCGGTTAGGTCAAGAGCCAGTATGTTAATGTCCGGGTGTCTAATTTGCATTGTTTCCTCAAGGGTCAGACATTACTTCTCATAAATGCATCATTACGCTTGTATTTCACTTCTGCCTTTAGGCCAGTATAAGACAGGTGTCACCTTGATTAGAGATGGATGTTACAGCCTCATAGGCTAGTAAATGCAGTATAAATCAATGTACAATTATAAAAGTGTGTGTTGATGTATGAAATTATTTTTGAAACAGGTTTCTAAACATAGCACAATTTAAAAACTAAACTAAAAATGACTATATTAATTTAGGACAAGCTAAAGACGCAGAGCAGATGTAGATATTGTACTATGAATATGACCAGCTGTCAGGGCCTTGAGCACTCTGAGGATACTGTGGCGATGAACCTTGGGGACACTGTTGGAGCATCTGTTATTGAGAATGCCAGGGCTCAGACCCCCTTAAAGTAAGACTGAAATTGATACTGACAGAGAAGCTCTTATGAATGTCACGGGATCCTGAATGCGATGACAAATTGTATTGTGGGTAGAGTTTAGGATTCTGGTGACAAAGTGTCATCTTGCATTAGCTTGCTGAAGATTGGCGGATCAGGCTAAACAAGGTGGCACTGAGGTGGAGAGAGGCAGTCAGCAGATGAGTCGGTTCACTCCTGACAAGCTTACGCTGCTCATGCTCGGAGTGGAAGAGCCGGTGCAGCCAAGCATTTTTTTTCTTTCCCAGTTTCTGGGCTTTGCACTTTTCTACAGTGGCTGAGAGACCTCAGCATACAACAACAACAACAACAACAAAAAACAGATTAAAAAAACCCACACACATGCAGATTGAGCAGTACATATTAATCATGCAGATAAGCATGCTTAAAACACATATAATAATTTGTGATTTATTTTTCCAAAAATTTGCTTTTGTTGATTTTCATGCATTTTCTTCAGTTTGACTCACCAATCCACCTTTTCCACCACATTTTGGAATCCGCGATGCCACGGGCTGAAACACTTAAGAGCCATGTGTCAAAAAGGGGGGAAAAAATCCTTTATATCACACAGAAACAATCAGATTAAAGTTTAAACCTCTTTTGCTTATCAAACCTTCCTATCCCCAGTATAAACTTGGAACAGGTGTAACATTCAATCACCCCACGGCACCATGTTGGAATCAGAAAAATACGGTGATAAAATAAAGAAACCAGCTGAGATTTACCTCTTTCCATTACCTGCATGTTATTTTTAGCAATTCTTTGAGCAATCCTGGATCTAGGAAAGTAACTCAAGTTGGCTGTGCTTTTATATGTATGTGCAACTTCACTATTCATTCAGTTTCCACATTTATGCCCCTTAAAATCTTTCCAAGTCTTTCCACTGTTCACTGTTGTTGTTGTTGTTTTTAAGTGCGATATACTTTCTTTGATTCTATTAATTACATTTATATTTTTAGCACATTTTATACGCTTGTTTATTTTATTCAATTAAAATGCTGCTCAATATCCAGCAAATCACCTTGTTAACCTGAATTATTACTTATGGGATTAAAATGATTGATTTCAAAGGCAGGTTATTTTGGATGCTTTAATCCCCTTAATATATTTTCAAAGCTGCTTTTTTATGATTTACTGCTCATGTATGATTCCTCTTATACTGTGAGAGAAACAAATTTGTGGCTCTCGGTCATAATCATCCAGCTCCTGCCAAAGCGTTCAGCTGAAAAGCAGGACATCTTTGCTGTCCTTTCCTAACCTTCGCTGCGAGTTAGGGAAAAATAGGCCAAACATGTGGCTAAAGATTAGTGAAATCTATTGTGAAAACCCACTTTTTTCTATGCCATTCCTATGTCTCTTCTGCTTCTCAAACACATCAAACATCTGAAATGTATTCGGTACTACAGCAGGATAAAAATAACAAATGGTGTGAAGCAGATTCAGAAAATTGTCCTTGCTATATTATGATATTAATTTAATTTGTGTTTGCAATTTACAATTTGAAAGGACAATGTGACATCTCCCTGCATCCAAAGTAGGAAAAAATGTGTTATCTTAAAATAGCTAATTAGATTTCTGATACAAATACTGACATGCTAAACAGGCTTCTCCTACCAGTGTCCTTCATGGACCATACCCATGTTTATGATTGTTATTAATCCTTCCAACAGAGTGGAAACATCTCGCTGTCTGTGTAGAGAGCTCATCAGTTAGATCTAAAATGATGTTAATCACATGGCCTCGAGTTATTTCTCACTAAGAATTAATTTTCTTGTCTTTAGCTTCTTGATTAGTCTGGCCTTATGCATGTATTGTAAAAAAAAAAAGAAGTAAAAACCTAGGGGCTATGTGTAACCCTTTAAATCTGTTAAATGAGATATGTCCGATGCTGGCATGATAACAAATTATGATTTTGCATAAGGTTGCTGCAGCCAAAATTATTGTATAGAGTATATGAGTCATTTTCTAAAAGACCTCTATTACAGCATATCTCCATATCTCTACAACGGTATCTGCTCAGTGAGAAATGAGATATGCTGAAAAATGTTTGTTTTGGGAGGGTTTAATCTCCACTGAGAGAAACTTGCCACACTGAGAAGTTTCTGGAGGGTGATGACAAATAGAAAGTTCGGTAGCTGTATGATCAGCTTATTTGAGGCGGCAAAGATGGAGCACCACTATTAACTGCACAGCAAGTTCCCATCGTCCTGGTCGGTAGACTCAGGGGACAGCTCCGTTAAACAGCAAGTTTTTCTGCATGTAATTAATGTGATAAACCTTTACTTCATTTCTTCTTGTTTTTTTTTTTTTAATTTTCTTTTGTTTTGTTTTTGTAGGTGGAAAATTAAAATGACCCTTTGCTCTCCAGCAAACTTGAAAGATTGTGTATAGATGGAAGCGGAAATCATATAAAACACGTTTGCTGCTCTGAATTTCACAAGATCCAGATGCTCACAACTGGTATCGGTTTAACATTGCCCTTTCCTTCTCAGCACTGACAGAAAGTTTGGCTTCACGTCATAAAACAAACACTGAGGTAATCTGAGATAGGCTGAGCAAATAAAATAACGTATTAAATTCCTTACAGCTTGACTTTGATTTTTTTTTTTCGCAACTCTTAATTGCATTGCTGGCATTGCTTCAGTTTCACCCTGAGATATCTTTAATAAAGGCCTTGCACTAAGTGCCTTGACTGTGGGACAGGGACGAGGGGGGGGTTGCCTTGGACTGACAGTGACATATTCTCTCTAACCTGGCACTAACACTGCCACATGTTCTCCGTGTACTTAGTGCAAATAAGATGAATACAGTAAGCAGTCAAAGAACACGAGTGCAAGCCAGATCGTATTCTTCAGAAGAGTCTCATTTATCTATAAGGGGTCTAAAAAGTGATATTTAAAAATTTAAAATGGTTACAAACTAGCAAGGTACATGATATGTCTCGCCAGGCAGAGGAAAGGCTACCAGCCTCTACTAAGGTGGTAACTAAAATGTAGGAAGTCAATTAGGACTCTTAATTACTCAACATTGATGTGTAATTATTACATTGATTCATTTTTGGGAGCTAATTAATACAGCATCATTTCTGAATATTTTGGTGTCCTAGGAGATTTGATGATTGCTCTTACCTGATTTCATGTCTGACTTTTCACTTTAATATTTTATTAGCATTAAAATTGCTTTTAATGGTACTATTTAACACTACTACTAACTTAAAGTTAAGTTTAAGAACTCCTGCTCTGTGTCACGATCACCTATCAGTTTGTATCTTTAAATGCCTGTTATCTTTTACCAGTTTTCACCACAATTTAGAAAACGATATAGATTATTTACAAATATACACTCAATGGCCACTGTAGGTTATCGAAAATAATAAGCCCATTACATTGCAGCAACTCGGTGCATTTAACCATGTTGACAGGATCAAGATGACCTGCTGGCCACTTCAAATATTTGGTGGCACATCAGATTGGCATCATGGATGTGTAGCGGACAAATCTGCCCCAACTGTGTGATGGTATCACTATGGACCAAAATCTCAGAGCAGTACTTCCAGCATCCTTTTGAACTATGTCATGAAGAATCAAGACAGTTCTGAAGGCAAAAGGGTTTCCAACTCAGAACTACCAAAGTGTACTTAATAAAGGGACCAGTGAATGTGTGAGTGAATGTTTTATAATACACAGAGGGAGGAAGAATGTCAAAGTCTGACAGTGTCAATCCTTTAGAGAAATTCGGGACAGGATTTAGACTTTGACAAAATACAGCATGAACAAAACATCAGGCTGTCCTCAGTGTTGTACAGCTGTGTTGACCTGCTACAAGAACTAGACCAAAACATCCTCTTACTTACCTCATGCACTCTTGAAGCATTCTCACCACATCATCAGTGACATTATGACAGATTGAGGATGCAGCTGTTGGTCCTCGTAATCTGCTTTCTTTTTTCCAAATACAAACTATTTTTTCCAAGTACTGACTCACTGACTGCATCATACAAGTTGAGGACAAACTCTGTTATCCATATCCAGATTAGGGTTTATCCCCCCCGTATGGATTAAATTATAATATCGGCATGGAACATTGCTTCACCTACTAACCTGTTTACCCAGTTACCTGTATATTTATACATGTTATTGTTTCATATGATTAAAAAAACCCTCATATGTAAGAGAATTGTGAGTTTGAATAATGAATGTTTGTCAGTGTCAGGCATTAGCTCCTAACAGTCATGGTTTCCCAGACCTCAACCACCCATCTCTTCTCCATCCTTTTGCGCTCTCACTCTCTCCTCTGCCTGTGTATGCAGGTATGTGTTTAACTCCGCTTGTGTGTTCCAGTGGCGGAGCCTTACCTGGTTCTTCAACTGTCCTGCCTATTCACCTGGAGATTGTTTGATTGGTAGCGTGGTTCAGCACCTAGTTTTGGTATAGTGATGATGTCAGTGAAATCTGTCATGCTTGTGTTTGGACTTTCTGGTCTTTTCCTCTCTACACACACCTTTGAGGAAAGGTCAAGAAGGAAAGGACACATGTGGAAAAAAACCTGAGCTTGGAGGAAAACCTCTCAGATAACCTGCCCTTCCCCTAAATTATCCAAACACTGAAAATATGATGAACTAAATGTTTCCACGTGTTGATGTCCAGGCAGAGAGGGATAGATACATTAGGGGTTTTGTTTGTTTGCTTGTTTAGTGGTCTAAATAAATGAAATTCCAAGGCCTTAGAAAGACTTTGAGTAGTGAAAAACATTTCTGAGTCTATTCACACTGACCTTCACTCTCCCCAGTTATTTTAATTGTAAGTCCTTTTTTTAAATTCTTTTTTTCTTCTCTTTCCTGCAGTTTAGCTACAGAAACACCTGCTTCAGGTGTTATCAGTCCATTCAATGGATGTTATTAGCTGATATCAGATCGAGGATCACTAAGAGGAGTATGGGAAGACCCCAGAATCCACTCTCGCTGAATCCACCGGAAGTCAGTTAGAGCGGATATAACAGATTTGAGATATATTTGTAGATATTATTACATGCTAGCTTAAAGTTGCCTTGTAAAGGTTAGCATATATTGCAGTAACGCAGTTACTATTTAAAGGATGTTATGACAGAATTATTAGCTTCTGTCATGGCTATTTAAGTTGATAGTTAATTAAGTTACCAGTAAAATGATTAATCACAGCCACAGATTTGAAATAAAAATCCCGATTAGCTTAAGTGCATTTATATTCAATATGTGCTAGTTCCAGCGCTTCATTTAAACTGTATGAGACTCAGCCAGGGTCGATAAAATAAAATTCCACATTTCTGAACAAAGTCTGACTCCTTTAATCCTGCATGAGAAACCTCAGGATACAGATTTATAGACCTTCCTTCCTGCTGGCACATCTGTCACACGTGAGAATCAGCTAGAAGTTTACACTAACATTTATATTAAATGCAACGACAGCCAGACTTAAGTTAAGCTCTCTGTCTGTGTGTCTCTGCTGAACATTTATAATCAGGTTTGAGTCAGGCTGCATTGATTGTGAGACTTTTTTCTGTAGAAAACAGGTTGAAGATGGTTCACAATTTAGGAACCTAATGATAAATTTATTAATAAGTTTTACATTGTTTGTTTTTGTTTAGTACAAAGAACAGATTTCAGAGGAAAAGCAAAGAGAACCATTGTCGCTTCATCCTTAATACTTTTAAGTTGCATCGGCTACAGTTTGGAAACCTGTGTTTAGTGCTGCACCAATAGGCAGCATGTCTAATTATTACATCACTGCGCTTTTTTCCTGTTGCTCTTTCAGAGCCGGATTGTAAATCAAAAGGTCTTTAAAAGCTTTTTTTTCTGCCTCAATCCTGAGCGCTGATGGCATGCAATTTTTTTAAAGTGACATTCTGAGAAACAAAGGTGAGCAACAATACTTATGTACGTTTAACATATTTCTCATTTATATACCAGTCTTGTATTCACTCGACATTTTCCAGGATGGTGTCTGGCAGTTTCTTCATCCACAGAAGTTTCATTTATCAGTGTGGGACTGCTGTGTCCCCTGAAAAACTCATTTCATTCTTTCTCACACAATGTTCATTTACAGAAATGTTTTAGAGAAATTGATTCTCTACCATAGGGTGAGCTAGTGAGTTTCCATAGATTGTATGAATATATTTATTAAACGAAGACAAGTGTTTGTCCTTTTTTCCTTTAGACAGTGAATGATACTAAAGGCAGGCAGTCAATATTAGGAGAAGACAAGAAGCAGAAGTACTTGCAGAGACAACTGCACTGAGGGCACAGCTGACCCTGAATTGGAAACATTGTTTCTAATTATGTTATCTGATAGTTTAAGAACTTACATTATGTAATCAAAATGTAAGTAATGACCAATTACAAAAACAGGAAAGCAGACAGAAAAAGTAATTGTGTTACATACACGTGATATACAAGGACAGCTACATGTAGTCTGAAAAGTCTGAAAAAGTTTTGTCAAGTTTGCAAGTCTATGAGCACGAGACATTCGCACATGTATTCACACATTTTCTTAACTAATTATCCAGTTCAGGATCACAGAGGTGCTGGAGGTGGATATGTTAAATAAATAAACCTTACAACAACCTGCATCCATGTACGTAGTTTCCCACAGGATGAGAAAAACAAAACGATCAAACTGTGGAACACTGTCGAACATGTTTATGCCCTGGTGTTTCAGAGGAGGCTTGAGGCGCTGAAAGGATCCCCTACCAGTTCCTGGTGAATCAAAGCAGAACTATAAAGTTTGTTGGACTGCATGATGGCCTTACCAGGGAGGAACCAGTTAGAAGCTGCTTTTAAAGTAGCTGAACAGATTTCATCTCAAGTAAGTGACTAACAACGGTTTGTTCATTTGTTCTGCCACTCAAAGGACATTTAAGAACATCGTTTAAATCTTTAGTTGAATATTATTCGAGTGACTCTTATCGTCATTTGCAATGATGGACATATTCTTCATGTTCATCCTGCTATTTAGTAAATTGTATGTGGCTGTTAGACCAGATGGTTGTTATCATATTACATAAGTATTTCTTACATATCAATCAGATGCTGTACAGTACAATACTTCTCACACGGGGGGAGGGATAACTATGGCATTTCAATCTCATTACACACTGAAGTTGCATGATGCAAATAAAATGACAAAATCCTGTTTTTTGTACTTTATTATCTTCAAACCAGCCTACAAGGCCGATGGCATTCAGAAGTTGAGGAAGAAATATTTGAGGCCGTGTACTGAAAGGGTATTTTATCCTGTTATCATAAGACATCTGGAGTGACAGCTTCTACAACTCAGTTTTTGGTTGTCCTTGAATAAAGCTTAGTCTAAGAGGTCTGCTGTTGATATTCAACACATAGAGAAAAGCTCACATGTTCGAATTTATTTACGATTACAAAAATATTACAAAATGAAACAACTTTTACAGGTTTGATGTTTTTGATGTTTGTTATCAAGTGATGGGATTTCGTTTAAAAGGTTTCTATGTCGCAATGAACCACTTATGTATCCTAGATAATTGTTTTTCTTTTTGTCACAGGAGACCCACCACTACTGCACAAGTCTGCAGTCAGTGCTAACTAGTGAGGGGTATTTCCAAACTCAAATGCAGTTGGGTAAAAAGATCAACCAAAAAACTGGCAGCCTGCACAGCCACAGATGTGCTTCTGAGCTAGAAGCTCTATCCACGTTCACTTCTACCTAAACACAACAAGTTCTTAGAGAAACTTGCTAGGCCTAACTGAGGACAGGCACTCCTGCCAAACTGACATAATATAACCCCAGATAGACCCCAGCCAGAAGGTGAACTAACTCATTTAGTTAAAGACAATACGGCACCAAATGTACCTAGCACCTCTAACTAGCCTGCACAAACCTGACATTTCTTTCCCATAAGTTAAATGCATAAGTTAAATGGTTAAATGAATAGAAGTTAAATGACTACAAACATAAAAACCACTAGTTACCAAACAGGAGTTCCCTACCACAGCGTGTTACTTGTACTGAGCTGAGATCAAGAGATGTAAAAGACTAAGCTACCTGTGACACTGCATTGAATTGCTGTGTAAATCCTAATTACGACACCTGAGTCATTTCACCTGACAGATTCTTCTTTTTCCTTTTGGTAGATCAAAGTAGCTCATGCTGTTTCTGCAACTTTCATTTTGACGCCAAGAACAAGAACGCTTCAAACAAGTGGCGTTAATGGTCTCAGTGCACAGTGTGCCAGTCATGGTCACGCACTGCACATGGTTTTAAAAGCAACATGTGTCTTTAGTTACTGATAAAAAACTTTGAAATATGGATTGTTGTTTGGAGATGTGTAATATTAGTGCATGCTAGGATTTTGTATTGAATATCAACAGAAAGTAAAAAAAAACATTTTAGTACAACATTCAAGTAATGTATTTAACCTGTGCAGTGTTGAGGTGGTGCACACAATCACTTCATTCACTGCAGTAAACACTGACTGCTAGCTAACACTCTCTGTCTCTGTGGTTACATCACATGGTGCATTATTAGCTTTGTAAACAGCTTCCAAAGATACCACCATAGCCCAGTGCGGCTGTAACAGTTTCATTGTTAGCAAATCATTTTATATTTTTGGTAGTTATGAAGGCTGAATATGTTTTAAGGTCATCCTAGGCAGTTGCTGTGGTGGTTGCAGCCACAGTTTTTTTGGGCAGACTGATTCCTGTCGGTAGCTATCTGCGTAGGAGGGCTATGTCCCATTACAAAGTGATGTAGCTGCCAGTCTGCCATAAATCAAATTCAAATGCCACTTTTTCATTAAGAAAATCATTTTATAGCCATTGATTACACACAAACACACACATGTAAAGCACTTTACCTCACCATGACTATGCAGCTTTACTAAAACTTTTAAAATATCTGATATAAAAAGGCTCCTCCTTGAATCGCTACCTTATCGTGGTGGAGGGGTTTGTGTGTCCCAGGGATCCCAGGGGCTATGTTGTCTGGGGGCTTTTGCCCCCTGGTAGGGTCTCCCATGGCAAATTGGTCCTGGGTGAGGGACCAGACAAGGAGCGATTCAGAAGACCCTTATGAAAAGAATATCGAGGGAACAGTTTACTCTGCCCGGGATAGGGTTACCGGGGCCCCGCCCTGGAGCCAGGCCCGGGGAGGGTGCCCGAGGGCGAGCGTCTGGTGGCCGGGCCTTAGTCCATGGGGCCCGGCCGGGCACAGCCCGAAGAGGAGACATGGGCCCATCCTCCCGCAGGCCCACCACCCGCAGGAGGCGCCATAGGGGTCGGGTGCATTGTGTGCCGGGTGGCGGCCAGGAGCAGAGGCCCTGGCGGACTGACCCCCGGCTGCCAAGACTGGCAATAGGGACATGGAATGTCACCTCTCTGGTGGGGAAGGAGCCTGAGTTAGTGCGTGAGGTTGAGAGGTACCGGCTAGATATAGTCGGGCTCACCTCTACGCATGGCTTGGGCTCTGGAACCAGTCTCCTGGAGAGGGGCTGGACTCTGTCTCAGTCTGGAGTTGCCCCTGGTGAGAGGCGGCGGGCTGGGGTGGGTATTCTAATATCCCCTCGGCTTGCTGCCGGTACGTTGGGGTTTTTCCCGGTGGACGAGAGGGTTTGTTCCCTGCGCCTTAGGTTCGGGGAACGGGTCCTGACTGTCATCTGCGCTTATGCGCCGAGTGGCAGTTCGGAGTACCCAGCCTTCTTAGAGCCAATTTCCGGGGGCGAGGTCACTGAGGCAGTTAAACAACTCCTTGGTGGCAGAGCCCCTGGTGTTGATGAGGTCCGCCCCGAGTTCCTGAAGGCTCTGGACGTTGTAGGGCTGTCCTGGTTGACACGCCTCTGCAATGTTGCGTGGAGATCAGGGGCAGTACCTGTGGACTGGCAGACCGGGGTGGTGGTCCCCATCTTTAAGAAGGGGGATCGGAGGGTGTGTTCCAACTACAGGGGGATCACACTCCTCAGCCTCCCTGGGAAAGTCTATGCCAGGGTGCTGGAAAGGAGAGTTCGTCCGCTAGTCGAACCTCGGATACAGGAGGAACAATGCGGTTTTCGTCCTGGTCGCGGAACACTGGACCAGCTCTTTATCCTCTCGAGGATACTTGAGGGTGCATGGGAGTTTGCCCAACCAGTCTACATGTGTTTTGTGGACTTGGAGAAGGCATTCGACCGTGTCCCTCGGGGTGTCCTGTGGGAGGTGTTGCGGGAGTATGGGGTGTCTGGCCCATTGCTACGGGCCATTCGATCCCTATACAACCGTTGCAAGAGCTTGGTTCGCATTGCCGGCAATAAGTCGGACTCGTTCCCGGTGGGTGATGGGCTCCGCCAGGGCTGCCCTTTGTCTCCGGTTCTGTTCATAATTTTTATGGACAGGATTTCTAGGCGCAGCCAAGTGGCGGAGGGCTTTCGCTTTGGTGGCCTCAGAATCTCATCTCTGATTTTTGCGGATGATGTGGTTCTGTTGGCTTCATCGGGTGAGGGCCTCCAGCTCGCACTGGAACGGTTCGCAGCCGAGTGTGAAGCAGCGGGAATGAGGATCAGCACCTCCAAATCTGAGGCCATGGTTCTCAGCCGGAAAAGGGTGGAGTGCCCACTCCGGGTCAGGGATGAGTTCCTGCCCCAAGTGGAGGAGTTCAAGTATCTCGGGGTCTTGTTCGCGAGTGATGGGAGAAGGGAGCCGGAGATCGACAGACGGATTGGGGCTGCAGCTGCAGTAATGCAGACACTGCACCGGTCCGTCATGGTGAAGAGGGAGCTGAGTGTAAAAGCGAAGCTCTCAATTTACCGGTCGATCTACGTCCCTACCCTCACCTATGGCCACGAGCTGTGGGTAGTGACCGAAAGAACGAGATCGCGGATACAAGCGGCAGAAATGAGCTTCCTCTGAAGGGTGGCTGGCCTCTCCCTTAGAGATAGGGTGAGAAGTTCGGCCATCCGGGAGGGGCTCAGAGTAGAGCAGCTGCTGCTCCACATCGAAAGGAGCCAGCTGAGGTGGTTCGGGCATCTGACAAGGATGCCCCCTGGGCGCCTCCTGGGTGAGGTGTTCCAGCCATGTCCCACCGGGAGGAGGCCCCGGGGCAGACCCAGGACACGCTGGAGAGATTATATCTCTCGGCTGGCCTGGGAACGCCTTGGTATTCCCCCGGATAAGCTGGAGGAGGTGGCTGGGGAGAGGGAGGTCTGGGCCTCTTTGCTTAGGCTGCTGCCCCCGCGACCCGGCCTCGGATAAAGCGGATGAAGATGGATGGATGGATGGATGGATGGATGGATATAAAAAGGAAGATGAACCATCCACAGGTTTAATGAAGATGGGGGGTCTGTAGTTGATGTTTTACAGTCCTGCATGGCTCCTTGCACATTCCTATAATTCACTGAAGTGTAGTTTAAAATGCACATTGCATTCAGCCTGCACCGTCACTGTTTAATTTTTTACTTTGTTACCTTCAAATATGTCATGAATAAGGTTTACTTGCTGGAGATTTGATGGGTCAGGTGGACGATACAGTCAAAGACATACTTAAATATGCACAGCCGTCTTTTCATGCAAGAATCCTTGTTTGATTTTTGTTTGCATTCATATTTTTGAACCAAATATTGAACATGACTATGATAGAAAGGAGACCTGGCCAGGGTGTACATTGGTTTTCACTCAAGGATGCCAGGACAGAGCTCAACCCCACCACGAGCCTGGGTGGATATCATTAGGTTCCTAAATTGTGAACCATCTTCAACCTGTTTTCTACAGAAAAAAGTCTCACAATCAATGCAGCCTGACTCAAACCTGATTATAAATGTTCAGCAGAGACACACAGACAGAGAGCTTAACTTAAGTCTGGCTGTCGTTGCATTTAATATAAATGTTAGTGTAAACTTCTAGCTGATTCTCACGTGTGACAGATGTGCCAGCAGGAAGGAAGGTCTATAAATCTGTATCCTGAGGTTTCTCATGCAGGATTAAAGGAGTCAGACTTTGTTCAGAAATGTGGAATTTTATTTTATCGACCCTGGCTGAGTCTCATACAGTTTAAATGAAGCGCTGGAACTAGCACATATTGAATATAAATGCACTTAAGCTAATCGGGATTTTTATTTCAAATCTGTGGCTGTGATTAATCATTTTACTGGTAACTTAATTAACTATCAACTTAAATAGCCATGACAGAAGCTAATAATTCTGTCATAACATCCTTTAAATAGTAACTGCGTTACTGCAATATATGCTAACCTTTACAAGGCAACTTTAAGCTAGCATGTAATAATATCTACAAATATATCTCAAATCTGTTATATCCGCTCTAACTGACTTCCGGTGGATTCAGCGAGAGTGGATTCTGGGGTCTTCCCATACTCCTCTTAGTGATCCTCGATCTGATATCAGCTAATAACATCCATTGAATGGACTGATAACACCTTAAGCAGGTGTTTCTGTAGCTAAACTGCAGGAAAGAGAAGAAAAAAAGAATTTAAAAAAAGGACTTACAATTAAAATAACTGGGGAGAGTGAAGGTCAGTGTGAATAGACTCAGAAATGTTTTTCACTACTCAAAGTCTTTCTAAGGCCTTGGAATTTCATTTATTTAGACCACTAAACAAGCAAACAAACAAAACCCCTAATGTATCTATCCCTCTCTGCCTGGACATCAACACGTGGAAACATTTAGTTCATCATATTTTCAGTGTTTGGATAATTTAGGGGAAGGGCAGGTTATCTGAGAGGTTTTCCTCCAAGCTCAGGTTTTTTTCCACATGTGTCCTTTCCTTCTTGACCTTTCCTCAAAGGTGTGTGTAGAGAGGAAAAGACCAGAAAGTCCAAACACAAGCATGACAGATTTCACTGACATCATCACTATACCAAAACTAGGTGCTGAACCACGCTACCAATCAAACAATCTCCAGGTGAATAGGCAGGACAGTTGAAGAACCAGGTAAGGCTCCGCCACTGGAACACACAAGCGGAGTTAAACACATACCTGCATACACAGGCAGAGGAGAGAGTGAGAGAGCAAAAGGATGGAGAAGAGATGGGTGGTAGAGGTCTGGGAAACCATGACTGTTAGGAGCTAATGCCTGACATTGGCAAACACTCATAATTCAAACTCATAATTCTCTTACATATGAGGGTTAGGGGGATTTTTCTAGCCTGTTTTTTGGTTTGTTTGTTTTTTTGATCCCATGAAACAATAACATTGGGTAAACAGGTAACAGGTAACTGGGTAAACAAGATAGTATATGACGCAATGTTCCATGCTGATATTATAATTTAATTCATACGGGGGGTTAAATCCTAATCTGGATATGGATAATATCATTTCTCCTCAATGATGTGGTGAGAATGTTTTAAGAGCACATGAGGTAAGTAAGAGGATGTTTTTGGTCTATTTCTTGTAGCAGGTCAACACACCTGTACAACACTGAGGACAACCTGATGTTTTGTTCATGTTGTATTGATTGACACTGTCAGACTTTGACATTCTTTCTCCCTCTGTGTATTATAAAACATTCCCTCACACATTCACTGGTCACTTTATTAGGTACACTTTGGTAGTTCTGGGTTGCCTTCAGTCTTAATTCTTCGTTACATAGTTCAAAAGGATGCTGGAAATATTGCTCTGAGATTTCGGTCCGTAGTGATTGCATCACATAGTTGGGGCAGATTTGTCTGCTACACATCCATGATTCCAATCTGATGATGCCTCCACATATTTGAAGTGTGAACTTCATTAATCACTTTACTGGTAACTTAATTAACTAGTATCTTAATTAGCCATGAGAGACATTTCGGTCATAACATCCCTTAAATGGTGACCGCTTAAGTACAATAGACGCTAACTTTTACACTGAATCTTCAAGCTAGCACCATAAAGAGTGTAAAACAAGTAATACTATCTACAAGTGCTTCTTAAAGCTGTTATATCAGCACTCGCTGTATTGCTCAACACAACCACTAACATTTTTCAGTGCTTATTCACACTCGCTGACTTCTTATAATAACTCTATAAATGCTGTTTATTGAAATCGTCTTACCTGTTCACTCTGCCATATCCTGCTCTTGGAGCTTGGTTTTGTTTGTTTTGTTGTTTCTAATAGTTTCGTCTCACTGTCTTGAGCGTTGTTCAATAACCACCTTACTTCTTGTAGTTCTCTCAACAGTTTCTCCTCTCGATGATTGATCTGTTTTTATTGAAAAGCCATCAAAATACTGAATGCTGCTATGAAATAGTTTTCAAATCTGTGCAATAATGTTTGTTCATGTGCAGTGATACCTTTTCATGTGGAATATACACAACTTGTTTATAGTGATCTAGCATATAGCATATGGGACTTTTAAACATGTTGACTAGATGTGTGCAAAATGTGTATTTAGTGTGTGAAGTGAATGTTTTCTTAATGGAAACCACCCTTTTTGAGATCTGTTTCTTACATTGGTGAAATTCAGTTTTGTTGTATTATTTTTTACAGTGACATTAAAGGGAATCTTGAATCTGAATAGGCTGGACTACATAGTCATAGCCTAGTCATAGACATAATTTCCTTAGGAATTAATAAGGTATTCTGATTCATGCGCCCAGGAAAGGCTTCCAATCTAAAGCATATAGAGACAGACGAACATTCACGAGCACATTAAGGCTCTTGGGATCTTGTTACAAACCTTCTTGCTACAAAGTCATTCAACATAAAGTGTGGGCAGGTGATAATGGCAGTTTCATTTTTGGTTTTTTTGTTGTTGTTATTGTTTTGAAGGATTATAGAAAAGTTCTCACTTTTGTTCTCATGCAAAACATTATCCTCATAGCATTCAAAACACAACAAAACCACAAGAAGCTAATTAACAAATCTGCAGACTCTTGCATTTGATCCCTGGATTTCATTTTTAGACTGCAATAGCGATAATGATCTTTTCTTTCATTGAGCAGAGATTACATTTCAAATAATATTTCAAAAACTGTTGAACGGGGTCAATAAAATGCCACAGTACTTTGAACAGATTAAATGGCCACCACTGGAGGAACACTATTATACCCCCCGCTGCTTATAACAGTTATTGGGTATACGTGGCTTATTGAAAGGAACTGCAGAAAATTTTGATGCCTAAATTTAGATGGGTAAGATTGTCATCAAAGATGTTCTAGTACTGGAAACACAAACAAGCGGCTGATTGTAGAAAAGGGCTTTTTGATAAGAAAAACAAAGCATCTTTTGGTGTCAAACTGTCACTGAACAGCAATGATTAAGGTATTACAAAAAAAATTACGTTTTCAAACAAAAATGTGGATACTGCTGCTGTTGTCACATGAAATGACAGTTGGGATCTAGAGAGTGCGATCGTGAAAAGAATATTTTTGTTCACCTGACATGGGAAATCAACTCACCTAACAAATGACATGATTACATTTCCTGATTGTATTTTTTAAATTTCAAGAAATTAAAGGTCCCCACATTTCCAAAATAATGCAGTTTTCTGTATTGTACTGGCTCTGTTTTGTAGGTATTTATCAGCAGGGTATAAAAAAGGATAATTTATTTTGTATCTTGCGTGTCTGTGTGAGTGCTTAAACTGTTAATAACACTAAAAGAATGGTGAGCCTTTTGCCTCTTTTTTCCAGGGAGGAACAGAATAGGACACAAGAGCACAAATTAGATGCTATTGTTTTGTGCTGATTGATTTAGATAAATTTGCCCTGAAATACAGCATAATTAGCTCACAAGGGCTTTGCAAATTCATTGCAGTAGTCAGGGCATTCCTCTCTGCAGGGAGACTAACTCTGCATCATTTACCACTTATTGTACCTGCATGTTAAGACCAGTGAAATCAGATATTATAATGGTACTGCTGTACAAGAGGCCAAATAGGTTTTTCAGGCTGCTGCTGTAGAATTAAGGTGGTAATTACGGAGACAAATCACTTCAGCTTATCCCAACTGTGGGAAAATTGGAAAACCAATTTCTGAACACATTAAAGGCATTTCAGTACACACATCACAAATAGGTATCCAAGCCAAATCACATGTTGTGTAAAGATATTCTCTATTATTGTAACATACAATAAACAAATCTAACGTCTATAATATTTGGTATTTTGTGACTCACTGCTAACTTTATTACTGTATTTGTGTCAGAAAGATAAATATATTTATAGTGCTTAACTAATTTAGGACAAAATCCATCTTACAAATGAAAAAAAAACTATTTTGAAATTTAGAAAAACCTGCCATAGCTTGTTTAAAACTAAAAATGATATTGTTATTTATTAGGCACCTTTTTCATCTCATATTGACCTGCACATTGGATTTCAGAATCAGAATCAGAAACTTTATTGTCATTGTCATGAGAACAACGAAATTAAGAATGGTCCCCGATCATTGCATCATCCCTAGCAATATCAAAATATAAATAAAACAATAAAATTCAATAAATAAAATAGATAGAATACTTAAAATACTAATAAGATATAACAGTAAAACATTCACATACATTCCCACACACATGCTTCAGACCGTGCATAGATTAACACAAGAGT
The DNA here is from genome assembly GCF_965226115.1 of Aulonocara stuartgranti. Classification (NCBI taxonomy): domain Eukaryota; kingdom Metazoa; phylum Chordata; class Actinopteri; order Cichliformes; family Cichlidae; genus Aulonocara; species Aulonocara stuartgranti. The sequence continues at coordinate 17,999,026 of NC_138954.1, read as the reverse complement.
GGCGTGATGGACATTTTTTTGTAGTATTCAGATGTGTTATTGCAGTTGGATAACAGCTGTGTTTGAGTCTATTAGTCCTTGCTCTGATTGCCCTGTACCGTCTGCCTGAGGGCAACAGTTCGAACAGGGAGTGGCCAGGATGTGAGGTGTCTTTTATGATGTTTTGGGCCTTTTTAAAACAGTGGGCGTTGTGTAGAACTTCCAGTGTGGGGAGAGGGCAGCCAGTGATCTTTTGGGCGGTGTTAATGATCCCTTGGAGTGCTTTCCTCTGAGCCCCTGTGCAGCTAGTGTACCAGATGCATATGCAGTAAGTTAGAACACTCTCAATGGTGGCTCTGTAGAAGGACACCAGCAGTCTCTGTGTGATGTTATTCCTCCTGAGAATTCTCAGGAAGTACAGTCTCTGTGCAGTTAGAAAAAAAAATCAACCAGTAAAACAATTTTTATTGTTGAGGAATACAAATAAATAACTGTAATTAGGCAGCTTAATTAAAAAATAATAACAACAATAATTATATGTTAACATTAAAAATACCACTTTAATTAAAGAGCTTGGACATGCTGGGGGGTTTACCATTATAGAAGCATTAAAATTGATTTTGGTGATTACCAAATGGTAATTTGGTAATTACCAATGGTGGTCTACTGAATTTGTTAGACATAGACTTGATTAATCACACACCAGGGAAATCCACAGTTGCACCAGCATATGGGTCAACAAGAAAACAGGAATTAGAGATATAGTAGAAATATAAAAAATAAATAAGAGAAAAAGTTTAGACACAAAAAAGTCAAGAAACTATACAAGAATAATTTCTCTCTCTCTATATATATATATATCAATTTATATATAGAAAATGAATATAAAGAGTTTGTCTATCATCACAGTTAGATTCAAGTACTTTCCTTCACACCATGTTCATCATCTTCAACACGTTTCTCACGTTCAGCTGTCAGCGTCACCTTGTTTGTCTACAGCAAGCAAGAGCCAGATAAGTTTAAAAAAAGCATTACATCATTCACACAGCCAACAACAACTGTTGAACACCACACTTTAGACTGATTAAATCTTTCATTGGGGGAAAAACAAACATTAAAACAAGAGTTATGTAAACAGATGCACTCAAAAATTCCTAGAAGAATGCAGAGATAGCAAAGGATACATTGGTCTTACTTATTTGTTCTTACTTCAGCATGTCCAGGAAAATGAGACTGCTTTGTAAACTGTGTAGTTCTTCGGCACCACCTGATCATCTTGCAGAACATGTGTAGGCTTAAGTCTATCAACAGAGACAACCTCCTGCCGATCGCCAAAGTCCAAAAGGAAATGCATTTGGCCCGGTTGAATAACCCCGAACGGGCCTTCATACAGTGGATGCAATGGAGGTCTATGGGCTGAGGTCTGAGAAGAGTCCAACGACCTTGGAACAATAGCGTCGAGCAGGCAATGGTGGACCGGGCCAGGAACAGAAAATGAGTTTCTTGGGGGATGGATAGACAGCACAGAGGTATCAAAACACATGGGGGGCTCTCAGGGAGGAATTCCTGGAGGACCAGTTCAGCCGGGAAAACCCTGAGGTCTTCTTTAACTGCGCTGCACAATCCCACAGAAGACAGTCAACCCAGTTGCCACCTGTTAGAGAAGCCTGGAGCGTGGCTTCGAGTGACCGGTGAAACCGCTCGCACATTACGTCGGGGTCACCATTGTGGAGGTAAACACAGACGACACAAGAGCGCTCACTTCTCACTCCAGCTTTATTCTTCACCTCTTAACAACTGACCACGTGCCTCAAAACTCAGAAAAACACTTCCTTAACACTCGGTGTGAGTGGAGCCCTCTAGTGGCCCACCACAAACTATCTAATCAAGTCTCACAAAAAATTCCATCAGAAATCAAAGAAAACCATATTCTCACTCACTAATATTTTGTCAGGGCTTGACTCTACAGAATTACCTTTTTAGTCTTCTTAAAAATTGTCAGCACCAATCAGCTATGTAAAGAGTTTATTGTTATAATTCGTCAAATCTAGTACCTTGCCTTCTCACTTGTGTAGTAAGTGCACTGATAATGAAACTGTTTTATTGCAAGAAAAAATATAACCTGATGGCTGTAAGAATTTCATTATTTTATTTTTTACTTCATTACAATAGTCTTATAGATTATTGATTATGGCATAATCAAAAGTTAAACATGCAATTAAAATTGGTGATCACATTTTTATTTAAAGCAGAGCACTGCCGTTATGAGCACGGCATCTAGAAATACAATTTAATGTGTGAAGTATGGCACACGATCAGCAAATACATCTCTGAAATTCAAATGTGGTGAAATTCAGTTATCGTTATGTGGGGGATTCAGATGGAGCTGTTTGGACTTGGGGCTTTTCATTCATTTATTCACCATCGAGCTGCTCAGCTGTATTACTGAAATGATGCGCTGTGACAGTCTTAAGCTATTTTTATCTCAATTCTCCATCGTATTGAGAAATTACAGCTGCTATACAATGGAAAAGTCATGGATTTCCAAGCAACAGTGAACTGAACTTGATATAGCTCATAAAACTATCTAAGCCGAGTATTGAGTTTTGTTCCACTGTGACCTGTAGATCAAAGTAATGGACTGTTGGAGGCTGTGCACTTCAAACTAAAGAGGCTACTGAGCAGTTTAATGGTTTTGGGCAGGCTCTTAATTACCGGACAGTTTCCCCCGAGTGATTCCTCTCTTATGGCATAGCAAGGCAATTGTACATTTTCACCTGATCGATACAATGGGGATGTTGAATAAAAAGCTTGATGAATAAGCTCCATCAAATCAATTAAGACAAAGTTATTCAGAGCAGCAGCAATACAATACAATACATTAGCCTCTTATGCCATAAAGTTGCAATAATACATATTTCATTAACAAAACGGCTCTTTCCAGACATTACGTCTTTCCAGATTTGCACCATCAATATGATCATCACCACTTTTTCAACACTTGTCTTATGACTCAATGATTTGTTTTATATTTGCCAGAGGTTTACAGGAGATGATTCTTCGGGAAGTGCAGCCTTTTTGTCCACAACAAGCTGCCCTTGTTCTCTCTGTTGTTGTGGGCGTCTTGCACGAATGCTCTGATAATGGTCTGATGACTTTTTGTTCCAACAAGTTCAGCGGGTCAGACGTGTCATCCATTTTACTTTGGCGAGAGCTGGTATTGATCTCTTCTAAGTGTAGCTTCTTTTTCTCTCTTAGCAGGGATTTCTGTGTCAGTGAGAGAAAATACTTCTCTCCCTATTTGCCTGGGCCACACTCACTGTATGCATTAAATCCAAGCAACTGAATAGTGAACTCTACAGCAAATTGATTTTTTCTTTTACAGTAAAGTGAAAGTGCATTAACCACCACAGGTGCTGAACCAATTTTATTTTATTTTTTAGTACACCAAATAAGCAAAGGTTCTGGAAGCAAAGGTTTAATCTAGCATAAATCTATACATCTGGTATAATGCATGAAGAATAATACACTTAGAATAACTTAAATAAAGAAAATGAGACATTACTTGTATGAAATTTAAAATGTGATATATTAACAGTGATCTAGTACTGAAATCAGGATCATTATCCAAGTGTGCCAACAACTGGAGCGCCTGTCTAACACATCTTATTACAGCTCTGCAATGATTTTGCCAGTTTTGCTTGGTACAGCAGTTTGAGATCTAAACTTAGAACAAAATGCAGTTATGGAAAACAATATCACAGAGTTATGAAATGCACCCACTCCAACTCATATCGACTGGAAGGAATTCAGAAAGATGGAACTTCTGGCGGTACACCTCAGTGTTTCAATACTTGTGTTTATTGACAACAATAGTCTATACAAAGCTTTCATGGTCACTGGCTCATGTGCTTTAACAGAAAGTGCCTAGTTAATCATGCAGCAAAAAGTTCCCTTTACACTGCTGTTTATACACATGCAGACCTATGGATATGCAAACAACACACAGCAGCCCTAAAGACGTCACATATAAAGTACTAATAAATAAACCAATGGACGAGCCAGAAGAAAACAAGCTGCCATTTTTGATGACATCTCCCTATAATATATTAATTTAAAAAAATTTATTTCAATGTTATGCACTCCTGTCTAAGACCATGCACTTTACATCAGTTTCCTGGGTCTGCGGAAGACCAAGATATGTGTTGGGGTCAGTGATCTGTTATCAATCCAAATCTCATTGAGATTAAAAATCTCATCTGTTAGGGCCCTAGGCAAAAATTTACAGGGTGCCCCTCTAGCCAATGTTTATCACCATTCGATAATACATAACCTAAAACAAAGAAAAAACAGCAATATGTAAATTTCATAACTTGACAGTTAACTCAGTTGGACGCAGGTTTCACCAGTTAACTACAGAAAAAGGTAGTGTCCAAATCTGTTAAATTTACCCCTGCAAATTTTCTACTCCATAAAACATGCGATCAAGTTAATTGGTTATGAAGCGCTAATGATAGCTTCTTTCAGCCTGCTAGCTATGCTAACAATTCAGCAGCAGGTGTGTCTATTCCAAACTAAGCTAATTCATGTGAAACCTCAAAGTAAACAAACAAATAATATAATCCTAGTGGAAGGGATGTCATTCAAGTGTGTCTCCCCTACATTTAACCCTAGACTAGCAGCATATAGTTATTTACCATATTTGATCATTACTATCAGATCCACTCAGCACTGGCTTGAGGATAGCTTTTCGTCCTATTTGATGAATGTTTTTGTTGTTGTTGTCATTAGTTTTGTTTAAACAGAATTATGCATAAAGTAAGTGCAGTGAGGCGGAGCCTTCTACTGTTATTGCAAATATTTCACATTGCCACTGCAGTAACGTTTGTCAGGGAGGCTAATGTGCAGTTGCTTAGCTTACTGAAACAGGTAAATTAAGCTACAATAGCTAGCTGCTTAGTGAGCTAATGTAAGTGAGCTAGGATGGAGTTGGGCAGTTACTCTGGTGTCATAGTGAAATATAACATTAGTTGCTTTAAACAGTGACATCTAATAACCACAAAGCTAACACCGCACGCATAACATTATCATAGGATACACCTATAGTTATGATTCTATAGAACACACAAATCGCAGAAACCTAAATAATATGCATGTATAATATTTACATGAGCATTATTATTATGTTTTCACCACTTTAGGATTGTACCAATTGATCTGTGAATTAATTCAAAGAAGTAATCAGTTACTCAGAATAAAACAATCAGTACACATACAGAAAAAAGTTTGTTTTGCTAAAACCTTTTCACAACCCAAAGATTAATAAGCTGTCAAGGACAAGCAGTTTTTGCCGTGCTATCCTTTTTTTAATGACCCATTTCCACAAGAAGAATTTAAACAAATGTGCTACATGGTAATCATCAAAAACCTGTGACTCATACTCTGATGGTATATAAAACAGATGTTTTGAGATGAAGGGCTGCCTTTGAATATTCTGACTGGTTTAAGACATATAAGCTTTATTCATCTGTCCATTACTTTATATAATGATATATAATAATAGAGGACTTTAGCAGGGTGTTTTCATAGTATGTGCAGTCACTCAGCTAAAATGTAAAAATACAGTATAATTATCATTATCATACATTATAGTCATTTTAATAATATTAAATTATTATACAGTTGTTGGTTTTTTTTTAACTAGTCATCCACATCTGCCAAAAACACATTTTGCTTTTCAAGTGTAGTTCGTCATAAGGTCGCTGTAGTTCTCAGCAACCAGATAACTGTTCATTACCATACCTTTTTCTAAATTCCTCTTTCATCCAGCCGACTGAAATATTAGCAAGTGCCATTTGATATTCGTCTTTAATCCTGTTTGTAGAATTTCTTTGAATGTCTACATCTTTCTAAGAATGAAGAAGACACAATTTTTCCAAAACCAGCTGAATAATTTAGTTAAATGAGACTGCCCTGAAAATCAAAGAGTGTGCTTGTCTGTAGCGGTGAAGTACCTTAGGTATGATCATGCTGCTCTTCGTCAGCTCAGTGTACTTAAAAGTCATTTTGCACACGTTTCATCACTCATTCATAACTTTTCTTTGATCCACATGGCCAAAGACAGTGAATAATGTTATCCTGATTTTTTTTATGGGGGATCACTTTTTTGCCAGTTTTTAAAATGTTTTATTTGGGTTTTTTTTTTTTCAATACTATATCCTCTATGTTCTCTTTTCAGGTCATATCTTTACTTGTTGACTGAGAATATTCATTAACTAATCTTAAAGATGCAAATATGCCACAGTGTCTAAAACAGTTTCACCTGTTTTCAACAGTTGATATGTGATGTTAAGCAAAAACCTCACATTTCTTACATTGCTCCTTTTCAGGAGCAATGTAAGAAATGCTGTGCTTCTGTCACTGGGCTCAGGGGTGAGCTAGTACAGACACTCAGCTCACTGCATGACTTTGAGAAGTTCTACAAGACCTCCGTTAGTCAACCCTCTGGACTAAGCTGGATGTGAATGATTTGAGGCAGACAGAGATATCATCCATCAGCCACTTCACCTGGGCCTAATGGCCTGCTGCAGACAGGCATGTTTGACTGTGTGTTTGATGTGTGCATACTACATATCCACCTACTCCTTTTATGTCAAAATATCAGTGGGCAGCAGCGTGTACGGGCTCACAAATGGATTTTTTAATCCAGTTGTTTGCTAGAAGATCTTTCAACCCCCTAGTTTTGAAGCCCAAGCCAAAAATGTACTTAGACACGAGCATTCCCTTAGACCCCTGTCTCCTTTTTACCCCGTGGCTGTCTTTGTGTGTTTTGACTGGCTGAAACATTTCCGTGGCAGAGACAAAGAGATGAAGGCAGGGAAGGAAGAGGACACCAGGAAAGCTCAAATAATGAGATGTCAAGCAGGGCAGTCCATAATTGTTAATTACATTTATTCCAGTGCTTTTGGAATACAGCCACGATGCTTTCAGGAATATAAAGTGGTGTCCTCAACATGTTCCAGGTCCAGCCTTTTAAATGAGTCTGAGTGATCACTCCTGAAATTCAATAAGCAGTAGTAGTACAGACAGGCCACACATGGACATACACAGAATAAAGACAGATGTTTAAAAGCGAGATAGATAAAGTCTGAATGAAATGAATGAAACTAAATGAAATACTGGCTTTATTATAATAACTGCCACGTGCACCCAGTCCATACAGTGGGGTCCAGAAAGACTGTTTCTTCATTAAAGAAGAGTTTATGCTATCGAAGCCACCAAGACAGGCTGCACTAGTTTGACATTGTGTACCCATCAAACATGGCTCTGTTTAATGTCAACTGGAGAACACTCCCAGGATGTTTGCTTTGACTACACTGTTTGCTTGTTCTTGTCTTTAACTGGCAGATTAGATGATTTTTTTTCCCCCAACTTTTTTCCTCCACTTGAACTTGTGTTGCTGGAAATAGAGGTCACTTTCCTCAGCATGTGAAAGCAATTAAAAAGAAAGTCTGTTATTCCCAAGTTTCAGCCCATCTCGCCTGTGATTCTGCATCTCCTAAAGAAAACTAGAACAGGTTTTATTGTGAAAGTCGGTAAATTATTCCTACCAAACAGTGTCTTATTTGACTACCAAAGAGAAACTGTCAATCTTCTCTCTTTTCTGTCACTCCAAAACAGATTGTTGTTGCAGTAAAGCTAGATAAGGCTCAGTAGTACTGCAAGCAGGTCTCTTGTTTTGCAGTCAACAACTCCTTCTTTTACATGCATGCACAAGCACATACTCTGATGCACATATACCTTCCCAGTTTTGCTTGCCACCCCCAAACCATCTGCTGTCAGACATTGGTAATTAGTTTTATGGTGTTCTTGGCAGCCAGAGAATAGCTTCACGATAATTACCCTTTTATTGTGTTGTATTCTATTGTTAATGTTGTTGTTGTTTTGTGGCTTGTCCTAATTAAAAGTTTGGAGCTTCGTGGAATTAACACGGGCTGCCCTTTTTGTCCTTCTAAATTGCTTATCCTGCAAAGCTAATATTAAAAGGATATGATGGATGGAATGAGTGACTTGAGCAGATATGGTGTCGAACACTAAAGCGTCTCAGTAATGGAACAGACTAAATCCTCCAGACTACAATACACCAGAGTTTCTTTCTCTGCTGCAATGACTATGAGGTTTCCAGGTTGCCTGTATTTCTCTCAAAGAAGAAACTATCATCACTATTTTCTCACCCAAAGGTGCTGGAAACAACCCGCCTCGTTTGTTCAGATTTCTTTGACATTTCTTTATTTCCTGTTGCTGTGCAATCTCCAGGGACTAGCACGAGTCAATATCCTTCCAGCATTTCTCACCGAGCTGTTTGTTTAAATGGGTTTTAAGTTGACAGGTGGTCAGAGTTGGCTTTCTCAAGCCTCAACCGTGACGCGACGCCTGACATTCAACAACACACATTAACCTATATTAAAAGACTCGACTGATCTTATGGAAATACAGGCATTCACTGATCGCACAGATTAAATTGATCAGAAATAGAGCGCGTGAACATCACCAGTGTTCTGGTTTGCTCAAAACAGCGAGGCTGTTTGCATGTAATATTCCCACCCTAAATCGAATTCATTTTCTGTGCCTGCAATGACAGTTTTTACTCTTAACAAGGAAGATTTTTGCATTTTACATTAAAGTATGCGACTGAAAAGATTGTGTCTGCTCCGTATTTTTCCCTAATTAAAAAATCAAAGTCTGCAGGCAAACGTTATCTCCTTTTTGCCGTCAGCCTTTCTTTTTTGCACAATTGCACACAATCGGTAGTATGGTGGCAAGCAATAAGTGGTATGTGTGATACAGCCTCGATGGCTGATTGCTAGATCTTTAAGTCCCAGTTTAACTAGCAATCAAAATAGTTTTTTGAGACTGCCTCAGACTTTTCCTGATATCTGCTCTGCAAACTTAAAAAAAAAATTCTTAGATTTTAAAATAACAACTTGTTCTTTGTCTCCTTCTGGTGCACACAAACGATTAAAAACTAGCTTTGAATTTATGCACAAGGCACAGTCACCACTAGCCATGACACTAAAACACATTAGTGCTTTTTCTTCATGAATTGGTTAAGATCCATGCTTTTTATACACTACATGATTGAAATAGTCAGCTGTCAGTAGTGGTTACATCTGTATGTCAAGGCAGCCTTGATGATCTTGTAGCCAATAAAACATTTATTGTCTTAAAACAGTGACTCACTGAAATGTTAAAATGAGAGGCACTTTTTAAATTTGCAAGTGGTATGTATATTAATATATGATAAGCAGCCACACGCAAATGTCTTCTCTTCCAGTTAACGGCCATCAATTATTATAATTAAATTGCAGTAAAGCATTTGGCAAATGAAGAAGAACATATAGGAAACTAATAAATGATTAATGAGGCGTCACAGTGACGTTGGGAGTAACAGACTGCAAAGTGATATATTATTTTAAAGTCATATGTAAAATATCCATCCATTCACTTTGCTGGCGCCCTTTGTCCTCCTTGTTAGGAGAAATAATTGTTATACCTGTAGGTGAAGTCTAAGATTATGTTGTTTACTGGTACTTATCTGATAATGCCTCATGTATCTGGCTAACACAGAAGTAATGGGTTGTGTAAAAGGAGTAAATAAGTAAAGTGCTGTTTTCAAATGCTGAAAGAAATGCTTCACGCTTACTTTGAAAAAAATGTAATAGTGGATATTACACATTGTAAACTTTAATGGGCATTGTGTGAAATAAATACATATCAAAACCTTAACGCAAATGTGTTTCTAGCTCTTCTTCTGCTAAACAATAAAACGTGACATTAGTGGATCATTGTCCTTTAATTTTCTCCACATTTCCCTTTTCCCTAATTGCCCAAGTTTAACTTTACTTTAACATTACACCCTCTTCCTTAGCCTAAATGTCAGAGCATTACATATTTATGCTGGCTAATGACCCGTGCTGACAAAAGAGTGAGATATACAGAGAGTAATGATTTACACTCAGAGGGGGCTCTGGTGAGGGCTGGACAGTCTGTGTCCTCTAATAGGGCCTGTCTCCAATGATTAGGGATTGTTGACAGGGGAAGTTGTAGTGCCTAGCACCAGATGGAGCGCTCTGTTTCTTTTTTCCTTTTATTACCATCACAATCTATGCTTACGAGTAAGTTCTAGCCCACACGCGCGCGCACGCAAACGAACACACGCACGCACACATACTTTTGCTCATTATGTCAAATATCAGATTGTGAAACAAACACTGTCAAGTCAGGGAGGAGAGCTTGGCTGTCTTTCCTCCCACGCCTTTTGAAAACTTCTGGGTCTCAGGGCCACATTGGCAATCACACTCCAGCTCTCTCATCATTACATCCTGGTTCACAGCACAGCATCAGTACTTTCTTTCCTGAACCACGCTGGAACCTAACTAATTAGGCTGTCATCTCTATTCTCTTGTCTTTGAGGCTTCTAGATTTTCTGTGATTAGTTTTCTTTATTTTTTCATTTCCATTTCTAAAATGCTCCACAGGCCACAAACTCTTTTCTGTCTAAATTCATCAACAGTATCCTCTCCCCTCCTGGTAAAAAAAAAAAAAAAAAAAAGCCCAGACCTTGAACTAATTGTAAAGGGATAACTGTTTCAAAGTCTTTTCCTTCCAGCAGACAAAACGTCCAATTCTCTTTTTGGTATTGCAGTGCTTACTCTTTTCCAGTCTTCCCCATGCCTCTACAGATCAAACCCAGGTTCCCCCAGGGCTTACAGTTCTCAGCCACTGCAGGTTGTAATTGACCTGCACCTCTGACCTGCGCCTGTGCGCAAACTGTACAATCATAATTTAGTAGACAGCGTATGCTGAATACCTATGTCTTGGGCTGGGTGCTGAGGGCTAAATTAATTTGTATGAAAGTCAAGGATAACTAATGGACAGCCTGGACAAATAATGCAGCAAGAGACCTTGTATTCCACAGTAATTCAAACACACAAGGCTTTATTTGATTATATATTCCTTACAAATGCATACTCATCCCCATATGCAAAAGGGGACCTAATGGCATACTAATGCACAGTGTTACCCATTATGCATGAACCGTTTGAGCCTAAGCTACCATGAAAGCCAATCAAACCATAGCCTTCCAAATTCCACAGCGTGCCTTATGTTCGGAACAGTTTATTCTCTTGAAATCAGCAATTAATTGCATAGAGTTAATTGCAGACTGAACTGCAGATGACCTCTACTGCTCTGTTGCTGCAGGATGTGTGTGTACCCTAAGAGAATAGCGTAACAGATGTACCCAAAGAGAAAGGATGCACTCAGGGGATTAGTATGGGCTCTCTTGTTGCAACTAAAGCTGGGATATGATCCTTGAAGATAATACCTGGTTGAAATATTGAAAAGCCACCGAATCATATTGTGCCCATCAGTACGGATAGAGGTTAAGGCACAGAGCCTCAACCTTCAAAGGCATTTTAAGCTCTGGAAAATTCGATCCAGCTTTGTCATTATCCATCATTTGTGACCATTAACCTATGACACATGGCATACCCTACCAATCATCTCCTGTTATAAATGACTCTGTCCTGTGAAACAATGCCATTTATATGCCTTAACATGAAAGTCCACATGGGATTAAAAAGAAAAAAGAAGAAGAAATTAAAGCAAGTAGTTACATTGCCTTGCTTCTTGTCACATGTAATGATGGTTGAATAGCTAGACTGTGTTGGTCGATGGGCTTGCCCAAGCGCATGCCAGCTCTGGCCTTAATTGGCTATGATTATAACTAATGGCTATATTGATGTACATTTTCTCCCCAGCAAAATTGTTCAGTTAGGATCAAGCAAATTCTGTAGCTCCTCAGGCAGTCCCCGAACCCTCCTTTTTTCCACACTGTATTTAGCCAAGATAGCGCATTAGTGCACATCTGCTGTGCGAGTTTGCGTTTGTGTGTCTGTGCCAGTGCATAAGACAGAGAGAGAGAGAAAACAAGAAAGAGTGTGTTTATAATAGGGTTTAACTGTATAGCTGGTCACCTGCTTACCTTTAACCCGCAATCAAAACTCATATAAACCTTTTTCTCAAAACCAGCTTTGAAATGACTTCCTACATTGTGAAACCTCTAAAAATGAGTGCTATTAGGTTTGTTTACAACATTACAGGGTTATATATTCTCTCATTAGTAATGCTAGATTATACGCAGTACTGAAATGATACCTTTCTGGTGTTTTGTTTCTCCATAAATGAAAACGCTGATGTTTTTTTAAACATTTAGCTCATACAGCCCTGGCATATTAAAATTAAGAGAATCATGTACAAATATGTGCTGTAAGGATTTCACCAATTTTGTTAGATGGCTGCATTATTCATCAAACAAGAATTGCCTCTGGTAAAATTCTCAACCCTGCAACTTTGAAAGTTGTTTTTGTTTGTGGAAAAACCTCTCTATCGCTTACAACCACATCCTCTCAGGCACTGCTTGCTTTGGGCCAATAACACAGTGTGTCAGATTCATAGTGTGTTTCATTGGATCAATTACAGCTCTTTGGGAAAAGAGTTGAACAAACCCGTATTGTATTAAAATCAGCATGTTGCCGTTATTGGTATATTGTTATTGGTAATTCTTATCATATAGAATGGGTATTTAAACTAATAAAGGTTTTTAGGGTTTACTTTCAGCTATCTCTCTTTTCTACTAGCTTCTACTCTCATAAACATATTCTCATGTACACACAGATATACACATTGTACTCATCAAATCAAGCCATGTCTCCATGGAAACTGGAGTTGAATAAAGAGATTGCCTTAATCACTTGATAAGTAGTACAAACTCTGCTCTCGTCTTGCCAAAGACATTCACTTTCCAATATAATTTCAAATTCACTGTGTGAAATATGTGGAGCCATTTCATTCTATTACCCAGAGTTATACATGGTGACATCTGGGACAGCTCTCCAATATGTTGTACTTGAGGTTAATTAAAAATGTAATGGTCAAGTCTGTATTTCTAATAGAGCTGACAGGAGCTCATAATTCATTCAGATTGATTAGATATTAAACCACTGATCTGTATAACAGTAGTTGCAGATTAGGATATATATATCCTAATTGTGCATTAGTATCTAGTTGTATATAACAAGATGCTTTTCAAGTAGTGCCTGCTCAGGATTTTTGCATAAACAATCACCTCCAGTTTAAACCACAAACAAAGGTACTTTGCATAAAATTGCTTCTTTGCATCTACTTTAGAAGCTACTTGATGTTGAACTTAGAGGCTAAAAACATACTGGTAAGCAATCAAGACAAATTTCTCCAAGGCCCCAGATGGCAAATTGCACTGTCAAATCTTTAGGTATAAAATAGTGGTTAATGATTTGTCACATTTCTATTGTGCTGAGCTGATAATTGAACAGAGCTCTCTGAATTTAACTGACTGTTACAAATGCTTATTATGAGAAATGACAACCTAGGTGCTGTTGACCCTTTTATTAGAATTGTTAATGTGCAAGTGTGTATTATGAGAAAGTAACAAACGTGATTTACTGCTTTTAGCAGGCAAAAAATAAAATAAAAATAAAAAAACACTGATTGATGTGCCAGTTTTTAAAGTCTTTCTACACATCACAAACAGAACTACACAGACTCTATCTGTGGTACCCATCTCCCTCCCCTGAGGCATTGCTCTGATGTGGATAAAGTGAAGAATTATCACTTGCCTGCTGTACCTGGGTTTCATTGCATATTTTCATTCCGGTGTGATTTATTGCATTAAAAGGAGAAAGAATGACAAGTAATGAAAAGGGAGGGCTGAATTTCTGGTTTGCACATTAACAAAATTTCGCAAATCCTTTTCAGACATAGATAACAACATTGGGGTAATCCTAAAACCAGTCTCAAAGATTTAGAAAGGCAATTCTGCAAGTGTCTTCACACTTGTTCACCATGTTTGCTTGTTTTTTTAACTATTATACATTTGAATATGGAGAATGCAGCAGAAGTCCATTTTTATTTTAATTTACCTTTTATTTGTAATCAAACTGTCAAAAGCCCACAGTAGTTTTTTTCATTCTTTATGCTTGTGAATGGTTATTGTTTATTCTGAAACCAGATTTAACACGACTTGATAAACCAAAGGATAAGATATGGAAGTTTGAAGGCTAAAATTAATTCCTCTTTGAAATGCTGTGCTTCTTTTCTTCTGAAAGGCAAAAGAGAAAATATCATTTGTTTCATGTAAACACTGCAAGACACATTTCCTTCTTCGCCACTAAGATTTAGTCATGGAAGCTTGCACTTCTGAGCAGAGTGATTTCAGGCACAAGCTCATATTTTCTTCCGCTCATGCTTTGGCAAAAGACATTATACCTGTCCAAATATAAGTAAAACAACATTTTACGTGTATGGAAAAACTAATGAACAATAACAGGGAAAATACCTCCACTAAAATCCACTAAAAGCATAAATATCAGGCCACATTTCCAAAGTGATTATAGCATTGTAAAAATATGCCTTTTTCTTCATGCTAGTGGCAAACACTAGAATATTGTTAACGCTTCATTAAAATACTGTCCTGAGCATAGACCATTTAAAAGATGGATGTAGCTAGTATGAGTCACCCACTGGTTTGTGAAATCCCATTTCGAAGCATTGAGGTGAACGTCTTCACTGCTGCTGCTTTTGGTGTTTCGATGTGATGAGAAGGGGAAAGCCTGAGTGTAAAACTGCGTGCTCATTGGTTAAAGACTTGTTAATCACAAGTTGTTACCCAGTGGACATACCCCGGATAGTCCTCCTTTCCAAGACACAATATGACCAAAATTTTAAAATTAGACTTTTTATGACCTGAACTGAGCAACTGAACCCACAAACTCATTATAAGTGTTTACCACATGTATCACCCACTGGTGATCATTAAAAAGAATATAGGTTTAAGGCACATTCTTGTCAAGCGACCAGATCAGTTCCAGAGTTTGAACTTCCTGGGATTCTGATTAATAGATTTTACAGTCTTCATGTAAAGAGTGTAAGAAATGAAGGCCTGAGTAAAAGAAAAAGTAAACTAATTACTAACTAAAAGTATCATATTTGCGAAAATCAGGCTTATAGTTCATTGAAGCAAACTATAAATTCACCTCTAACTTCAGTCTGTAGGCAGCACTGCAAAATTTGAGGCACATACACCAAATTTTAATGGGTTCTTTCCCTTTCTCATCTCTCCATTAACTTCCATGTAAATAAGTTGAGTACTTTTTGTGTAATCCTACTAGAAGTCAATGTGGCAAACAAATAGTAATGCAAACATAACCTCCTTGGCAGAAGCAATAAAAACTCTCATTAAGTCAAGGAGTGAAATGGATCTGCAGCACTTAAGCTTAAACCCGAAAAAGACGGAAGACAAATCATGAATAACAAGTAATATCGTAAATAACATTTGGGAATGAATGAAGCTGTCCGTCTTCACTAAAAGTTAGATGAGCATAAAAACCAAAAATCTAAGCTGACAAGCTTGAACAGGTGACACATTTTACTTATGCAAAGTGTTCATTTAGTGGAATAATAGGCAGCGCCTTCTCAGTGATCTGATCCTGTATTCAGCATGTGTCTACAACAGCGTCACTTTGCAACCATGCAAAACATTTTTAGTTCTTCATCAATTTTTTCAAGTGTCTGCACCTCAAGCAGCCCAGTGACAACAATGGACTGAAATGAGAGGTAAGTAACCTTTTTAACTGTACATACCAGTTTTCTAAAACTGAGGTACTCTGTGATCAAACCAGGTTCAAAGAAATGTTAATCAGTCTTATCAAACACCTCAGTTATCTCAAATCATATTAAAATGTTCAGTGGCATTGTCACTGTCACTGTAATTTCATTATGCTTGTATAATGGCACTGTAAAGTCTTGATCATAATCTTTTTTTGTGAGTTTTTGCCATAATTAAAATGGGCACAAATGATCTATTACCATCTGCACGCCACTGTTGTCCCCTCTTTGTTCACAAAAACATGTCCGAGTTATCTGTTATTCCTAAAGCTAGCAAATTTTTTTCCCCTGAACAACACATTTGTTGCCAAATTGTTGTGGCCAAAATCATCTCCAAGATGCAAGGAGAGCAAAAGTGTCTGCATGTTGTGTGCTTATCTTTTTATTTTATGTTGATGTGATTTTGCTTAGTTGTTTTTTGTGGCATGTACATATGTCAGGTGACTTATGTTGCAAGCCAATTTCCCCAAGAAGACAAATAACTGTAACCATCTATCTGATCGTCAGACCAAGATTAAAGAAATCTACTACTTCTTACAAGCTACACTCAAATTCAAATGCATGTATTGCGATACTGACTATTTTATTTATTAATAAATCTACGTAGAGTGCACACACACATGCATTCACAGCAAAAGATGCTAATGGTAATGACAGTAGTCTCTATATAATCCCACCTAGCTCACATTTTGTAACATGTCTATTGCTGCACTGACAAGATTTGCTTTTGAGAACACTGTGTTTGGAGCACTGCTACATTATTTTCAGACTTAGGGGTGCTTACAGATGCAAGGCAATCCCCAGTTTCCCACTCTCCTGCCCCCACCATTCATTTGAAAGACAAACAGACTTTCCATCTGTCTAAAAGAAGCTGTCCACTCTAATCAATGTCTATGTGACACCTTCTCCCTCTTCTTAGCTTAGTCTTAGCAAAGACAGGACATCTGTGAGAAAGAACAGGTGGAAGACACAGTAAATGCCCTCAGGGTGGAATCAAACCCTGGACTCTGCATTAGCTTCATGGCATATGGCTAATGGCCACTGGTATACTTCACCCCAGTGAGCTGTACCAGTGCCCATGAATATACATATTAGGCCATAAAACTATCCAATAACTTATTTATGCACATATTACAAAATGCAGCACCTTATCATTAAGGTTCTCTTAGGGAACTAAACCCAACTGTATAAAGTTAGTCACGCTAGGCTATCCTACTAGCTAAGTTAACTAAAGTAAACAAAATAAACAATGTGATGCTACTGGGAGTCACAAAGTTCGACCGTTTGGGAGTGATGGGAAAGAGAAGAGAGCAGGGAGAGACAGGACAAAATAGGAGAGAGACAGAGCCAGAGTTTCATAATTGCTAATGATTAAATACAGCAGTGGTGTGTAAACACACAGGGAGTGAAAAGAGGTAATGACTTCACGAGAAGCCCTCCCAGCAGCCTATTGCAACATAACTAAGGTATGGTTAAGGGTCACCTGATCCAGCCCTACCTATAAGCTTTATCAAAAAGAGAAGTTTTAAGCTTAATCTCAACAGCACAGAGTGTTTGTCTCCTCAATCCAAACTGGGAGCTTGTTTCATAGTTAAGCCCCCTATAGTTAAAGGCTGGTTATTGAACTTTTACAAACTCCAGAAATCACCAGTAAGCCAGCACTGTGAGAGCGATTTGCTTTGTTTGGATTATTATAATGTACTGTGAGGTCTTTAAGATATGAAAGGGGCATTAATATTCAATCTTTTATATGTGAAGCTAAAGATATTAAATTGAAGTCTGAATGTAACGGGGAGCTAATAAAGGGAAGTTAACATGGGAGATGTATGATCTCTCTTTTTAGTCTGACATAATACTGTCAGTGTAGCATTCTGGATCAACCAAAAACTTTTCAGGAAACTAAATAACTAATCTTGACTGGTTTCTCTTTTTTTGTTTTACTGCAATCATACAATCAATTCCTTTTGAAGGGAAACCTCTTGCAGTGGCAGTTACAAAGTTTCAATAAAAAAATAAATAGCTATATTTAAACACATGGAGACACAAAAGTATATAGACACTCAGTCACACAAAGTTTCCCCTTTGTGTGAAAAATTATTCCATATTACTAAAAATGTAACTAGCTCCTGTGAGCTTTTCAAGGTTTGAAGGCATTCTGAAGATTTTAGGATCATTTTTGCCTTTTTCATCAGTCTAAAATTAAATCCAAGCACAGTCAGCTGACTCATGCTTTCCTTTACAAATCACGCAAAGCAACTTCCAGCGTGTCACCATGCATGAGTACATCAGCAATGTACATTCTATATTTTCTAAATCACAAATGTTTAAAGTGCTTTAAAATTTGTTCAGTTTCAAACACAAATGTTTGACGCGAAGCTTCAGCATATAAATAACACCAACATAACACTCGCAGTCTGCTACGCAGCAGCTGTAGTAGCAACAGGACACAGCAATATAGCTGTAAGTTTAGACAGGTCATTTATCACATGTAACACAGCATGTGCTCGTCATCTGTATGTGGCTGGTAGAGTAATGGTTAGAAAAAGATATTGCAGCAATTAAGAGCTTCTTTTATGTAGCTGAAAATCACGCAAGCCTCAAGGCACGCTCACAATAAGTTCGGGTCTTCCAGTCAATTCCATGGCCACAGGTGTGAAAACCAAACACGTAGGCGTGCAGACTGCTTCTACAAACATTTGCAAATGAATGGGTCGCTCTCAGGAGCTCAGTGAATTCCAGCATGGTGCTCTGATAGGATGCCACCTGTGCAACAAGTCCAGTTGTGAAATTTCCTCGCCACTAAATATTTCACAGTCAGCTGTTAGTGGTATTACAACAAAGTGGAAAAGACTGGGCCAACTCAGCCACAAAGTCATAGGCCATGTAAATCACAGAGCGGGCTCAACGGATGCTGAGGTGCATAGTGTGCAAATTTGACCAACTTTTCCAAACTTCATGTGACCTTCACATTAGCTCAATAACAGTTTGTAGAGAAATTCATGGAATGGGTTTCCATGGCTGAGCAGCTGCATTCATGCCTTACATCACCAAGTGCAAGGATAGCGTCAGCTGCAGTGGTATAAAGCACTCTGCCAAGGGACACTAGAGCAGTGGAGACTTGTTCTATGAAAGGATAAATCATGCTTCTCCATCTACTCTAATCTGATGGCCGAGTCTGGGTTTGGTGGTTGCTAGGCAATGGCACTAGTCTGACTGTATTGTGCCAAGTGTAAAGTAAGGTGAAGGGAGATTTATGGGGTTGTTTTTTTAGGAGTTGGGCCCGGCCCCTTAGATACAGTGAAAGGAACTCTTAACGGTTCAGCATACCAAGAACTTTTGGACAATTTCATGGTCCAAACTTTGTGGGAATAGTTTGGGGATGGCCACTTCCTGTTCCAACATTACTGCGCACCAGTGCACAAAGTAAGATCCATAAAGACATGAATGAGAAGTTTAGTGTGGAAGAACTTGACTGGCCTGCACAGAGTCCTGATCGCAACCTGACAGAACAGCTTTGGGATGAATTAGAGCAGAAACTGAAAGTCAGGCCTTCTCGTCCAACATCAGTGACTCACCTCACAAATGTGCTTCTGGAAGAAAGACCTAAAATTCCCCTAAACACTCCAAAATCTTGTGGAAAGCTTTCCCAGAAAGGTTGAAGCTCTTATAGATGCAAAGCGTGGGCACACACCATATTAAACCCTATGGATTAAGAATGGAAGTTCATATACATGTAAAGGCAGACGTGTATATGAACATTTTTATTTATGTAATGTTTTCTGTGGGATAGCGTTCCTGTCTGAAGTGATGGGAAAATATTTTAATAACCTGTCTGAGAAATGTGGTGGTAAAAAAACGCTTAACTTGTAGTATGTGAGAAAATATCTGAGTAGCTTTATTCTGTGGAAATTCTGCCAAATTGAGTTTTCTTATAAGCTTTGGTATCACCTGGGAAACGAGGGCTATCTGTCGACTCAACAATTGGTTGTTTTAATTGGTATTCGCCCAACAGCGCTGTCAGACTCAAGGATTTAAAAGAGAATCACAAATCATAATCCTGCTTTTACAAGATTTTAAGTTGTTGAAAGCCCCGGTGATTCTTTAAACTTTCTGTACAAGCAGACACCTCAGTGGATGCATACTACGCAGGGCCTCGAGAGCCCTCGCCACAGGGCTTCGACAGCATGCGCTTTGATGTGTGGTTAGATGCATAGACACTGAGAGAAGAAGACAGGCAGAGAGAGGGAACAAGCAAGTATTAAGTTGAAGGCCATGTTAGTTTGAATCTACACTCTCAAGCCTGAGAAAAGCCTTTCAAGTAAAGGAGTACTGAAGAAAAGTCACTGGAGGAAAAACTGCACTATCAACAAAGTGTAATCGGGTCATCTTCATAATTAGTCATTTACTGATGTTTAGCAACCAACAGACAACAAGATGAGCCTTGCATAGCCCCTAATAATGTGTATGCTCTAAATAAAATGCTTTGCATTTGGGGGGGGGGGGGGGGGGGGTGCTGCCAGAGATTCAGTGTATTAATAAGGAAGAGTTATTTTTTTAACTTGCAACATTTTTATTTTTAAAAATCTATGAACAGCTAATGTCTATTCTCTGTAAAAAAAAAAACAACCAACCAAACAAACAAACAAACAAACAAAAACAAAACCCCGAAAACTATTTAATAAATAAAAGTAATAAGTGAAGAAAAAAAAGCAGTAAAATATTTTGTGATTTGTAAACAATCGAGAATCCAAACGTGTCCTCTCTTCAATATGTGGCCTGAAATATATAAATATACTGTTTTTTGTTTTGCTTTTAATATATGATTTCTTAATATACAAACATCATATGAGTTTTAAGAGATGATGCATGAGCAGCATAGCTAAGCAATGACTCCCCTAATTTGTGAGACATATGTTCCACTCACTCACATTTATAGCAATATGTCACTGCTAGTAGGACAGGTCTTGCCAACCCTTCGAGATAAAAAATATGAGGAGGGTGATTTTATTTAAAAGCTCATTTAGCATTCATGTATAGTACCTTTAGCCCAGGTTCCTAATGGCCTGTATCCCCTTGGATTTGTAAGAAGATGTATGAAAATGCAAATATATCAGCAGGAAGTGCACTCAGCTGTCTTGGCATACAAAAAGATTTGATAGAATTGCATTAAAAACTCAGACTTCAGGGGGGAACCTTTAGCTTATTTTAAACATTTAACCACTGGTTGTGTGTAATGTTAGGAGAATTGAAAATTATGACTATTCAGTACTGTTTTGATTTTATTCTAACTGATCATGTCAAATTAAAATGCAACATTCTTCTCTGACAGTTCTTTACATATCGAAAACGCCTGCAGAAAAGCTATATAAGTGCACTTTTATTTGCAACAGTACCCTTTAGATAGGCATGCAATCTATCTATCTATAAGTATTCAAGGAGAAGCTAATGCTAACATGTGTATAATGATTGAGACAAAACTCTGGAATGGAGATGCTTGAATATGAGATCTCATTATCTAATTCCTATTTCAGGCTGTTTGCAAAGCTTCTTTGCTACATTTTTCAAATAGTTGCTGTGTGGCCAAAACACACCGATTATTCCTCCTTTTTCCCTTCTCAACATTTCAGTTACCTCTAAAGCACCTAGTGCACCACTACGATGTGTGCTGGGGTATTTAAAGAGAGAAATTAATTGTTTTTCTTTCATTTTGGTGAATTAATGAAGTTTGCAGGAAACAAAGAAACTCCAGAGAATATATGTTCACAGATTATGTTATTGGGTTGTAATATTCTTTCTGACATGGAGTTTTACAGAGACACACACATCCAAATGCACTGTTCCTCCACTTTCTGTGTTTACCCAATTCAATAATGAACCTCCAGTTATATGACAGATTAAAATTGTGGGTATACTTTGCTGTGCAAAACCAGTTTAACCCTTATATATTGTAAGTGATCCAAAATACACAAAAATGAAAATATGTTAAAGTTCTAGATTGCTCTGCACATAATACAATTTTTTGTACGTTGAGGGTGTTTTGCTTCGTATTTCACAAGTATCCATTCATATGGATTTTTGATCCCCCAGACCAGTGATGGTTTTTTGTGAATTCTGAAACACTGTACATGTCATATGTGTATTTTTATGAGACAGTGGAGACAGAATTCAAGGATGAACTTGGCACTATCAGAAGACAGTGTTTTTGTTCCCATGACATTTGCCCAGATTCCCACAGAGACAGGCACCTGCTGATCTTTGAAGGATCACGGAGGAAATTTGAAACAGTGAAAGAGTAAAACAGCATAAAGGATGCTTCACATGCAATGCAACAACAGTATCGCTGCACTCTGAAACCCATTATTTCCTACGGTTTGCCCCACCCATGCACAGTTTGCACTGAGCAAAGCATGGAGCAGTACAAGCATGCTGTCCAGAGAGCACTCACACATTCAGCGACTGTGGCACACTGTGATGCATGACCATTTAAAACCAAATGTGCAGAGGCCATAAGAGCGATTATATATGGTGCATCTGCACTTAAAAGAACCTGCAATTTAACAAAATAGCCTTAAAAAAGAATGAATTTATTCTGACCTAACTGAGATTAAACCAACTGAGAGCTAATTGAGATTAAAATAGACATCAAAAGAGGGGTTAGAGGGTCATGAGAGTATAAAGGCAGCTGAGAAGCCATTTCAATGAGTGTAGGAAACCAAGTCCCACACACACACACACACACAGTTTCCTACCACTGCTGCTGCACAAAACAAGTGTTTCATTAAGTATTATTTGTTTTCTAAGTGTTGATTATTACACATGATATTTATGATGATTTTTATGATATAGCAGTTAGAACATCACTGTAACGGTCATACATGATTGTATGAAAAGATCCAACAGCTTTAGAATTTGTTTGCCATTTTCTTTAAAATATATTTCAGTCATTGCGGCAATTATCTTTTCATGTCTTAAGTAAAACAGTACATGTATGATAATAGATGTTTTACCTCAAAAATGACCATTCCAAAGTCTAAAAAATAGACTCTCCCAGATCACTAATGCATTTATAGATTATAAATCAATATATAGTTTAAAATTTGGTATAGACACATGACCTAGACCTATACTGTGAAAGCATTGAGTACTTATCAGGGTTATAAATGGTACTAGTGTACTAGTGGCTTGTTAAGGATTTATCCCAGAGTACTCTCTGGCTTCATACTGCTAATTACTCCAACCCTAACCAGAGGTAATACAATCCCAAATGATTTCCTTTGGACAGCTGGGACCGAATGTAGGAAACACGCTTATCAGGTGCTGTAATGTGTCTTCGCTAAGAGTTGGTTCGTGAATGTGTGGAAGTCCACTGTCTCCTTGTCAGCAGATGTCAGCTGGACGTCTGCCAAGCCGGCCCAAGCAAGCCTTTTTGTTTTTTCCTCTTTTTCTTTCTTGTTCCTTTTCACAGCAATCTCACTGTAGAGCTATGCAGAGAGAAAAAATGCAGTATTATTTCAACATAAGTTAACTTTCTTTATTGAAACAAAGCTACAAGGAACCGCTATGCATATCCAGAGTGACAAACAGACACGGTCAATTGTTACAGTATATGACTCATGTCGGAAACTCACATATTTAATGTTTTCTTGTGAGTGGACTTAAGTTAGCAAAGTAAGAGTGAACATACACCACAGAGAGCCTAATATTTGCTTGAAGTCTAGAGTTTCCCACGGTTTTCACAAGCTGTCTGATAAATGAGAGCACGCTGTGGGAGGCATATTAATCACTAAAGCTCAACACTGAGACACAAAATCCTCTTTTGTTTTTATACTCAGCCCACCTAGCTAGGTTTTATAGTACTAAGGGTCAGTCTTTAGTAACACCAGGCACACTGTTTTTTGGGGATTTCTTTTTATTTACAGCACTCAAAGGATGAGCATGTGTGCATATGTGTCTGTGTTTGTGTAAAGTTCAGGCCTCGGGTTTGTGAGCTTAAACCTTTTTCTTCTTGCGCACATACTGTCAGAAACTCTGGTAAGATAAACACCTTCCATGCCTGGCAGATATCACACCTTCTGCATCGCATCTGCACTTCTTAAAGTGGGAACTTGTAAGGAGAGATGAGCAGTGCAATAATGTATAATAACCCATTTAACACTGGTGTAAAGGATCATTTCCTTGTATTTAATTTGCTGGAAAGCTGCACCAGATAAAAAAAAAGATCAGAACCAATCACCACAGGCCAATACATTCAATTTGAGCACAACTCAGTTAGGGGCACGCTGATGTTAACTGCAGAGTTTAACCTTCACCACAGATGATGATTATGAGCTGTGATTACTTATAATTCTTCAGCGGCTGATTCGAGTGCTATAAACATATTTTCCGAGTTTCTCTAAAAATAACCGTGCACTTTCTTTTTCTTCCTCTTTTCCTTCCCTTGTTTTGTCAAGTAGGAGGACCTTTACTTTCTTTTTTTTTGATTGCTTGAGCATGGCCCCTGAGTTGGGAGCTTGCTCAACTTGATCCGCTTTTTTATTCTCACTGCTTGCCAATTTTCCTGACAACTGAAGCAGAATACAGACGGAGAGGGAGAAAAGGAGGTTTGAGGCTGACGCAAAAGCATGACAGTCTGTCTCTGCCCTTTGTGATGGCTGTGGTCACCCTTTAAGCAACACCCCCAACATCCCCTCCTTTTTTCCTCCCGCTAGCCTTACCAGAACAGGGTTTATCATCTGTGATGAAGTACCCGTGGTCTGGGAGGGATCAGCCCTGGATGTTTATTACATTAGGTCAGCATGTACTAATGGAGAAACTCCTGCAGACCATGTCATCATCACAGGGCAAAAACCGATACTAAGCAGTATTACCTCTTCCTCTTCTTGCCCTTTCTGTTCTTTTCTTTTTTCTTTTCAAAAGGTTAAAAAAAGCGCACACATACACACACACATTCACATTAACACAAGAAGGGTCATAAACAGAAACAATTTTTTTATATTACAGTGTTTACTTCTGTAAATGTTTCATTATATATGAATATATAGTCCCTTTCTCTCATATGCAGTATTGCACAAAGACTTTATTTCACTAATTCATATTTTGTTAGAATAATGATAAACAGGTTTTGTGTCATGGTCCTGGGCCATGTTGGCCCAGTATTCTTGGTTCCTTGTATTTTCGCTCCTTATTTAGGCCAGGTTTTCTGAGGTGTCCTGTTGTGGTGTTCCCTAAGTGTTTTCCCTTTGTGACTCTTACCCCCTTTGTGCCCCTCTGTGTATTTATGAGCTCTCGTCTCTCTTTGTGTTTATTCCATGTTTCCCCCAGCCTGTTATGTCTGTGTTCTCCCCATGCTCTCTCTCCTCCTGTCTGAACCTCTGTGTACTTCCTGTTTTACTTTGACAGTCTCTCGTCAGTATGCGTCATGTTGTGTTCACTCCTGCCCTGTCTCGTTATGTTTATCAGTGTCACCTGTGTTCCCCACCTGTGTGTAATCTCCCTGTGTTCTCTGAGTGTATTTAAGTTGTGTCTTCTGTCATGGTAGTTGCTGGTTCGTCTGTGTTGTTTCCCCTCGGTCTCCCTGCGTCTCTCCATATGTTTTTCCCCAGACCTCCCTGCATCTTCGTTTCTGGTTTGTCTTATTAGTTTACCCAGTTTAGGTTTCTAGTTTCATGTTTTGCCACCCTTGCTGTTTGTATTGACCCACTATCATAAATAAACACTCACCTGCACCAGAACTGCCGCCCTTTTGGTCCTTACTACAAATCCACACGGCTTGCCCCGCAAACCGTGACATTTTGGGTCATTCTTATAAAAAAAATAATCATGATGCCAGTCAATCATTTTCCAGATTCTGTTGTGCAGTGGATCAAAATCTGCTCTGCATTCATCAGTTTTGATAAGATCCCCTCAAACAAGCCTCAGACCATGACAGAGCCTCCACCGTGCTTTATAGATGGCTGTAGACACTCACTGTTGTACCTCTCTCCTGACCTCCACACAGAGGGACAGCAATTTCAAATTTAGATTCATCACTCAATCTAAATTTCCATTCTCATCAGGCTTCAGCAAACAGTAGTTCTTAAGGATATAATTTTCAGATGCCGTTCATAAATAGTTCTCACTACTTCATTGGTCCTCCTTATCTGGTTTCCTTAGATTTTTTAACGACACAATGTACACCGTGCTGAGAAGTTTTTGTTAGGTGTCTTTTTATGCTAGAATGTTTCATAGGTCAGTGTTAAGTGGCATAACAAACAGAAAACATGATCAGGTACAAGGACTAGACTGAAAATAATATTTAAAAAGAAAAAAAAACACCTAATGTCTAGGTGAAAGTGCAACTAGTCAAGACCACGTCAAAAAAAAAAATTTACAAGAAAGTGCTTAGAAGTAACACATAAACTCTATATGGTCTACTATAGACTGTCTATTATAATTTTTCACAATACTCTAAGATTCTAAATATTTGGCATGAAGTAATGAAAGAATCAGGTAAAATATTTTAAAAATCAGTGTTTAGTATACTATTGTGTTTGTCTGCTTATGTTAAATGAGAATGCACCTGTATAAGATATGCATGTGCTTTGCTCCAGCAGTGACTTTACTCTGACTTGTGCTGTTCAGGTGTTTGACAAAGAATAAGCTGCCAACTCACCGGAGGCCCACAATTAGCGCTGAGCAGCTGCTAAGCTTTCTGTGCCATAACAATTCACACTCTGTGGACACAGACTGTCAGCCTTGCAAGATCAGCTGTACAGAGCCATAAGCTTACTTGTCTTCGTTCCTAGTTTCAGTCTCCTCTCCTAGATTTGTGAATGTATGCAAAAAGGCAGTACACCTTCTACTTTTATGCTGAATGCTAAGTGCCAGTGATCCATCCCGGAGCAGGCCACACATTAAAGTGACTTTCATTCATTTTCATCAGTGTGCCTTAGGATGGACACACTCCTTCAATTTCAACTGCTTGTTGACCCTCCGCAGAACTGGCCCATAGGTAACCCTGGCCAGTGCAACATCAATAGCCATGGTGGCACCATTAATGAGACACGCTAGCTGTGTGTGATGTGAATCATAGAGAGGGCTGTAGGGTGCCTGCGCTGTGCTAGGCACACCATGTTTAATGAATATTAGGAAAGTCAGAAAAAGCCTAGACAGATGGTATCTCTTGAGGCATTTCCTGTTGGGAGCAACTGTCACAAGCAAAACTAGTTACCTTAAATCATCCAGTCAGATACTGTGGATCTGCACCAACATCATTATAAAAGTGCACAGAAAGGCATATACAGTAGCCACATGATTTTTTCTCCTGCTTAATTTAGCTGTAGTCTTTATAATATCTGACATTCTTTCAAGACATTTAGAAAGCAGCACCTCAGTTAATACGTGTAGAGTCCAGCGCTGTGGCCAAGCTGTCTCCAGGGTTACAATTCTCTCTGTTAAGAGTCAAGTCAGAATAATCCTTGTCCATGTTTCAACCACTAATACCATAAAATAAAGTAATATATTTTAAGTAATAAACAGGAATGACACTGTTTCTTCTGAAAAAGATTTGAGATGCTTTGCAAGAAATGTTAACTAGCTTGTCCAGTCTGCTTTGGTGGATGAAAGTCTGCTCAAAAGAGCGAGCACACTGAGCAACATGTCTTTTTTTTTTTTTTAAATATGCAGTCGGCTTCCACACAATCATCTACAATAGCAGAAGCTAAGTAATCCCAAAAGCAGCTGAATGACATTTAATCGCTGGTGAAGGTACGATGCAAAACATTTGAGCTTTAAATATGCCGAAATGTATTAACAAAGACTTTATATTCAAATACCGCTTACACACACAGACATTGGATTCTGTGACACACACCGGAATAACGTGTAGTACCAGTGAGCCCGACATCATGGAGCATGAGTTACAGTAGCAATTTATGCTGGCGCTGCCAGGTGTTACTGTATAAGCCAATGTTTACATAAGTGTGTAGTGTGGAAATATCTTCAAAGCAGAACAGATAAAGGAACGCGGAATGTGTTATGCACTGTATATTGCGGTGAAAAGTATTTCCTGGAAGCAGGACAAGTACCTGCCTCGACGCCTCTTATTTTCTGTGAATTTTCTCTCGAAGGTGTGAAGGTGCGTATCTGCTCAGAGAGAGAAAACATGTTGCTACCGTAGCAAAACAAACAGGATAAATCTCACCAGCAGAGGCAGTCGTGCAGAGACGAGCCTGACAACAGCCACAGGGCCCAGCGACTACTGCACTCTGCCTAATCAAGCAGTCATTTGAAAACGTTATCACTTGTAACATGGTAAAAAGAAGAGTGTGGAAATACAGTTTCGGGTGTCCTTGCAAACAATAGAAAGATATTTAAAAAAGAGTGAGGGCTTTGTTTGTTTCTTTGTTTTATGAGCAGCAGCAGAGCAGAGCTTAGAAAAGAGGAATACAAGCATGATTAGTAGAAAACTGGGCCCGATTCATTGCAATGAGCATTTCAAGAAAAACAAAGTGTGCAAAGTTTTGAATGTCGTCATGTGACCACTGAATAGCAGTTTTCAGGGCAATTAACAGCGCCTCTGCCAGTTAGTGTAGACTTACCCCGTCTCTTTATCTACTGTAAAATCTAAATGGCAACGAATGAGCATCGGAATATGCCAAATGTGGATTTAGACAAAAAAAAAATGTTTAAAACCTTGAAAGCTAACCTTAGTGACCAAAAATCCTCAATATGGCTCCAAAAAGTATTCTTAAATGACTTTAAGATAAAAAAAAAAAAGAAGAACTTGTGATGAAGGACAGTCATTCTTTTCATTGACATGTCCTCTCTGTAGCCACGAGACGAGCTTCAACCTTTCATCTTCAACACAGAAATAATTCTCTACCTTGGGGAGATATTTTATTTTCGCTCCCAAACACATCACTGAGATGTTCATTGTAATGTTATGGGAAGATGACTGGTTCAGTCATGTGCTATTTTGTATATTATCACCGTTTAGAGACTATGAATTGGAAAAAGGTCCCATACTTGGCACAGAAATATATAATGAAGATTTTAAAATAGATCACATTGACTTTCCTGACGGTTTAAAAACAATACCACTGTTACAATTCTGCTTGAATTATTTCATTTCTTTTGGTACACCTGCATTCCTGTAAAGCATTTATTCCTTCAGTGTTTTTTTTTCTAGTGTTGCATGATGCAGTGAGACAGCAATAGCAAATGACCTTCTACTTTTTTTCTTTCCCCTCAGTTAAGGGTCTCATAATTACTGGCCTTTACTGCCACTGCATTTCAATGACTCTCTTTCAAGTCAAAATAACTCAAGGTTTAAGTTTAATCATTTATTCTAAATAATTTCATTAAACCCATCATGGTGAAAAGTCCACAATTACATTAAAAGGAAGGAAATTCATTGAAAGAGAAAAAGAAATAGTAAAAGTGGGAACTGTGGAAGAATGTTCAGTACAGTCCACCTTCTTTGAATCTTAACAATAAAGCTTTAAAGTCTGTCTGCTTCATATTTTGCTACATTCCCTCTTAGCTGTAGTATTGAATCTATACACTTTCATAGTCTAAGACCAAGCCAAGAATTTTCTAACTTGTGCTAAAAAAAAAAAAAAAAGATAAATACAAAGAGGATAAGCTGGCTGTAAACCATTACTTAGCCAGCTGTCTAAGCCCCAGTCACACAGGCCTAGAGACCAGTCGGTGACCATCTGGTGGCCACTGGTTACGATGTTAAAAATGTTTATTCCCCAGCTGATTAGCGAGTGGTTGCTAGAAGTTGTTGGCAATTTCTAGGGTAAAATTGGTCAAAAAGAGGTACATAGTGCTGCACTGAAAAAATGTACAATTAATTTGGTTGCTAGCAGACAACTTGTATGTAAACTGAATCTGTGAAAAGTGTGATGCAAACCAGAAACAGACAACTGCTCTCAAAATAAAAGCTGAGCAACTAGCACTTTTAAAAAGACACAACTTTTAATGTGAAGGAGAGTGGTCTTTTAGTTTGTTAAGCTACTGCTCAGAGAATTAATGGCAAGCGTTTTGTAGACAAATAGGGGTCTTCCATCAGATGACCCTGAGCCACCTTTGGCTATGCTGCTATAGGCTAAGGCTGCTATGGGACTGCCCATGATGCGCAGATATTCTTCTTCAGTTAGGGATATTCAAACACTTGGGGAGTGAAAAGATCTATTGCCATTTTTTTTCCTTCTCGCTCCTGTTGTTTGTTTCTCCTTTATTTCTTTCCCCTCACTCCCCAAGCAGATAACTACCCCCTCACTGAGCCTAGTACTTGCTCACAGGGTTGTGCACCACTGTTGTTATTTGGTGCTACATTTTAGCATTTGTTATGCGAAGCACTTTGTGATATTTATCCTGAAGCCTATAATATTTTTTTCCCTCAATTACTTACTTTACTTGCTATGTAAATAAAAGTATAGGGGGCAGCCCACATCATATCCAAATAACACATTTATTTGGTTTAAAAGCAGGCACTGGGATATTTCAATCTCATTTGAATGCCATTCTCCTTGCCTATAACCAAAGCTAGCATCATAAGATAAATCATTCACACGATAAAATGTTGTCAAAAGAGCAGCGCTCAACTTGGGGACATGATGTTGCTGACACAATATATGAGGCCAAACCTCTGCATGTTGTACTCATTCATATCTTAATTATCCATTGAAGAGACCGTATTATACTTTTTTATTATTGTATTTTCTTCTCTTTCATGCAGCACACTCTCTTTGGAGTCAAGAGATTTCCCACTTCCTTTCTGCAATGTATCCTTGTGCTAAATGAAAAAGAAAATTACTTTAAATAACTATTAGCCATCATTAGCAATCAGCTAGTAAGTAATCCAAAGGAAACACGTCTGTTAGAATAACAGACATTGGGGAGAAAAAAAAATCTTGCATGTGTAGATGCATCCGCCAAAGCTGAGGACTTAATGGAAACCATGTTTATAGCTCCCAGTTCTTGTGTCTGTGGTACCAGTGTTTCCATCAAGTACGCCTCTCTGCAGAAAATCCTTCAGCCTTACCAAGCTTTGTAGGGCAAATTAAACAATGTTCAAATTTAGCCTCTCCACCCTCCAGCTGAAGAAAGACGACTTTTGTTCTTCTCCCACCCGTGAAAAACGTAGAGCAACAAACTTGCTGTGAAAATAAAAATAAGGTTCATGTGAGGAGATGAAAGAAAAACTCGGGAACATCTGGCAAGCAGATGATGGCAGGTTAAGGTAAACAGAATGTCCTTTTATGGTAGTACTCCTACTCTCCTCAGAATCAGAGGTATGATGTGGAACACCTTCAAAGGAGCGAGGGGCCAGCACATCTTGTTTCAATTTTTCCTCTCACTGGCAGACATGCTCTTTGGCCATAATACACCCCTCTAAAGAGTACACTAGACATAGTCTCATACAACTGTGCACTTAATAGGGAGCCGTGCCTGCTTTTCCCCAAAACAAAGGCTTTAGTCAAAATATGCATGTGATACAATGCAGACATTCCCAGCCTTGCATATTTTCAGTGTGACCTTCTGAGGGACCGGAGCGGGAGTAGATTAATTAGTTCACGGCCAGCCCTGGAAACCTCATGCCAGACCTGCATGTCAGCCTGTACAACATCTGGCAGCAGGCATCTGGTGCCATACATCAAACTAGCTCCTCCACGTTCCACGCCCAACACACTGAATGCTGGCCCGATCAAACTAACTTCTAAAACTAACATTTGTTTTACAGAGGAAAAGGGGCACTGAAGGGTCCAGAGGCAGAACAAGAATCTTTTTAAAGGTCGATGCCAGTCCAAGAAGTGCAAGTCTACTGCATCTGCCTGGTTTTAGGCGAAATATTGAAAAAGAGGAAATGTGTGCATAGGAATGCTTGTTCATCTAGTTTGCGTGTGTGCGTGCATGTGTAGGTGTGTATGCAACCAATTCCAAGCTAAGGCTCCCACCCCGATACCCCCAGCTGCTCCGTGTATCCCCCGTGCCAAAGCCTTTGATTTGACTAGCAGAAATGTCATGAACCTACAAGCACTCCAACCGCTTAGAAAGCTCTAATGAACAGAATAAAAACACAACCCCTAAATCAGTGAGCAGGCAGCAGCATCCCTGTAGCTGTCACACTGATATCAGAGCAGGTCTGCCCTCCATGCCGAAGCTGCAGGAGAAAAAACCCTTCCCCTGTGATAATAGGTAGCAGGCTTAGGGCTGTTAAACTGGGTCATTTAGTGGCACGTGTAACAGTAGAGTTCTCCTCTCCTTTGTCTCATTTTTCTCATTTTCGCTCTTCACCCCATAGTCCTTTTATTGCTTCAGCAGAGCAACACCACCCACTATCGCCCCCAACCCCTGATAAAATTAACTACATTCCTCTCCAGTGATACCACCAAGTATTGCTGCTGGTTATAGAGAACATGTCTGACTGCCGTGTTTTTTATCATCACGAAGCGCCGTGCTGAATGGAGCGGCCTGTCTGTCTCCTCGTGTGTGGTATTCCATTATCATATTCCATTGAGTTATGGCTTTCTTATTCTGTAATGGGGGGAAAAAGAGATTGTTACCTCTGCTGCTTTTTCCTGGTGTGCATGGTGCTATACTCAGCGGTGGAGTATAATTGAATGATTTTGTGAGGGGATCAATGAGATTAGGGATTGTGTTTATTCCTCTGTCGCTCTGGATTAGTGGTCGTTTTATATCTGTCTTGAAGAATACTAGGTACAGTACACACATTTAACACACACATACACATATGTACAATGGTTGATAGCAATGAGGTGCTAAAGCTATACATGTGCTTTTCAAAGAGCAAAGGAATTTCTTTTTAAATTACAGCAAATTATGAGTCATCTTCATGTTTATGTAAGAAACCTATACATTTTTATTTTGGTTGTATTTGTACGTCGAGGCTTTCCGTATGCTTTGTTATTGTGCTTGTATGTACCTTGGTACACGTGTTAGCATTCTCCGGGGTATCAAAGCAGCTTTAGAGAGAGCGTTCTGGGAATTTTTCTCATGGACTGCATTCTAAAAGACTGGGGTAGGCTCAGACGTTTATAATGTAGGGAAAGCCCCGAGGCCGGTCTATCTGGTGTTATACGGGTAAAAGGAGAGTTTGCTATTATTAACCTTGCTATGAATCACTTTCCTTCTATCAATCCACCAGTAATCCTAATAATCCAAGCTTGTGCTCCCATCCCTGTGTAATAAGTGCCAGATGCCGATAGTACAGATAAACAGCAAACCTGTGTTTTTATCCAAGAAAAATAAAGCAGAGAGGCCCACTGGAATCCACATGCTGTGATGAAAGAATGTGAAAACAAAAGCACGCATAAGAGGAGAAAATCTCTCAATACTGAGAAAATAACCCTCATAACACTCATGTGGACAGATTTGTTTTTAAGTGGCACTAAATTATTTGAGAATATTTTGGTTTTTACAACCCCAGTTTCTGGGAACCAGTGATGTTAAAGATCATATCTTAGCAATAGGCATCAGCTCTTACTTAAATAGCATTCATTATGTTTAAGTAAGCAAGTTATGGCAAGTTAAGAGAGTTTAGCTGAAGTTGGACCAGCTAAACAAGGAAACCTAAAGGGAAAAAGAGGAAAAAAAGAGGGCACATTTGCACTTTAGGCAAAAAATGTGCGCATTAAGAAACATACTTGATGGTGCTTAAATATTATAGTGATTTGTGTGATTCTGTACTGCAGGCACTTGAACAGCTACTCAGAATCTACAATTTAAAGAGACAGTATTAGCCACAAATGTAACTGATTATCACCTGGGTCAAAAAAGTGTAGGTAATGTATTTGTGCAATTTTTGTGAATACGGACGCTGATTTTAGGGCATGTGGATTTCTGGCTTAGCAATCACTCACCTGCTATGTCCTTTGTCCTCTCCAGGGTCTGGGGAAATGTGTCCCTGGGGGTCTAACCGTATTTAAAGATCATGGGATAAACCAAGTAGGAAGTTGGGCGGGGGGAGTTGCTTGGCATTTCTAAGTGCTGTTTGAGATTTGTAGGATTATATTGTTTAAATGAAAATATAGGGTTTATGGGTGCTTTTGGCTGATTGTCTTAATTATAAATTATAATATACAAAATGGTTATATGGCTTAATTGCCTGTTTGGGAATTTTGGAAACACCCCTGGCATATTATGAGCAAAATGTTGCCCATCAGCAGCAGGGTATAAAAGGCTGCCAATTACAGCGGAATTTCTTTTTTGCTGCTGGTATAGGGCACCAGTGCTCCACAGAGCTGTCATGTTAAGCTTTGTAAATTAAAGCTTTGATAAATAAAATAGCAAACTTGGGCTGTATTAAATCCTGTCTTTGCCTGCAGTGATTGTAGCCTGGCTGCTCAATGTGGGTGTAACACATCTAATGCTTACTATAATCACATTTTCCAACAATGCAAAAATGCATTACTGTACTAGATTTTAGTAATCACAATACATCTACACTTATGTCACTCCTGGCAGTACAAAGATTCTTCAGTTATATGCACAGTGGGTAGATAAAATACATAAAGAAATAAAAATAAAGAAACCAAACATGCCCTTCTCTTCCTTCTGACTTTCACTGCAAACAGCTGATTTCAGCTTGTGTGCAGGGAAGAGAAAAATAGTGCAGTGTCTAAAACTTTTGAGGACGGGAGATATGGGCAATGTTTTTTTGTTTTGTTTTGTTTTTATTGCAGGAAAAGATAAGAGCACAGGGGTTGACTGCAAAGTGCATCAAGTACAGAAAATTCAGTCGGAGCTGAGCATAAGCCCATCTCAGCTCAGCACCCAGAGCCTGATCGTCATCAGGTAACAAAGGCAATAATGAACAGCTTGTGGTATTGCGGCCTCCATTTCTCCCTGTAAATGTTGCTATGGTAGAAGCATCACTCTGAAGTCTCTTTGGGCTGGATTTCAGCTTTGCTGAGTGTTGTCAGCTTTGTCTTTAAACTAAAAGAAACACTACAAAAAAGACAGTTTTTATGTCCTCATTAGGATAGTGATTTGTGTAGGTGTGTGGGACTAAGGTTCATATTGTTAACTGGTAATTATGTGCAAGTGCATTTCAGCGCATGTTACAGAGTAATGCAAAAGTATTATAACAGGTAGCGTAACAAATTAACTTCTTCAGAGAGCATTTAAGTCCCATAATGCATTACTGCATAAAAATGTAATGTATTGCATTTTTTTTGAGTGATGACCAAAAAACCCCCAAAACATCTCAAAAAACGACTGACTTGTGCTAGCGTCAAAACCCTGGCACCAGCACAACACCATATAATTGTCAGGGCTAAATTTGGAAAGTTGGAACCGCTGACGTCAGTAGCAACGGGAGCTGCTACTGCAATAAATTCACCCGTAGTTAACAGATGCAGCCTGCAGTTTTTGTCTACCATGATGTTCTTTCCACGGCAATTATCCCAACATCTACTCTGTATGTAACATTTGCTTCAAGAAACTCCAAGTGAGAGTCTCTTGGTTCTCAAAAGGCACCAAAGCAGAACTAGTTCTGGTATGGGCACTGAGTCAGCGCAAAATAGGTAAGACAGAGCGTAAAGCAGTGGAGCATTTTTCAGAGGTCTTTTTGGATTGCATGTACTGGAGTCCAGTGGGATAGAAGTTTAAAGAGAAGAGTACTTGGGGTGCAACAAAAAAAGAGGACTTTTCTGTTCATATAGCTCACAAACGCTCAACGAGGAATCCTGATGCACAGCTTGTAAAGACAGCGCTTTAGTTCAGTGGAATTCTTTTTGGTTTACACTGAAACAATGAAACATTTCAGTGGGAAAGAAAAAACGAAATGTTGGCTACTTTTATATGGGACCTACAACTAAGTGACACTTTTTCAAGTGAGCCAGTTAATTAAACTAATTCTCAGAAACGTCACTTCAGGAGCACGTCTCAGTAGATGTTATTGAATTGTTTCTTTTGTCTCTTCTGACAGTGATTCATTTTGGGAGGCGAAAGAGGCGAAAGAGTCCATCTGACCCACTTAGAGGAATGCTTTGTTTCCTTTTTCCTTACAGCTGAAAAATACTTTGGCCTTGACTAATACTCCCACACAGTACCTTGCCTTTAAGGTTTTTACATGGCCCGTGCTCACACACTGTTCAGCGCTGTCTTGTGATCTGAGACACGCCAACAATGCATTTCCAGCATTTTTTTTTCATCCTTCGTGAATTCAAGGCCCACTGTGTTTAAGGTGAAATATAAGAATTTTAAGTTGTAGAAAGTGCAGCACAATATGGGCGAATTTGCATAAAATAGCTACTTCAAAGTGGGTTGAAGACAAGTTTGATTGCAGTGATGAAGAGGGTAATAATGACATCCAAGCACTGATGTCTATGAAGATGAAATGCAGATGTCTTAATAGTCCCACCGCTGTTTTAATTCCAAATATATCTTTTTAACACAACAGAATGCTAAGTCGCGGTCTTCAGTTTGCATTGTTTAAGCATTAACTACGCCTTTGTTTACCACCTACCAGCCTATCAGCATCCTTCCTCCATAGACAGGAAAAACAAGAGAAC
The DNA here is from genome assembly GCF_965226115.1 of Aulonocara stuartgranti. NCBI lineage: Eukaryota > Metazoa > Chordata > Actinopteri > Cichliformes > Cichlidae > Aulonocara > Aulonocara stuartgranti. The sequence continues at coordinate 17,962,757 of NC_138954.1, read as the reverse complement.
GGATAGCGAGGAAGAATCGATCATAGTAATGGTTTTTCCCTGTGGCGAGTGAAGCCCGGGCAGGTGACATATCCACCCCCATCATACACATCACAGCACTCCATCACCTCTGTCAGCCACAACACCAGACTGCTCATTCTATCCAGTATATTGGCCCTTTACCTTATCTCTCTGACCAATCCTTTTTGGTCTTTATCCCACCCCCTCAACCAATTTAAATTCTCAAGCTTCACTTTAACCAAGTCAGAAGCCCTTTATCAAACCAAGCGGTCAAATTAATAGCCGCTACCTTTACATATAACATCAGAAGGATAAGCAAGGCAAGTGGGACAAAGGCATGCCTCCTGCTGCTGTTCTTCAATACCCTTCAAGCACAAGAATCATTTGCACGGTTAAAGAAACATGTAATATTATGGTGTTTTCTTGGTGGACATGGAGTCCACATTGCACTCATTAAAACTCTAAAGTAATTAATCTAGTTTCACATTTTCACACTTTTGCAGCGCTTGTTAACGCTCAGTCATCCTAATCAGCTGAAATAAATTACATTAGACTTGAAAAGAAGTTGTGCAATTAATTCAAGTCGCATTTGGTCCTTTTTATCACATAAGAAAAAATAATCAAAGCAACTTTCTGTCCCTTAAGACATATTTTCAAATAAAATATCAAGAGCTAAATAACTATACTCATTTATAAGATGTAACTTCTCTTTGATCTCACCATTCTGTTAAATAAAATGTATGAGTATGACCGAGCACCGTCTGCTTTGTTGAACGGATGATAATGGCGATGACTTGTTCACATGGTATCTTTATGTCTGGCTAATGGTGGCCCCCATTAGTCAGAAATGTGTAATTGCATGAGTCAGAAAGCTAACAGCTTCTTCATGTCTCCCTTCTTGTCAGTCTGTATATCACACAGACTACAGAAGAGGGCAGTCTGCCAGCTCAAACTGCAGAGTCCTGATTCTTTATCTGATCTGTGTGTGTGTTTGTGCGTGCGTGCGTGCGTGCGTGCGTGTGTGTATGTGTGAGGGCGCCTCTGTAATTGTGTGCATATGTGCTCATTTCATGCTCACTTCTTATTTATTGATCTTTTTGTCTCATTATTTGTATATTTGTCTTCAGTACAGCATTATTGCTAATAATTGCCCTCTGGAATAAATCATCCAGGAGGCTATAAAGTAGTCAGCCCATGTACTGTACAATGAAGCATATCTCAGATACATATTAACTAAATTGTGATTAGCACAGTAAGGATAATTGTATAAGCAGCTGACCAATGAGATGAAACCAAACAGGTTCAAGCAGCCTCACAAAGACTGAAAGTGTGCTGAGATTATTTCTATAAGCAGCAGTTTTAGTGACTTTTCAACGGAAAACAAATGAGCTCATTTGTACTTGAAAGCCTCTCTCCAATATTACAAATTACTGGAGTAAAAATAGCATTTATTCATTTATCCCTTGTGAAGATGCGAGATATTACATAAACCTTTCTCAAAGCACATGTAACTGGAGAAGGAGAGCTGCACTCTGTGTTTGTTTGTTTTTTTAAGTTTAATTGTAATTTTAATCAAATGTAATCAGACATCATATAGTGAAAACAATTAGCATGAGTATAACTTTTGTATGCACTCATAATGTGAAATTTTGCTTTTCTAAAAAACATTACTTCATTGCTGCACATTAATCAGTCAGAAAAAGAAACTGTAAAGTTTAAAAGCTGCTCGGGTCCTTTTTGCTTGTTCAGCTTGTGAACGAGTGGCGTTCTCTCTTTTCATCTTTTCAAAGTCGTTTGCAGTTTTGGTCATGTCACGTTACATGTTATTTGGCACTCAGACACAATGGCACCAGTGTCTGCTTACCTTCAAAAATATAGAGGTTGGCATCTACGCCTACTACTTCATCTTATCCCTTCTTAACCCAGTGGTATTGTGACTACTCCTATTACAACCATGTCAGCTACACAAGGAAGCCACATCTGACAGGAGTCCCTATGCAGTTTGAAATAAAACTGTCCCTTAGCTAAAATATTGCTGCTTGTAAATAATTAATGTGATGGCATTTCCTATTTTTTTCCTTGTTTTTCTTCCTTTTTTTTTGAGGCATAATTAAAATCTCAGGAGCCCTCTGACTGTGCTGGGGATTAATCTCCCATGGCAGGTCTCCATCTGCAGACTGGATCATCAGCCATCCCTCTCTGCATTAGCCCCCAACTGTGCAACTGTCTGCCCATCCCTTTATCATCAGGCTTTAGCGTGATGCAGAGGGGCTCACTTGGGAAAGGAGTGGGAGATGCGAGAGAAGGTAATAAGAAGGCAACAGAAAGAAGGAGATGTTGATAGAGGTTGCTGTTGAACAGCAGCAATAAGTCATTATTTTTGAGCTTCATTTTCCCCTAAATGACCTTCTCCACAATGATAGCTTCCTAATAGTAGATACATTTTTTAATGCAAATAGTTGAGAGTGTGATTGTAAATTTCTCTTTCTTGTAATGTTACTCTTAGGGTGGTGAGGCTGGAAGCCTTTCAGAAAGTCCATCTGAACTTGCTATGAAGATATCAATACACCAATAGGGCAATTATTTATTTATCTTTTTTTTAATTGAAAAAAAAAAAAAAGATAAAATGGAGCAAATTTTGAGTAAAATGCAAACTTTATCGGTTGAGCTAATTGAGCATAGCATTAGTTCAGGCAGACCACAATCTCAGTTCTTCGGCTGATATTCATGCTGGTGATTGGTACATTTGTGTATTTTTAGTGGCTGAGATAATATTTTTTCCCAGTCCGCTGCCAATTCCTCTGCCGGGCAAATTCGGACTCGTTTGGCATCAAAATACACAACGACAGGTTTGCTACATTCAAAACATAGCTACACAATAGCAACAAGCAGTATGTAGGTTTGGTAAATATGTGTAAGTGGAACAGAAAGCATTCCTTAAATGAGCAATGCAATATGACAGCAGTCAGTCACAGGGACTCATGGGTTTATAATTCTCCCAGGCTTTGAATTGGAAACCGTCTCTTCATCTAAATAGCCAAGTATTTGGCTGCATCACAGTCCAGGCGATTTAGCAAGCCCTGGGCTCCAGCATGCAAGATATGGTTGATCCAATTTAGGCCATGCTCAATCAACCTAATTCTACAGGGGACACGGCGGCTGGATACTGCAGTGTGTGCAAGAATGGATTGCTCAACAAAGCAGCTTTTAAAGGTCATGTTTTCGCTGCAGCCATGCCTACAAGATCCTTATAGAAGGCACATTTTGGAAACCGAGTCCTGTATGTAAATTCATTTTAAGTCTCTGTATTAACAGTGATTTATGCTGCGAGCCTAAGGGGCCTCAGTTTTGACTCAGAAAGAAAGTGTGAAATGCTGTATGACATCAGCAAGGCCCCGTTTATGGAAGGCGCACGTCTCTGCGAATAACACTGACACTACAAGTATCCGAAGCACTTCTGAATAAATAAATAAAAGCAGCAAGCTCTTGTTTCCCTGTTTACTCTCGCTTTCTTTCTCCTGTTGACACAACGTAATTACTTGCTAATGCTGTAACTTGTCACAAACGTATGCATGTGCGCACGTCAACAAGGTTTCCACGTTTCTTCCTAAGATCGTCATCTTTCTCATGGGGAGAACGGTGTCATGCTTTTGCTTCTGCCATACAAGGAGCCAATTATATTATCAGCGTGGGACCTCGGCTTGACATCGCATGTCCTGATGGTATAATGAAATAAAAGAGGTTTCACATACATGCCCCCACTGCGTCCTTGACGTTTGGATATGTCTACTTTGCAGTTTCTGTAATTTGCGTGAAAGGTATGTTTTCAAAGATACCGTGGAGATGAGCGTTCTCCACAGGGGAGCGGCGACCCTGGCAACCAATTCGAGGGGCAGCTTGTGGAGGCAGAGAATGCTATACTCCACATTTTGAAATTCGCTTTTGTGGTCCATATTTTTTTTTTAAAGTTGAATTGGAAAGAATATTGTAGGAATGGAAGAGCTGCATGATCAGTATTGTCCTTAACTTGATCTGCTTATAAAACTTAAATAGTCAGTTTAAATAACAAATAAAGAAAGAAATACCTAACATGAACAACAACATATGACATATTACACTGTGTCACATAACAAATATCAAGCCATAATGCAAAAACAGCCTTTGAAAAAACCAAGTACACTCCTACTGCTCCATAGGAATTAAGAGTGTAAATAGCAGCCAGGTACTTCTAATCAGAAGCACTTGTTTAACTGATCATCAGCAAGTGTGAGCACGTCTATAATAGCAGATGTTTTGGCAGGTCTGGAACATTCAGGTGTGTGCCAACACAATGCTAAGGTTATTTACTCATTAAAGACATCAACAGTCGTAGATGGGTTATAAGCCTGTTTCCAAACAATTTCGAGTCCGTCATTCTAAATTGAGAACTATTATTCACAAGTAGAAAACATTTAAGACAGATGCCGATCTTCCTAGGAGTGGATGCTCCAGCAAATTCACCCAAATATCAGACCATAAGAAGAAAATGCAAAATACGAAAAAGCTACATATCAGACTCTACAGGTATGTTAAAATTTAAATTCTTTTAATTTCACAAAGTCTACATATTTGTGGCTTTTTTTGGAAGGTTTATAAGGAGAGTTGCAGCTGAATAAAAAAAAATAACAACTCATAAGATACATAAGATTCCAACTGTCAAGCACAGTGGAGGAGGGGGGATGATTTGGCCTTGTTTCCGAGCCACAGCCTTTGAGACGACTGTAAACCAACGTATTTTAGAGTCAAATGTGAGGCCATCTGTCCAACAGCTAAAGCCGGGCCCAAATTGAGGTCATGTTCTCAAGGACAGTGGTAAATCAAGAACAGAATGGCTAAAAAGGAAAATAATCAAGCTCTTGCAGTTGTCCAGTCAAAGTCCAGACCTCAACATAACTGAAATGCTATGGTTTTAATCTTTAAGACAGCTTATGTGCATAAACGAAAAACTTGAAAAACTCAATGAACTGAAGCGACACCGTAAGGAAAAGTGGGCTAAAGTTTCTCCACACTGATATAATAAGACATGACTAATAAGGTCATGCAGGAAATGATTACTTCGTTTTATTACTGATAAACATGGTCTACAAACTACCAGGCTATGGGTTATACCTAGATTTCCCCAAATAAATTCAGTTTGACTTTCTTAGTTAAATAAATGCCATGGTGTAATATGTCATTTGCTCATTTGAGGTTGTATTTACCTAATATTAAGACCTGGTAAGATACTGACTGGTACTTATGCCAGTCTATGTATTCTACTTTTCTACTGCAGGCTTCATTCACCCAATCACACGCACACAGTCCACAGTTACAGAAGTGATTTCCTCTATGTCTAAGCACTTTTTTATCTAACATTCACACACACACACGCACACACTCCGATGAACATATTCAGCCTTCATTTTCTTCCCCAAAGATACTTTGACATACAGACTATAGAAGAGGGGGATTGAGCCACTGATTGGTGGACGATCTGCTCAAGCTCCTGAACCACAGCTGCCCCTGAGCCAGAACCAGATGATGTTTCATTATGTCCTGATATGTAAAATCTTATTTTTACCATGATTATAATATAGTGCTCTAAATGTTATAAGTCAGTAGGAGTTTCCCAGTTCTGTCCTGCTTTCTGATACTCACTGTTGGATGTTTGTCTTCCTGCAAATTCATCCACTTCACATAGTTTCTGCATTTCTCTCAAAGGTGTCATTCCAAAATTGGTCAATCTCAGCTCTGGCCTTTTTATTTTCTGCCCTTTTTCCCCCCTTGCAGCTGGGAGTTCACCCAAGATGTTTCTTCTTTTATTTTCTAGGCCCCAGCTTTTTGCATGTATTTTTTCAGCCTATGAGCCAGAGTATGGAGTGCATTTTTGGCTGTTTCTAAAACATCACTGATAAACATCTTCCTGTAGTTCGTATCCATCCTGGAACCAAGAACATGTCTGTTTTCATCCCTAGTTTATTTACAGTTTCAATTTGTCACTTGCAGAGTACTTGGCTTGCATCTTTTCACAGACAAGTTGTATCTTATAAGGTAAAGTACTGCATAGCAAATCACATTGGCAATTTGAATTTGCAACGTGAAACAAAGGTTGACATCGAAATCATCGTCTTGATGACAAGGAGAATTTTACTGACTGTTGGAAGTCGTTTAATCTAACATACAAAGTTTTACCGCAGTCAGGAATGTTTGTTGTAAATGTTCAACATGCTGCTATAAAATGTGCCAAGCAGTGCTTGGTGCTGGCGCTTAAAACATGCTTGTTATAATGAGATCTCCCACCAACAAACAGATGTGGCGAACCAGCATTATGTGAAGTTAACATCTGTAGATAATTGGATGGTGTAGCTTTTTGTGGAAAACATATTGTGGGCCCCTGTTCCTCAGTGAGAAGTCATTATCAATGTTTATGTTAATAGCTTTGCCATACCAAAGCAGCATGTGTTCTTGGACTGAAGGGGGTTTGGATGACTATTTTTGTTTTCCATTTCTTAGTCATAGGTGCATTGCTGCTTAGATTTTCAAAAGTGCTGAATATCAAATTTCACTTCACTCACTAGATGGCTTGACTTCAAAACTAAACTTACAATTTTAAGTCTTTTTAAAACAGCTATATTAACCTATACTCAAAATGTATGAGGACAGAAACTATTTTAATGGACAGCATCACCCATCTTGTATCCTCTTTTTATGTCTTTCTCAATAAGGTTTGCACTCGACTGTAGTTTTATCACATTTACATTCAGCTTGATGGTAAATTCAATGCATCATTCATCCATTTCACATAATAAGAGTAACCAAGGACTAGGCATGAAACATGAATGCAGCATGATAGGCAATTGAAAATGTTTGCGGTTGAGCTTGGAATGAAGGTAATTTAACATTTCAAGCAATGAAAATGACTTGAAGTGATGAAGGCTGCAATAGGTAATCATTTGTTTTCAGTCTCCTCCTGAACACTAACAGCTCACACATCCATCCAGTCATTTCCTTGTAAATAAACCTCAAGTATAAAGCGTGCAGACAGCTGTGGCCAGTTCATTTCCTGCTTGACTAAATGTTAAGATGGGCAAGTTGTGATATACTGTAAATGATTCAAACTTGTGTTGTGTGTGTAGAGAGGTGGCCAATATGCCTCTAGCATCTCTGAATACTCTGTGACCTCAAGCACCCTTGGGGTTTTCATGCAGCAGATCTTTTAGAAAAACAGAAAAAGATGCCTGAGAGAGAAGTCCTGCTTTGGTGTAGGAAACAAGGGGGAACTGCAGGGCACATTTAAGCTAAACATAGGTAAATAGCTTCATACGCTGATGTTCACAGTGGCAATGTGGAGAAGCCAGAGTGTTATTTTGCTTGTAGACCAAATATGCAATTTTGTATTACTTCATTCAGTCAGTCTGGTAGTGTGTGCACATGCCATTAGCAATTTAGGAGCTTTGTTTCTACTATTAGCTTTAACAGAACTGACCTGTGTGTTGATCACAATGATATCTTGCTATACCGGTAAAATAGAAAGTCATACAACTCTTATTTCAATCAATCCAGCACTCTTAACAGAGGGAGGTAACATCGCAGATTTTACTCCTACTAAATATAAAGTTGGGATCTGGGTGCTTCCCAATCGTGTGTGAGCTAGAAATCCATCCTCAATGCCTCCTGTGTTTATGCAGAGACTAAACTGCTGTTCTTTTGCAGAGATCATTCTCAATCTATGCTGTCTGTGCACACACCCCGCCAGCAGAACTCTTCTGACCATTCAAGGTAAACTAACTGAAAATGGGCACACCACCAAACCCATAATTGTGGGACAAATAAAAAAATAATCTAAGCTGTGATTGAGAGCAGATGCTTTAGTCTACTCTGTGTTAAATATATACAATGGAAGGATAACGCATTAAAACAGGTTTCATCCAAACAGAGTTAAAGACCATGGCAGCAACTTTTGTTTACTCCTGCCCGGCTCACAATCTGAATCCATGCCCGGAAGATTTCAGCCTGTTTTGTAGACAAATGTTGGTTTACATCTTTACCATTCGAAGTAACAGGCGAGCTAATTAAAAGTGAGAACAAGAGACTCCTGAGCTTCAGTGGTTGCTGGCATACTTGAACATGCTTAGTACTCCATACAGCTGTAAAGTGTTATTTAATATGGTTCCATGTATTTCTGATAAATGAAATCAAAACCCTATTTTATGGATTGACAGGCAATTACAAAGATGTGAAGGACAGATTTTTTTTTAACTAGGTTCAAAGTAAACACATTTAACACTTTTAAAAAAGTGCTCCAAATTAATTAGATGTATTAGACAATATATTCACATCAGGTACCAGCCCATCTGGTACCAAGAACCATGCCATGTTCAAAGTCACAAATCACCTTTCTTCTCTATTCTGGTGCTCGGTTTGGACTTCAGTGGGTCATCTTGACTATGCTGACATGCATAAATGCATTGAGTTGCTGCCATGTGTTTGGCTGATTAGACATTTGCATTAACAAGCAGTTGAATAGGCGTACCTAACAAAGTGACTTGTGAGTGTGTGTAAGTATACTGAGTCCGAGTGTAGCTTTAGGTTTAAGTCAGTCTTTAAAGTCTTTCAACAAACTGATACAAAATGACTATATAAATAAAGCAATGAAGTCATATTTCAGTGTTTATCCGTGGTGTTTACACGTTTCATAGTAATGTCATAGAATACACTAAGAAAACAGAAAATTAACAATTTAACAAAAATAATAAATAAATAAAACATTAAGCAGTCACTCAGCCCAAAAGAAGGCAGTACTGAGGTAAAAAAAAAAAAAAAAAAAGAAAGAAAGAAAAGAAAAAAAGGTAGTGTTTCTACTGAAGATGTGAATATCACTGGATGAAAATCTAGGTATGTTTAGCTTTTGTGTTCAAGGCAGCCTTTGTGTTTTGCCTAACTTATATTAGTTATATACAATAAATGACTTAAACTTAGTATTTTTTTATTGTAGTGAAAGTTTCTTCATAATCAGGAATGGGTCATATAGTCATCTGCTTTGACACCTATGATGCTGTAACTTGTTCTAAACAGGCAAAGTTTTAATTGTTTTCAACATGAATTATATTGACAGAAGTACCTGAAGAAATGTTTTGTAATGGCAATAGAGTGATAGAGCATGTAATTATCTCCCACTGTCTTGGGCTGATAAGGAAAAAAAAATGCCAAGTGTCAAAAATGTTAATCTGGGTATTAGACGAGAGGGAAGATGCATGTCTCAGTCTGGGAATTAATTTTCAAACACTTTCATTTGGGCGCTGCGATTGAAATAACTCCCTGACTGAAAAAAAGAAACTTTTCAACGAATTTCATTTGTTTTAATAGCAAAAAACACCCAAACAAACAAACTCAGCAGTGTTTGCACTGTAACTGTGTAACTTTATAGTGGTAAAAACTTGTTCAGATTGCAAAGAGTGCAGAGATTGCAGTTTTTGGATATAAACAGGCCATAACTGCTATCGTGGAATATCTGAGAAAATGTGTTGTTATCTGTTAAAGCTTTTAAGCCATTGTCTAAAGCCAATGTTTAATGGCAAAATAAAACTGGAAGGGCAGATTTGAATGTTTTCAGAATAATGTGGTATTACTGATGTATTAATCTTATTTGACAGCAGTTTGAAAAAATCTCAATTAGGCAACACAAAGTGCTTCTGTTAACAAAGAAAGACCACTGAACAATCTGAACAAGCATAAGAGCCTACAATTCAGCAAATGTATTCTATTTTATTCCAGATTTTCTCTCCATGATTATGACCTTTCTTTGGACTTTTCCTATAGCTAAGCAAATAAAAGTATATAGCAATATTTTCTGTGAAGTCTTGCAGTTTTTTTATGCAAGCTATACAAAGCGCATAAAAAAAATTCTGGCCATAAAATTTATTATCGCAATCGATATCAAAGGGCAGTCCTGGGGGAATACAATGCCAACTGGGAACAAGTATGACTTATTGCCGGCAGCGTAGACCAAGCTCTCACTACAGTTGCACGGGGACTAAATAGCCAATAACAGCATTCCCAGTACTCCATACTCCCATGGCACTTACCACAGGACAACCAGAGTGATACGGTTGATGCTTTTTTCAAGACCACAAATCAGACGGGTTCAGTAAATCTATATATTCCCTCAAGTGTCCTTGAAAGGATAAAGAGTTGCTCCAGTGTTAAATTCAGAACCAGGTGATGATCAGCTGGCAGCTCACTTCCTTTCTTCACTGAGTGTCCAAGACATACAGCTACAGATGTGAAGATATGATTTCAAAATCAGTCATCAGCCTCTGACCTAGGGTGTCCTGGTGCCAACTCGAGACGGCACGATACCACTTTTTAATGTCCGATACCGATTCCGATATCATAAATTTGGATATCTGCCGATACCGATATGAATTCGATATTTTGTAATCAATAAAACAGTTTTTTATATATATCTTGATGCATTTATATAAGTTTATTATCACGTTTTAAAAAACAAGAGACTGAAGCTATTCTGGCATACCTGTATGCAAAACATACACTGCACCCAAAACATTTTATAGTTCAGCAACACTGATCAATCTGATTGATTATCGTGGCTCAAGAGTTGGGAGTTCGCCTTGTAATCGGAAGGTTGCCGGTTCGAGCCCCGGCTTGGACAGTCTCGGTCGTTGTGTCCTTGGGCAAGACACTTCACCCGTTGCCTACTGGTGGTGGTCAGAGGGCCCGGTGGCGCCAGTTTCCGGCAGCCTCGCCTCTGTCAGTGCGCCCCTGGGTGGCTGTGGCTACAATTTAGCTTGCCATCACCAGTGTGTGAATGTGTGGATGACTGGATATGTAAAGTGCTTTGGGGTCCTTAGGGACTAGTAAAGCGCTATATAAATACAGGCCATTTACCATCAATCTACTAAATTTAAACCTACACCATTCCCCCTATTCTGGTATTTTTCTGGTATTTTAAAGAGTACTTAGTGAAAATATTAAGCAACCTATCTAATAGGGTTGCCAACTCCCAGCAAAAATATTAGGGAACCACCCCCCGCCCTCATCTCATGATGCTTAATCGATGTAATCAACTTTAATTTAATGCAAGTGTAAAACAAATGCACAGGAATGAATTATTTTTCTACAATAATTAAATATATTCAACATCTTTCTTCAACAGAATTGCAGACTACACAGATGGTACCTTCCCAAAGAAAATAGTACTATAGCTTACTGAGGTGTATATATGACTTATTCCTTACTATATACAATAATGGATTTCTATACATTTAATCAGATGACCACTTTTGTTGTAAGATTCAGATAATTATTTATTCAAAGTTTTTAAATGACATAACAAAGAAAAGTATTTCTTTGTGCCCCCCTTTCCCTGTTAATGTCCAACCTGGCCCCCCTGGCAAAACTTTGCTAGACCCGCCCCTGCACAGTTACCAGCTGTCAGGTTAGTGACTCCTGAGATTAGGCACAAAACAGGTTTTAATTTTCTAAAATATATTTTTGGGTTTTTCAAAAACATATTTATATATAATTGTTACACAAAGTTTTGGCTGTCTCACCATGTTTTGGTACAATCTCCCAGGTGTAACATTTTTTAATAATTTATGTTTTTGCTGGAGAAGAGCAAGGTTTTTTGTCAACACCGTCAGACACAAAGAAATGCAAAAATATATATTTTAAATTAAGTTGTTTCAGCTATTTTGGCTATTAGCAGCTTCTCTATTCTATTGTTTATGCACATATGTTTTCAAAGTAATTATACCACATTTAAAAGTAAGATTGTTTTGGGTTTTTATTATTAGAGTTACAGTCATACATATTTTCAGAAGCTTGTATTTAATCTCTATAAGAAACAATCATATTAAGCAGAATGGAAATTACACATTTATTGAGAAAATTACATATTTTATTGGGAGATCATGAGGGAGGAAACTATATGGTTCTCCAAAAGAGAAAAATAAACCAAAACTCCATATTATGGAGTTGACAAGGTGCTGACGATGGTGACACAAATCTGACGGTGGTGACACACTAGTAGAAAACAAGATATTATTTCTTTCAAAATGACCATTAAACCTTAGCAACCTTTGTAATATCACAAGACACATAATAACAATTCTGTTTTTGCACATGTCAAGTTCTACACCTTAACAGTTCACCAGCAAGTAGCTACCTACTACTCCTTGATTCCTAAAGTACTCTGTGGTTGTGTGTTTAGACCCTGCTGGACTTTCTTTCCTTTTGTCTCTCTGTGCTTTCTTCCAAAACCTTCTCTTCTGCCTTTTTTCTCTTTCCTTCAGATCACTGATGTTCTTTATTTTTCTCTTTTTCACTCTATTTCTCCATCTTTCCCTTTCCTTTATGAGAAACTCTTTCTTCAACTTGGGCTGGCTGTTATTTTTTTCTCTCCTTCTTTTTTGATCATCCCTGTTCCTTCTCTTTTGTTCCTCTACTGACAGGTTCCCCTTTGCTATTCTAGCCTGAAATGTACCATTTTGTAATTACTATAATTTTTTGAACCTTATGCTTTTTTACAGATTAAGGATGAATATTCACAACACAATTATGCATTAAAAATGATCAGTGTGGCTGCTCTACCAGGTGTAACATCCAGGCATCCATGAAAACAGAATATATGAAATTTAACAGAGTTAGAAGGTAGATTGCTTGTTTCCACCTGAACATGATATACCAGCTCTGCTACCACTTCCAACATAAATGGAGACAGAAAACTAAACAGCAGTGACTATTGTCAGGTTACTGAAGTTGGGCTAACTGGTATATAGTGATGTGCTACATGATCGCTAGCGACACAGCTATGTTAGCATAATATAAACACAGTGAAGCTGGAGGATGAATGCTAACTTTTTTCCACTTGATAAAAGTTAACGTGAGGGTTCCCAATGGTTAGGCTGACAGTGATCGCTGACTGTTTTTAGGGGCTTGTTCAGATGTAATAGAACAAGATAAAAAGCATTAAAACATTTTAACAGCACAACAGGCTTGATAAACACATGTAGTTTAGGCCCGGAAGCAGGAAACATACATCATCACTTAAAGACCAACTCTCGGGGCACAGCTAGCTCAGTAGATGCCACATGATCGGAAGGTTGGGCGTTCAAATCCAACGGACAGCGGCTATCCTGGATTTGTAGCTGCCCACTGCATCACTGAGTGAATGGGTTAAATGCAGAGTACTAAGCATTTTCCTACAGGATTAATAATGTATACATAAACAATGAGATTCAAGATTAGACAAATTTGATAATATTTGACACATCTGTGAAGCAGAAATATCAGTAAAATACACAGGAAGTAATATATCTGAAATATTAGTAAAAAATAACTTAATATAAATGGTGAATAGCACACTTTGGCATTTGTCAACAACATTAGAAAAAGGGTCAACACCGTCAGACAAAAATCCTGATGGTGTTGACAAAATACCCTACTTTCTCTCATAACACAGGTTTTTCTGACAGAAGCCACATTTACAAAAAAAGCCTTTTTACAAAAAAAAATAATTAAATCTTGGATTACATCGACTTTGGTGTTGACGCACTATGGTTGTGACGCAGAGTTTTATCAGAAAGGTGTGCAATAAATGAAATTAAAATTAAAAAAAATTATCACAGCAGTGACCTCATGGCATGTGTATGAAACAGGAAGTGGTAAAGGGGTCCTCAGAGTGTAAGCTACCCACAATAATTCCTGATTTTTTTGTACTTTTAAAAAAATCTGATGGTGTTGACAAAAACTCTGGACACGATTTTAATCACTTAAAAAATATGTAAAAATAAATTTTCAATTGCATATTTTGATATTATATAAGGTATTGACTTAAATACTTAGTGACGAGAGCCATGATGTTTAATTTTACATTACTTTTAATTTTTTTTCTGTATTTTAATATTATCACACCTGCTTCTGGACAATGGATTTTTAAGGTACTGGTAATGTATTGTACCATTTAAAATAAATATATATGTAAAAAAAAAAAATGCAAAATCATACTTTTGTTGTATAAAAATTGCCTTGGTTTGTCTTTTAGGCAGTTGGGTTAACACTTGTATGCATATTTTTAACCACAAAATTGGGTTTTATCTGCCGGACATGTTTTTTCCCTTATCTCAAGAATCACTGAGCTACACAGAAAAGGATCCTGGGGTTATTTGTCTCTCAGAAACAGTTCATAACTTCCCTTCAACTCATTCGTGTCACCTAAAAGGTAAACCTGTTTCTCCATCATTGTTCAGCTCTGATGATTCAGTAAGGACATCTCCTGGTTTCATCTTCATGTTTCCCTCTCATCACATATCCAAACCAATGTCATGACCAGCAGCTTTTACAGCCGTGGCTCCAGCAAACCTCAGCTGATACTAGGAAGTAATATTAAATACATTCTAACAACAGCTTATCAAGCTTAAACGTGCTGCTGTTGTTGTGCTGAAGTACGGGACAAAATCGCTTCCTTTTCACCTCAATATGGAACTCCGATGGCCAGTCCAGCTGTGGCTCAATATATCAGTTGTTAAGCTTAACGTGGAAATACTGTGCAAACATTCAGGGATGAACTTACACACTTGCTTTACTTCTCTGGGACAGTTTTCGCCGAGATGAAATGCCGCGGTTAGGAAGTATGTAGCGAGGCTCCAAATGCTCCAAGAGACCGCCGACAGGTCACGCTCTATCACGTGACACATACTGCTCCGATGCGCCGAGCTGGGTTAAGCCAAGTAGCGCGTTTTGTGAGGTGATTTTGTGATACTTCGGATCGGATTACATTTTTGATTTCTCTCCAATATCCGATCCAGTAATTTAGGTCAGTATCGGACCGATACCGATACGTAATATCGGATCGGTCCATCTCTAGTGCCAACTGCACTTATGAACACCCTTGTGCTCAAACATGCTGTACAGGTAGGGGGCAATGAAGTCCTTACAAGGTGCAAGAGGTGGGAAGTAACAGAGAAGATATATATATATATTTCATTTAAGCATTCTCTTAATATCTTTGAGCATTTCCTTTCTACGAAAGTAAACAACTGATCTATAAAGCACTCTTTAGCAAGATTCTTCAAGAGCTAATGAGCAGTTGTGAGGTACCAAATAATAGTATGGCACAGGCAAGAATTTAGACTAGTTGAACATAAATAGCAGTAATCTTATGCTGCCTTTAATTAGACTTAGACAATTTTATACCACCAGCAGTGCTAATAAGTGTTACCGTGGTAAGCGTCGATGTAGACTACATATTATCCACCTACGCACTCTTCATCAGCTCACCAGCACCCTCCACCTACTGATGAAGCTGTCACAGCCACTATCAGTGTTTTTCGTTTTGCAACAGTGAAGGACCTGTGGGAACAGCTGTGCATGCTCACGTGAAATAAAGGCAATATATATGTGCTTGTATGTGAGTGTGTGTGAATGAAAAAATCTAAAGCTCTGTGTTGGCGTGATGAATTAGAGTTGCATGATCTTATGTTTAAGACCTTAAGAAAATCCTGTCATACAACAACGCAGTCTTTTTTTTAATAATCTCCACACTAAGTCATGACAGAGAGATAAAATTAGAGATCCATTATGTGCGGATGTCTCTTTTAAATACTTCTATCTTACTGATGTGTACTCAGCCCGCACTATCGCCCCACTCACCCCGACCCTCCACTCGCACTGCTTCTCTCCGTCTCTTTATTAGACTTAATGCTGATAAATGAGCCGGTTCTTACCCATTTCTCATTCTGAGCAGCTTCGTTGGATTTACTTCACAATATCTTTTCCCTTCTTTAGTTATGTACTTGATCATAAAAGGTTTTCTTAATTTCACCAAAGGTCATGTGTTATACGCCTAACAAGACAAAAATTAGCCTTTTTATACTAGAAGCTGGTGCAAGACAAATCAGATCATTTTAAAAAATATTTTTATTACACAATAGTCTTTTTTTTTCCTGTATGTAACTGTATGGCATGATCATCAGAAAACATTTCAAAATGTTAAAAGGAAAAATACTGGAGTAGTTGCAGATTAGAAAAGAACACTACAATTGCTAATTTTTACCTTGGAGACCTAAACTCTTTAAAGCATTCCCACTTATGTAAATGAACACTATTATTCTCCCAACAGTTTTCGAGAACATTATTATAATTACCATAATTATATACTGTGGAAAAAAAGGGGGGGGGGGGGGACTGAAGAAGTGTCTCGACTGCCTCACTGTGCAGTGTACACTTGCACAATTTTCTTCAGATACACTAACTCTTTTCAAAAACTTCTTCTGTCTCTCTGCAGCGTTTTTCTCTGTAGCTCTACAGAAGGCGCAACGGTAACAGAAAGAACTTTGTTCAAGCAAGAGAGAGGTGACGTGCTTTACTGATGTTGCTGGCTGCTGCTGTGTGATGCTGGGATGCCATAACTAGGTCAGGCCTCCCAGCCTGATTTAGGCATCATGTGAGATTCCACGGAGAGTTCTCTTTAATACTAACATGGGTGAGAAGAAGATGGATTTGTGAGAACATCTTGTTCTGCGGGTGTGGCATGGTAGATAAACACTTCCTGGTGAGATAGCTGAGCAGAGATTCATCAGCAGCTCAGTGGGTCTAAGACATTCACAGTCCAGCTGGTATTCTCTCACAGCTAGTGATGCCACAGAATTACACTTGAAATCTTACCACTTGTGTCCACCTTGGTCGGTAGTTTGTTTCTAACACAGATAAAAGGCGGCAGTCTACAACCTTCACCCACCCTACAGCGCCTTGCCCTTGGGTTACCTCTGGGTTGCAGAGCTGTTCATGTACATAGTTTAATCAAACTGGCAGGGCAGCTACTGCTGACAGGGTTGGTTATTTGAGCACACTGTGTTCTGTTGCTGGGTATTCAACTCTCTTCGTTCCTTAACACTGGAATCAACGTTTAGGGTTACAAAGACAGATTAGCTACACCTTCGATCACAGAGTCAAGAGTACACGACAGGAACGTTCTCCTGCGCTTGTTGATCTAACATTTCAGGAAGGTTTCTGCTTCATTACAGTCATCAGACATAGGTGATAGTATAAGAATTTAAACTGCGGTCGCATGCAAGAATCTTCTTTGATTAAAGCTCCTAATAGCATTTTGTCTTCTGTCACTGAGTGAGAATATTTTAGACCTCAAGCACTTTAATTTAAAATGTCACGATTCCTCTCAGTGGTACCTCGAGCTTCTCGTGCATTCAAGTGGAAGCATTTGACTGTATTTGCAAGCAGGCACAGTTTCTGCGCATGATCTGGGTGCCTGCACAGTGGGGAGTGGAAATGTGGGAGAACACATTAACCTATCATGTGTTAGAGCTTCCTGCTGAAGCTCATTGGTAGCAGGTGAAAGGAAGCTGCTGATAACGCCACGTGTCACGTAAATAGCACATGATCGTCTATAGCTCTGCTACAATTACTGCAGGGCACGAGAGACGGAGCACACTTAGAGTGAAACTCTGTGAAGAAAACTGTTTTATTCCTCACTTGTGGGTTGACTGAATGCTGTAGCTTTCCATGTGTTGTTAATTAAAAAATTCTGCTTGACCTTGCCAAACAACAGATTTTGAGAGGAAAAACTATTTCAGAGGCATTGCTTTTTTTCCCCCTTTTTTCAGAAGGGAATGTGTGTGGGCCTTGATATTTATCTGAACTTTAGAAACAGAGGTCTAAAAATAAAGCTAAATGTACTTAGAGCAGAACTGTCATGCATTAACGTATACCCAGGAAGCAAGCTAGGCTATAACTCAGTGTAATCATGTTTGAGGATGTGTATATACAAGCATGTCTCTCCTCTGCCTTTGGGAAACTAGCTTTCTCAGCAAACTGCACAATAAAGGGAAGCTGCTGTTGCTAACAGTTAACACTACAGAATGAGTGGAATGCCTTTCAGTGAAGATGTAACATTTAGGACTAAAAGAATGCAGAAAACAGGCTACTTTAGCTGTCATCCTACCCACGTATTACCAACTGAGGTCCCCAATGTCAAAAAAAAAACAATTTACTGTAAGAAGCAATCATAATAACGAAATAATAGAATAGGAAAACGTATTTCTTCTCAAGCAATATTATTTATGAAGTTAATTCCATGTTAAAAAAAAAAGAAAGAAAGAAAGAGGCTACTGTTATTATTGCAAAGTTTAAATTAATTAAAATCTAGATTTTTCTGTAATAGAACAACCCACATTATTATTTTGCATTATATTTACGATTATTTAGCTCTAATATCACTTAGATTTCAAGTAATTTCAACTAAACATTATTTATCTTGCATTTAAATGATGAAACCAATCAGGGTGATTTTGACCTCAATATAAAATGACTGAAATAAACACACAGCCAGCCCAGAGATGTGTTCTCTCCAGCATGTTCTGGGTTTGCCCCAGGGTCTCTTAGGACATGGCTGAAACCCCTCAACTAAGAAGCACCCGCGAGGCATCCTGGTCACATACTCAACCATTTCAACTGGCTCCTTTTAATGTGGAAGAAAGGAGCCAATTCTGGCTCAATTCTGCGGCCTGGAGGAAGCTGATTTCAGACGCTTGTACCTGCAATCTCCTTCTTTCAGTCACAGTTCACAGCTCGTGGCCATAGGTAAGAGTAGGATCTTTAAATCAACAGCCTCACTCTCTCTTCATCACAACTGACTGGTACAGGGTCCACATTACTGGAGATGTTAAACCAATCCATCTGTCAATCAGTGGCGTGTCTAGAAAATTTTTGTTGGGGGGGCCAGGTAGGGGCACAGATTTGGAGAAGGGTGGCAGATTTAATTGGCAGATAATGTTTAAAAAAAAAATTCTACCAACCCTTAACCATAATTCAATAATCCTATAAACCTAATAACCAAATGCACTTTTAACTCTTATTAGAATGAGATTTTAACCACTACGGTGCAAAGTTTTTAGATACTGCGTTGATAAAGTACAAGAGATACAATCAGTGCTTTGTCAGTGCTTACTCAGCATTCAAGGACATCAATATTTGCATAGTATTTTTACTGACATATAGTGCACATATGTTTTGGGCAAAAACATTTTTGAAAATTAAAATACGAACATTTGTAACAAACAATTGACAAATTAGCCAATGCCAATGCAAAACTTTATCTGCCTGTTAAAAAAAGAAGATAATCTTCTCACAAACTGGTGTTTGATTTTGAAACAGGAAAAAAGTGGGGAAACAAATGAAAAGACTAACATTTGAATAAAACCTGAAAGCAAGTAAATACTTTCTATGCTGCCTTATGGTAAACTTTGGTAATATTGATAAAGAACAACACTGGCTGATGATAAAATACAGTCAGCTGGCATGGTGACACTGCCAGTATTAACCTGCAGGGCTGGACTGGGACAGAAAATCGGGCATTTTGACTACAGACCGGCCCACCAGGTATTAAAGCCATAAAGCCTTTGAATGAAAACAAATGCTGTTGTGACAGTGATGTACAGTCTTGTTGGTATATGTATGATTTCTATACATTTTACGTCAGATAAAAACTTTGGTTGTAAGATTTAGATAATTATTTAATAAAAACTAGGTATTTTAAATGAGAATAAGAAAGAAAAGTATTTCTTTGTGCCCCCCTTTCCCTGTTAACCTTCCTGCCTTCTTGGGACCTTTTTGTGCCACTGCTATGTGTTAAATGGCTGCCATTTCCACTGTGTTCAGTGGAATATAACCAAACTTGCCACAGGATAGTTTTTACCTGTCAATGTTAATATTCCAGTGTGAATTCCTTAAATCAGCCTAAAATGGCTGAGCAGCAGAAATCCCCACACCCATCACCCTGGGGACCATTTTCTGCCCATTGACTTCCATTATAAATGCTATTTTTCAACCCCAAATTATCATCATATGATTTTATTTTTTCTTCTTTTCTTGGATGTCAATGAAGACTCAGGGCCTTGAAGTTTTAATTTTTAAATTGCAAAAAAAATGCAAAAAAATAATGGCAGGTCAAAATGTATGTTGGTGCCAATCTTTGGTCCATCTAAAGGCCTACTTATAATGACAATCACATATTACTTCAACTGGTTTTTTGTGGAAATATTTAGTTTCGTTTTTTGGTTTTTGGGGCTTATAACACAGGGCGCTCATGTAATAACACTGGGATTTGAAGGGTTAAAACAACGAAAATATAATTAAAACTTTACATGAATATTTCAGGGAGAAGTAGTTTTACAAGGTTGGCTAATTTAAAGTGGAATAAGATATGGATATATGGTCTTTTTATGGCGTGGCTGAGAATGGTCCCTAGGGTGATGGGTGTGAGTTTTTTAAAGGATGGCAGGAGGGTTAAAGCCCTACCTGGCCCCCTGGCAAAACTTTGCTAGACCCGCCCCTGCACAGTTACCAGCTGTCAGCTACATAAAAAAGGATCCTGGTGTTATTTATCTCTCAGAAACAGTTGATAACTTCAACTCATTCATGTCACCTAAAAGGTAAACCTGTTTCTCCATCACCTGTTCAGCTCTGATGATTCAGTAAGGACATCTCCTGGTTTCATCTTCATGTTTCCCTCTCACCACATATCTAAACAGACATCATGACCAGCAGCTTTTACAGCTGTGGCTCCAGCAAACATCAGCTGATACTAGAAATTAATATTAAATACATTCTAACAACAGCTGATCAAGCTTAAACGTGCTGCTGTTGTTTAGCGCAATATCCGCTGGTTTCCTCTTTCTGGCGCAAAGTGGGCGATAAACAAACAAGAGAGAAAAGCCGATCAGCTGATCATTGATCAGTTTCATGATTGAAGTAGCAACAGGAGAGGGAGGGGGAGAGAATGAGAGAAGAAGAGGCAGCTGTGCAGCATAAAGACAGAATAAATCCAGCTTTGTGTCTTTTTTCCATTCTAGCTAAAGTCCGGGACAAACTGCGTCTCTTCTCAGCTCAATACGAAACTCGTAATATTTTCTCTGAATGAGGGACCATTCCATTTTTTTAAGGAGCCGTTGGCAACTCTACTAACCTTATGAATAAAATAAAGTTCACTATCAGTAACATCATAGCACCCACCCAGCTGTATAAAAACTCCGTCAAACTGGCTAGAACGCAGTATGAGTTATTGCAACTGACAGTAAAAAGTCAGCAACATGAAAATAAACTCCACCTAAACTTGGTTTATATCTGACCCAGATAGACTGCAGGTCATAACTTCTTACCTGAAGTTCAGTTCACCTGACACTCGGACTGGCGGCTGCTTCGGGTCTCTCCTCCTGCCTCCCCTTCCCTCGTCCACCTGTTGCCTCTGTGGAAGCCCCGTCATAGCCACCACCAAACAACGGAGTTATTTCTACACATCGACCTGCATCTGGCCAATCCACCACCTCTCATTGTTCATGCCATTACAAAAAAAATAAAAAATAAGTCACTGGGGATATGCCCGGTATGCCCGATGGCCAGTCCAGCTATGTTAACCTGCAACCAAATCTGCAGCTCCATACAGCAATGTTACGACTTAGATTATATCTTATAACTCATAACTCTTATGTTAGCTGCCCTCAGTAGCATACTGTCTGAAATATTCCACAGCTGCAATAATTCTTTAAGTGTTATTTTTTTCCTTGGTATTCTAATTTCACCGAAGTTTACTAAACTCAACAAACTTGATATTACTTACCGGGACATTTATTCTGTCCTCATTTTCTTTCACCGAAAAATTGTTTCCTGCAGTGCCATCTTTCGCGCTTGGCTCTCCTACCTTTGCTAACGTGATGCGCATAGCGCAGAAGCGATGCTGCATTCACTTACACTCGGATATCTGAGCGTCACCGTGAAAACATAATCGGACATTTGATATTTGATTGAATTTTATTGTTTTGCCTTTGGGGTGGCACCTGGGGTGGCCAGTCTGGTTTGGGGGGTGGCCTGTGCCCCCCCAGGCCACCCCGCTGGACACGCCATTGCTGTCAATCTCCTCCTCCACTTTCTCCTCACAAGACGGAGACACTTAACTCCTCCACTTGGGGCAGCAACTCGTTTCTGTTCCAAAGCGGCCACTCCGACTCTTTTAGTTGAGAACAGAGGTGTTCATTTTCATCCAAGCCGCTTCATACCACCCAGTGCCATCTGGAGGTCATTTATCAATGAAGCCAAGCAAACCAAATCATCTGCAAAAACCAGAGATGAGAAAGCCCAATTATCTATTTGCCACCCACTGGCAGTGCCTAAAAAATCTTTCAATACATATTATGAACAGAATCTGTTACAAAGGGCAGAGACCCTCAGCAGAGTTATTGACTTTGACTTATTGCTGGCAACGCAAACAAAGCTCTCACTATAATTGTATAGAGACTGGAATCAACTAACAGCTAAAGCTAAACACACACTACAGGCAATTATAGCACAGGATTCTCCTTATGCTATGGTCAGTCCGCGCTGGCATGTGACAGGAGGAGAAAACAGTCACTACCTTCCTATCAAGAGCAAAGGTAACACATCTTTTAAGTAGGTTTTTCCAACCAAGCCTTAGTCACAGCCAACTCACTCGTAGGAGAGTCATTGCTGTTCAGATTGGAGTTTGCAATGTAGCTCTCCTTTTCATATGTGGCATGACCAAGGAAAGCCCCAGCTTAGGTAGATGTCTCCAATGTCCTGATAACTTCCAAGTTCTCTATCTAGAAGGTGAAGGCAGCGATGGTATTTTTGCTTCTTTAAAATGACAACGTGCCCCTGCCATGTTTGATACACGGTTACTTTAATTTAGAAACCAAACATCAACAACATTATTAGTTAAAATTATTTGTGTATGTGCACTGGCTTTTCACTGGGATTCCCTGGGACTGCAAAACATTTCTATTTTTAAAAAAACATGGAAGCAGAAATAGAGAACAAAGGTGATATTATTGAATATTATTGAATTTAGAATTAAATTAACTGATACTGGTATCGGAACAGAATTTGCAGGCCCTGTTCTGTCTTATCTGCCTTGAAATGGCAGATTAGAGGGCCTATTTGAAATTATATTTCTATTTTATATTTCTATTTGATAATCTAGTATCGTTTATCTATGTGTCGGTATTGTAAGAACAGACAGTACAGTGTCATCCAAAAGTTTCATTAGGCATAATCGTGAGAGATTATAATGTCAAGCAATAAAGGCAGTTCAGGGGTGCAGAGTCTCTCCCTCTCTCTCTCAGACACACACTCACACAAAGAAAGGGAAATGTGCATTACAAAGGTTTCATCATCTGGTTAGCTAAAGAAAATTCTTTGAACAAAAAGGTCATATAAAACATCAACAGTTTGTGCCTTCACTGGATTTTCAAATATAATACACCTCAATCAATACTCCAAACTCCTTCCTTCCTCCTGCCTTACTTCTCTTACTCTCTCTGTATCTTCCTAAATGTACCCACATTTACAGACATGCACGCATGCATGCTTGCTCATCCCTTTTCTCCAGGACTAATTACTTTAAATGAAAAAAGCTCTCCTTTGGGGCACCAATTTCACCCAGTGTCTGATGAGCAGAAATTACATGTCTAATGGAATGGAATAGTTGTTCAAATTGAAGAAATGAAACACACTTTTTTATCTTGGTGCCACCTTAAATTAGATTTTAATTTGGACCACACTCACGCATAATAGAGTGCTGCAAGCCTTCTTTGGCACCTCTCCTAATTGCTCATGGCTTTCTTATTTCTGCAGATCGCCTGCTGTATCCGTTATCAAGTCCACTGGCTGCCATGTTAAGCAAGATTGTGTGTGTGAGGCAGAAACGGGATGTCGAGACACTGGCTGAAGCAGAACCACTTCCTGTGTCCAAACCTTTCTTGAAAGTGGAACTGTGACTTAAACTGTAAGAGAAAAAAAATCACTTGGTATGACGAACAATCTGCTGATCAGAGAGATGCAGAAATATTTCCCTGCCTGTGAGGCAGAATCCTTCATCGTGGAGGAAATGCTGTATGGTCCTGCTTTTTGTTGAAGGGCCTGCCTGCTGGGTTGTACCCTGCCGACCAGAGCAATTTTGGCTTGTTTTTGACTGAATCTCTAGTTTTATGGGGAGGGGGGGGAGTTCACCAATTGATAGCGGCCGATTTCTGCACTGCAGTGTGATTCTGCATGTTCAGAAGTGGATAATATGGCCATTTTATATTTCTTTATTTTTGAGAAATTTAATTCGTGGACAGATGTGCTTTATACACATAATGAGCTGAGATAAGGAGTATTTTAAACTGATTGATTGTAATCTGCTTGTCACATAGGCACACAGCCAGTCTGTGGGAGACGGAATTCCATCTAAGTGCGCAAACTTACAAATTCAGCAGGTGATCAAATAATGATTCCCCCCACTGTAAATGTTGGACTTCACTTTGACTTATTGCAGCTTAATAATAATAAAGCTG
The DNA here is from genome assembly GCF_965226115.1 of Aulonocara stuartgranti. Lineage (NCBI taxonomy): Eukaryota > Metazoa > Chordata > Actinopteri > Cichliformes > Cichlidae > Aulonocara > Aulonocara stuartgranti. The sequence goes on along the minus strand of NC_138954.1, from coordinate 17,938,356 downwards.
TTGACACATATCAGCATGAGGTAAAACTCAATTATTTGCTGGGTTGCAGTCGTATAATTAGGCAAATAAAATGCAATAAAATGCATGGTCTGTACAGTGCTATTATTACTTACTATATGTACTATATATTGACTTGTGTATACTGTCAACGTTGATTCTTCACAGCACAAACTCTCTTAGTCAAGCATTCTTGTAATTTCTTTAAATTATTTTCAAGAATAGTTCTGCGAGTGTCTTGAAAGACATTCACAGCTCTTCTTTCCATTCTCTGTCAAAATGATCCCACACTGCTTCAATAATATTGACACCTGGGCTCTGGGGAGGCTCATTATGACTGCTAGTATTCCACTGTGCGTAATTCTAACCAGGTATCCTTTTACTGCACTGGCACCGTGTTTGGGTTTATTGTCATGCTGAAAAATAAGATCAGATGTACAGTGGATCAAAATCTGTCTACACTTAGAAATCATAGCGAAATGTCACTTTTTTTTCAGCCAATGATTTCTACTGGATTTAACCAACAAAATTGGAATAAATTATATGCACTTAATATGATGATTTGGTAGGAAAAGGCTACTAACACAGTGCCTAAGGATACATTTTAAAACAGGTTCTTTCTTTTTTTTAAACTAAGTTGTGTGTTTCATTAATTTGGTTAAGTTACTTGTTTATGCTAGAATTAAGTTAACAAGCAAAGAAATATTCCTGTAATCATGGTTATATACAACAATTGGACACAAAAATAAGAAAATTTGCTTCCGTGGAAGAAAAACATAAAGAAATGACCTCTGCACAGTGCTCTATATAGAATATGTTATTAGCCACAAAGGGTGCATGTATCTAAGATAGTAGAGCAGGTCGACTACCTACCGGAAAATCAGTGGACTGATCCCTGACTCCTCCAGTCCACATGCCGAAGTATCCTTGGACAAGACACTGAACCCTGAGTTGCCCCCGATGCATCCATCAGAGTGTGAGTGTGTGTGCAAATGTTAGAAAGTGCTAGGCATCGATGAAAGCACCGTATTAATGTGTGCGTGTGATTGGGTGAATGAGGCTTGCAGTAGAAAGCGCTTTGAGTGCTCAACTAAGTAGAGGGACGCCATATAAGTACCAGTCCATTTACCATTCAAAGCTGTGAAGCCAGCCATTAGTTGGTGAAGTTTTGACTGAGAATAAATTTTAATGAGTCACTAAAATGCACGAACAACTAGCAGCAGGCATTGGTAAGACAGTTTTAAAGCCGTTATCTTTTACAAGTTAGCTTTTGCACCCATATGGTGGCCATGAAGTAGATTGCACATTTTGGCACCTTGGGGTTAAGTTTTCAGCCCCAGAGGCTCCCAATTATTCTAAAAACATTATGCAAACCACAACATGACATATAATCTGCAATGCTTAATTATAGTAGGAAAGGTTTAGAATAAACTTTAATTAATTATTTATTTTGTAGAGGGGGGTGTTACTGTCGAGTGCTGGTCAGTAGTCATTTTACTGGATTTACTTGATTATCAGAGGTAGTGAGCCATCTGTTGGTCGCATTTCCTGACTCATGGGTCTAGTTAAGCAAAGAAGAGTGACCCACATTGTGTGAATATATTGGTAGTCTAATGCTTGGCTTGTAAATGCCTGCACTATTACCACTCGCAGCAGCACAGTGAAACACAAGGCTGTTAAATTTTAACAGGATTTCTTTTTTTCCTTGCTCTTTTGGGGGAGGAGTGGATGAAGCTGAGGAATGTTTGCTTTGCCTCCTCCATCTGAGCTTATCTGAAAACATGTCTGAGTTACAAAAAAGGGCGAAAGGAAAGACAAGATACAGCTGCCAAAGTTAAAAATAAACAGAAACTGCACTTACAGGAAGAGAGCTGGAGAGCTTTATAGAGGCAGCTTCAAGAGGCTCTGACCTCATGGCCTAGAGGTCGCACTGTGTGTGTGAGAGACAGAGACAGAAGAGAGATGATTTAGAAAGTCTGCAAATTTTGAAAGTTCTGAACAAACTTTTCCAGCACAAAAGGCTGCTAAAGACAGAGTTCTGATTGAATTCAACTCATATTTTTTTCATTCTTGTATGAAAATATACAACTTCCACATTAAACACATTCAAATAGTGTATTTTATATAATATGTGTTTAAAATACAGATGATGTGCATGTGAATAAACATCAAGTTACATGGAATAAAAACGCAACAATACAAAAACATTCATTCAGTTGAATTCTTCCCCATTTTTAATGTTCATCTCCACTCAGGATTGTGGGTAACCAATTTTAATACCAGCACACTTTCAATAATAAATGAAAAATGTCTTTATCTAGTCTTATTAAGATTCTGCTGCAACCCGCTATGGGCTGGTGTATTAAAAAAAAGATAGAGGGAGAAAAAAGCTTTTATGTCATACATGAGGGAATACTGGCAGCTGTCAAGATGCTTCTCTGATAATGTGAGCTGGGTAGACAAGGCAGATATGTTGAAAGAATTGCAGTAACAAAAGTAAGTTATCAACAGCACTATATCCTGGCTCTTTAGCTACACCACCTAACTGAATTAATGCCCCAGTGCTCTCTTTTGTACATTTTCTAGTTGAAGAAATGTGAAAAAATATCATACATATTGTGCAAGCAAATGAAAATTGAGTTATGTATAACTTTAACTTTAACTGTTTTGTGTTGTTTTGTGCATGTATGTGTGTCAAAATGTGATTACACAAGTCACTGAGAAAATATAATGGGACTATACTGGATAAATAGAAAGCATTCCTCTGACTCAAACACCTCCAGAAGCAAAAGTATATATTTTCGGCTTTGAGGAAAACCTCAATAGAAGGAAGATGAATTTTCTTATTTCTGATTTGGTGGTAACGTGACAGCTATATAGTGGAAAATTTGTCAACTCATTTTCATTAAAATTTATTCTGCCTCTCTTTTGGTTAATTAGTCCTCTCATTCACTTGAATTGGGAAGGTATATAATAATCAGGGAATCAGATGTATTATTATTGTTATTAATAGGAACAATTTATCCATACAACATATAGTCGGATTATTGTTTTTGGAACAATCCCAACAATTATCAAGACACCATTTTTACTAGAGGTGGGAATCACCATACATCCCACGATACGATATCATCACAATACTTAACGCACGATACGATATTATTGCAATTTTTTTTTTAATATTTTGCGATATTCAGATTCTGTACATAAAAGTAAACTTTATCAATATTCATTTTATCTAATATCAAAGTCTCGCACTCAGTCTTTCTCTCATTTCAGTCAGTTTTATTGTTGACAAACTGAACGGTTTGTATTACAGTCTAGTCCAACTTAACTGAATGCAACCATCTGGTACAATTATAGCTATTCTGAGCTATGCAATTTATGAAAACTATGCAGCCCATTCAGCAACTGAAGAATTTGAAAGTAAATTAAAACAAAATATAATTTTACATTAAATAAAAAAGTTTTGAACTTAATTAAAATAAAACATGTCTTAAATTAAAATAAGTAAACTGTCATGTTTATTGCTGCCAAAAAAAAGTTAAACACATTTGGACAGTGAAGGAATGTCAGGATTCTTGCTCAGAAAAAGGATCAACATGCTCTGAAGTCAGTGGTGTGGACCCACACAGAACTTTTTTTGTAACAAAATATCGATTTCTGCTGTCCCTGTATCGATACATTATTAGCAAACAAAATATCACGATACTACACAGTATCGATTTTTTCCCCCACCCCTAATTTTTACTGTCATTATTATTATTTGTGTCCCATCTTCTGTATGAGGTTGGATGCTAGAAATTGTTTAGATCTTCACTGATTACTATAGTACATTTTACATAAAATTTGTGCGAATGTTAAAAGTATTTTTCAAACTCACCCATTCATAATGCAGCTGTCCACACGGACCATGTAATTTTACTGCATTAATTTCCAGTATTTATTTATTCTTTGTGGCTTAAGCTTGATTTTTCTTTTTTTCTTTTTTTTTTTTTGCATGAGAATAAACAGATCTAACCAATCAGATGGCTGCATTTGGCAAAAATTGCTCTCAGAATTCAAAAATTGCATGGATACTAAATATACTATACTTTCAGCTCTCTACTTTTTCTTCTGCCTCCTCAGATGTGGACCGAACTCTGTCAACAAGAGCTCAAACTGCCCCGCCGACATTCTGAAATGTGTATGAAAGCAGTCGTGATACAGCTTCAACTCCTTCAACCATGAAATTCTCCCTGCTCTGCTTTCTCTTGAGAATGAGGTGGATGAACCCAGAATCTCAGTTTTCTCCTATTCTTCTTTAGAAACATCCGAACCAGCTCATCAACTCACTCAACGTAAATTTCTTTTTGCAGTGTGTTTTTTGAGTAGCAATTTTTTGCGTGTACGTATGTTACACAACACATTTGTAATTTCATGTTGTTTTTTCGCAACACATTCAGTGTCCGACTGCTGCACAATGCTTTTCTCTTCAAGTATCATCAGGAACAAAGCAAAAGGTAAACTCCTGCTAATAACATGTTATTTAAAACTTAAATCCCAAAATAATTCACCATTGTGTTAGTTTGTCATATTGGACCAAACATCAGCTATAGGATTGTAACCCTAGAAGCTGAAATGTTATTCTCAAAATAGAAGAATTAGGCTGGTGCAATATAAGCATGGGTGGAGAAGCAAACATCTTGTTGTGGTAGAGAGAGGTAAGCCACTGAGATATTGTTTCATGTGAGTTTTAATACCTATAAATAAAGTGCACATCAGGTTATTCTTTTTTTAAGTTTTGCTTCAGTTATGTGTTGGCTGTAACATGAGAATTTCATTTCCTTTATATCAACTGATTGTTTGCCCAGCTTACCTACACTCCTGTCTGCCTACATAATTTCCCCAGCACAGTGAAAAACGACTGGCATTTTCAGCCATATAATGCTTGCGGGATGAATGCAGATGCTACTCTAAACTATTTGGTTGAAGGACAAAAGAAGAAATGCATTACATTTACAAATACAGCATAAAGTGTGTTGCATGGAGAATTACCTGCAATAAATGAAAGTGCAAGCAGGAGAGGAAGAGATAAAGTGAGAGGGTAAAAATAGAGGAGTGCTCCCACCATTTGCAGATTTGTTGTGTGAAATAGCGGGCCATTATCTGGACAGCCAGGAAGGTTTAGCACAGTGTGAGGAATGCGAAGGTGAGTCCTGGCGTGTAATTAACAGATAAAACTGTTGGTTCATTAAATGCATATGCAGTGTCATGCATTTACTATGCCAGTATTGATCGTCCGGACATCTCCACGCACCTCCCTGCTCACCGGACTTCTGACACACTACATCCATCACGCCACCTACCTCCACCATATTTATAGAATTTTAATTAGCTCTGAGCTCAAGCCAACATCATTAGCTTTTCTGTCTTGTTTTCTTTTTTTTTCAGCAAACAGCCGTGCACGGTAATAATGGTGCTCTTAAGAAGTGGGTACAAGGACACAGCATCACAGAGATATAGCACAGGAAAAAAGGTTGACAGTTTAAAATGACTATGAAAAATGGAAGCTATAGAGGTTAAAAAAAAAAAAAAAAAAAAAAAAACAGCATGTGGAATGCATTCAGTAATGTCACCTTGGAATAATTTCAGTATGATTAAATGAGTAGCTCAAACAATACCTGTGTGATGACAGCATCTAAAAAAAGTAAAGAAGCTGGGCGCGAAATTCTTCTATCTCCACCCTAAAAGACAAGACTGTCATGTTTAGCCTTCAAACATGACCTGACTTACATAAAAAAGATGTTGGAAACAAACTATATTGTACAGAATACATCTTCTAAACAATACCAGTTCTACAAGTACACGTGTTATGCATTTTAAAATCCATTTTTGCACGTGAAAAAAAAGAAGACAGGAACACAGTCTTTGGTTTAAGTCAACTTTTTTACTGTAATCACGCTCAGCTATTGAGGTAATGCAATCAGAGACCACCAAAGAGACAATCACCAGAAATTTAAAATATAAACTTGCATGTTACAAAAAAAAAAAACCTTAGTCCTCAGTGTTCTATCATATGCACCACAAAACGATGAAAAACAGCTGTTGACTCATAACTAATTGTGTGCGTGAAAGCAGTCTCATTGTGTATGCTTTCCTAAATTTGCCCTTGGCCGTACAGAGAGGCACTTTTCAGCACCCCCACTGTACATTCACTCTGATCCTGTGATTCATGGATATGACCCCGTGGTCTGTTGGGAGATAGTTTTCACACACACACATTCACTCATGGCCATTATGAACGCATACTATCACACAATGCTCACTTAAGGGTGACCTAATTAAGCCCGCAGATAGGTGTAATTACTGGCAACCTTGATCTGCCCCATTTTCCATTGTTGTGGCTACTTGCTGGCAATGGACTGAGTCACTGCGTGCCATTGCAGCTTTCGCTCAGACTTCTTTTTTTGTCCATTAGATGCACGAGTCCACGGGCACACAAATAACAGCTATAGATAAATTTAGCCCTGCCATGCTGCCTTTCATTGACTGTTTCATAGAACTCTGTATAAGATTGCATGAGGGCCTCTTCACTTGATTTGATATTGAAAAAGTTCTGAAACAGTTATTCAAATAAATTAAGGTTCCCTTTTATTTGCGAGCAACTCTTGTTTCCCTCTTCTCTGAGCATGTGCATTATGTGCGTTTGAATTTAATATGCTGATATATTGTATGCACAGATTTGAAATAGGTACCAACCTAGAGCCTGGTATTGCATACTTGCTGTTTACACACAGTGGAGCTCTTCAAAGCTACATATCTTGCTCTGGCAACAACCTTGAATTTCACATTCTAGCAATGATTCCAGAGTGTGTACATAAAATACTGATATCAAGTCAAAACTGAATATTTGACTCTCCTTAAGATGCGGAGCTAAAAGTCAAACATTCAGTGGTTCTTATACAGAGCATTTCTACACTGAGCACTCGAAACACTTTATACAACTTGTTTCATTCACCAAAGCAGTTTTTTTCTAAGGTTTTTGCTTTCTATGTAATATTCATACACAGATGCATTTTTTACTCAAGGATATTTGGCATGCAGACAGGAGCAGCCAGAGATCAAACCACCAACCTTCTGATTAGTAGACTACCTGCTCTACCTCCTGAGCTACAGCCACCCCAGACAGACAGATGGATTTTTTTTTAATAATCTGCAACTGATTGCAAGTAGTTGTTGCAACCAACTGATCACCCAGATGTTGAGTGTGCAGTCCCCCATCAACCTCTGGATGACCACTTTCAGATGCAAGGTAATTCCACAGGTCACTTGGTGGGAGGCAGCCTGATTCCAAGCAATCCCAGTCTAACATGGACTGCAGTCGTTCAGCGTCAGAGCCAGTCTGTACCAATGAGAGCAACTTATCTATGATGCGCCTCTTTTCAATGGGGGACTTGACTTGATTGTTAAGAGCGGACAGAAGGACGGACCCACACTGGACCCACACTGGAATGTTTTCACAAGTTTTCACTGCTATCTTGGCTTACAGGTCTCTGGATTTGTGAAGAGGTGTGGACAGAAAGAGTGATTAACCCAGGGCAAGATGAACAGACAGACAGAGCAGACTGAGGCCAAGCATGTTACCTGGCTTATGTAGCAACGTGGCAATGACCAAGTCTGTGCTTCACCCTTAAATAATCTGCTTCCAGAGCCACTGATGTGTTGCAGGTGAGTTCATTACTAAATGCTTACAGGTGAGTGACTTACTGGGAGGCGGTTAAAAAACAGGAAGGAGTCACTTCAAAGGTAAATAACACACACCCATTAAAACACATACACACACATACATTTAGACAGAGAGAGATAGAGAGAACAAGAATGAGCGAAAAACCAAGGGCACGAGGAAAAAGAAAAAAACAGACAGGACAACACGAGAGACCACAGGGACCATGACAACAATGGGTTGTTAGCTGGTTTAATTTGGGTTAGATCCCTGTATAAAAACAAGATCACCAAGCACCTGTGACATATAGCAGTGAAATTGCCATTCTGCAGCAACTATGTCACTATTTGCATCACAATTTCTGAATCTCTGTTTCAGATATATGAGGTTTTGGTTAGACTGAACAAACGCAGTTAATGTGAATTTCTATTTGAATTAAATTCATGTGAATTTAGACAAATTTGCAGTTTACCCCAGTTTATCACAATTAGTCACTGTAGGCATGTAATTGCTGACTTGACCTCATTCAGTCACAAACTAATAGCAGCCTGATAGGAGACTGACTCCATCATTTTGTCGTTTTCACGCAGTGCACAAAAGAAGATGGCATCTGACTGCGAGCGGTCACAGGGACGGCCTCTCCCTTTGAAGCAACCATTTCAAAGGCGACAAGACTGCAAGTTCATTCCACACAATCACATTAATTGTTGGTGTGTGCGATTTATGTAAATTGCGGATGGGCTGAGGGAGATCGCCAATATGAAAAGTTATCACACAAGCTGACATCTGTGGTACCTATTCGCTGTAGGCCCTGCAAGTAATTAATCACAGGCACCTGGTAATGTATTCATTCAGTGACAGTGACCCTCAAAAGGTGAAACTTCCCAAGGTGCCGGTCACTCTTTGAGATGTGTATTTGCACTATGCAATGAGTGCTCCTCACTCAGAACCACTTAATCAATATGTACATATTAAGAAGGTCCCTTGCAAGACTGAAATTCAATGCGCTTAAAAGAACCCTATTAATGTACAGAAATTATTCACTGGATAACTGGCAATCTACAACATTTAAAAGAAACTATTTACTTTCTTACCAATCTCTTATTTGCTTCTTATTTTTAAGCATTAAATGTTTTATTAAAATAGTTTTTCTAGTTTTGGAAAAGAGCCACATGCAGACACATTTCACACCACTGAGTAGAATTAAAGCAAAATGCTACATTCATTCCCTACTTGTTGGAACTGCTGATAGCGATGCTTTGATTTGACCTCTTGGTAGAGAGGATGAAAGGTTAGAGAAAAGGAATGACTGCCAAATGTACTTGCATTGATTTCTCCTCCTCCATTATTCGTCTACCTGCCACTCACAGTGGATGGAGTGATTTCTGGGATGTTGGTCTGGCAATCAATGAAAGAAGAAGAAGTACCTCTTCTTCTTGGTGTGCAGGAGAAAAGGGAAAAAAGGAACCTTGTCCCTGTTTAAAGGGAAAGGCACAGACAGAGAGGAACAGCAGGGGAACAGGTGATCCTGCATGTTAAGCAAATACAATAGGTCGAGGTTGCCTCTTTGCAGAATGAGATGTGTGTGGTGAGCAGATGTGGAAAGTGAAACATTGTGACAAAGGGTAATTACTAAGGCTGACAACAGCACTGCATTAGATTACCTTGCGGCCAGTGAGATGGAGGTTAAAATGACCAACCAGTAGCAGTGCAAAATCCCCACACCAACACAAATCTGTTCAATTCTGTTTATCCATATAAAAAACGATTTGCCATTTTCAGAGTTATGTCACAGACTGTTTCTGAGCAACTGCCAGACATCCTGTGGAGACTCCAGGAAATTACTGCATCCAGCCAAGAAAGAGTCCGGCACACAACCCCGTGCAAAATGGCAAATTGTCGTCCGTGCACAACCATTGAGATTTAGAGAGCTGCTGGTAGACAGATTTTGTTCTCTCTGCAACATCTATACAAAAGGCATAGCGTGTGTGTTTGTGTGCTTGTATGTGGTTGTCTACATGTGTGTATATGTGCATGACTTCATAGTGGGGGATCACTCAGAGAACTGGGCTATAGGTCACCTACATTTTGGCATCACTGTACACACAATTTCTGTAAAGAAGTGAAGAAAATCGAGGGAAAACTGACTTAAAGCATAAAAATACACTTTTACATACATAAATCACAGATGAATTGTGAATCGTTATATACCACTCTATCGTTACCACTCTATGCGGCTGCAAGGATTTTAATATAGACACAGCTTTAAACAGAGCCTGAATAGCAGTTTTGCCCTATTTCTAATCTTTGTGCCAAGCCAAACTAATTGCCTGCCTTTTCTGCAGTTTACACACCACAGATGTGAGAGCAATTTCAATCTCATCATCAAATTCTGTAGCAGAAATAATTTTATTTGTCCATTTTTTAGTCAGTTTTTGACTTTTATTATGAACAGACCTCTTTTTTAAAATGCTATAAAGCAGCGGTATGGAGGGGAATGTTTGTGTACATAAATGGTTTCTGGATTTGATAAACATAGTTGTTAAAATTGATTAAAATGCACCAAACTGACCTTGCTGGAAGATGCTAAACTTTCCAGAAAAGAAGATGCATCTGTTGAAGTACAGTGCAATACTCTGATTCTTTTTTTTTTTTTTTATCAATTGATTATTCAATATAGCTATTCCGTTGAATCAGGTCTTCACAGACATCTATCACTTGGTTGTCAATCGTCTGGGAACGCAAGATGAGTGAACTCAATGGGGCACCGCAGATTTTAGTGATGTTACTACTTTTGAGTCACTTTAATGAGATATGGGGTCAAACCCTATGTTTTCCTCAGTAAACATCATCATTTTTCTCTATCTCTGCTCTGCTCCTTATCTGATGGCACTGCTGTTACATTAAAAGCCTTTGGATAGGAGGATGAAGGCTGACAGCAAATCAATAAATTGTATACTGTTGGAATCAGTGTTGGTGGATTTATATATATATATATTAAGAAAGTCTTTAGAGCTCAGTTTCAGAACACGAAAGGGATCAACATGTAAGGAGTGTTGGTGTGCTTTAACTTCTCCAGACTTTGGTATAAAGAAACAGCAAAGTGGTCACAGGGCTTAGTAGGAGATTTGCCGCTGTGCCATATTGGATTTTTTGCTACCATGGTGGATATATTTATTCAAAGATAATGAAGTTGCAAACTTATGCGTCCTTATATGCATGCTGTGTTTGCAGCTTTTACTTATTTTGTCCCACTGAGCCTTGTCAATAACCTCAGAAAGGGTCAGTCCCAGTTGATGCTCATGTTTGGCATGGTATTTTCAGAATAAGTGGAAAGGGATGTGTTTGTTTGAAAACACTAAACAAAAGGCAAATTCCTGAAATGGTTAATATTTTATATTTACCTCAGTAATCTTATTTATTTTTCTTTTTTTTAATTTGAGTAGTTACTTATGGCTTAAAACTTCCTCAAGTATCCTCATCAATATGTAAATTTTTTGTTATGGCCATTGAGCTTAGAGATTTGAGGGGGCTGAGATTTGGCTGCACGCTTTTTGCTCATCCTGTTTTGACACCTATGGTGTCAAAATACTCCCCGAGTAAAACGCGCAATGCACCAATTAAATTCCACATTAAAACTGTGTGGTTATCAGGGCATAACCCCTTGGCGAGATTATGTTTTGTAGTCAGCTGAAGTCTCTTTCTGCATCCAGCTAAGAGACAGGCGGTGAGGCAAGAAGTAGCAGCTCCCGCAGAAGGTGGTCTGATCAGCCTTATAGATCTTCACTGCAGGGGTTGCGCACTGAGAGCCTAGTTAGACGAGTCTTTGCACCAACTTAATGCCTAACATCAGTCCCCGAAATCAACTCACTCCCATGAAAATTGTCTCCCCTCTTCGGGTGCGTATGTCAGGCACTCTGCCTGTCTTCTTTATGCTCTTAATCTACCTGTTTATCCTCCCCTCCTCTGCCTGTCTGAACCACCTACATCTAATTCTTTCTACTCAGGCAACTTGCTCAGTGCTGATCCTTGCATGTTCAGCTGTTAAATTCTAGCAGTTTGTCAAACACGACACCAAGATTTTGCAGAGGGCTCACTTTGTTCGTGATAACTACACAAGAAAACACTTTGTCAGGTCCCCTTTTTTTCCATTTCATCAAAGCAAATGTATCGGGGCCACTGTACTAATATGCGGCGCTTTTGACGGGCAGCATCACACAGAGGCTTGGTTAGATGTTCCTTCTTTTCTGGAGTCTGCCTGCACTAATAATGCCCTACTGATATTACATTTATTGTCTGTGTTTTGTGTGTGTGCGGGGGCAATCATGAAACAGATTATGACGTGCTGACTTTTGAAAGACAAAAGTTGTGGAAATGATTTCAGCATCATACCAGCAAGACCAAAACAAGCTGTGAGTTTCCCTCAGAACATCGTTCAAAGCTTAACCACCTATCCCAAAGTGAGATGTGTGTATACCTCAGCTGGATGAACAGTAATGAACAGGAACCACACTTTATGATCATCATGCCTGCTGCTGCACTCTAGCATTCGACTTATTGTACTTCTGTATTGTGTTCAACAAAGGCCAACACAAGCAGGATCCTCAACCACAAATCTAAACAGTAATCTGAGTGTGGAGCTTAAGGTATCAGTTTGAGGCTTGTTGCTGTGATGGACACCTAAAACAGTTTATTCTCACTATCTTATTACTCACTATATTGTTGTGTCACTAACTGTTTTGAGGGGAAAACAATTTGTCACCAAGCTTAACTAATTACTTCACCATATTCCCAATACGAGTCAATGGCGTCCTTGTGTCCACTGATTACAACAAAGCAACAACCTGCCACAATGGAAAATTAAGCCAGCATGAAAATACCAGAAACTGCATCCCCTTTGGTGGCCACTTATGTGCGGCTCCAAAAAGTGAGTCAATTCCCACAGACCGCCCAGGCAGTTCAATAAGGAGAGATCATTTGGAAGAATTGAACATGATTTACTGAGATTCAGAATTCAATTAAGCTGCCTGGCTATTAGACTCCGATGACTCATCACAGCAGAACAGAATCGGCAATAGGAATTAGGACAGGACCCCTCCAGAGTCTAGACGCTGGTGGTGGTGAAGATGAAGATGGAGGCTTGGCGATGGGGAGGAAGTGAGTTGCACAAAGGAGAGTCTAAAAGGCAGAGTTACAGAAGAGCGGTGAGATTTAAAGTACCCAGAACAGAAGCTGATTGACTCAGAGCAGGAAGGCAGGAAGATGGTTGACTAGAGCAATGATGTCAGCGCTGAATTTGAAAGCGTGGGAAAGGGGAAGTGCAGAACACCCAGGAAAGCAGGCAGGGGAGCTTCATTATTAAAGTTAAACTGAGCAACTTCATCATCGCCATCTTGGTATTTTGAAACTGGACTTTAACCAATCAGTATGCACTTTACAATGTTCTTTACCTGAAGTTTTATTTTGTATGGCATTAGTGTGTAAAATAGAGTAAGACCATAAACTCATAAGTATTTACTGAGATCATCCACACTCAATAGAACATAATGACAAAATCAAAACTAATTGATTAAAAATTAAAAACGAAAGTTTCCCATTGATCAGATCACCTGATCTAATGATTTGTAGCAGTCTCTATGGCAGATATTACAGCTTCGGGCCCTCTTGGGTAAGTCTCTATCAGTTTTGCAATCCTGCATTTTTGCACTTTTTCCCATCCTCCTGGAAGAACCTGTGAAGGTTCATAAGTTATGAAGTGAAGCATCTGCGAAGTGTTATCTTCAGGTCTCTTCACAGATATTCTGGAGCTTTCAAGTCTGCACTTGGCTGTGGTACTCAAAGACAGACAGTGACTTGTTCAGAAGACATTCCAGAATTGCCTTCACTGCACACTTTGGTTCACGATTGTGCACAGAAAGAATCTCAGGTCAGGGAGGGGGGGTTTTCATCAAAGACTTCTCTGTTTTTGGCTGCATTTATTCTTTCTTCGGTTTTCAGTAACTCAAATTGGCTGGCCTCTCATCTGAACAGGGAAGAGCCTTGGTGGTTCAAAGCCAGTGTGCTGCTGAGAACACCCAAAACTATATAAAACAAACAAGTTTTATATCTTTGTCATGATCTAATCCTTGCCCATTTCTATTACAGGGGTGTAAATAGAATTCCTTGGACTTATAATTACATTTTTGTCCTGGAATCTTTTATGAATAGCCTACAAAAATATGTTTCTCTGTTCTTTTTCCAGATAATTCAATTTACCACAGGTTTACTCCAAGCATGGATGCATCTCAGGGATATTTAAAGCCAACAAGATGCATTTAAGAGAAATTTTGTAGTTTTGTTATTTTGAGCTATTTAGTGTGGATTCATGAAAAAAGAATCCATATGGCACTGTTGCCTTCCACCAAGAAGATTCTGGGTTTGAATCTAGCAGCCAGCTGAGGCCTGTGTGGAATTTGCATGTGCTCCCTGTGCCTGCGTGGGTTCTTTCCAGTTATTCTGGCTTCCTCCCACAGTCCAAAGAGATGCAGGTGTGAAGGTGAACATGACTGGCGACTTGTCCATGTTGTACCCCGCCTCTCACTCTGTGACAGTTGGGATAAGCTCCAACACCCCCATGTGACCTTAAATTTCATGAGCAGTTAAAATATAGATGAATAGATGGATGGTGTTTCATACCTTAATTAACTGTGGAGAAAGTGAATGAATCTCAGTACTTTCTGAAGTAACTGTAATATTGTATTAATCACAGATTAATATCAGCACAGCAAATAAAAAGTAAAATAAAATAACTGATTTTGTCTTGCAATAAAACAAGAGAATGAATTCTGTGTAGGTACTCTACTGTCAGTAATTACAGGTTCATTTCAATTAATTAATATAGCATTTTTACATATATTCCTTAGACTACTTTTTATTTTAACCTTTTTGACTAATTAAGACCAAGATATCTCACCGAGGCTTTCTGCTGCCGGGCAGAATTATCTAATTAATATGTAAGTCGCACAGTGCACTTGAGTTTCAGTGATACAGAACTCCAGGAAGAAAAACAATACCTCAAGCAAATAATGTAACAAGTGCTTTAGGGTCTATGAAAGTACAAGTTTAAATCAGCACATTCTGCTCAATTGTATTTTAAAATAAGAGTTAAGATGACAGTCAAACCCACACATAAAAATATTTAGTAAAAATATCTTCTCTAATTATCTTCTCTCTAGGAAAATCGATATAGTTATTAGAAATGTACATACATTAAAAAATAGCCATACACATTTTATGCCATGCCCACCATCCATACACCACTAACAGTGATAAAATGTCTGAATCAGTGAAACTACGAGCTTTAAATAGACTATAATTACTTTAGTCGCTTTCACTCACTCCATTGGCAGAGAATCTTGTTAGGTTAAGTGACACCAAATAACATTAAAGAGTGTATAACTATAGTCTGGCGCATGCCACATCAGAGTATGATGAGGCTTCTGCCACAACTCCTCAAATCGTTTCCCTATCGAGACCTCAAAGACTAATTGAAGTGATTTCAGGTGTTCAGTAACACATGTGACAGACAGCGAGGAGTCTTTACAAAAATCAGCCATCTTCTATAAGTAGTCCCCAAAGCTGCCTCTTCAGGTGGTGCTTTACTCACATAAAGGGAAAGTGTGACATCTAGTGTCTCTCATAGTAATAACATCTTGGATTTGTGCAGCTAAATCATACATGGTTATTCTATCTGCACTGGGATGCACATTATTTCAGTCTGGTTCTAAATGATACAACCAAATCAGTACCTCAGGAAGTCTGTTTCTTTTCTTCACTTGAGAAGCTATGCATCTTCATGTCAGGCTCATGCATTCACAAATAGCTATATGTTCAGCAAGAAATATATAGATGCCCACCCAGAGAGCTTCACCCAAGCTTAGATGGTATGGAGGCATTTTGCACAATATGATGGACAGGCTACTTACAGTGCTCCATGTTCTCGAAGATGCTGCTAATGGGAGAAGTGGGGAAAGGTCTGTGGAGGCTTGGGGACTACGTGTCCAAATTGATTTACCTTTCATTATGCTTCTAGCTACATTCCACAAACCTTTGGGCACCTCCAAGATTCTACTCAATTCCATTCAATGCCATTTTATTTATATAGCACCAGATCACAACAACAGAGATGCTTCAAGATGCTTAATATTGTAACATAAAGACCCTATAATAACACAAAGAAACCCCAACAATTAGACCACACCCTATAAGGAACCACTGGTGACTGTGGAAAGGAAAAACTCCCTTTTAACAGGAAGAAACCTCCAGCAGAGCCAGGCTCTGGGAAGGATAGTCATCTGCCGCAACCAGCAGGGGGCTATCTGACATACTTCAGTCACCATTACTGGATCTAGCTCTATCAAAAGCTGTTCAGCTTGTTGAAGTACTTCAGGACACATCTCAGAATTAAAAAGATGACTCGGTTTTTGATGAGTTATGGAGAGAGGTCTTAGGCAGCTCACAAACACAGTATTAGTATTGGAATAGTGGGGGCGGAAAGGCATCAGATGACCAGCACCAGACTAAAAGGCTCAGCTGTTGGTAAGCGTGACCAATAGGACAAAGATGGTTTAAGAAATTGCATCTTCAATCCAATCCTTGACTCTTTGACTGGTGACTTGCAGAAGCATTTCTTCAAGCCCAACTGCAATTTGAGAGGTGTTCAGACACTCCATCCTAACAGTGACAGCTTTTTATAAGAACTTCTGTTTTGTTTTCTTATTTGCAGAGATATATGACTTGGATGATCTCAAACATGAGCTGCACACAAGTCAAAAGGATTTTGCAAAAACTGACCAGGATACTGGAAATACTTTGTTTCTTGAACCTTTCAAAAAGGCGTAAGTTAATCATACAAGTAATTTGATGAGATTATGTGGTCTGTAGACTTTTAAATTATGCATATCTACTGAGCATTTGTATTTATGCACAACACAACAGAGGAACTATTAGCACTTTGAGCATTTACTCTTGCAGCCCTACACCTTTTTGAATGTACTGCGACAATACATACAAAATGTATGTACAGTGCCCCAGGAAGGCACTACTCCATATTGAACTCGGATTTAGCCAAGTGTCCTCAGACAGTCTGTTGGAAGGAGAAAACATCCTATCTGGAAAGATTGTTTTCACAGTATGACAAAAACTAATTACAAGCAATAAATTAATTTCACGCTACTGCTTTAAAATTAATTGCATCCTTACTGAAGTAACTGGAAGTGATGGTTCAAACGGGCCTGATAAGGGTGGACACACAAAATAGTCTATTGAATTTTGTGGCTTATCAGTGTCATTGCTTTGCGTAGGAAGGCATTTCATAGCAATTAAAGAAAATTATCTAAAATTCTCTTTGTTGTTATTTTAATTGCTGGTTGGGTATTTTTGTCATGCATTTCCAGCAGCACGTATTGCATTAGGGCGGCTGTGCATGCTGTTTTGTACAGCAGGCCCTTCTTATGTTTGTTATGGGGGTTTTTTGTTTTGTTTTTATATATAAAAATGTGTGAAAATAAAATCTTTGTAGTGAACTAGTAAGGCAGGATGAGGTCTTTTTCATTTTGATGAAACTGCCACGTCAATCTCTCCCACCCTGCTTCTCAGTTTAAACATACTTGAGACATATCACAGTCATTGAGTGGTCAGCACCTATAATTAAACTGTCAAATGATTTTGCTTATCAGCTATCTTTCACACCCTTGACCTCGGGGCTTAGTCATCACTGTGAGCAATTCCAGAGTCATGAGTTCATGACAGCAAAAGAGTTGCTATATTAGCAAGTTTTAAACATCTAAACTGCTTGAAAAGAAAAGAATCAGGGTTATGGCTTTAAAAATACTTAGGAATCTGAAATAAAGACACTTTTTATTGCAGATTACTACAAGATCAGTCATCAACAAAAGGGTTTTACCTTAGTAGAGAACAGTTCCTTTTTCAAATATGGGTAGAAGAGCTGCTATCTCTGCTTGGATCGCATTCTTCAGATTTTTGGGTTAAGCTTTTTTTTTTGTGGAGGGGGGTCATTATTTTCAGTTAGGCGACTTATGTTCAAGATCACCTAATTAGTCCCTTTGGGATTTTGAGCAAAAACCCTTCATGTTCACATGTTGTTCACATCTTCCCATAATTGTGACAGTATTATTTTAATCTGTACAGATATTGTTGCGTTTCTAACAAGATTTCACTGTTTGATCGGGGTGACATTTTTTCCAGGAATTAATTTCACCATTTATTCTTCTCTCTGCCATCATATTTTATACTCATCATCACAATGTGACAGATGGCCCTTTCCAGAGCCTGCGATTGCATATTTCGAGCCTCAGGTGTCCTTTGTACGTCATCATATTGATAAATTGCATCAGAGACTGGTGACTTGTTTATAACTTCAGTGCGTATTTACATTATCTATAAATTAATCCAAAGTGTTACGAGAACTCTGGGGAATTTCAGTTGAGGTTTCAATACATTTTTCATTGAATATTATTTATTTACAGAGGTTTTTGAATAACAAAGCAAAGTCTGTTATCTATACTATCTGACAATTTAAAACTAATTATTGATAATTGTTAAATTACACTAATTGGGCCATTGCATAAATTTCCTGTAACCGGAAACTTTATGTCTAAAGAAGTCATTTACTGTTTACAAAATAGAGTTTGTTACCATGATTACAGTTAGAACATTTTAACAATAGGGTAGAACAATGTTGCCATAATAACACCGTGCACCAACTGGATCTGCCAAAGACTGAAAGTAATTATTAGCCAAGGAGTTGGAACATTGAACTCATTGTATTACGCAAGCTATCTGTGCCCCACCCTGTAAAATATTCACCAGGGTGCACACAAAGCCCGAGCACAATAAGCAACCAGACTGCGACCTTTCTGTACAACCAGAAAAAAGAATAAGGAACGTTTTTTTAAAAACAAACTAAAATTTAAATAAACAGTGAAGACTATAAGCACAAACAGTAGTGCTTATAGTTGTACAGCTACATAAATGCTTATTGCATGTGTGCTATGGTATTTTATAATCTTCATCTTGCACTTATAGTTCCTTTAAATGTAGAAAAAGAAAAAAAAAAACAACTGCTACTGTTGCAAAAATTAAACAACACTCTTTAATGTTAATGTCAAATTACAACTAAAGCCACATAATATACATATAAGGTATACAGTTTTTTGACTGGGTTTTTCCTGTGCAGCCAGTTATATTTAGTTTCGGGCAGTGTCAGTAACACCTTACGCCTCCGGTTCACACCCTTGTGCAGATTTAAACAGGACTACTGTTGGGAATGTTGCAATAACCTGACTGACAGCGAGCTCAAACTGCACCCGTCTGACAGTCAGGGAGTTGAAGTAAATCATGGTTACACACAATTTCTGTGGCATTGGGAAATTGTTCAGAAGTAAATCAACACTTTTTAAAATACACCATTATAAATGTGTAGTTTTACATTGAATATTGTGAAATATTAGAAAAGATTATTTTGTTTCATTATTTGTTTTACTTCAAATATATCGACAAAGCCTGAAATTCAATAAGGATAAAAAAAAACAGCAACATGACTGAAATAGAAATGCATTCTTTTTTTACACCAGACAACGATTAATAAACAAAGTTTTTTTTTTAAAAAAATACCGAAGTTCCTACTAACAAACATGTTAATACTCAGTAGCCGCATTTCAACCCAAAATAACAAAAAGTTCTAGTCCCAAGAGCTTTTTTGTCTGTACTCCCACCAATGTATTCAGACCCACAAAGCTTAAGCAGACGTCGTGCAATTAAATATGAAAAAGCAACACCAGTTTTGTTGTTCTCCATCTCCCTTCACTGCTCTCTGATGTAAGTTTAAGTTAATGATTACCAACAATTTATGTGGTAAACCTTGAAGGCAGTGTGATTTTTATGAGAAGTTGCTTTCCAACCAGAAACAGTGCAATCCCTGGACCAAAGGCTCCTGAAGTGTCACAAAGTGCTACCCTCCAAAAATATAAAGATATGAAATCACTTTTCCAAGAACTTCATTTAGACCTTGGTTCCTGAGGTACAAACCTCCAAAAGACTGCAGTCCCTGTGGTGGAAACGCGGCTATTGACATACAACATAAAGTATGCACAACCAACAGCATCTACATCATTTTCAGTGCAAATGACTTTTACATAAAAAAAACTAAAATAACAACAACAAAGACATAAAGCAACTAAGAGCAATAGCATATACACACCAGCACCACCTGCCTGTTCTTTTTTTATATTCTTACCCCAGTAACAAGCCAAGCATTCAAGCCCAATCTGCATCTTTTACAGCTTTAAAGTAAACAATATTATCTGGAGTGTCACTTTTCATGTCTTTCTGCAGACCTCTGCAAGAGTTTTGAACTTTGGTCCGAGTGTGTTCAGAAAGTCAAGGTTATCATTGTCATTATTATCACTGCAGCATCCGACAGAGCCAGCTACAGAGCCACGTCCCTCGAACCCGTAGGAGTGGATGATATCATCTGCGTATCGCCCATCCTCCACTGTTCCCATTTGGATCAATTTCTGGAAGACACAGGCAGTTTGTTATTACTCCTTGGACTAAGCCTGGATGATAGGAGCAAGCATACAACACTTTCAAAGCTGCTCGGGATATGACTGACGGACGGATATTACACATCGAGCAAACAGATCTCCAACAGGTTAGAGAAATAATATCTTTCACCAAAGGTGAGAAATATTGAGGTTTACACAAGATGCTATCACAGCTTAGAGAAGAAGATAATATTACAAATAGGAGTTAACTCATCTGTAACAGGTAACACATTATTAAACCGCAGAAAAAGAAACTTCTGCTGCTCTCTTTTTGACTTTTTATGCAAACTTCTGCCACTAAAACAAATAAATAATATGTTTGTAATCATAAAATAACAATACCTGATGTAGATAGCGGCCATTTGTTTCCCAATTATACAGAAGAGCTGGGTCCATATTGTGTTGTCTGTAGTCAAAGTCTACACCACTACCAACAAGCTGACCATAGGATTGACGATCTATGGTCATGTCATACTGGCCGGTATAGTAATCCTGCATATTAGCTGCAGAAATATCAGTCCTTCCATGCATCCCATTCTCGTGAACACCAAGGGTTCCAATAGTGCTTCCACTCTTGTTCCCGATCCATGAAGGATTCATCATTACACCCTTGACAGAACCCTTTACTGCTTGGTCAATCTCAAATGGGGGACCATTGATGAGACTTGCATCCTGTCAATCAAAGCAAACGTGGCAATTAAATAAATGAAGCAGAAGGGGAAAAGAAAAGAAGCAAATATGGTTTCCTTGTGAGTAACGGTAAGCCAAGGCAATGCTTCCGCATTACTGTCCTTACCACTTCGTCCCCTGGGGCCTCCGTGTTGGATTTGAGTAGGATTCCTCCAGTGTCTGTTGAGTCGTCAAGTTGCAACTTCTCTCTCTTTGTTAGACAGAAAAATGCAAGGAGCAGGACTGCAACAATAAAGCAAGCGTGTTCAAAATGATAGCTCACAGAGTACTTTTATGTGCGGTAAGCGTCACAAGAATGAGCATAGCAGCATTATACACTACACTATTGTATGCAAAATTGCTTTTTGCATATTGGAAACTGAACAAACTATGAAAGAACCTCCAGCTAACCCTTACTACTTATAATTACAGTGGAAGACTCACAGAGCAGTAGGAGGAGGGCCACAGGCAACAGCATAGTCAGTATTCCCAGCGGTCCGAGCGACACGGACCTGTCCTTGCCAGGGCAGACGCCATTCTTGCACTTGCAGACTCTCAGATTCACTGTCTGTGTTTTGCCACTACCCTGAAGATCTGTAACAGTCAGGTCAACGGTGTGCATCCCCAAATAAAGCGGTTTGAGCTGCTCCAATGTAGCTGCAGTGTCTAAGAAGGAAACACGTGATAATTATAAAGAGACTCAAGCTTAACCAAGAAAAGCACCAAAAAAAGACTGAAGAATATCGTTTCAGGCTACATCATGTGACTTTAACATATACTTAATACTAAGATTTGTAATAAAATATTTATACTTCATAAAACAGAGTATTACTGTGTGAATGTATGTGATTTATGATTTTACTGTCCATGCAGTAAAACCCATGTCCACATTTTTAGCCCCCAACATATACTAATCTACTCGTTTTAAAAAGTGCACAAACAAAACAAAAGATGCGTCGACAAGTTCACGCAGTTCCAAGTCTTTTTCTCAACTACATTTGTTCTTCATTACATATTTACTTCTGAAAACAGAGTATTCACAGAGTTGTGAAACAAAACAGCTCCACAACACCCTCACATATTTGTTTCTTTTCTCACCACTGGAATGATACCATGTCACTTTTTGGATCATGCTGTACATAGGGTACTACAAACATTTGTAAAAAAAAATCTTTTCGTTCACATTTGATTAAAAAGATACACTTTGCGCTTCATCGTGTACAAAGACAGCCACTTACCATTAAGACTTTTCACAGACCATGTGCCATCATTGTTATTTGGTAAACTGAAGGTGAATGGGGAAGAAAAGGGACTCTGATCTTTGTCTTCGGCCACCACCACCACAGAGCCGAGCACTCCATCCTCCTGACAAAACGTGAGCTCACTAGGAATCGTAGGAATGTTGTCGTTTTCATCCTCCACCCAAATGACAACTGTTCCTGTTGCTGACTTGGAGCCTGAAACACAACAGCATTACTGGTTCTCACGTAGTCATGTGGACATGTTGGCACACAGGAACAATGGAACACACCATTTTCATTACAATAACGCGGTGTCACCTAAGTGCAAGTTTTAAGTTCTGCCAAGCACTGGGATATGTGCCCAATTTCCACAAAACACTCAAAGGAACATGAGTCATTGTAAATGACTAGCCACTTGATTTTTTTTCCAACAGGTTTTATCTTGTCAACAGGTGTTCTCATGAAAAATAAAGCCGCTCAGACAAACAGCTCAAGGTGGAGCTTGTACTTTTAACAACTTTCGGCAATAAGGTTTATTTAGTCACACAAGGCACTACCTCAAATGATCTGGCAAATATCCATCAGGTAATATAGAATTGAGTACAGAAAGGACCACTTGTGTATTGTTGAAGGTTGTGTTTTCTTCATCAGTACTGAAGTGCCAACAAAAAACTTACTAGCATCAACAGCCCTCACTGTGATGTTGTAAAACCCATCGTGAACAAGCGGTGACTCTCTGTCAATTGTGTTTGCCACCCTCAGCTCTCCCGTGTCTCTGTCAACATTGATCCAGGAGCCCGGGTCTGTGATCTTGAAATACCTAAGAGACAAAAAAGTACTTGTGCATTACTCGCATGTTCACTCTTGTAGTCCAAGTCACGAGAACAAGTGTTATTGGGGCAAATTGAAGTCCTTACTTGATGCCTTTGCTGCTCTTGGTCTCAGGGTCTGTAGCTGTATAAGTTCCTATCACTGTGCCATTTGGTGTGTTCTCTTTGACATTGAAGCGGATCGAAGGAGCAGAGAATTCTGGGCCTTCATCGACATCGGTGACACTGACCTTCACAGGGATGGAGTTCCAACTGGCGCTGCTGCCACTCAGCGGTGCTTGATTTTGTGCCGTGATCTGAAGCTGTACACTGTTCGTCTTCTCATAATCTAATGGCTGAAAAAAACAGAAAGACATTTAAAAGTTTATGACTATAAATCAGTTTTATAAAGGCGGACTTTCCGTTAGATGTGATCCATGTAAAATGCTACTACCAACATTACTAAATGATAATAACGAATTTAATAAGAAGTCAGTCTCACCTTTGAGACGTACAGAAGCCCTTCATTTGTTTGGGGGTCAGTAACAATCCTGAAATTTCCATTTTCATTTCCTTGAGTAATGACAAACTTTGATATCCAGTTTGGTGTGTTTATCAAATCTTTATCTTGAACTGGAATCCGAAGTAGAAGTTTTTCACTTTCATTCTCTTGCACAGCGACATCATACTAAAAGAAAAAACACGTTTTTTGGGGGGAGGGGAGATTACTAAACAACCAATGTTCATGGAAAATAAGTATGACAAATGTAAGTATTAGTTATTCAGCCAGATTACATACTGACAGTTTTTTCAAACACTTACAGATGTTTTCATGAAGGTTGGCGGGTTGTCATTGATGTCACTCAGAACAATTGTTGCTGTTGATGTGGCAACCAGACCACTTGGTGCACCATTCATATCCTGGATTTGTACAACCACCAAATGGTTGTCTTTTAACTTAAAAAGAAATGTTGCAAAATATCATAAGGAAAATATGTTGGAAAGCACTTGTATCATCTTCTTCAAAGCTATTTTCATTTAAATAAATTTCACAGGTATCACTGATGCAGAAGCAGTGCTCACCTCTCTGTCTAGGGTGTTGGTTTTTGTTGTGATGACACCTGTTTCCGCATGAATGGCAAACATGGCTGTTCCAGTTAGGAGTGTATACCTAATCTTCACATGGTCGGTGCCAATTTGGTCTTTGTCGGTTGTATTCACCTTTCCCACCACAGTCCCTGTATTGGAAACCACGATCATTTAGAGCAACTGCACTGAGGCCAAACACCACAGATTTATCTGTTACTCTATTTTGCTTTTCTCACCTACACTACAGTGCTCAGGAACCGTAAACTGTAGAGGACCTACAAACTCCGGTGGATTGTCATTTACATCATCTACAACCACTTTCAATGGCAGATTCTCATCTGTCTCCTTGTTTGTGACCGTGTCCCAAGAACGCACCACAAACTATAAACGAAAAAGACAAACGTGTAAGCAAAGTTAAAGGCAAAAACATTATAAGACATATATAAACTGTGTCACTTCCAGGTTTGAGTGAACAATATAAAAAAAATGCGTAATAGAGAATCAAAACTCAAAACTAACAAGTTGACAATCTGTCATTATTTTATTTAATGATAAATCGTTCTTTTTGAATGACTGCTGAACAATAATGCAACTGACTAAAAACCTTAAATCATTTTCATGTTCACACTCACACTATATACTGGGAACGCCTCACGGTCCACTGCTTTGAGCAAGAACAGATCCCCTGTGTCTCTGTTCAGGTTGAACACTCCAGTTGGATACTTATCGAATCCTTCTCCTTCGACAGTGTAGAACAATTTATATTTGGCTGAGGTATCTGACACCAGCTACAGGGAAAACCAAATAAAACACACATATTAAAGAAAACAAAAACAACAAAAATTCTGTTATTCAATTTTCATAAAGCAGCCTACTGTGAGCTCTTTCAGCTCGTAGCGTTATTAAATAGATCAAAACTGTAGACAGTTCCCAATCTGACATGCTGGTAATGTAACTTAAAAAAGAACATCAAAGGAAATAATCACTGAATTTAATTAACAGGTGTGACTCCTGAAATAATCAGATAATTTGAGGGGGGAAGTGAGAAAAGAGAACAATGTGTACTGAAAATAAACATTTGAATAGCACAGTGCTTATAAATGATATGAATTATACATTTAATTTACCCTTTCAATTAGTTTTGGATAGGGTCCTACGTAATTCTCCACTACGGTGAGGTTCGGAGGTGCCCAGCGTCTTTTAGACCGAATCAGGAATCCTTGGCCTCGTTGCTGTGACATTCCAACAAGTCAGGATATGTTAGAAAAAAACGCATCGTGCTTTCTGAGCTGTATAAACGGCTCACAATATGCAGTTGTCTTACATGTTTTGTCGGCATTGTACTGCGGACAAGGTGAACTTTCATCTTACTTTCCGGTCTACTATTGTCCTGAGCGCACACAAAAAATGTCCGTCCTCTTTCTGCCACTGAGACAGACGTTAAAGCTACCACTGCTCCATTACTGTTTATTGTAAAACTCGGGTCCTTCACAGTTAACAGCGTTGATTTGGCATCACAGCCGACGGTTTCAACTGAAAACCGAGAAAGGGAAAGTTAAAAAGAGCCATAAAACACAAAACAGTCGGCCTACAACACTTTTTCACACAGACGGAATGAAAAAAAAAGTAAGCAGAGCAGCACCTTTTGCTACTTGGTATTCAGGTGGAATTGTTTCAGGTACAATTACGTAGAGAGACCTCGGGAGAGAGCATGACTCCACACAGGACAGGATCTGAAGGTGAAAGTGAGTTTCAAACGGGCTTGTCGCGTTTAAATGTTGCTATAGCAAACAGCATTGACAGAAGTAACAGACAGCAAAGCGTATTGGTGATGTAGGAGTGCTTTAAAACCAAACTAGAAGCACTTACCAGCATTAGGCAGATGGTGGAAATTAAAACTCTCCCCATCTTTGGAAGAAAAAAACAGTAAAAGGCTGACTTTGTCCTGGGTCCAAGTGGGGAGAGTCCGGTTAGTGTTTCAGAGAGTAATAGAAAACAAATGCGTCTAGTCTACTCGAGAGTTTCGTCTCTTGTCTGTTGCTTCACTTCTCTGTTAATGCGAAAAGGCAGGCGTTTCTCAGACGGCTCTATCTGTCGCTGTTGGGTGAGTCAGCGGACACACCTTTGCTGACACACCCAAGTGAAATTTCAAACAAGCGAAGTACCTTTGGGCTGTGCTCGCTGGTGTCTGCTGAGAAAGCCAACTCCCTCAAAGCTGCTGATATTCGCGTTTTTCCCGCCAGCAGGGGGAAACATTACTCTTTTACTGGAAGACATTAAACCGCTCTTTTATTTCCAATTAAAGAGTTTTAGCAGGAGCATAAGAGCTAAAATACATGTAATTAAAGCTTTAAGCACTATTTGTATAAATCCATGCATATAACGCAAAAACAATAGTCGTATAACACTAGCGCATGCTGCAGGTACACTTATTTGAAGAAATACTGGTCTGTCTGCCTTTTGTCAAGACTTGTCCCAGGTCTACACAGAAAATTGACCCCTACGTCCTCCTCTCTCCTTTAGCTCTCCGCTGTAGGAGGAGCACATTTGAGCTCCTCTCTGCACACCACAGGAATTTGAGCCGAATGAAACCCTGGTGTGGGAGAGGCTGTGGTTCCCACAGCAAAACGCTCACAATCTTTATAAACTGCTGATAAAAGTGAAGAGACAAAAACGATGGACCTACGTTTTTTTAAAGTATGTCCATCTGGATATACTTTAATAGTTAGATTGTTATTAAAGGAGCTTTTTGAAAGCAGGGTATATGGGTCTGTAACAGGAAAGGTGAGAAAAATGTCAGGAAGGCAGTGGGAGTCATGGGCGTGGACATAATGAAGACTTTAAGGCTTTAACGCTTTACCAGCAAATACAAAACAGACACAGTAAAACCCCATGTGATGTTATTCCCGAGATAAAAAAGTAAAAGCTAACTGCTGTCGTACTTAGGCTTCTGTGTGTTCCCAGAATTAAAAGTCTAAACAAGCCTATGTGTAACAAACGTATCATATTTCCAGTTATTCAGCTGGTTTAATCATTACTGATGAAACATCCCCCACAGTATCCTGATAAGATTACTCATAACTGATGTTTTTAGATTGTACTTTTGCTTTTGCAGAGTTGTGCAGTGACGAGAAAGCATAAATGTAACCTTTCTCTGGAAGACATTTTCTTTTTTTTTTAGCTTCAAATGAAATTCCTAAGATGTCTTGGTGTCATTGCCATATGACCTCATGCATTTTACTCCCAAAGTGCAGTTTTCTGTTAGTTTGAACTCATCTGTTATGAAATGGTGTGTTTTGCCAAGACTCCACGTAAATGCTGGGGAGCTAAGACAGGATGTTGTGAGATGCAGTGTTTTAAAGGAAGTGAAAATCTTACAGAGGGAGTATAAAGGTATCTGAGCTGCCACTTCACTGGGTGTGGACAACACATGTTCAAGTCCCACACATGCAAGGTTTCCTGCCACTGCTTTGAAAGCACACACCAGTATGCATTAAGCAGGTTTTGTGTTCTAAGTGCTTATTAATGTTGCATTAATGCTGATAATTAGATGCCAGTTATGAGGATTCTTCAATGAAATTGAATATTTTTATTTCATTTGTTAACATTTAATCCCAAAAAATACTCTTGCCATGCAACCCTGCTTTAATTAAAGATTAATCTTGTGTTTATTAATGTCAGATAGGCTTGCTATATATTCTAAATAGTTCTATAGTTCAGAATTTAATATAAAAACTTAATATCAGCAAATTATTGACTTGAGTCAAGTTTGATCCTGAACATACTGCGAGGACATGAAATATGAACAGTACACAAGGGTTAATTCAGCGGCTCGGTTTATGACTGTGACACACGTGCTTGACATTACAAAGTTTCTGGATCCACCCAAAGCAGCTACAACACCCAGCTTTCTCCACCCTTTGCATGAGTATCAAATACAGTACTCGCGTCATCACGTGTACGAGAGTAGTATTCTACTGAAACCATTTGAGGATTAATTCACTGATGCCAAAGTCATTATTACTAATACCTTTGTGATTTGTAGCGTGTACTCTGTAATCTAGACTGGTCATTCTGAAAAGTGAAATGATTTCCTCAAAGATTTTCCTCTAGAGCAGTCATGCGTGTCTACATAGACATGTTGAATTAGTCTGTGTTCATAAGGACTAGTACATCAACCAGTTATTTGATCAGTGCATAAGCAAATATCCTTCTTTATGTATTCCTGAATGTGTACTGCACTCAAATCGGCCAAAGAAGTTTCAGTGTTGTTGTTTTTCTCAGAGTTTCAGTGTTGTCAGCTTACTTCTGCTGCATTTCAAAACTCAGTTTTAGTTTGGCACCGCATAATTTGAGAGCCTCGTTTTTTTCTGTCTCCTGCTTTTCATGATGTTATAAATAATCTGTCATAAATCATGTGACACCATCAAAACCACTCTGTTTTATTTAAATGCTAAGAAAACCATGAAATGAATGATTGATTGCTTATAAAAATTAAAACAAAACAGCAATTGCATAATTCCCCCATATTATGTGATATATTGCCTCCGTGGTGCTCCCTACCACCCAAAAGTCATTGGGAATTCTTGGTAACAGCCAATGGTTTTTCAGTCTGCTGCTACAGATCTATCAGCATTCAGAGTTGTGGCCAACCAGCACTTGTATCACCACCAAGATTTCACTTAGACTCCACCAAGAATTTCCGATCTATTCACAAACTAAGACATTTTTTAAAAAAAAAAGTCAGTTATAATATTTCTCATTGCAAATAATACCAGCATAAGCTATGTTTGCTACTTGTGATACCATATATCACAACCTATTGTATAGCTTGTTGCAAAAAATATGCATATATGGCACAAAACATCAGGATCGACATAACAAGGTGGTCATGACTAGATATAAATGGTGATAATATAATATACACAGGTGGCTCAAGCCAAATTCTTGGAAGTTTTCTTTTTTTTCTGGCATTTCTTTCTCACCATTATGGTTGTGAATCTTACTTCATGGGATAGGTAGTCTAAATCGAAATCAAGCAAGGTTAGAGAGAGCAATGAAGGAACGCCATGGCCATAATCCATGATGCCAGAGAGAACCCTGAATAGCATAAAAATGTGTGAAAATGAAAAGAAGAAGACCACAGATTCATGCATATAGTGTAGTGAAGGAGGACATGCAGAGGGTGTCATGGTCCTGGGTCGTGTGACCCAGTGTTTTATGTATCTTTTGTATTCATTTATGCTTTAGCTTAGTTAATTTCTAGGGTGCTGTTTAGCCTTTTGTTTCTTAGTTGTTTATGTCATCTCCCTGTACTCAGTCTCCCTGGTTCGTGCGTCTACCTGTCATGCGTCATGTCTGCGTGGTTATGTTTAGTTCATGTCATGTCTAATCTCCATGTTTGCTGTTTTAGTTTGAAAGTCTGTATTCAATGTCAGTGTATTTAGTTTCACTTCTCCTGTCCTGTATTTAGGTTCATGTGTGTCAGCAGTGCTCCCATGTGTGGCCACTTCCCCTGATCATCCCTCATATGTATTTAGTCTCTGTGTTTCATGCAGTCTGTGTCGCGTCGTCTGTGTTCCCGCCCTCCATGGGCTCACAGCCAGTCTTTACAGTCATCGTCATGGTTTTCTGAGTCTTCATAGCTTATCTGCTTCCAGTTTAGTTTAAGTTCAGTTTAGTCACGGTATTTCTGCTTTGTTTGAAACCTGTCATCAGCCATAATAAAGGCTCGCTTTCAGTTTAAGTTTACTCCGGTCTACTCTCTTGTGTTCGCACCTGGGTCCACCACACACACCACCACATGGTCTGTCTCCTCAGATCGTGACAGAGGGCTTGTGTGTGAGAGGAGGATAACAGGGATAATGTGAGATGGAGGCAGATGATCCATAGTGGCGACCCTTAAGGGTACAGTCAAAAAAGAAGATTATTATTTCAACCTGA
The DNA here is from genome assembly GCF_965226115.1 of Aulonocara stuartgranti. Lineage (NCBI taxonomy): Eukaryota > Metazoa > Chordata > Actinopteri > Cichliformes > Cichlidae > Aulonocara > Aulonocara stuartgranti. The sequence goes on along the minus strand of NC_138954.1, from coordinate 17,908,298 downwards.
GATTCCTTGCCCTTGGCCCATTTTGTGTGAAGAACATATAAAATATTTTAAGTGGCTTCAAACTCTCACCGACCCACCCAGCCCTCACATGTTTGAGTCCACTGAACCGAAGGGTCATACAAGGCTAGAAGCACTTTCACCCTGTCCTCCTCCTAGATCACCTGCTATTAGCATTTCTGTGTAAATTTGGTCCGTGTGTCTGTGTGAGTGTGTGTGTTTATTGTTCTAAGGTGAATCTACCTTCACATCTCACCTACTATTGTTAAGTTGTTGCCATGGTTTAACTGTTGTAAATTTTAAGATGGTAAACAATACTGAGATATATAATCACAGCCCTAAATACACTCCATTTACTTTATATACAAACTAGTGTGGCTTCAGGGCAGTAACCAGCTAAAATAAACAAAACAGCAATGAACCAGTTAAACCTACTGTGCAATCCTACGACTGACTCCTTATCAAAGTGAAACTGGAAAAATGACAAAACAAACAAAGTCTACACAATCTCTTAGGGCAGCAGATCAGCACGTCCCTGTAAAAAATAAAAAGTAAATGAAAATTGCTGTATGGCAGTTGTAAACCTGAGTTAAGACTTGTATTGATAATAGCAATAACAAATTGAAATTTGGGTAACTGTCAATATTAGAGATATTTTTACCCAGAATCCATTTTGCAGAATATCGACTGCTGGATTTTTATTTGTGTTCTCGATCTTTATTGTCACAGTGTTAATGCCTTTGTGGATGTTTGGTTCTCCAAGCTCACCACTTTTACACTTTAAGAATTTAACGGGCAGTTTCTCAAAACATATTACCTGGAACCCTCCAAACCTCTTTGTTTTGCACAGTCTTTGTTTTTAATAAAATGCTGACTGGACTCGTATGATTCTCCACCAGAAGGACGACAGTTCCTGTTGTTGTCATGGAGCCTGCAATATAACAGTAATGTAGAAAATGTGTACATGTTGGCACACAGGAACAATTGCAATTACGAAGTGTCACCTACAGTGCCTCCTTCTTGATTCCATATTTTTTGCACACATGTCACAATTCCATGTTTCAGATCATCAATGTTGATTTAATGTTCGACAAAGATAATCTGAGTAAATACAATATCCTGTATTTTTTTTTGTTTTGTCTTGTATGTTGTTTTTCATTTATTAAGTGAAATATGTTATCCAAACCTGTCTGGCCCTGTGTGAAAAGGTAATTGCTCCTAAACAAAATAATTGGTTGGGGCAATTATCTTAGCACCAAGAACTGCATGCAGTCAAGCAACTAGAATAACTGGGATTGAGTCTTTCACATCACTGCGGAGAAATTTTGTCCCACTGTTCTTTGCAAAATTGTTTTTATTCAACCACATTCGAGGGTTTTCAGGCATGAATGGCCAATTTCAGTTGAGAAAGCTAAGACTTTGACTAGGTCACTCCAGTCAGAGATGGACTTGTTGATGCGTTTCAGATCATTGTCGTGCTACATAATACAAATGCACTTGAACTTTATGCAACAAAGTGACAAACGGACATTCTCCTTCAGGATTTTCTAGTACAAAGCAGAATTCATGGTTCCATCAATTACAAGAAGGCATCCGGGTCCTGAAGCAGCAAAGGAGCCCCAGACCATCACAGCATGGTCTCACCATATTTGACTGCTGGTATCATGGTTTTTCTGGTTTTTCTTAATTGTGTGTTTGATGCTAGATGTAAAAGAACTTAAACCTTCCAAAAGATACTTTTGTCTCGTCAGTCCATGGAATATTTTCCCCAATGTCTTTCCAGAAGATGTTTTTGGAAAATATGAGATGAGCCTTTGTGATCTTTTTGGTCAGCACTGAGTTTACCTTGGAACTTTCTCATGGATGCCATTTTTACTCAGTCTCTTTCTTATTGTTGACTCATGAACTCTGACCTTAACTGAGGCAAGTGAGGCCTTCGGTTCTTTAATGTTGTTCTGGGTTCTTTTGGGACCTCCTGGATGAGTAGTCGATGGACTCTTGGAGTAATTTTGGTCGGCCAGCAATTCCTGGGAAGATTCACCACTATTCCAGGATTTCTCCAATTGTGAATAACGGCTCTCACCGTGGTTCTCTGGAGTCCCAAAGCCATAGAAATGGCATTGTAAGACTTGCTGCTTCTTTAGGTGGTGAAACAATGTGTAGATTTTTGAGGTTTTTAGCATGCTTTACTTTGTCAGAGAGGGTTCCATTTAACTCTTTAAGACCTACCATAGAACCAAGTCCGTCAGAGCTTATATTATATTTTTACATGTTGTAGAGCCATTTTGGGGAGCATTTCAAGTTGATATACATCAATACAACCATTATAGCCCACATTTTAATAATATGTCTGCATTAAGTGCATAGTAATTACATAAATTGCAAAAATTTAAGAAGCTTATCCCTCAAAACTTTAAATACAAAAAAGTTGCACAAAATAGTTTCCCACCACAGGAAATTTATTTTAAGTGTCTTCATAGTTTTATTTTTGAAATACACCAATTTTTATATACTGCAGGAAAAACGAAAATGAATATTATAATGCAAATTTGCAAAAAAAAATAAACAGCATATGCATCAAAATAAACTGTTTCCAGCAGTGCAATATGAGTCCTCAGCATCCCAGAAACGACACAGAAAGTCATAAAGTCAAACATAACTTAAAAACACCAGTATAGGCTCATAAGGCCCTGATGAGTAAAAAGCTACATTTCAGCAAAATGATGTCACTTTTGGTTTCGGGCAGGTCATGGCGGACATGCGATAGTTTGCGCTGATGGACGTAGGAAGTGTTACGAACAGCTGATCGGCTCGGCAAAGCGTGTTTCTGGAATATTATGTTTTTGTTGCTGCCAGTGCTTTTTATGCAGTTTTTGCAAAGCTATATGTGGAAGGAAACTGTGACCTAGGACAAGCTGATGGCATAAGATGTAAGTACAACTCCTCCGGTTTCATATGCAAAAAAAATTATTGCGCTAGCTTACGTGGTTGCAGTGCTACCGGGATTTAAAAATAGTTAGCAAAACGGAGCGTGCCCGCTCCAACCGGCTTTAAAGGGTTAAGGGATTTGCTGCTCTTCGTCTCAGGATCCGTAGCTATATAAGTTCATATCACTGTGCCATTTGGTGTGTTCTCTTTGACAATGAAGCGGATCGAAGGAGCAGAGAATTCTGGGCCTTCATTGGTGACACTGACATTCACAGGGATGGATTGCCAACTGGCACTGCTGCCATTCAGCGGTGCTTGATTTTGTGCTGTGATCTGAAGCTGCACATTGTTGGTCTTCTCATAATCTAATGGCTGAAAAAAAGAAAGACATTTAAAAGTTCATGAATATAAATTAGTTTTATAAAGGCGGACTTTCCGTTAAATGTGATCCATGATCCATGTAAAATGCTACTACCAACATTACTACAACCATTCGCACTCACATTCACACCTAGTGGCAATTTGGATTATCCAATCAACCCATCCCCACAACTTGCATGTCTTTGGACGGTGGGAGGAAGCCGGAGTACCCGGAGAGAACCCACGCAAACATGGGGAGAACATGCAAACTCCACACAGAAAGACCCCGGCCTGATGGTGGAATTGAACTCAGGACCTTTTTGCTGTGCAGCAACAGTGCTAACCACCTTGCCACCGTGCTGCCCCGTACTAAAACATTTGACAGATTTTCGAGCGCCGTGTACCGCATAAAATCGTTTCGAGGTCAGTAAACACAACCAGAATTCATACATAAGTCCCACAGGATTATAAGGGGCACTGTCGATTTTCAGAAAAATCAAAGGATTGATTTTAAGTGTCCCGTATTTTCCAAAAAACACGGTAATAACGACAGACCAAAAATAGTGCTTTGTTGTGTCTCGGATGGACGAAAGCTAAACCAGTTCCACACCACTGAAGTTGCAGCATTTTTACAAACCAATTCTGGTTCATCCGTTTCATTCAACGATTTGCTTTCGCCGCCATGCTTTTTCCGACGTGTGGGTATGAAAACAAAGGCACTGCGCATGCGCGTTTTACCCATATTCTATCGCGATATTTCATTTTTCTATCGTTGCCCAAAATTATACCGGTATTACCGTGAAGGGTATGATATAGCCCAGCCCTAGCGCCAAATCACAACAACAGTCGCCTCAAGGCGCTTTATATTGTACCGTACAATAATATAAGATTGTTATAATGATAATAACAAATTTAATAAGAAGTCAGTCTCACCTTTGAGACGTACAGAAGCCCTTCATTTGTTTGGGGGTCAGTAACAATCCTGAAATTTCCATTTTCATTTCCTTGAGTAATGACAAACTTTGATATCCAGTTTGGTGTGTTTATCAAATCTTTATCTTGAACTGGAATCCGAAGTAGAAGTTTTTCACTTTCATTCTCTTGCACAGCGACATCATACTAAAACAGTGAGGATGTTATGTTATCAGACAACAAATGTTCTTGAAAATTAAGTACAAAAAAGTCCTTAAAACGATTATTGTTCAACAAATATGATTTCACTTATTCAGCCAGATTACATACTGACAGTTTTTTCAAACACTTACAGATGTTTTCATGAAGGTTGGCGGGTTGTCATTGATGTCACTCAGAACAATTGTTGCTGTTGATGTGGCAACCAGACCACTTGGTGCACCATTCATATCCTGGATTTGTACAACCACCAAATGGTTGTCTTTTAACTTAAAAAGAAATGTTGCAAAATATCATAAGGAGAACATGTCAATGCTATTGTCATTTAAATAAAGTTCACAGGTTTCACTGATGCAGAAGCAGTGCTCACCTCTCTGTCTAGGGTGTTGTTTGTTGTTGAAATGACACCTGTTTCCGCATGAATGGCAAACATGTCTGTTCCAGTTAGGAGTGTATACCTAATCTTCACATGGTCGGTGCCAATTTGGTCTTTGTCGGTTGTATTCACCTTTCCCACCACAGTCCCTGTATTGGAAACCACGATCATTTAGAGCAACTGCACTGAGGCCAAACACCACAGATTTATCTGTTACTCTATTTTGCTTTTCTCACCTACACTACAGTGCTCAGGAACCATAAACTGTAGAAGACCTACAAACTCCGGTGGATTGTCATTTACATCATCTACAACCACTTTCAATGGCAGATTCTCATCTGTCTCCTTGTTTGTGACCGTGTCCCAAGAACGCACCACAAACTATAAACAAAAAAGACAAACGTGTAAGCAAAGTTAAAGGCAAAAACATTATAAGACATATATAAATTGTGTCACTTCCAGGTTTGAGTGAACAATATAAAAAAAATGCGTAATAGAGAATCAAAACTCAAAACTAACAAGTTGACAATCTGTCATTATTTTATTTAATGATAAATCGTTCTTTTTGAATGACTGCTGAACAATAATGCAACTGACTAAAAACCTTAAATCATTTTCATGTTCACACTCACACTATATACTGGGAACGCCTCACGGTCCACTGCTTTGAGCAAGAACAGATCCCCTGTGTCTCTGTCCAGTCTGAACACTCCAGTTGGATACTTATTGAATCCTTCTCCTTCGACAGTGTAGAACAATTTATATCTGGCTGAGGTATCTGACACCAGCTACAGGAGAAACCAAATAAAACACACATATTAAAGAAAACAAAAACAACAAAAATTCTGTTATTCAATTTTCATAAAGCAGCCTACTGTGAGCTCTTTCAGCTCGTAGCGTTTTTAAATAGATCAAAACTGTAGACAGTTCCCAATCTGACATGCTGGTAATGTAACTTAAAAAAGAACATCAAAGGAAATAATCACTGAATTTAATTAACAGGCGTGACTCCTGAAATAATCAGATAATTTGAGGGGGGAAGTGAGAAAAGAGAACAATGTGTACTGAAAATAAACATTTGAATAGCACAGTGCTTATAAATGATATGAATTATACATTTAATTTACCCTTTCAATTAGTTTTGGATAGGGTCCTACGTAATTCTCCACTACGGTGAGGTTCGGAGGTGCCCAGCGTCTTTTAGATCGAATCAGGAATCCTTGGCCTCGTTGCTGTGACATTCCAACAAGTTAGGATATGTTAGAAAAAAACGCATCGTGCTTTCTGAGCTGTATAAACGGCTCACAATATGCAGTTGTCTTACATGTTTTGTCGGCATTGTACTGCGGACAAGGTGAACTTTCATCTTACTTTCCGGTCTACTATTGTCCTGAGCGCACACAAAAAATGTCCGTCCTCTTTCTGCCACTGAGACAGACGTTAAAGCTACCACTGCTCCATTACTGTTTATTGTAAAACTCGGGTCCTTCACAGTTAACAGCGTTGATTTGGCATCACAGCCGACGGTTTCAACTGAAAACCGAGAAAGGGAAAGTTAAAAAGAGCCATAAAACACAAAACAGTCGGCCTACAACACTTTTTCAAAAAAAAAAAAAAAAAAGTAAGCAGAGCAGCACCTTTTGCTACTTGGTATTCAGGTGGAATTGTTTCAGGTACAATTACGTAGAGAGACCTCGGGAGAGAGCACGACTCCACACAGGACAGGATCTGAAGGTGAAAGTGAGTTTCAAACGGGCTTGTCGCATTTAAATGTTGTTAATGCTTCTGGGCATTAACATTTTTGCTATAGCAAACAGCACTGACAGAAGTAACAGACAGCAAGCATTAAGAGAAATGTATTGTAGGCGAGACTGAGGATGACTGCAGCCCTTTGTGTATATGCAATTACGGCTCACAGAATATTTGTGCTGGGATTGTTACATATTGACATTAAAAATAGCCTTGTGTATCAACTACAAATTGGCAATATTTATCAGTATATCACAATTATAATTCAGTTCATTTCCCTCTCACAGCGATAATGCTTTTATCACCGACTGTCTTGAAAAGCTGAAAAATGAGTAGTACAGGGAAAATGTAGTTATTTGTTATCCGTAGGATAGCTTTAACACTTTTTAATATGATTTTACAATCCTCCCTACCCCAGTCATGCATACTTAAAACTAGTTGTAGCAGTATAGTGGTTTAAAGTTAGCATAGTTGGAATGCCTTAAATTTTACCTAAGACGTGGCTCTTTAAAAGAATACAGGTTACACGACTTAACAAGTATCAGTACTAATCAAAGTAGACAAGTGATGAAATAAAATACTGGAAATCATCGATTTTACTGTAAACTCTGAATTCTTCTTCACACAGCTTTGCAATTTCACTTGCAAGGTCAGAGTGAGTTTTCGTACATGAAACTAATTACATGTTAGGTAATCCCTACTTACTTAGCTTTTGCGTTGAACCTTTGTTATAATACCCATGGTCATCCCTAACAGTGGAATAAAGAAAACTAGAAACACTTACCAACATTAGGCAGGTGCTGGAAATAAAACATTTTGCCATTTTTGAATAAAAAACAAGGAGCTTTGTCACTTGTCTGTGCCCCCGCTTCTAACAGGTGGTCATTTATCAGCTGCAGTATCTGTTGCAACAAGTGAAATTTCAAACAAGCACAGTACCTTTGGACTGTGCTCCTCATTGCCAACTGTGAAAAACAACTCCTCCCAAAAGTTCCAAATATTTTTACGATATATATATATATAGTTTTTTCCCTGAAACATTACTCTTTTACTGCAATACACAACTAAAAATGTAATTTTCCCTTGCTACAAAAACACGTGAGACATGTTGCATTTATCAAAGTGACCAGGTCTCCAAAAAAGTAAATGTGAGCCAAACACTGTATTTGTGTCTGCCAATGTGGGACATGTCAGAAATGACAGGGGGTGGACAGTTTGGTGTCCAAATTAAAAAATAAAAAGGATATATATAAATGTACCAGTATACCAGATTTGTATTTAGCATGTAAAGGTCAAATAAACGATGGTCAACTCCTTTGCTAAGTAAGGGTAAAGTGAATTTGTTCTTGTGGTCTCATTTGATACTCTTTATATACCCCTCTATTTTTTTCTAGTTGCTTAACTGTCTGGGAACCATCATTGGACTTCAATATGCATCCATAGACTATCAGTGTACTTCTTTTCTTGGTCTCATCCTCCCCACATGCTGTTTAAACCAGTGTTCTGTGTTTCCCCTTTAATTTCCCAGTTTGGTGTCTTTGTTTCATATTTTCTGTAAGCTCCAGCAGTAAAGCTGTGTTTTTTTAGTTTAGTTCTGCTTCTGAGTCTTGCATTTGGATCCATATTATACAAAGCAGGACACTGTTGACAGTGCAGTTACATCAGATCACCCCATGCATTTTGCATATGAATGCATCAGTACAAAGCAATAGTAATGGTCTTATAACACTATGGCATGCTACAAGTATAGGCGCTTGAAGAAATACTGGTCTGTCTGCTTGTTTGTGGTGGCTTATCTCAGGTCTACAGAGACTGACCCCTGCTTGCTCCTCCTCTCTTGACTGCAGCTCTACTGTGTAGGAGGAACAAACTTGAGCTCCACTCTGAACACCACAGGAATTTGATCTGAATGAAGCCTGGTGTGGGGGAGACTGTGTAACCACAGCGAAACACTCATTATCTCTATAAACTGTTGATAAAAGTAAAGCAGCAGAAACACTGGCCCTACGTCATTTAAAATACGTCCAGTTCAGAAATACTCTACTGGCTTGACCTTGTTTATGAAAGCATTTTGAAGGCAGGATATATGGGCCTGCAACAGGAAAGGTGAGAAAAATGTCAGGAAGACTTTTGGTGGGAGTCATGGGCGTGGACATAATGAAAGTGCTTACCGCTTTAACGCTTTACCAGCAAATGCAAAACAGACACAGCAAAATACCATGTGATTTTATTATATAAAAAAAAAGGTTAATTATCGCTGTGCTCAGGCTTCTGTGTGTTTACAGAATTTAGAGTCTAAGCGAGCCTGTGTGGAAGAAACCTATTGTACTTTTGGTTATTCAGCCGGTCTCCCTATTTCTGACTACTTTTTCCCTACAGTATCCTGGTAAGATTAGTCATAACAGATGTTTTTACATTCTAAAATAACCAACTTTTTGCTTTTGCTGAGTTGTGCAGTTTGGAGAAACCGAAAATGTGAACTTTCTCTGAAATATTTTCAGCCATTTTTCTCACTTCCGATTAAATTCACCCAGTGTCTTTTCTGTCATTAAAACATGTCTTCATCCAGTTAGCTCTTCTAGTTTGAACACGTCAATTGCAAAATGATGACGAAGAAATCTCCTTGTTTGTTTGCCAGGATTCCACCCAAATGCTGCAGGGCTGAGACCAAATGTTTTGAGAAGCAAAGTTTTAAAGGTACCGAGTGCTAGCACTAATTGAACAGCTCACTTTGCAACAGTGACACACATGTCCCCGAGGTAAGAAAGTTCTTCAAATCCACCTAAAACACCTACCACACCCAGCTTTCATCACCCTTTGGATGAGTGCCAAATGAGGCATTCACGTCATGTGTAGGAGAGAAGTATTCAGGTGAAACTAGATGCTTAAGAGGATTGAATCACTAATACTAGTGTATTATTACTAACAACTACGTGTTTGGGAGTGTGTGCTGGACAAACTGAAGAATGTGAGGTGTCATAATCAAAAATGTTCCTCAAAGACTGTCACATGTGTCTGCTTAAAAAGTTGAACTAGCCTTTGTTCATAAGGACTACTAAATTAAACAATTATTTGGTCATTATCTAAGATAGAACCTTTATTAGCAGGTATTAGCACCCTCAGACTTTTTATGATGTTTTTTGTCATAAATCATGACACAATCGAAACCATCCACCTCTGTGTTGTGTTTTTAAATGCTCACCAAGAAAGGTATTACATAAATTTTAGTCTTAATTAAAAGAAAGAAAGAAAAATTTTTGTAATTTTTGTTTTGTAATTCCAGTATTATCAGAAACATGTCTGATTCATTCGTTAATGCAAAATAAGTAATCCGATTAAATTCCCATTGTACTGTCGCAACACGCCTTGACCATTCAGGATAAACCTTGCGTGTAGCCTGGCAACCAAACTGTGAGTGTGCCAACAGCTAGTCGAGCTGGGAACCCAGAAACTAGCGGTGCACTCTTTAGGAATTTCACGGGCACTGGTAAAGTTTTTCATATAAGTGGGAAAGCACGATAGCCAAAAGGACTGTGATACATTTTTAGGTGCACAAAAAAGGAAAGAAAATAAAAAAGAATGTAGTGTGGAAGTGGAAATGTAAAATTGCAGTTTTAGATGGTCAAACGTGAATAGTTTGGATTCACGCGGTCCATTTTGGAGACTTTCATATTGTTTTTCATAACAAACAATGGGCTGCTCGGAGATATTACAGACCAGAACAAAATGGACATAGGACTCCACCTTTCTCCGCCTGCTATCAGCAGTCATGAGTAACCTGAGTGGGGGGGGGAAGAACCGCCCAGCGCTGTAAAACTTCGTCCTACCCCTCGGACGGTCAAAGTGTAAACGCAGTTAACAATAGGCTGCAGATGCAGTCAAACTGAAGCCGAACTCTTACTCGAGGATTGACAACGTTTTGTTTTATTTCTAGACGCGATGGGATCACTACTGAAAAGCAGCATTTTTATTCTCCTGGCGTTCTTTCAAGCTGTAAGTAACACATTCAGTACGTGCAATGTATTGCTACGCATTTAGTGTCGAATGGAGAAAAGCGGATCTATACAGGTGTGGCTCTGGCTTGTGGTGTGTATGTGAGCGCTAAAGATGCCGAAGATGATATGTCCTTAATCTTCCTGTTAAAAAAGAGAAAGAAAAAAAGAGAAGCGTTTTCATCACTTTTATCACTTTTATTCGAAAGTCACAGGACAGTTCATTTGGTTTATTTCGCCATACGGGACGTGGGAGGAAAGTTTCGGGGAACAAAGTCTTAATCAGGTCCACTTGTAAGGCAGACGTAATGATTCATTATTAGATATTCTGCTACATCATAACACAGTGGGAATAATGTGCAGCAAGTGGGGTGGACTTCACATTAGATAGATAGATAGATAGATAGATAGATAGATAGATAGATAGATAGATAGATAGATAGATAGATAGATAGATAGATAGATAGATAGATTTGTATAATAATGTCCCTTTTCCTCGCTTTTTGTTCATTTGCAGCTTGTTCCTGTGGGAGCAGAAGGAAATGGACGACTGCTGCACAGGCAGAAGAGACACTGGATCGCACCGCCCCGAAAGCTAATTGAGAACTATGATTACACCGGCCTTGATTGCATTGCTAGAGTGTGTATTTATTTTCTGAAGAATTCCATTGTAAAATTAATGTTTTTCATCTTACAAATATAAATATACATATTTATATGTATATTATTTTCCACAGTCATACAAATATATTTTTTTATGCTGGCAAAGCAACAGTTTAATGTGTTTTAATGTATTTTACTGTGTGAAACAAATCATTTTCAAAAGCTGCATGTCCTTCAGCCACCTTTGCTTTTCACTTACTTGCCTTTAACAAGCATATGTGAGAGTTGCTTCAGAGGCAGACACTGGCAGACTGCCATGTTCATAATGAGTCAGTTCAGACACAGAGACAAATGACAGATACTGCTTTGTGTGCTGCTTTTTTTTTACACAACCCTGTTTATTGTTCTAAAGTGTATTAATCTTCATAACTCACCTACTAATGTTAAGTAACGGCAGAGTTTAACTGATGTATGCACAGATGGTCTCAAAGCAGTCTGAATGAGAACCTGCAATATTTGTCATGCTTATATTTATCATAAATATATTCTACTATAATTATGATTTTAAAAATACAACTTTTTAAATATATGGTATAATATGTTCAGTAAATGTTTTCTTACGTTGTTAACTGAAGGTTTTGGCCTTCCAGATGGATTCATTCTGTTTGTGTATCTGAATTTCAGATTCGCTCTGATAAGGACGAGTATGCGAAGATGCTCTACTATATAACAGGGCCTGGCACTGACCAGGACCCTATTGGTAGATTTCGTATTAACCATAGCACCGGCTGTTTGAGAGTCTATTCCATTCTGGATCGAGAGGAGATTGCCTTCTATCGTGTAAGAGTCAAATCCTCTTTATAAAGAGCCATGAGTTACAAAGTGAATCAGTTTTTAATACAGTTGTGCTTTATAGTTAAGAGGTGTGGCAAGATACACCAATGGGACCCAGGCTGAAAACTACATTGACCTTAATATCACCGTTGATGATGAGAATGACAACGCGCCAGTCATTCAATTACAGCAATTTGGATATGTCAATGAATCTAGTCGATCAGGTATGTTAAGATTTGTTTGTGTCTTTTTTTATTTGATGGATCACAAAAACAATCCTGTCCTTAACTGAATTCATTTACCGGAGTTGCTATTTTTCATTTACCTTCGATTTCCTAGGTGTTGTTATCATGAAAATAATCGCTACTGATGCCGATGATGAGAGAACAGAGAATGCCCAGCTCTCATACAGCATTGTTGAGCAGGCTAACACAGCTGGGTTGTTCTGGATGAACTCTCGCACTGGAGAGCTCATGGTTCAAAGTACCTCACTGGATCGGGAGGTGAGCTCATTTATGACCTTTTAGGTATTGTGAAAATCATCTTGTGCCTCTACAATTATTTAATGGAAAAGCTTGCAACTCACAAGACTGTAGTCAAATCAGTAACAGTATGTAGATTTTGTCACAGCCCCCAAGTTCATCGTTATAGTACGACCTCATATTATAAACGTAATTTGTAAGAAATTAGTCAAATTTTATTCACCACACTGCATGTACATATTCCAACATATTCATCTGTGAAATAATCATTTCTAACTTTTGTTTTTAGAAACAAGATACATATAAGTTAATGATTAAAGTCTGTGATTTAAATGGACGCCCAGGAGGACGAACGTCAACTGGAGAAGTTGAGATCCGACTTCTCGACATAAATGACAACATTCCAACGCTGGAAAAAGAAATAGTAGGTCTTCCACCTTTACCACATCCAGCCCATCTATTCTTGTGTAAAGTTTTTCTTGTTTTTTGTTTTCATAGTGGTCAACAGTAAGCTTTTTTCAAAAACAGTTGTTGTTCATGTGCACTTTATTTGCAGTATGAAGGGCGTATTGAAGAGAACACTGTCGGTGTGGAAGTTATGAGGATAAAAGCCATTGATATGGACCTAATTCACACAGACAACTGGCTGGCTGCTTTCCAAATTGTTTCAGGCAATGAGGGAGGTTATTTCGATATCACTACGGATGAAAAAACCAATGAGGGAATTATCATGGTTCGGAAGGTAAAGAGTGCTGTGTAAATTAGAGGTAAAAGGAAAAATGTGTTTCGACCAGAAGAGTCAAAATTCATGGATTACCCTTTTATATACAGGCTCTCGACTATGAGGAACTGAAGGTGATGAACTTGCGTGTCATGGTTTCCAACAAAGCAGCGTATAATTTTGGCAGCAGTCAGTCTGTGACAGGGGCAACAGGTATCAAAACCTACCCAGTCACAATTAATGTGGTCAATCAGAAGGAGGGACCTCGTTTCCAACCAAGTGTAAAAGTGGTGACTGTCTCAGAGGAGTACACATCCACCTCCCTCAGCAAAATCATAACTAATTACGCTGCTATTGACACTGACACACAAAAGATTGCCACCAACGTGAGGTACAGTTAAACTGAAAGTGTCGCCTGCGCATATATCAACCGATTCTTACACTGAATATGAAAAGTTTATTTTTGTTCTTACATTAATTTACGTGTGTTCTTCAAGGTATGCCAAACACCGTGACATTGACAACTGGTTGATTATCGATGAAAAGACAGCAGACATCAGGCTGAGTAAACTCCCTGACCGAGAGTCCGTGCACTTGATCAATGGAACATATTACGCAGAAATTATATGCATCAGCAATGGTGAGTTCTGTTAACACGGCAGCAAACATCAGTCTAATCAGGAGTAATATCGTACCCAACAGATTAATATTGATCTTACATTCCACTGGCTTTCAGATCTGCCCTCAAAAACTGCTACGGGGACCATAGCTATTCAGGTGGAGGACTTCAATGATCACTGCCCAAGACTGACCTCTAAAACTCAGACCATGTGCCTTCAGGATAGCGTGATCTATGTCACTGCTGTAGATGAAGACCACTTCCCCAATTCATCACCATTTGAATTTACTGTGGTTGAAGAGAGCACCACAGGGAAGTGGAGAGTGGAGCATTTTAATGGTAATGCCATGTAAACAATCACTGTACGGCAAAATCCAGCAAACGCTTGTTAGATCAACCGTCTGAGCTTCCTTTGAGAGTAAAGGCATTTATGGACAAATTGTATATTGTGTTTTAGAAAAAAAATTGTTTCTTGCTATTTTTTTAAGCATTTATTTTGAGTGTTATCCATGTGCACTTCCTTACACATTGCAAGACAAAAAGTAAACACTTTGTGCAGTATTTTTTTCTTAATTTACTAATTTATTTCTTCAGAAACTACAGTCATTCTGCGAGAAGAAAACTATGTGTGGCCTGGCGTCCACAAAGTGACACTGAAGATCACAGACCAGCAGGGAAAGTCATGTGCTGATGCTCAGATAATAGATTTGACTGTATGTACCTGCAATAAAAACACCAAATCCTGTGTGTCGCGCTCTACGTCGACTGCAACTTTTGGAGCTGCGGGTATTCTGCTGATGTTGCTGGGACTGCTGCTGCTGCTTTGTGAGTAGAGCCCTTGTTTGAGGATTTTACTCTTCCTATTTTATGGGGGGGGGGGTGTTCTCCATACTTTCACTTAAAAGGTTGCCTAATCGTACATGTTGTAGCAGGCCTAGAGAGACTGACTAATGTGAGTAGTTGTGTCACGCACAGATGCCGGTTTTTTCATAAATACATTCCTTTCCTGTTAAATCTGTTTATTCAGTTAAAGTAATTCATTGATTATTGGACTTAATTTGACCTAATCAGTCGAGCCTATTTTGATCTAGTGGAAAATGTGCCTGTTTTTCAGTGGTGCCTCTCCTGTTGCTCTTCTGCCTGTGTGGGAGTACAGCGGCTATCGGCGATTTCAAGTCTATTCCATACGACACAAAGCAACAGCTGATCTCATATCACACTGAGGGACAGGGAGAAGACAAGGTATTACTGTAGTTTTGATGTGTGCAGGCACCTTCAACTCTGAACGTTTGATAATCAAATTTATCTGACTGGATCCCACACTTCTCTTGCAGGAGGTTCCTCTTATGCATGTCCCAGTGGAGGTTGATGGTGGTGCAGTGACTAAGGATGTCAACATGTTTGAGGGACATGGATACTTTGGAGGGCTGGCTGAGTTAGGAGGAGGAGCAGGTGGAAGAGGGCCCTATAAAGGCAGTGCTATATACACATCCAATATGACAGCTGACAACATGAACCTGTACAACCAGTACAAATACTCCAGTGGACAGAATATGGACTTCCTGAATACAGGAACGATGGCCAGACAAGATATGAATTTCTCTCAATACAGAGGTGGGGCATGGGATGGCATAGCTCTATCTGAGGAATTTCTATGGGACTACTATTCAAGAGTAAGTGATCCCTAAGTTAAGTTGAAATTGCAGTCTTTCAGGTCAGATAAAGACATTATGTCTGAAGCTGTAATATATTCTTTTTCATCCCCACTTCTTTGCAGAAATCCGATCATGCTGCACAGCAACCTCAGGTGAAGGACAGTATGCTGATCTACAACTATGAGGGACAAGAGTCGCTGGCAGGTTCTGTAGGCTGCTGCAGCCTTCTTGAAAATGATGATGATCTTGCATTCCTTAATGACCTCGGGCCTAAATTCAAAACCCTGGCTGAGATTTGCCAGGGGTCAACCATGGTCACTGAATCTGTAGATGTGGCAGTTTCTTCCACTCCAGTCAGACCCGTCTCTCCTTTCAGGCCTTCCACATCCACACACACACATGTCCGTAGTCACACAGAAACCATCAGGGACAGGGATCGCGTCAATATTAACACCCTAAATACCTCCAATGTATCATCCGGCTCTTCTACCGTTATCCAGGAGGAACGTATCACTGGGAGAGCACAGAGTTCAGCAACTCTTCCCAATGTACACGTCCAGGACAACATAGTGATTCCCAGTCAGACACTGCTCATACAGCAACCTGCTATGTACTATGCTGCTACGCCCATGTACGTAGTCGAGTCCAAGCCCCAAGTAATGCTTGTGGCAGGAGGCACGCAGCAGGCAGTGGGTTCAGTAGGCCAAGCTGGGCTAGGTCATGGGCTGGTGCAAGTTGGTGGCCTCCAAAGTTCCCAGGGTGTGGTACTTGTCGATAGACAGGGAGGAATGGGTGAAGCAACAGGGCAGGCAGCACAAGGACTTTCACGAGGAACCATCTCCAGGTCTAGACAACTATTAGTGGTGGAGAATGGATCCTCAGGAGGGGAGCAAGGTGTGCATTTAGCGCAGGGCGTTGTGCAGACTGGACAAAGGTCTGCAGAGCAGGGCTTTGAAGTCCGAAGTGTGCCAGTGAAAGCTCAGGGTTTTTCAGTGGGGTCGCACAGTTCTCTAGGGTCAAATGAGGAAGCTAAGCTGACAGTCACACCCAAGTCACATGGGACCAAGAGAGTGGTTGTGCAGCAGAAAAAGGTCTTGGTGACAGAGAGAAATTTGGAGTCTAGTTCAAGAGCTTAGAGCAACCATTTTCTGTAGCCTCGCTACAAATATTACTCCTGTTTTGACATGTAATGATATACTGACTGGACTGGAATGTACTACAGTACATCAACATGCTGTATTTCTATTAATGCAGATTATTAATTGCGTTATAAACTGGAGTTTGGTCTGCTTGACCTAAAGTCTTATACTGTAGGTTCTCATCCACCGACCTGAGAAGTTAGTATGTAATACAGACTGTAAGGTGCACTTAGCCATCAGAGGCTGGAATTTCAAACTGAAACTAGTTAAAATAACATCTCCTCTTTTTCTATACCAAGCTTGTATTTGTTTTGAATGATATGTCAAAATTCAGTTCTGTCAACAGCAGGGAAATACAATACAGTGTTGACTATAGAGAGGAAAAAAAGGGTAACATTTCTACACAGTCTTACATGACTTGTGTTATTAGAACCCAACCGAGGGAAAAAAAACAAAACACTGAGTGCACTTAACAGACCTATATGTGCTACATTTTTTCAGGTACAAAACTAATATGGCTTCGGGGCAGTAAAACAACTAGTCCTAAACCAGTTTTACGTAAACTTTACTTTCTCTTTTTAAAGGACACAAAGTAAAAACAAGTCTACACCCTTACCTTGGGCAGCAATAGCTGTCAGATCATTGCATCTCCTGTCTATTCAGCCTGCCAAGCTGCTATAGGAGCAGGAACTGCTGCACTGTTTTTAAGTGGTTACGGTACTGAATTAGTCAATAGCCAGAAATCACATGCATGAACTTGATATTCAATTAAAGCGCAACAGATAGGTCTAAACAGATACATCCACACCAAAAAAAACACAACGTGAGCGCTATAAATCATAGTAAAGCCTTTTTGCAATGAAAATTCCCACACAAGAGTGTTCTCTGCTTAGCGATAATTTTTTAACATATAATGTATATATAATTAGTCTTCAAACGAACACGGTTTTTCGCAGAGGGAGAGGCTGTAGATTTTTCATTTATCTTTAAAGGCTGTCAATATTAGATTTATTGCACAGACTGATGTATTATTTTAGTGTGTTGTGATTTTTAAGGTGCTTAATTTGTACATTGGTATATTTGTTTAGCCATGACTAAAGTTGTCGTGCTAACTGTTAGATCGTTCGCCTACTTCATAATGTGTTCAGAAGCTGTACAGAAACTAGATAAATACTGAGTGTGCTCAAATAACACATCCTCTATTTGAATTGTTGCACTATTTTTATATTTTTCCTGAAAGTATGCATTTTTTATATATATATATATAAGTATTAATTCCATGAGATCTAAGTGCCAAAGCTGAAGAAATGTGTTTTGTGGGATCATTACCAGATTGATTTTGTGTGTGTGTGTGGCTGTGTGTGTGTGTAATGGGATGGGATGAGCTTGCCAGTTTAATGCTGCTGTTCTTGCTACTGACCTGTATTTTTAAACCTGCTTTCTAAAATGCTGTAAGAATATAGCAGTGCAGTGCTAATCCACGGGGATAATGAAGATGTTTTTATTTTAAGGGGTTTTTCAACTTGTATCACAATAAACTCAAACAGAAAAGAATCTGCTTGACACTTTTTACTTTCTGATTTCACACATGACACGATTTATCGTACATCTTTGAGTTAAAAAAAAGTTAAGAACTATGTTTCAGAAATTACTTGCATATCACCCTAACTGTTCTTTTTACAACATTATAAGCTTTTGGATGTCATGTGATATGCAAAATTATACTATTTGCCAGATAGAATGAAAATGAGCATTAATTGGTATTTCATTGTTATTGTTAAGTTATTTATATAAACATATTTGTAATATATTTTATTATATATTTCATATATAAACAATTTAGTTTCAGATTCTTTGGTTACATTTGAAAATGTTTATACAATAGTAAACATAAATGGAAGTCCTTATTTAAATCTGACCATAAGCTGATATAATATTTCTACATAGTTTGTTAATTGAAAGAGACAGTGTATGTAAAGCAATTCTTCAAAGTTAAAAACTTTTTTTTCCCAATAATGTGTTTTAAGCATATGGCTTGGTGATCACCAACAAATTAACTGCATATTTGCATGTCAACTAAAACATGCCACAGGTAGAGACGTTAAAATGTAAGCATTAGCTTCAGGGTTTTCCAACCCGACAGGAGTGTTTCTGCATAGAAGGGATACAACAGGTTTCTCTGTGGTTGACTGACAAAGGTTCATTCATGCTTCACATAAACAGAGGAGAAAGTAAAGTAGAAACTCAGGTTTCAGTTACTGATAATGCAGGAACAGCGCTTTCCTTTTTTTGTGTCTTTTTTTCCCTTGGAGAAACAAAGTAAGCATTATATGCTCGCTATCTGTGAAGTGCACAAAGTAAGAGGGTGTTCTGCCTTTAGCTCAAATTTCAGATAGCAGTCTGTCCGCATAGGGTGTCTGGGTGTTAATGCTTGACCGACTGAGCTAGTGTGTGGTATGGAAACAAACAAACAGTAGTTACAACTTCAAATGTGTCATTAAATGTCAGGAATAGTAATCAAATTAAGAAAACAGTACTGTTCAATAACTTCAAGTGCTAGAGAATACATTAGCATCACAGAGGCTGCTCAGCTGCACAGGGGACAGATCACAGCCTGTCAAGTATGTGTATTTGAGAAGCCGAGGCTCAGTTTATCCATATTGAATGTGGGGAAGCATTGTTTCGAGCTCTCAGAGGGTTCTTGACGTATGGCCTTTTTGATGTGGAAGAAGGCAGCTCTTGTTGCCACTGAAATCCAAAATTGGCATTAACGTTATAATCATTAAACATGTTTTTTAAAATTATCGGGGGTTGTTTTGTTTACTTCCCAAAATAAAATGTAGTTGTGATACATAGTTTATTCAACAGTTCCAACCGTCTTTTTTAAACCCATTTAATGTTTTGTTTCTGGCGACAATGTACTGCTTTGTTTCTTTGCTCCTCTGTGGACAGAAGTGGATCACTTGCAAAGTTTTTCTTTTCAAACCTCAGTCTGAGCTGTCAACATACAAAGCATTAAAGTAGACACAGCTCTGAGCAACTTTGCTAATCAACTTTTCTTCTTTTGTGACATACAAGAAAAAGGTGGCTCAATTTATGACCTGTAATTTGTAATTTGGCCCCATGTAAGGTAATCTGACTAAAAGCTTGTAACGAGCCAGATCTGTTTCTCAGTCATAAAAACAACTTCCTTGTTTTCTTTCCTTTGGGATAACTGGTTCAGAGTAGTATTCTGTGTTATTCCCTGGATGATTTACCCAAAATAAAATTTTTATTTATTGACATTCTGTCTGTCTCCTTTTTTTCTCTCTCTCTCCAATGGAAAATTTTGGATTCACAGTTCAGACTAGGGTGTGTCAAGAAGCATAAAATATTTTAAAAATTTAAAAAACTTTTCACGCACTTTGAAAGGTGTGTGTGTGAAAGTCACAACCCTGACATGTTCCTTTGATATTACGCATTATAGTGTGAGATTATCAGCGATCACTGTGTGCTTTGAAATTATTTTTTAACCTTTCCTTTGTGCACTGTACAGGCTGTTTATTCGCTGTTGCTGGGAACCTTCCTACTTGGGCTGGGCTTCTTTGTCGTTGATTGGATGGGTGGCAATCTGATACCTGCTTGCAAAACAAGGCAATAGATCAAGATGTCATGATCTATGTGGGTTGTACATATTTCGACGTAGCTTTTGCACATTATGTACCTTTGAAAAAAGAAACCTGACAAGACGTACAGACTGGATCTTTTATTAGAGACATGAGGAAAAGAATGCACATTTGAGTTATTGTTACAAAACTGTACTTGCTTGTTGACACTGACATAGCATGACTTGGATAACTTTAGATTCTAACACCATTCACTGTCGTTGTCAGTAAAGGCTATATTTATATTCAGCGCAATATAGGCTAAACAAGTATAGTTGACCATAATCTGCACACCACAACATTTATTGAAATCAGCATCCCTAGTGTACATCTTGTGGTCTCATTGCACTCCAACAGCTGTTATTATTAGGAACTGGCTCGTTGTGTTTTAGAATCAGTGGTGAACATCATGGCGGACTTCTTCATCATCCTCCATTTCATCTTCTTCGTATTCACCCATTTCATCAGCGGTGGCATCCTGGTACTGCTGATACTCAGACACAAGGTCATTCATGTTGCTCTCGGCCTCAGTGAACTCCATCTCATCCATTCCCTCCCCTGTGTACCAGTGGAGGAAAGCCTTGCGGCGGAACATGGCGGTGAACTGCTCTGAGATCCTCCTGAACAGCTCCTGGATGGCGGTGCTGTTGCCAATGAAGGTGGCGGACATCTTGAGGCCACGGGGCGGAATGTCGCAAACTGCAGTCTTGACATTATTTGGAATCCATTCCACAAAGTAGCTGCTGTTTTTGTTTTGCACACTCAGCATCTGCTCATCCACTTCTTTCATTGACATACGGCCACGGAAGATGGCTGCCACGGTGAGGTAGCGTCCGTGACGGGGGTCACACGCTGCCATCATGTTCTTGGCATCGAACATTTGCTGTGTGAGCTCTGGCACGGAGAGGGCACGATACTGCTGACTGCCCCTGCTTGTCAGAGGTGCAAAGCCCGGCATGAAGAAATGCAAGCGGGGGAAGGGCACCATGTTGACAGCTAGCTTACGGAGGTCAGCGTTGAGCTGTCCAGGGAAGCGGAGACACGTTGTCACACCACTCATGGTGGCTGATACCAGGTGGTTAAGATCTCCATAGGTGGGTGTGGTTAGCTTTAAAGTGCGGAAGCAGATATCATACAAAGCTTCGTTATCAATGCTAAAGGTCTCATCTGTATTTTCCACTAGCTGGTGTACAGAGAGAGTGGCATTGTAGGGCTCCACCACAGTGTCAGACACTTTCGGGGAAGGCATGACACTGAAGGTGTTCATAATGCGATCAGGATACTCCTCACGGATTTTGCTGATGAGCAGTGTGCCCATTCCTGAACCTGTGCCTCCACCCAGGGAGTGGGTGAGCTGAAAGCCCTGAAGGCAGTCACAGTTTTCGGACTCCTTTCTCACCACATCTAGCACAGAGTCCACCAGCTCAGCTCCTTCGGTGTAGTGACCTTTAGCCCAGTTATTTCCTGCTCCACTTTGACCTGCATGAAATAATTTTTAAAGACAATTGATGTTGAAAAATATTGTTTTAGTTAATACATCTAGGTTTTACACATAAAGGTTTTACATTTGTGACCAAAGAATGAATTGACTGACACGAAGTCTTGCACAGACAATAGTGATACGCAATGGATCATAATAAATTAGTGATTATATAACTTTTTATCTGGCATCAAGATGAAGTTGATAGTTTTGATATGTCTTGTCAGTTGTTGGATACAAAATATGTTACAGTTATTCATAATTATAGCCCAACAATTTATCGATACGTTGATACTATCAGCTGATATTTTCTATTTGCCAGTCTATCGGTATCAGCATTAATAAAAGAGACAGGAGAAACACCCTTCAACCATGTTATGAGTGTTGTGGCTGCATAGTTTGTCCACCAGAGGGCACTCTTCAACTTCCCTGTACGCAGTAGATATTCACAGCACTACAAAGATCATAGAATATCGGTATCTATATTGGTCTTGAAAATCATCGACTGGATGGTTCGCCATGAAATTAAGACCAGTGGTCAACACCTGCCATAATTTTGTCAAACGTTGCCAAATGAAACTGGCAAGATAATAAAGGTTCCCACTTGTCTGATATGTATCGACAAGCTAAGAAAACAGCAGCTGTTGTGAAATTTTAGATCTTCTAAGTAACAACATCAGCATTGCCATCTTAATAATATTTCCATGTGTGCACTACCAGTTCACTCAAAACAAAAGTGAGCCTTGGTGTAGTTTTACAAAACTTCTTAGAAAGCTGATTAAAACTTGGCAACCAATTTGTAATTCAAAATAACTTATTTCTCTGGAAAGCATCAGTAAGTGATTTATCTGCCATTTTCAACTTGTTAGCACTTGTTATCCAGTGACAAAATAGATTGTCATCTTGGGATAAATGTTTTTGGCCCTCATATTATTATTTGCTTTGTGTTCTGCTGCAGAATCTCCACATAGACTGTATTTTTGCTAAGTCACCACAAGAGCTGTCTCAGTCGACACATGGGCAATGCATCACCGAGGGACTGCAGGAGCTGTGTGCTCAGAATATATAGTACTGTGCAGTGCAGTGGAAACGAAGTGCAGCTTCATTGTCTGTGACAGTAGGTCAGACACATGCTGCACACATGCACGGATGACTCACACATGTGGAGTCGGTTCAGGATGAATGGTCTGATCCAGATTTATTGTCAACTCACCGAAAACAAAGTTGTCAGGCCTGAATAGCTGCCCAAATGGACCAGAGCGAACTGAATCCATGGTTCCTGGTTCCAGGTCCACCAGAATGGCTCGGGGCACAAATTTGCTGCCTTTGAATACGAGGACAGGGAGGGATGTGGAGGGGTAATGGATGGAAATATCAACAGTCTCAGTAACCTCAGCAACACCGGCAGTAAACCATGAAGAAAAACCTCAGCATATTTCAAAAGATTCGCAAGCAGCATTTCCTTAAAGATACAAGCCTCTCAATTAAGCTGGGAATTCAAAGCGTCTTCTGTTCTTTTCTTGCTTTTTGTCTTGCCCCACCCTTTCTGCCTGTCACCCTTCTTGCAAAACTGCTGCAGCGTGCTGCACAGCTTAATCTAAACCAGTGGGGTTTTCAAAGTGCTGAGTCTTGCAGGATGTATTCAGACACAGAAGCAGTCTTCCTTGACTTTGCCTCGTTTCACTTTCTTGCTCAGTGCTGAAGTTTTAATGTTGCTTATGAATCTGCACTTTTTATTTTAAGGACAATTTGTTTTGTTCAGTCTGCATTAGGTAGTTACCCCCCGTGACACTGAAGCCGGCATGCAACGTGGAAACAAAGAATCAATAATGCATGCTGCTGGGAAATAGGATATGGGTAGATTGTTGTCCTTTATTGCCAATGCAGATGAGTAAAAGGTTGGATCAACCCTGGGTGCATGTGGATTGAGATGTTGACCGAAAACATGAGGCCTAATGATGAAACACAAATACTAATTCTTTATTATCCCTGCGCCTTTATTTACCAGGCACTGATTGGCTGCTTGATGTACGACAGCTGTGAGCAACAAAGCAGGTTGTATTTAGAAGGACCTGCAACACAGGCACCAGTAAAATCAGATACTGAGCATGAGTTCAGCTATACTGAGACTGCAGATACCTGTGCTCCCTATAGAGAGACAGAGGGGGAGGGGTGAGACAAGGACACAGAAAAAGAGATTTTTAGCAGGTGCACTGTCCTCATTTGTGTCCCTTCACTCATAGCAGAACCTAGTTTCCACTGCAGCTAAATTAGTGACATGAGCAAACTGTGACAGTCAAATGAGGTCTGTGTAGCATAAGGCCATGCAAGAATAATGATCAGTGGTTAAAAAAGCTGCTTTGTGTATAGTGGAAAATTCAAGCATGTGGTTTATATTAAAGCAACATTTTCCTTCTCACCTGATGCCTCATTGTAGTAGACATTTATCCTCTCCAACTGCAGCTCACTGTCACCTTGGTAACTACCGGTTGGATCGATGCCATGTTCATCACTTATCACCTCCCAGAACTAAGACAAAGCCATTACTATTCATTAGCATTTTTAAAAAATCATTAATTTACTTATTTTTTTAGAGTAACACAGCAAAAACGAAAACATGAAGCAAGTTTGACGTGTGTGCGTCAGGCCTTGTTTTAGTTTTTGCGCATCTGGTGGCACAATGACGCGCAGCAGCGCAGGCCACATCACCTGAAAGATCAACCAGACTGAACCGCTCCATATAGGTATGTTAATCCGTGATTGATCGATATTAAACTCTTAAAGACAGATTTGTAATCACTTCGATTTAAATGTGCCGAACTAACAGCGCTTTGTAAACTATTAAGGCACACAAACGCGGTGACGTTCCACATTTAAATGAAAATTACTCCTTTAGATCCCTTCTTCAGAGATTAAATGAAGACATTTATACCTTGGCCCCAATCTGATTTCCGCACTGACCAGCCTGGATGTGAACGATTTCCCTCATGGTGAACTGCGGATGCGTGCAGGCAGCGTCCTTTCTCGACTTTAACTGGCGTCCACTCTTCAGCGTCTTGCCGCGGTGTTTCTCAAAATCAGGACTTGCCTCATTTCTCGGGTGAGTGTTGAGCCGGCGAGATAGATAAACGTGCTGCTGGTCAGATGACGTTATACACAACGCAGCATCCTCAGCATCCCTGTTAGCCAATGGGAGCGCCCCGGTTTGATGCAGTGGACCAGCGGATCATGCCGCATCATGGCCCTGACATCACCCTGTCCCATACAGGCAAGCATAAAAAAAAGGGCTGCTTTCTCACTCGAATGGGGATGTTTTAAAAGATCCACATAATTAATTTCGCTATTAGAAGATGTCAGACTTTACCAGTTTAATGCTCCAGACTGCAGCTGCTGATTCATCCCAGTCGTCTTTTAAGCAGCTACCTGTAGAAACGAGCCCAGTTTTTAAGGCTTTTGTGGGTTTTAAGACTTAGCTAAGGCTAGTAGCGAACCTTTCCTTAGAAGGCACAGATTCTCCAGCTAGTTGTGCCACTGTATGTTACCTAAATGTATTAAATAACCGACTCTATGTAGGACTGGTCCTCAAGAGATAAGAGGTAAAAGTCAACCCTAGGGAACTTTCCATGTGACTATACCTCCATTACTTTGATGCAGGCTAAAAAGGAAAATATCTTAACATTCAGGAAACGTGAGGAGTTATAAATCCTACTTTCTGATGCCATTGATTGCGAAATGTCTCAGCTTGTCTATAACGACTTGAAGCCTAAGGGCTTCGAGTCATAATAGACTGCATTCAAGTTCGCCCATTCCCCCCTTCTTCATCTTCTTTGAACGCCATTATTAGAATACTTGAATAGACTTTAACTTTAAAATGATTTTTTAAAAAGACACAGAGAAGTCATAAATGTCATAAAAACACATCAATATCAACAGTTGATCAATAAATAGTGGTTTATTTTAACAACAGGTATGGCTTATATACAAGTGCATGATGACTGTTAAACTGAAAACAATATGAAACCAAACAACTGGAATTTATAAATGGTACAATCCATGTTTTTGTTTTTTTTGTTATCATTTTATTTATTTATTTTACATTCATTTAAATCTCCCCTTTAAAGAGATCTTAAGTCGCATGGTTAAGAGAAGCAACACCTGAAATGTGTATACTGGGGCCGTCCTATGTGAGACTTTCATCTGCCGGGTTCAAAACAAGTCCTTGCTAAGATCCAGGATCCTTCATCTTATTTAAGCTCGATGTTTCCACACATTTACCGTATTTACAAAAGACATAATCTTCTTCTTCCTCCTCTTTTTTGCTTGCTTTTCCAACAATTAAAAAATCCTATTCTATCGCTGGTGCTAACATTGCTTTGGATTACTTTCACTAAACTTTCATTTTGCTTCAAACAGAGTCAAATAAAAGGATTATTAACAAAAAGTGTAGTTACTCCCATCTGCATGGGAGAAAAGTGAGGAAGCAACATATCTCAGAAGACACTGGTTGCATCGTGCTGTGTCATTAACGTTACAGATGTCGCGTGGGATTTAGTTGATACACACTTCAATTTTTGCAATACACACTGAAATAGAGAGAGATCAACATTCACCGAGGAGGATTCCGAGTAAAATGAAGCTACTGACCACTGCAGCCCACCCACTCTCAACTGCAGATGCCAAGATTTCCTTATTAAATCTAGTGTCAACACCCTTTTCAACATTGTAGACTGCATGCTGATCTATTGCGTGCAGTCTACAATGTTGAAAAGTGTGTTGTCAACCCCAACAAAATCTGACATCACACGATTGCAGGTCATTGTGCTTTCACGTGTAGCAGCACAGCATACACAGGTTTAAATGATCTCAAGAAATATTTAAACAATATTAATGACTAGATGGTCGTCGTTCACAGCCACCCTAGATCAATCAAAAAGTGGAGCCATCGTGGTGCGATTTAAGCTGCATTTGAGTAAAACAACCACAGGTAGGCTTTCGCAATCATTCAAATAAATATCAAAGGATATGCAGGATTTAGTCAGTGCAAAGTTGAGTTTGATAAAAGCAAAACTTAATTCTAGTGACTGAAGTAGCTGTAAGGTTTACGGAAAATCTTCCGTCAAGTCGGCTGTTGCGTTTGACTCCTGAATGACACCTTAATAGAACTCCAAATACTCCCTGGATATAAGTAATTATGATACACTGTGATCATTTTAGCACATTTGAAATGACAACACATCACTCAGTTGGCTCTAAAGTTTTACAGTACAGTGTAATTATTATTATTATTAATAATAATGATCATTATTACGAGGATTGTTGTAAACAGTGGATTATCTGTAATCACACATCCTTCCTTAGACAAATATTACAACCTCCAAAGCACAAAGTACTACAACAACTGTCAAGTTTCACACACATTTAAGTCAAGTATAATGTTGTCCGCAGACGGACATGGGCTTTGGAAGGAAAAGTGCCTCCTCAAGCAAAAGTCTATCAATTTAAGAATATCAGTCGGTTAATCTGACTGAACGGTTGTGACCTGTATTTTTAAAATGTCGTTTTGACAAATGTAAGAAGTATTGCATTTTTTTTTCCTTCTTTTAAGGTAAAC
This sequence comes from Aulonocara stuartgranti, assembly GCF_965226115.1. Lineage (NCBI taxonomy): Eukaryota > Metazoa > Chordata > Actinopteri > Cichliformes > Cichlidae > Aulonocara > Aulonocara stuartgranti. Next base: position 17,880,977 of record NC_138954.1, on the reverse strand, counting down.
TTAGTTGTGCATGTGAAAGTATGAACACCCCGACGTTAGTAAGCTCTTAATGTCGGACCACGATTCGAAAAACACAAGGTTAGTGGTGCTGCGACATTTGGCAATCGCGTCAAACATTTTCGGGTTTAGGTTCAAAAATAATTTTTTTTTTTAGGAAATGATTTTTTTTTTCTTCTTCTTCTTTTTTTTAAGCTTTTTTGTTTGTTGCCGACACATTCACAATAAATTTTCATGCTTAGTCCCCACTTCGAAAGATAAAGTGCCACCACACCGAGGTGCCACAAATACTGTAAGAATGAAGTATAGCTCTGTACAATAAGGGCACGCCATGAGAGATTATTCAAAACAATACTTTGAATTTAAAAAAAACAAAACAATCAAGCGTAACAAGTAATTATCAATATACTTACATTAATACATTTACAAAAAAAAATCAAAAAACATTTGCATACCATAAATTTCATTGGCTTGAATGATTGGAAAAATAAAAGTTTCTTCTGACCGACAAAATGTGGGTCATTCTTTTTCACCAGTATCACTGCTCATATGCATCACAGATATGCTTTCTGTCAATTTTAATTCATCAAATGGTGATAAATTGTTCATTCTTCTTCTTTACTTCCTAGTTTTGGAATAGGTATCCACATATAGCCTATAGCAGGAGAGAGCACTTAACAGTATTCTCCCAAACAGGCAAATACTATATCACTAAAGTTTTGGCACTATTTCTACACTTTATTTTGGTCAGGGTAGTTTTTTGGCATTTTCTTTTTAAGAAAAAAAAAAAACTATTCCAATTCTGATTGCTTACCTCTATAGCAACAAAAAGCACTTTGTAACATTCAGATTTACTTGTCCATACATATAAAGCAACCTTTTTGTACAAATATCTTGACATTACCTTTGAGCACAAGTACCAGTGATTTTTGTTTGTTTGTTTGCTATTAGTACCATTGCATTTGTTCCCCAGTGCTGATGACACGTCTCAGTAATTATGGGAATTGCTTTAAGTCTCTTACATTTACGTCAGAGTAGTTAAAACGCTGGTGATTTCCAGTGACATTCAACGAAGCGCAGAAGTTACTGTCACATTGTCACATACCAGCCTGTGGCATTCTCCCGCTTGCATGGTCTCATTAGGTGGCTAAATGCACAGAAGGGTGCAGCAGCACTGAAAAAACTAAATACAAAAACACCCAAAACAAAACAAAACCAAAAAAAAATGAAACTTTGCAAACATGTTAACTCAACTCCAGGTGGGGAACAGTCTTCATTAAGTGCCTGCAGTCTAAGCAGGCCAGTTCCTGTTCCCATTGATGCAATGTTCATGTGGGTGGCTGCCTCCTGGTGAGACAATTAAAGCTTCAATTCCTGGCTGAAGAAGTGGATCACGATGATGCCATGCCGTTGACAGTGCTGTTTTCTGTGCTGGCACTGTCCCTGTCCCTGATCGAGAGAACACCCGAGTCTATGGGGGAGGACACCGTCCAGTCCATTAGAGAGGAGGGAGTTGCGTCTGTGGAGGCTGAATCTGTGATGGAAGATGGTACTGAATCTAAGACGAGGCGAGCGGCTGATCGTGGTTCAGTGTCTGTGACAGTCAGAGTGGTTGATTCTAGAGTGGAGCTACGTGCAATGTCTGTGACGGGGAGAATGGAAGGAGACTGTGCTGCATTGTTGACTGTATTTATGACAGCGCGAGTGGAAGAGTCCTCTGAGTCAATGCATGGAGGAGGTGTGTTTGGAGGTAAAACGTATTTTTCTTCAACGCAGGGAGAGGTAGAATCTAACTGAGGTGGCCGGGAGTCTATGAGAAGGAGGGTGGGTTGATCTCTTACGGAAGGAGGAGATAAATCCTCATCTCCTCCATCCATAGGAGAAGGAGGACTGTCTCTTATGGAAGGGGGAGAAGGAGAACCCGCTGAAGTGGCGTGAGTATCCTTGAGCAAAGGCGGGTCAGATGTTGTGCTTATATTTTCGATGTCATTATCCAGCGGGTTCGGAGATTTTAAAGTGGAGCTCGGTGGGGGCTCGATGATGGGCGTGGTGCAGATCAGCAAAGAGGAGGGTACAGTTTGAGGGACGGGGGGAGTGGAAGAATCCAATGAAGCAGCAGGTGTAATTTCTGCTTCTCTTGTTGGGGATTCACCACTGTCATTCATTTCAGGTAGGGATGAATCTAACAGTGGTTCCACAGACTCCAGGACGATTGCAGGAGGTTCTTCTGCAGCAGCTAAAAGTGGGTCTGTGACACATGGGGCTTTGTGTAAAGGAGTGGAAGACAGCAGGTGCTCTTTACTGCCCTGTGTGACGGCGTCTTTACCCAGTGTCATCATGTTGCCCGCAGATGAAGATGAAACCGAGTGACCGTTGGGATCTTTAGGGCCAGCCACAAAGGAGTGCATCTCGATTAACTGCATACCTCCAGTCAAATCAATAGCTGAAGAGGCAGTAGAGTCCATGATGATGATGGGCGCTTCATGAAGTGGTGTGTCACGCACTCTTGTGTAGTCCCTGGTGCTGTCAGACGTGTGCAGCAATCCAGGTTTCCTCGGGGGAAGCAGGGGTGGACGGGTGTAGTTCTCGACATCAGCCAGGGTCTCGGGGAGTGGCTGATTGCGCGTTTCAGGCAACAGGAGAATGCAGATGATACAGATGAGAGTGCAGCAGGCAAAAATTATGTGATGAAGGAAATAGCCCTTCTGATTGTGGAGTTCCATGATGGGTTCAGTAAGCATGCCAAAGCCAGCGCTGGCCAGGACCAAGCCTAAACCACCACCCCTATGGGAAGACAGAATATTTATTAGCTTGTAATATCAATAGAAAATTGGGATGACCTCACAAACCTTTAAAACCTCTCACAAATATTGAAATTACTGCAATTTAAGTGAATCACAACCTGCACGTTGTTCTGGAAAGCTAAATCTGGTATTTAAAAGCAGTTTTGTTTTACCCTCCTCTTCTTTTCTGCCTTTTTCCCGAGGAGCAGCAGAGAGTGCTGCAGCACCGTCTACACCCTCTACCCCATGTTCAAATTCGCTTTCCTGTCATTGCCAAAGTTGGCCACTAGATGGTGCACTTCACACATTGTTAGCAGAGCAATGCTTTAAAAAAAACTATATTTTTATACATCAAGTGCTGTGTCACACATCCTCAAAAGGCTAGATAATTTGTGCAAGTTGTGGATTACATTTGATACGGAGTTGTGAGTCTGTCTTTTCTAGCAGTTCAGGAATTTCATACCGATATTAAACAGGAGGAGGAGCAGAATGGATGGTCACGATTAAAAACAAAAACAACAGCTACACTAAAAAATGAATTATAAGTTCTCCAGAACAATGAAACAGATTTTTAAAACAAAGATTTTGAATTGTGAAACACTTGTCAGCCTGAATATTGTTTTACTCCTCTGCAAAATAAGAACACATTTTCCACATTATCTCCCCTCCTCTGGTGGTACGGTCTTGCTCTTGCAGTGGGTTTACCTGATCACAGTGGGAGTGATCTCAGCACAGAAGAAGATGCTCAGGGCGCTGACTGCGTGGGAGGAGAACATACCGATAGCGGAGAAGCCAATGGTGAAATGCGTATTCATTGTACTTGTGGTATCTGCAAAAGAATCAGGAGACACAAACATGGAGATTCTTCACTCAGTATGCTGTGTAATCAGTGAAAGGACAACAGTGGTTTATATGTAAAAATGTGTTAAATTTACTTTTCAGGGAAAATGATTGCAAGTATTTGCCAAAATTAGTATTTTCAAAAATTATAATGTTACAACAATTCTGGTAAATTCAATGGAGTTAGATCAGGCAATGCAATGACAACAAAGGCTATTATTTTAGCTTTTGTTTTGATGTAAATTCAACAAAAAGAGATATAGAATGAGGAGCTGTTGAGAAATGAATCTGCAAACAATGAGCCAATTTAGCCCAAAGACGGTTTAAATAGGGTGTTTTACAAATAAGACATACTAAAGATGGCATAATGGCATAAAGAGGTGTAGAGGAGAACTACCCTGAAATCAGCTCTCGCTTACCACAGGGGGATTAGTGTGGAGAGATTACAGGCGATGGATAAACAGAAGAGAAAAGTAAAGGAAGGCTGGTGGTGAGTTCATGGTTCTGTAACAAAGAGGCTCGCCCTCTTTAACATAAGGGGATAAATAAATAAATAAAAAGAGAGCCTAGAACTTCATCATGAGTCTCCACAAGGCTTGCATAGGCCTGACAAAATGCTGGGTATCTGCATGAAGCATATTTTCCTAAACCTCAAGGAATGCAACAGTCTGAGTTATGAGATTGAGATATATATATATAAAACATAAGCTAATATTTTTACAAAATGCAACACTTATGAATATATATGAATATATGAGTATATATGAACAGATAGACTTACTTATTTTCAGGTGTTCACTGTATTTCCCCAACACTAGAAAAATATTGAAAATATGAGGAATCATTAGAAAAGAGTGACAAATAATGAGAATTAACACATGTTGAGCTAAGCCTTTCAGCACAGCGTAACAAAGGGAAAATAGAACATGAGCATAACCTTGATGTGTTGACTCAGGTTAAACATTAAGTGTAACTCGTTTGTAACTGAATAAACTGTTGCTGGCTGTTTTGATCATCTGAGGCACTTCTGGTACTCACTGACAATGTAATCAAGTTCAGGGACTGAACAGGGACAAAACAACTAAAGGTAGCAAATCTCGTAACAACCATCATGTTTAATGTGTCCATGAATAGCAAAAATGTAGGACTTTTTTTTTTTTTTTAGATGTATGCACTTGTAAGCATGTGTCATTTACACAACATTTGTAAAAATGTTAGAATTGGGAGAAGGAATAGCTCAGTATTAGGTAGCATGACAGAATTACATTTATTACTCACAGTTGTTCTTTAAAAATATCTGTGAAGTATACACATTTCTATGGGTTCTGTTTTTGTTGCTGTTGTTACTTTTGCTTTGTTTATATTGAGTAAATTACCTTATAGTTACCACTGTAGTTATTGATACAAGCATAACAATGTGCTCTCCATGTGGCCTTTTTTCATTTACACAGCCAGGCTGGCTGGTTGGCCTTGCTTTTTGCTAACTCTGTTGAGTTGAGACTGCATTTTAACTAACAGATCTCAGATTTTGCTGATTTTGATCTAACTTTATTTCCCAAAATGTTAAACTATTGCTTCGATTTATGTGACTAAGAGTTCTTTTTGGGGGGTTTTATATTGTGGACTTTAGACCATAGTCAATCTCAATAAACTGCATGAGAGTGGCCTCCTCAAGAACCGCTAGAGCTTTTTCATGTTATAGGAGTTCCTATGTAATACTCACAGTTAAGTAGACCCAACTGCAGCAGAGATGCGAGGGCAGTGATGATCATAAACAGAAGAAGGCCACCGCGACGGCCCATCAGGCAGACCGCTGGACATAGTGCAATGCATGATGCAACCGCGATGCCTGCCATTGTGTAATAGTGTGTATAGAAGTCAGGGAATATGGTGGTTCCCTGAGCTTCAGGATCCATCATGCTGCGGGCAAAGCAGTGGTGGATCCCATAACCAGTTAACCTGAATAAAAAAACAGAGAAAAGAGAAAAGCAAGTCAAAAAAAGCGACATCTCAAGCAATACAACGGCTACATCAGGAGACACTGAACTACATCTTTCGTAAGGGTACTAAGTAAACTGTGTAAAGCAGTGAAGAGCCGCTTTATTTCATGCTTTCTCTAATCTCAGTGTATTTTGAAAAAAAAAAAACCCCAAAAACCTCACATGTGTAAACATGGATTTATTGGCACACAGAAACACACCCTATGTACACACAAAAAAAACAAACAAAAGCAAGCCCTCACACCCTCCTTCCGAGTTGTCTAATGTTTCATAAGGACAAAGCTCATGTAAAATTTATGCAAACAGGGAATCAGGGACACTGTGCACCAAAGCAGAGGTAGAGCTTGGTCTGCCAGACAAGAGATGAGGTCTCAGATCGAAGGAAGAGTCCATTGGAGATGAAAAGAGAGAGCAGCACAAATATGGAAGGACAAAAGAAGAAACAGCTAAAGATCAATCCTCTATCCAGCCCGCAGGTTAATAGTGGCATCTTGACTCCACAAAATGGCAGGTCTGAGTGGCATTGCACTCCAAGTACCTGTATTATATACATCTTTTCAAGTCCTGACACACTCACAAACACACACACACCCTCGTTAGCACACTGACACATATAACCCTGTTCTCAAAAAGGCAGAATAGACTGGAAAAAGCAAAAAGCAGACCCTTTATTGGATCCTATGTTGGACTGAAAATGAACTTTATGTACATTAGACTACATGTGTTAGAAACAGGAAATGATGTTTCTGTGTGTCTTGGGTTAAAGAGGAGGGTGATTGGCTTGTTACCAGTATACACGTCTGTGTTTTTTTTCCTTTTTAAATCAATCACTATTGCGCCAAACTTCAAAAGCAATTATCTAAAAGGCTTTAAGAGGGCATTAGTGCACTTGGCATGGAAAACAAACACATCTGCAAAGGCACTGTTAGCGCTGTATATTATTACAGTACATGGGTTTTGGAGAGATGATTGTCCCCATTCACATGTTTTTTAGCGAAATACTTGCTCATTACACAGTACACATGTATTACAACTGCATAAGTCTGCAGTACAAGAGTCCAGAGGCTAAACCAGCGTGCCTGTAGTCGAGTACTGTGACCGACTGAAAAATGTGAATCATTACATTATAAAACTAAAAATATGACAGAAAAGAGTCTGCAAACTGCAGCAGAAATCCTATATCAAGGAAGCAAAGCATTATGCTTTCATAACCACACACTTGGCTTCATGCTTACAGAGTGTTAAAATGCATTAAAATAAGAACTCTCTTTTTAAATGATCCTAGCATCAAATTCAAGGTGAACAATTATCAGAAAAAGTTAGAGACACAAATAAAGATACAGCTTCTTGATTTATGTCACTGATCTACCATTTCAAATAATTACATGATTTAAATGATTTGCATTCTTTAACACAGAATTATTTTTACATTTTAAGACAGCCACTTACGAGGTGACACAGAGCACAACGATATTCTTCCAAAGGGTCCTCGTCCCAACCATTTTCACAATGCATGTTTTCTTGGGCCTCTGTTGAAGAGATCTTTGTAGTTCTGGGAACAGGAAAACACAGATATTATTAAAGCTTTGCCAAAAATAAAAAATAAAAAAATCATAAAAATTATAGAACTCACATTTGTTTCTTTTCCCCCCCTATTTACTGTTTCACATATACAACCGGGCTGGTTCTTATTTCCCCACTGAGGGACATTAAATAAAGGATACTTCTATTCAATTCTATTCTATTCTTATATAACACTATTCTACTCCTCTTGAGCACTCAAAGCACTTTATACAAGTTGCCTCATTCACCAAGTGCTTCCTATCTAACATTAGAGAAATTAACAAACTGTTATTTATTTAATAAATACATTGAAAAAGGAATGAAATGAAAGTGAAAGTGGTAGAATATTTCTTTTTTTTTTTCCTGGCATTTCGATTGAAAAGTCAACATCCATCTGTTGTTGCAGTGCAGTACAGTAGTACACAAACCTGAATAATAAACTAAGTAGAATTACCTTAAAGTGTAGGCAAAATTCAAATGTTTCAAACCCTTCTAAAGAATAGGGTTCTGGAAAGTTTTGTATTTGAATGACAGTACTGTAAATATAATGAGTAAAAGTTGGACAGTTATCTGGGTTTGAAACCACAGAAACTCTATGTTTTGGTGAGCTCATTCATTCCACACAGGTACCATCCCACAGCTTTGTCAAACAGGTATGGTAACACTAACAGGAGAGCAGCTACCAGCGGGCAACACCCCTGAGCTGCTCGTGATACATGATATAACACACTTAATGTTTTGGTATCAGTCTGCAGGTTGCCACAGTAACACACCTCTGCCTCATGCTAGTTCATTTTTCACATTGACTCAGGCATGCGAAGGTTATCTCTGGCTAACCACTCAGGTTTTCCAGTGATCCCCTGAGTAAGATCAACTGTGCTCAGAGCTGTGCAAATCATTCCACTTTTTCAAAGGGGATCAAGTAAATTGTTCTACATGAATAAGACATGCTTCAGTCTGCTTCTATAGCATAATTTAGTGCTGAGCAATTGAAAGTAGAGAAATAGCTCATGCTTCTCTACCATATGGGGAAGTTTGTACATAAAAAAAAAGATAAATCTATGTCTATGGTAATGCACTTATGTCCCTAAATGCTAAGAGTCAGCACAGAGACTCCGACTTCTAAAAATATGCAGTCAATTTCACACTGTGGCTCCTCTTAAAGCCTTTTATCTCATAGTGGCACTTCCCTTCCATCATTTTTCAAAAAGGAGTGATAACTACGCAATGGCAGGACAAAAACAGGGAAACAAAGTATATATAATAAACAAACACTTATACAAATCTGCTATTGATTTTCACAACAACACAATCCAAACTGCTTTGTTCTGGCTGGTCTGAGTACAGTTAACATGGGGTCAAATGCCTGACCTACAACCATCTGCCATCTGCCCACTATTGTGTCAGCTCATGTCCACCCATCCAAGCTATAATGATATTAATGAACATTTGAGAGTGCCATAATCCAATGTTCAACACCCAATGCTACCTTTGTAGTGGATTATTTCTGTGTTAGCAAGATGGGAAATGCATATAACCTTGTCAATCTGTCTCATTTGGATAAGCGAAGCTGGGAATAACAATGCAGACCACGCCATTCAAAATAAAGGCCTAGCAGACACCTTTGCAGGGAAGCAGTATGTCGCGCAAAACATATCAAAATATAAAATGCAGACATTGAGTCTGATATCTTTAAATTACTGTTGAAGGATTCATTACCTGTGAGGATGTTCTCTGGGTCAAGCTCCACGTTCACTTGATTTTTCTCTACTATGTGTCCCATGATCCACTTGGAGCGACTGTACTGCTGAGTGGCGAGCAGCCAACGCAGTGACTCAGGGAAGATCCTGTCAAAAAGATGGGGGATGTCCTTGTTAATATGACATGAAAAATGAGTCAGGGGAAAAAATGAGTCAAGGTATCAGCTTGCAGAAAGAGTACATGTGTATATGAAGACAGTCAATAACATAACGACTGGTGCTGCATTTGGATGAACCTCTGTCTACAAAGTAGATGTGCAGGTTTCATCATTTTCCACATGTGTGGTTTGCAACTATCCCTCTCCCCCTCCTCACCCAACGTCATTAGATCACCTGCAGCGTTTAAATTTTCAACCTAATCATGTCATGGTCCTGGGCCGTGTTGGCCCAGTATTCTTAGTTCTCTTGTATTTTTGTATTCAGTTCCCTGTTTAGGTTCTGTTTCCTGAGTTGCCCTGTTATGTTGTTCCCTGTGTGCTTTCCCTTTGTGACTCTCACCCCCTGTGTGCCCCTCTATGTATTCATGAGCCCTTGCCCCCTTTCGTGTTTTATTCCATGTTTCCCCCAGCCTGTTATGTCTGTGTTCTCCCCGTGCTCTCTCCTCCTGTCTGAACCTCTGTGTACTTCCTGTTTTACTTTGACAGTCTCTCGTCAGTATGCGTCATGTTGTGTTCACTCCTGCCCTGTCTCGTTATGATTATCTGTGTCAGCTGTGTTCCCCGTGTGCTCCCACTTCCCTCGTTAACCCTCTGTGTATTTATGTCTGCGTCTCCCTCAGTTCTGTGTCGTAGTCTCCCTCATAGCTGCGTGGATTTCCCTGTGTCTCTCTGCAAGTGTTAGTTATTGTTCCCGGTTTAAGTTTTGTATTTCTTGTGATCTGCCTTCCAGCATTAAAGCTGTGATTTTGAGTTTATCCCCTGAGTCCGTGAGTTTGCATTTTGGGTCCTCATCCTGCCTGCCACACAGCTATCATGACAAATCAGCTGTATTCCAGATGTTTGCAGAGTCAGCCACAGTTAATCAGGAAAGTTAACACAGCTTTGGAAATTACCTTAAAGGCTCTTGCCAACTTTTGTGTGCTAAAAAAAATGTGTGCTGTGTGACAGAGATATCACACTTTGATGACACAGTATCACATGACAGATTGTTAGATTGCTGGATTGATAATAAAAGTTTACAGAGAACCTCTCGGGCTGAGTTCACCGTGCAATGTCCAAACTTGTGATATCAACAGAAGTTCCACAAGTTTCACAACCTGCTTCATGTCCTTGAATTGTGTAGTCTTTAGCAAACAAAGCCATGATTGCGTCACAGCATACAACTGTTGCAAATCCCATTCAACAGCTGAGCCATCAAAATGCTGAGTGATAATGAATGCTGTATTTTTTTTTTTTATGATCAGAACAATGGAACTGAGGACATATCAACATTTTCTTATTTACCAAATCACAATGACTAACCTGACATGTGCCCGAGGTGTATTTCCATCCCTTCTCCACACTGTTTCTTATGCTAATGAAAGTGTATTGCATGACAAAGACTGATGTTTGACAAGATGTTTGCTTTGGATTACTTCTGACTGTTACTGAACAGAACCCCCTTTGTTTTGCAGGGACATCAAAGATACCAAGGCCTTTGAAACTCTGGCAAAATCTATATTATATATAAAGAACCTTGAACCTATTCCTGCCATCTTTGTAGACATCAGCAGTATTACAGAACTGTGTTCAGTGAGGTAGAATAAATGGTGTATTTATTGCTTATGCTTTGGAAAAAGTCAAAGCAGAGGTTTAAGTGTAAAAGATACCTCAGCTTGGACTTTAGTACTATTTTTAAGCTTGTAAAAATAATAATAATAAGAAAAACCTCTGCAAGTGTATCTTTTGTTAAACAGTGCTTAATTTACTGAAAGGAAAATCAATAAATCAAGTCACACCTGATCGCCGTGGATGCATCTATGTGTCTTTTTTAAACTGTTGTGTAACTGAAAAAAATATTTTAAGTTTAACAGAATATTAAAATCAAGATAAGATAACCCGGTACCAAAGTGCAGCGAATGCTAAGGTCTTTTCCTTACCAAATGTAGGACAGCATAAGCAGCAGGGGACAGATGATGACAGCTTGAAGTACCTGCCAGTTGCGACAGAGGTACGCCACTCCAGGCATCAAGAGCCGACCACCCAAAACCACAAAGCTGGCCACCATGGTCATGGAAAATCGCCATCCTGGCAGGCACAGCTCGATCCCTGGCAAAGAGAACGACGAAAAGGGAAAAAAGTACAATGTGTTTTTTTTCTAGTCGAGACATATTTAGAAAAATGATATAAAACGAGTGGAAATACCAGAATTTCAAAATTTCTTGGGAAGATGACACATGGGACTGACACTAGTTTTTGTATGTTCAAACTAGCTAAAATCTTTGGAAATTTTGGAGCACAAAATAAAATGAAGTTGCTTCAAATAAAAGGGTTCCCATAAATGAGTTGTTCTGAGATGTTTGTACCCATTCATATGCAGTTGAATTACCTGGCAAATGTAACATTATAATGATGATATTTACCTTTTTGCAATGAAGAAAAATATTTTCAATCACTTTAGAGAAAACTGAGAACAGCATAATGCGTTCATTGACTTTTGGGGGAATGAAATGTGCAATCTAGAGCAAAGTTGATGAGTAAACGGGAAAAAAAACAGAGCAACAACTCTGACTAGGCGAGGCAGGCAGGTCAGAACAGGGATCCTGGCACTGTCATCAGCAAATGAGGTTTATTGTTTCAATGCAACACATCCTAAAATCCAGAAATTACTGCTGTTGCAGCGTGGCTTTTTACACAGAGTAAAACTAAGTTGACACCAAAAACACTCACACATCCGAGAAAATTGTTATCTTTTTAATAAGTCTGGAATATTCCTAGTTTCTCAAAACAGGAGGATGGAAGCTACGTTATTGTGCTAATCTTAGTTTTTGAGATTTAATTAATGAAACGCTTAAGTCATCAGTCAGAAAATTATATAACTCCAGTGCTTACTGTGTACAGTTTTTTTTTTTATTCTGAGACAGTACAGAGATGAAGACAGTAGGCTGCTGAACAAACAAGAAAGGGGTTCCTTGTGCTTCTTTCCCCTCGATCAGAATGGCACTGATTCATTCACTCGGTCATTAGCATGCACACCCCACTGGCAGCAAGCAACCACAGACAGTTCAGCCCTTTAGTTACTGCAGTACAGAGGAGAAGTTCACACCACACCATAGAAAGCCAATGCTGCTGTAATGCCGCTTCTCTCATACAACCAGAATCTTTTGTCTTGCTTCATTGGTCCCTTTTGTTATACATCACTTTTCTTCTACCCAGGAATTTTAACCGTCTCCAGTGGGCCTTTCAAGGTGACAGGCCCAGGATAATACAGTGGATGTCGGCTGCTTCACTTCATTCCAGTGGAAAAGACTGGAATTTCAATTAGGACTTGCCCCCCTCTGAGGACATGAATAATGCTCTCTGTTCACAGACACTATCGCAGCTGGTATGACAAAGCCAATGAGTGGAGAGCAGGGCGATGGGTGCAAGACCTGCTGAGTTTGAACCAACTAACCTCAAGACTCCTTCACTGTGTGCCTGTGGGAGAATAGCACCGGCTCACTGTTTAAGGACCGCATGGGATTTGAATTCTTTGGTTTTGTATTTATGTACGCAAGGCATGAGGCACTGAGACTCATGCACTCTGACCAGAAAAGTACATCCCGTGGTGAGGTGTGGAAAAGCGTTAGGCAAAGCGGCACAAACTTCATTAAGATATCAATTATGACAATAAGGATATTTAATTAAACTAAATGCAGAATAAGAAGCAGAAGCTGTGGAAAAGAGGCCTGAGCTTCTTACTCATGTTGACCCTAATCCTCCACAACCTGCTAGATCAGCATTCCCATAATGCTCTGTGGCAGAGTCTGTCCTACTGACATAAATCTACCAATTACAACTCTAATGTTACATATAAGAAATTGACTAAACTTGGAAACCAAAGGCCTCCCGAGGGTGGCGGAAAAGTGACACATAAAAGATAATAGGAAAAAAACAAACATTTAAATGTATTTGTACCACTCCCATTAGTAAAAAATAGAAATTACATCATCAATGATTAGGCTAAAAATCCAATTAATGACAATGATAATCCCCAAAGAAGATTTGGCTGGTTTGCTGACTTTGGCAATGTGAGAATGTGAATCACACTCAAGCACAAAGTGCAGCAGCTCACCAGTAGCTCATGAGTCCCTCTTTGTAACAGGGATTTAAATGCGTCTTCTGAGATCTGGTCACAACTCAGACTGCAGAATGAGCGAGAACGTAACCAAGATACATTGAGGATACATTAAGATGTGACCACTCAGAACACCTCAGAGTGGTCCAGGCCACATATGGCTTTATCCTTTTAGCGGCACGCGTGCATGTTTCCTGTTCCACATTACAGTACAATACTACACTGATATGTGTGTGTGTGCCACTGCTGAAAAACAATAGATTTGGCAGTCTTGCACCCTCAGCTGTTATTTCACAACTGCCTTGCATAAAGCTGCTAGCTAATTGCATAAATAAAAGTAAAACCCTTTAAGAAGATTGACTGTGTAGCCTATGTGTTTAATCATCAGCTCATCAAAGTTATTAATGGGGTGAAGCAGATCCGGCATTTGTCTTTTAGCCCTCTTGCAGGCATCACAAGGCACAAGGCTGCCATTGATCAATTACGCCCTTCTTCTCATCACGTTTCCCACACTTTGCTCTGAATACCTACGCTTCAGCATCAATATATTTTGATTTTGAATCACCAAGGAGTTCTCGGATTCACTCAGCAATTAAAACACATCTCGCGTCTGCTCATTAAATATCATTTCCCCCGACTAAAGAAACAATGAATCAATTACAGCGCTCCTGGTGGGTTAAAAAGGGACAAAAAAAAAAAAAGTCATATACTTGTAAAGCAAGCTATAGTCACATACAGCAGTGAAAGGAAATAATCACAGTGAAATCAGGAATGGGATCAACTCAGCTGTACATCTGTCACACAGCTGAAATCTGCATATTTCTTTGCTAATTGTTTTAAAAGAAGGCACCAAAAATAGTTGTCGCCACAGCTTCCGCATCAAGTGAAAAGGAAATAGGCAGGGTGTGCATATCCCTTTGCTACTAATTCCTTACTAAACACAAATAACATCCCACACAGAAATGAGTTAAAATGAACAGACTATGAGGCTGTGTCAGTGCCTCCAGCAGTTCCAATCAATCCTGGACCGTAACGTTTATAGCTTGCAGATTCTAACCAATATCCTGAAGAATCTCTTAACATTTTAGTTAAACAGTATTTCCAAATGGAATTCCTTCAGTGTGTGTAGTGATAATAGTTGGAGCACACTCTCTGGAGATTGTGGTATGCTTAAAGTGGTTTACAGAGTGCATTGTCTGATTACATGGTAAGGCAAAAAAAGGTTACAGATAGTCTGAGTGACCACATTAAAAAGTAAGGTAAGAAACCTACAATAAACATTTGATACTTTGCCTTTGGCAACACCATAAATGCTGTCAAAGTTTAAAAAAAAAAAAATCTAAATTAAAAAGCACAGTGCAGCCTAGGCGGAGTAGTCGAACGCAGATTCACTGAGCGCAGGGCAAGCTAGCGAGACAGAAGTTAAGCTCTCCTTGCAACATGGCAAATTGAACCTCCCCCACCCTCATTGAGATCTGCCGTTTGGAACCATTTTGGTTTTCATGTGACATATGACCCTGAAGGTAAGCGCGTAATGGACAAAAGTAAAACAATATGTTGGATGTGCCACGCAATGCTCAATTACATTGATGGGTACTAGTGCGTTAGCGCAGTTAGCTCGTTAACGTGTTGGCCGTCCAGTCCCACGCACGGGGTGATCCGCGGTGTGTGTGTATATATATATATATATATATATATATATATATACATACATACATACAGTGGGGCAAAAAAGTATTTAGTCAGCCACCGATTGTGCAAGTTCCCCCACTTAAAATGATGACAGAGGTCAGTAATTTGCACCAGAGATACACTTCAACTGAGAGACAGAATGTGAAAAAAAAAAATCCATGAATTCACATGGTAGGATTTGTAAAGTATTTATTCGTAAATTAGGGTGGAAAATAAGTATTTGGTCACCTCAAACAAGGAAAATCTCTGGCTCTCACAGACCTGTAACGTCTTCTGTAAGAAGCTTTTCTGTCCCCCACTCGTTACCTGTATGGATGGCACCTGTTTGAACTCATCATCTGTATAAAAGACACCTGTCCACAGCCTCAAACAGTCAGACTCCAAACTCTGCCATGGCCAAGACCAAAGAGCTTTTGAAGGACACCAGGTAAAGTATTGTAGACCTGCACCAGACTGGGAAGAGTGAATCTACAATAGGCAAGCAGCTTGGTGTGAAAAAATCAACTGTGGGAGCAATCATCAGAAAATGGAAGACATACAAGACCACTGATAATCTCCCTCGATCTGGGGCTCCACGCAAGATCTCATCCCGTGGGGTCAAAATGATCATGAGAACGGTGAGCAAAGATCCCAGAACCACACGGGGGGACCTGGTGAATGACCTGCAGAGAGCTGGGACCAAAGTAACAAAGGTCACCATCAGTAACACACTACAACGGCAGGGAATCAAATCCCGCAGTGCCAGACGTGTTCCGCTGCTGAAGCCAGTGCATGTCCAGGCCCGTCTGAAGTTTGCCAGAGAGCACATGGATGATACAGCAGAGGATTGGGAGAATGTCATGTGGTCAGATGAAACCAAAGTAGAACTTTTTGGTATAAACTCAACTCGTCGTGTTTGGAGGAAGAAGAATACTGAGTTGCATCCCAAGAACACCATACCTACTGTGAAGCATGGGGGTGGAAACATCATGCTATGGGGCTGTTTTTCTGCCAAGGGGACAGGACGACTGATCCGTGTTAAGGACAGAATGAATGGGGCCATGTATCGTGAGATTTTGAGCCAAAACCTCCTTCCATCAGTGAGAACTTTGAAGATGAAACGAGGCTGGGTCTTCCAACTTGACAATGATCCAAAACACACCGCCCGGGCAACAAAGGAGTGGCTCCGTAAGAAGCATTTGAAAGTCCTGGAGTGGCCTAGCCAGTCTCCAGACCTCAACCCCATAGAAAATCTGTGGCGGGAGTTGAAAGTCCGTGTTGCTCGGCGACAGCCCCAAAACATCACTGCTCTCGAGAAGATCTGCATGGAGGAATGGGCCAAAATACCAGCTACTGTGTGTGCAAACCTGGTAAAGACCTATAGTAAACGTTTGACCTCTGTTATTGCCAACAAAGGTTATGTTACAAAGTATTGAGTTGTATTTTTGTTATTGACCAAATACTTATTTTCCACCCTGATTTACGAATAAATTCTTTACAAATCCTACCATGTGGATTCATGGATTTTTTTTTTCACATTCTGTCTCTCACAGTTGAAGTGTACCTCTGGTGCAAATTACTGACCTCTGTCATCATTTTAGGTGGGGGAACTTGCACAATCGGTGGCTGACTAAATACTTTTTTGCCCCACTGTATATATATATATGAATGATCAGCCCCTGCGCCACCAGGCTGATCCAAACCTTACTGGGCAGGTATGCCATTCACTGCATGATCAATACACCATTAAAGTTCAAAGGATGGATGGTCACAGATGGAAATGCCTAGTGAGGCTAAACTCAAATCAGGCATGTTTAAAGTTTCTGATGAACGTCTGAAGCATTTCTTCTGAGTGGCAGACCAGTGAAGCATTGTCAGCAAACAGCATTTCCCTGATTAGGGTGAACTGGCTGGCATTACTATAGATCAAATAAGGTGTTTTTCCCCCAATAGGGGTAAACTCTATCCTTTGTGGAGGACATCTAGAAGAAATAAAATATTACTGGCATAGATGTACAAGCTGTTTGCCATGCAGTTAGCCATGAAAGTCTGTGAGAAAAAAGGAATGTCGCTCTTAAGATATCCTTCATATTTTAGTACAACATAATCACCTAAGAAGACATGGCAGAAAGCCAGTTCTCTAACAGAGCATGAAAACATTTATCTTGACAAGGTTAAAGGCCTGGGTCAATTAAAGGGCAAAGTAAAACTATCTTGTCTCTCTCTCCTGTGGCCTTTCTTTAGAATTAGTGCAGTTAGACAATTGTACTAATTGTACTACCGTAATTCTGGGTATAAATGAACAAGAGCAAACTGATAAGTCATTCTGGTAAATAACCTTGATACTTTATTTTTTCTGCCTGCTGTGTATTTTTATACACACAAAAATGTTGATGTCTCCTCTCTCCCTTTTTTCAAGCTCCAAATAGGGGCTATTGACTAAGAATAAGGTCATGCTTATTGATTAGTCTCAGGAGCCGAGCAGAATGTCAAACAATTCCAGCTATCCACAAGCCCTTTCCTTTGATTCATGTCCTCAAATTCTCAGTAATCAGGACAGTAAATCCCCACCTGGAGAGTATATTCTTGTGTTAGTGTGCTGTGTTGGCGCACAGCATATTCCAAAACCACTCCATTAAAGAAAGATCAACACAAAACAACCTCCTGGCTGTTCAGAAGACACTGTTTGTGAGTGACTGAGCTTACATTTGTCACAGTCCTAGATTTGCTTAACTAAACACAACTTCAGCCTAACCAAAGAAGAACTGAAACTGCATTGATTTTTTTTTTCTTCCACTCATCAAAAGAAAGTGCAAAGGTTGCCAGTAAAGATTTTACCAGTTACTGGACTTCACTCAGGAATTTGTGGTTTGAGATAGTTTGAGGTTATGTCATGCAACAAAGGTTTAAAATTATTTCCACTCCGGGCCAATTAGAACATGACCCTTAGGTCAGTACTACTGCTTTAAAACTTAAAAATAAATGCAGCCTAACGTTTTAGCAAAGTGCATTTGCTGAGCCACCAAAAATGTAATCTTAGCACAAAAGGGAACTTTAACCCTGCTCAGAGTTTAACCCTCCACTCATTTATCAGCAGACAGCTAAAGTGGATCATGAGGAAGACTGTGGTCAGTGTTTCATCAGCAACAATTGTTTTTTGTTTGTTTTTTGAGTGAAAGAATTTCCACTCAATACCCGGACTGCCTCTTTAGGGTATTTCACCGTTCAGTTTCTTTAATTCATTCTAAGCATACAGAATGAAAAGACAGTTGAATTAGCATGGTCTGCCAAATGTTGGTAAACTATATTAGCAGTGGTGTGAGGCAGACCTAGCTGTGATTTTAGGGAACATAGCTACTTGGTGCTTAACGAAAAAATTCTGTTTTTAATAGTCCAGATCTTGCCCACACTGAGCAATAATTACATGAACAGTAAGGAGAATAAGCAGACCAACAAAGAACGCCGTCTGTCAAAGCAGGAATTCGCCCCAGACACAAAGGAAATCACTGAGGATAAATGAATTTGCAGAGACCTGTTTGTTTTTGTTTTTTTTGTGCCTTGAGTATCTTTATGAGTGAAAGAGATAAATGTTTGCTGTAAGTGGAGGGTGCCACTGACAGGAAGCACCTTATATCAGCTAACAGAGGAGAGAGATGAGAAAAGGGTTAGCCTGGCCTGGCTAAACTGACAAAAGGCAGCAGAGCACTGCAGCAGGAAGTGTAAAAGACCGATCATCCAGCCTGACCAGAAGAGCATTGCCACTCTGTTGAAAGAAGGAAAAAAATCCCAGCAGAGAACTAAAGGGACACTGTGCAACATCAAATCTCACAATGGCATGTTGTAAAAATATCAACCAATTTTTTTTGCTCTGGGCATTTAAAAAAGAAAATTCCTCTGACACCCTATTTCTGAATTTTTTCCACACCGTATGACTTTTAAAAAAATGTGCTGAAGAGTGCTATGATACAGTTCATGTCATGCAGTTTGTACTTCCCCTTTCTGTCCATCTAGATAATTTCCAGTTGCACCTGTGTACTTACCAGCTACACATATAAGCCCAGTGCATATACCAAAGGTGTGACAGTAAAAACAATATCCACACAGCGAGTCTCTCGGCATGTCAGCAGCAATATTTCCACACTGATGCAAATAAAAACAATGCCCCTTTTCCCCAAAGTAACCACTGCTGCTGAAATTTATAGCTAAACAAAAGCCAAGTCTTTTTGGGACAACACAGTGTGTAGTGTGCATTTTATCTAAGAGCAAATATGAAAGAAAAAAAAAAACTTTCAGTGCAGAACTTAATAATAATTTTTTCTGTCAAAGTCCCACTTTAACATAAGATATACTACGTAACCAAGCAAAGTGTGTGTGTTGTTTTTTTCATCTGGTGAGGCTGTAACCAGTAATTTATTTTTTAAATGGTAGCAACCATTTTCATACACTAGACTTTGGAGGTGCCAGATCCCAGCTGAAGTGAACATGAGTGAACAGTGATTTCAGGATTGATGTGTTTGACAGTACTCGCCATCAAAATGAGGGGATATCTTTTTCTGGAGCAATGGTTTTCCACTCTTCTGATAGAGACTCAATGCTGTAATGCATTTGTAGACTTATTCTGGCAGCATATGTTGGCTCAAACCCTTAGAGACACTTTGTGCTGGTTTTTAGTTTGCAAATCTGTAAATATACAAAAAGGTGGACTAGCAAATCAAGCTAACAAACAATGCGCTAAAAACTAGTTAGCTGCGCCAGCTAACAACTGTGAGTTCTCCATTATCCCCCAAACCACACGAGTCATGAAGACTACAACATTCAGATGGGCTCTACGTGGAAAACAGATAAACGTCTGTCATTTTTTTTCTCCGTCGCTTTTCATTTCTCTCTCTATTAAGGCATCTAGGCTCTTATACACACACCCATGACATGATTAGACATGCAAATAATTCAGAAAGTGAGCAAGCATTCTTCTTCATAAGGTAAGCTTGATGCAAACTAGTCCTTCTTTCATAACAGTAAGATGAAAAACATTGAGCTAGTGTGCACAGTTATACATACAAAAACATTTAATCTGGCAGTGTTTTGTAACAGAGAGAAACTACTTTAACTCATAAATGTTTCACACAGTCATAAGGGCTGTGGACTACTGCCCTAGATCAGAATCACTGTGCTCTCAACCTGATCACAAAATTCCCCAGCAGCCTGTGCAGTCTGCTACCATGACTCAGCTAGCTGAAGCCTGTTTGTAAGTGGGGGGGCGGGGGTTGGAAACTGTGTGGCAGGGGTAAGGGAGGGGTTTGATGTTTACTGTAAAAATGCATTAGTGCGCAGCACCACAAAGCTATAAGCACAATGAGGCCTGTGGCGTGATGCTAAAAAGACTAGCTTACACTGATGGAGCAGTGGGGTATAAATAGCAGCGCTGCATCAGATGACTTTCTATAGCCATTGGCCTTTCTTTTGTGCTCGTTATACTTCGAATCAGTGAAGTAGAGAGATGCATCAACTTGGTTGATATATGAAAGAGGCTAATGTTAATATACAAAACACTTCACTTGTGGCGTTGCTGTAATTGCATCACACTATCTCTTAGTCAAGCATTCTTCAGATGTGAAAAATGCTACTCTAGCAGCTGTGCAACTTCCACAAATCTCTCAATCTTCTTGATCGGTTTATTTTATTTTAGCCTAATCAACCTTTCCCACAACCTGCCTTATTCCACACAACCAGAAAATGCTCCTTTTAAATTTATTGTGTCTCTTTTGTAAGAGTCATATAGCTGTCACTCTGCATCTGCTATGTTGGACCATGCAGTGAGACGGAGTTTGACTGGGAACCCTAGCACAACAGAGAAGATATGTATCAGTCGCTCCACAGTCTTACAACAGTCAAAGACTAATGGATTTCCTGAATGATGCCTCAAAGGCACAAGGAAATAATATACACGGGTGGGTGGGAAGGAGCTGTATTCTATTAACTCCATTAGCATATACTAGCTAAATAAAGATGATTAAAACTTTCAGTCAAATTAAACAGGAAGATTGCAATCATCATAAGATTTTCTAGATCAAAATTATTGCACATGATGTTTCTCACTCTCCATGGTGCATATAATGAAACTAGCACATGGATGGATGAGAAATGGGGGATTAGTGTAATGTCTCCAGTGCAAACACAGCTGAACTTGGGATTTGACTCTGGCTTCCTGTTGAAAGCAGGATAAAACAAAGCAAGCCACAAACGAAGGTCATGTGGTTTACAATGCTGCATGTGATATGACTGAGTGTCAAGACTACAATGTTTCCTAAACTTTTAAATATGTGACACACTTGCGAAGGCAATGCATGTTTTCCACAAAATAAAATGATCCATTCTCTCTAACAACATGTTACTGCATGACCGTGTTCCTACTCTTCGAGCAGCTGTAGAGCAGTTTTGTCAATACAGAGTGGCTGCAGGGAAAATATCACGTGACAGGGGCCGAACATTATTAGAAATAAGGGCGGCAGTATGGCAACACAAAACCTGCACAAAGATCAAACATACAGCTGTCCAGCTAATCCCTGCGCAACCTGAGTGTATTACATCTTACAGTGCAGCAGGACTACAAAGATCTGTAGTATAAAAGGATAATCATAACGATGTTAGAAAGATACAAATCCTACTGAAACTGATTTGTTGTTTTTTTGCTAAGGAATGTGTTTTTAATAAGTATGGAATGAAATGGGAAACCCTGCACCATCATGGAAGGATTATTATATAATACTGTAAGACTGCTGTTTGGGTTTAACTGCCTCATTTTTATATGTAAATGAGGAACTAGTAATCTTTATTCTAATGACAGACTGAAGCAAGTTAACTGAGAAGATTCTCTGTTTACAGTTAATGCAAATGGATCAACATCAATGATTGCGTTATCCACCTCCAGTCCTGGCCCTGGGGATTTATGATGAACCCAACTACCTCTAGGGTTAGTTTTCTATCAAGCTATAAAGACTCTAAATATAATGTTTGATATATTATTGGCAAACACTAGACCTCCCAGAAAGGAGAAGGAACACATCAAATTACAGCATGTTTATGACAACTTTATTCACTTTACTACCATTTAGATTGCAATAAAGTTAAGCCAAAGTTAAGTTATATTAGATCAAATACGAAAAAGTATTGAATGCGATTAAAGTGGAAAACATCTAACAGTAATCTGTGTGCATATTTTATGCTGTAGGTTATGTAGAATGTGCGCTACGTCTTATAGCGCCTCTGCAAAAAACTAAAATTTCCTCTCTTGATCAGAATAGCTACTTCAACGAGGAAGTGTATAACTAATTTTTATGCACTTGTGTGTTCACTGGAACCAGGGGAACAAATGTTATCTTGGTCTCTGACTAGAGATGATTCATTAAAATGGTTCTGGAATGTTGCAATGAAGCTTTTGAGATGATCCCATTTTATTTACAAATGACTAGCTCAACTATTCAATAATTACTCTTCTTGTTTTGTTTGACTCTCCGTTTTGCAGTCTGTTTAATGATGACAAATATAACAAAAAAAAAGAATGTAAAAAAGAGAGCGAGAGGGGAGGAAAAAACATAAAAAAATAAATATGATGACTCCAAAACTCTCCAACCACTCTACTGAGGATGATTAAACCACAAACTTGTTGAAAACGATGACTAAATGTCAGGTTAATTTAAATTTGATGGGTTCAAGTCTACCCCTTTGCCTCTTTCCATCTCACCCCTTTGTACTGGGAGCAGACAAAAACAGTCCCACCATTCTGGGTGTGCTGTAAAGCTTTTCAAGGTACGCAGCGTGGATTAAATTAGAATGACAAGGATGCTGAGGGCCCCGTCCTTCATCATCTCGTCCTTGCTCCCTCTCTCTCATTTGTCCTTTTTCCCTTGCCTCTGCACTGGTCAATTACTGTAGCCAAAGAGGCTCTTAAGGATCCACCGCTGAGCCGAGAACGTTCATCAACTGCATCGCCAATTACTAGGACGCAGCACAGCACAACATATTCACAAACTATTACTTTACCGTTCAGATTGAAGGTCACATTAAGAGAGATGATTTATCTCCAGAAATATTACAGTGTCTACAGACTCTTCCTGCAGTGATGGGAAAGTGTAGTGAAGACAACCACTTTTGTCCTTATTAGATTATTGATTAGAAGTAACAAAGATTAAAGGAGGAAAAAAATGGTGGTTCACGTAAATGAAAATGAAAAGTTCAATTTAGAGCTAAGCAGGTTGGTAGTTTGTAAGTAATGAGAATTTATGCCCGCATAGGCATTCAGTTTAATAGATGTTAATAGGTTAGTGCAACATAATTACTCTTCTTTCAGCTGATCACTATCCTCGGCTACAGGCAAGTATTAAAGTGGAATACCTTCAATTCAATTCAATTTTATTTATATAGCGCCAAATCACAACAACAGTTGCCTCAAGGTGCTTTATATTGTACAGTAGATCGTACAATAATAGATACAGAGAAAAACCCAACAATCATATGACCCCCTATGAGCAAGCACTTTGGAGACAGTGGGAAGGAAAAACTTCCTTTTAAACAGGAAGAAACCACCGGCAAATCTGCTGCGACCAATTGGGATGAGAGAAGGAAAACAGGATAAAGACATAATGTGGAAGAGAGAAAGATTTATAACAGATATGATTCAATGCAGAGAGGTCTATTAACACATAGTAAGTGAGAAAGGTGACTAGAAAGGAAAAACTCAACGCATCAGGGGAATCCCCCGGCAGCCTACGTCTATTGCAGCATAACTAAGGGAGATTCAGGGTCACCTGGTCCAGCCCTAACTATATGCTTTATCACATAGGAAAGTTTTAAGACTAATCTTAAAAGTAGAGATAGTGTTTGTCTCCCGAATCCAAACTGGAAGCTGGTTCCACAGAAGAGGGGCCTGAAAACTGAAGGCTCTGACACCCATTCTACTTTTAAATACTCTAGGAACAACAAGTAGGCCTGCAGTGCGAGAGCGAAGTGCTCTAATAGGGTGATATGGTACTACAAGGTCATTAAGATAAGATGGGGCCTGATTATTTAAGACCTTGTATGTGAGGAGCAGGATTTTGAATTCAATTCTGGATTTAACAGGAAGCCAATGAAGGGAAGCCAAAACAGGAGAAATGTGCTCTCTCTTTCGGGTCCCTGTCAGTACCTCTTGCAATTTGGATTAACCGAAGGCTTTTCAGGGAATAATTTTTTATTTATTTATTTTTTGGGGGTGGGGGGGGGGGGGGGACAAGCATGTAAGCTTGTTAGTAAAAACAGTGACAGTGTCGCAAAGAGGGAACAGATAGACAGAGACACCGAAGCAAACACGTATTTGTATGATGTATATAGACTTAATACACCTGATTCGCACAGTATCAACAAGGAACTCTGATCATGATGTGTAAACAAACTGGCTCTTACTTCCTCTGCAAGCAGCCAAACCGAAAACAAACCAGTTTAACTAAACCACCAAGACCAACAAGTAACCAATATGTTATTTAGGAATGAACAGAGGAGTGAAAGGGAAGATTTTGATTTGTTAACAAGCAGTTCTTGCATTGGACACTGTGAATAACTGTTGAGTGATCTACTGCTTTTTTACATTAATGTTTTTACTTTATCATTATTAAAAAACAAAAACAAGTACTATGAATACACTGGTTTTCATATGCAGTAAGCATTTGCATGAGCAGTTAAGTAATTTGGCACCTAGTAAAAGTTCAAATCCAGGTACACACTGTAAACAAATTATCTTTGTAGCACATTTAATTAAGTATGGTGATGGCACTGGGTCGTGCCCTTAACATGATTTACAGAAGTTTAATTACAGTCCAGCCAAAAAGCGCTTTTAATCAGCAGACTCTTTTCAAGGCAACATTCTTATAAAATTATGAGCTCTTTCAGAAAGCTGTTAGCTTAAACCTATTTCCATTAACATTACTTAGCTACAGTCGCATGAAAAAGAAAGTACTCCAGAAAGGACTACACAGTCATGTGAAAAATCAAGTACACCCTTACTGCTTCCATAGGAATTAAGAGGGTACGCAGCAAGCAGCCAGATGCTGCTAATCAAGCCCACTTGATTAACTCATCATTAATAAGTGTGACCACTTCAATGAAAGCAGAGGTTTGGGCAGTTCGCTGGTATGGGGTATTCAGATAAGTGTTAACACAACCACAGTCTTTCCTGGAAATGTACCCGAAGACTGTGCACTGCTCAGAAACCTGCAAAAGGTCTGTAGAACCTGAGCTACATACCAGATTATACAGATTTAGAATCTGTAGAACACTGAGAAAAAGAGTGAATCAGTATAGGTTAGGCTCAGCCTAGTTTTTAAAGTTGCATCTGAACAAACCATAAAATGTCTGGAATAATGTCCTTTGGACAGATGAGACTAAAGACGCCAGTGTTTGGCCATGACGCACAGTGCCATGTTTGGTGAAAAGCAAACAAAAGATATCAGACCTCAAGACCTCATACTGACTGTCAAGCACGGAGGTGGAGGGGTGATGAATTGGCATTTTCTTTGCAGCCACAGGACATGTGCACCCTGCAGTCATTAGGCTGACCATGAACTCTTCTGTTTACCAAAGTAATCTAGAGTCAAATGCCTGACATCTAAACCTTGACCAAAAGTGAACAGGACAACGCTCCTCATTTACTAGTATGTGTGTGGAAACATTCTTACCCTTAGCCAAAAATACGTGCGTACAAAATAAATTACTGTCAGATTTATGAAGCATGCGCACCAACCTATTTTCTTTCTTATGTGTATGGTAGTAAATCAGAATCATTCCAGACCAACAGCCTGGTGCAATCTGCATACCAACTGCCACACTCAAATTTCTCTATAAGGAAGGTGTTTAGGAAGGCAGAAAAGGCACAGCGTTCCAGAGAGTCATCACTCCCATGGAAAAAAAAAAATTGAGCCTCAGGCTTAAATATTGGTCTTTGAAATGACTTTTGGCCTAAGACATTCAATTTGGCCTAAGTGGGGGCATCAAATAAGAAAATAAATAAATAAATCAGCAGTCACTTAGTCAAAAAATTAGACTAACTGATGACATCCAACAATGGTAGAAGTCACTGTTGATAAGATGATATAGGAGAATAATGTAATATATTTAAACCAAAGGATTAAAGCCTGTTTTTTTAAATGGTGGAGTCCAAGTATTTTGTGGCTTATGGTGTTTGTGAAAATTATAAATAATGACCAAAAACTAGCAATCATATTATTAGTATTAGTAGCATTAATATTAGTAACAATAGTAGCAGTAGTAGTAATAGTATTCAACCTGAATTTATTCTAATTTACCTACTACTAGTACTAACAAATAAACTCGGGTAAGAAAATTTTGGTAAATCACAGATTTATGTGTGACACTTTTGTACATGCAAATTGTGCACAGATTTTTGTGTAAGTACTTTTAGTGAATGAGGGCCTAAGGTCCCAAGCACAGCCTAAAATCTGCAGATTTTCTACAAAAAAAAAAAAAAAAAAAAAGAATTAAGGTGTTGCAATCAATGGCCCACTCAAGTCCAGGCCTCATCCTGCAAGAAATGTTGTGGCAGAACGTCAGGAGAGCTGTGCATAATTGAATGCCTACAAACCTCAAAGAAATGAAGCAATACAGTGAGCCAAAATTCCTCCACAAGCAAGTGAGGGACTGATTAAGTCAAGCAGAAATCCATTACTTCAAGTTATTGCTCCTAAAGGTGGCCGTACAAGATACTGATTCATGACGTGTACTTAGTTCTTTATGACTGTGTATAACCATCATATGAATATTTAAACAGCTGTATGAAGTTGGACTTGTGAAAAAGAGCAACTTGGAGGTTGAAATTTTCAAATAACACAACAGAGTGTAAGTTAGCCAACTAACAAGCTACCTACAGGTAAGATTTTCTAACAATGTGTTTATATATCAGTCTACATTTAATCATAGATTATTATTAATGTCTGGCTCTCTTTCACAGCGTGCCTTTTGTCCTGTCTTTGTTCCTTCACCTCCAACTGGCAGGCAGCTGAGTGCATCTCCCTAACCCTGTTTCTGCAGGGAGAAATTTCTCTCCTGAGATTTCTTTCCACTAAAAGAGTTTCTCCTTCCCACTGTCGCCAAAGCGCTTGCTGATAGGGGGTCATCTGATTGTTGGGGTTTCTCTGCTCTCTCTGTATTATTGTAGGGTCTTTACTTGACACTGTAAAGCTTGGGGTGACTTCTGTGGCGATTTTGCGCTATATAAATAAAACCCGAATTGAATTGAAAAGCTGCCGTTTCATGTAACAAAACTGTTATTGTGTTTTTCTAGGAAACCTTCCATTGTTTTCTTTCATGTAATGAACAAACAACCTTAGCAACTACCTGAGGATATAAGGTGTTTGACAAAGGAACCCAAGGGACTTTTAGTAGGGAGTAACTGAATTACTTACTAAGGACGTAGAGAGAAAGGGTGATTCCTGCCAGGCAGAAGCCCTCAAAGAAACGCAATGTGCTGAACATGGGGGCGTTCCTAGAAAAGGCCACAGTAAAACCAAACACCAACATGAACAGTACTGATATGATCAGCACTGGGTGGCGGCCAAACCTACAGAATAAGGTAAGAGCAAAAATGACACTTGTAATAAGCATAAAACACCTTTAAGGTTTGCATGATCTTTCAATTAAGGATGGTGTGAAAGTCTTACCAGTCTGCTAATATTCCAAACACCAGATATCCAAAGATGGATCCAACCAACAGAGAAAACTTTGCAATATGGACTTTCCATGCTGACTCACCAATCAGACTCCACTGTAGAGACAAATAAACAGGTATTAGTTTCAAGAAAATGATGCTGTGTAGATAATGTAGAGGACAAAGATCAATATTATTTTTTGAGTATGCTGCATTTTTATCTCTTGATTAACATTCACCTCTAAGTTTGTCTAATTCATTGACAAATATCATCACTCATAACGCTTTGATATGTAAGAAGGATATACCCTGCAACAGAAGAGCTTCTTGGTATTTAGTCTATAGCAACACTGACACAATATCAACATATTTTTTTTCTGTTATTTAATCCCGACAAGACACCAATGCTCCAAAACAGAGCATCTTGCCAAACATGATATTTCGCTATAGTTCACTTATGATTACTTATTTAAGCACAAATTCTTCAATTACATTCTGCCTGGTTCAAAAGCAATGCAATATATATATGATGAATTACACATTAGGCGTTTTCCTTTATTAGTTGGAGAACCTTACTTAAGTCGATAATCAAGGTTAACTCCACATAAGCAAACACTTTCTTATTACATCATTTATTTTTGTTTCTATGTAGGCTGTCAAGATGGTGACCTATAATACAGTAACTCTACTTTTACTTTGTGACTGAATCCCTGCAAAAAAAAAAAAAGAGAAAAAAAAGTGATTCCTAGAATATGACAACGATGTGGTGTAGACTTGTCTCTGCATGTAGGTACACCCTGTTTTTTTCTCTCCAGCAAGAGGTTGTGACAAGCAGACTCAACACGCACGTTTTAGATTTGAACTTACAGCTTTGACTATCACTGGCATTGTAATAATTATGCATCTGAGGAAGGGGTAAAAGTTGGCACGTTTACAAAAAATGTACTAATGTGTGTGTAAGCATATGTGGAAATGCGGTATATAAAGGCAAAAACTGAATTTGTATAATCTATGAAAAGTTATTATTTAGTCTGCCCATCTTTATTCTTTAACAGCGTTTATTCAAAAGCCTGAACTCTCTTAAGTGTGATTTAGAGATACAATGTAGATTTTTTTTTTTTTTTGTGTGTGTAACTTGTGTTGTAACCAGAAACCCCTTTTAACCTTTCACCTTAACCTTCCAAGCCATTCAGTCATTGTGGGCTGTGTCATCCCGACGTGTAGTTATACTTTTCAGGAGCTGCATGTCAGGTCACATGGAAGGTTAGGTTGTAGGGTTAAAAGGAGTTTCCAGTTACCTTAGGCATGCTTTCTTGTAAATTCTTTTAAGCAGTCCTCAGGAGTCCCCAGGCTGCTTGAAGTACA
This sequence comes from Aulonocara stuartgranti, assembly GCF_965226115.1. Taxonomy (NCBI): domain Eukaryota; kingdom Metazoa; phylum Chordata; class Actinopteri; order Cichliformes; family Cichlidae; genus Aulonocara; species Aulonocara stuartgranti. The sequence goes on along the minus strand of NC_138954.1, from coordinate 17,852,053 downwards.
TTCAAATGGACGTGGGCTGCCTTTTGTTTCCTTTTCTGTGATGATAATTTGCAACCGCTTCAATAATGTTGAGGTTCTGGGGAGGTCAATCCATGAGTGGAAGTGTTACATTGTACGCTTTTCTGTACAAGTTTTGACAAGATCCCCAACACCACTGGCTGAAATACAGCCCCACTTCTTGTGTAATTTGGCATATCACAGCCTTTTCCCCCCAGTTTTGCTTCTTTAAGAATGGCTTCTTGATAGCCACTGAGACCATTTATAATAAAGCATTAGTGAAGAGTATATGGCCCAGCTGAAGGATTAGATGTATCTCCCAGGTCCTGTGTCAGGTCTTAGCAGTTTTTATTTTTTAGATCTCTGAAGGACATTACTTTAAGATCATCTGCTGTAGCAGTAGTAGTTTGGATGGGGGGAGGGGCTTTTTTCAAATTTACATAAAGGTTGGCTCAGGCAAGTCTATGTATGTAGTAAGTCTACCATACGCTCAAGTACAAAGTGAAATTAGCAAAAGGCTTTTTGTTTCTTTTACTTTTGTATTTGGGTTGTTTCTGAAGGGTCATAACCTATCGTAAACTCTACCATAGTGACGTGCTCAAAATGGAATGCCCCAGGAATTACACAGAGCCACCAAGCAGTCACATGACTCACACATGCCACTCATGCATGGTTTCAGTATCGATGTCAGACACAGAAAAACGCAGAGGAGAAAACAAGTTTCTTTTGCGCAACCACAAGACAGCAAAGACTATAAAAAACAGAAACTGGAAGCTGGAGAGACTACCAAAATAAAACTCGCATTTCAATCTACAGTAAAACACACTATGACGACATGTATCAGCAGAGCTGGAAGACTGGTGACTGAGCAGAACTGACATATGTAGGCGACCACAGACAGATGACCAGTGTTATAAAACACGAACATCAGCATTCCCCAAATCACACGCTACAGACAAAGCAGCAATGTCTTACGTGTGTTAAAGGCATTTAAACTGTCTGTGGCTTCATTTAGATTGCTTGGCATCATTAATGTGCTTTATTTCAAAGCCTTCATTAACTTTAACGGTAATTAAAAGTTTTGGAAAAGAGAATCCTACAAATTACAAAAAGCGGGGTTACATACTTTGCTCAATGCTTTTAATATACCAGGCTGTTTTATGCAACCTTTATAAAAGTGACCAAACCAGTCTAGAATATGAATGTTAGTTAAAAAATAAAATTAAAAAATTAAAAAATGGAATTTACAAAAAGAATATAACTTACTAGTCAGGAAATGGACTGACTAATAAATAAGCTCACCCTGCTGTCTGCTCATATTTTTACTTTAACCATTGCCTTCATTTGGACAAAGTCAGCCTAAAAATGAAACAGGGATCATTTTTAAAGGTTGGTAATAGAGCAGCACTCAACATGAGGAAGTAACCACTGCAGACAGAGTTACACAACAACCACTTGGATCATTTCAATATAACAAATTATCTTTATTTATAGAGCATTTTTCTAAAGACTCAGTGCAAGTACACACAAGGCAACAAATTTATAGGAGCATATAAAAACATTCATAATGTATCTGTAGATTTAATGTAAAGAAGAAGAAAAAACAGCTCACACACTGTGGAATTCCTATTTTGCCCATTTATTTTGCATGTGAATTAAAAAAAAAAAAAACCTGCTGAATGTCAAAAATATCTGCATTTTAACACGCTTTAACAGAAGCAGGAAAACACGGGTGTAATTTGCATGATGGCTTCTGTCACTTATCAGTTGTATTACATGCTTGTTCCCAGGGAGAGTCAGCTAACATGTCTCTTTGAATTGTTGGACCGTATTATCGGCCTTCCTTTCATAAAGTATGTGTCCCTGTATCCTGTGTTCATAAAGGACCTTTCTACAGTAGAAGGCTTGACCAGCTGTTATTAAGGTTACTTCTAGATCATTTAACTCTGTTTCGAACTTTGACTAAAACCTTGTTCTTTATCTGTGCAACAGCCATTACTGGGCATACGGTTTTTAGAAAAGCCAGGGAGACATGGGATGACAAATATTTAAGCCATAACAGAAAAATAGCATCTTTAAAATTTAGATTCATCATCACCTTGAGTCAGATCCATGCTTTTTGTCAGGTTTGATTTGTCACTTGTTTCCTTGCTATTGTCTTGCTCATTTTGTGAGTAATGAATAGAAGTCAGTGAGAGAGACTGCTTCTGTACACATGAATCACTTAGCTGAGATAAGATGCAAACCATGAAAGGGCTAAGATCAAATCAGTCAAAATCTCAAGGAAATCTGTTGATCTCTTACAAAAGAACGACCACCAGTGATCAGTCTAGACCATCGAGTCCACTGAGATGAAGATGCTCAACCACAGCTGCACATTTTTGCACTCGCTGAACTACACAGTGGTGGGTGGGGGTTTCAAAGGAGAGGGAGCAGGCCACAGAGGAGGGAGGGGGGGAGAGAGAGATGAAGGCAAGCACAGGGGGAAGGAGGCATAATTGTACAATGTAACCACAGAACATACAAAGATATGGAGGGAGAAGCAAAAAAATAAAGCAGGGAACACATTTATGCAAAAGATAACTGGATAGAAAGAGACAGAGAGAGAGAGAGAGACAGAGAGAGGGAAAGAAATGCTCAAAAGCAGTTGTGAGGAGACAGCAGAAAACACAGGGAGAGACTGCTGCATAGTTACTGCCTAGCAACAGACCATCACTGAGGTTATCTGACTCTGTCTGCTTCCAAGTGCAAGTTTTACCACCGCTGGAGGGGTGAAACCCTATATTGTGGTGGTAGCTGGGTGAGGATATAACAAACTATTGTATAAGGAGGGTGAGTTCTTGGAAAAACATAGACCTATAGTATGCGTCCCATAACACACTGAAAATATGGGGTAAAAGAAGTCAAAACATTACACATGTGATGCTGGATCTGCAGCCTTAGGGACTGAACCTGATGTCACATTATCAGTGTGAACATGTTTCAGATGCAGGCTATGCTAAACATTACATAAGATACCATACCATGTTTGACAAGTTGGCTGATGGCAGTGTTATTTTACTGTGATCAACAGTGACAGCTTGTGAAACAACAAACCTTTGCCTGACCATGTATTATTCATGCCCTCCTGTTGTTGATAGTTAGCACAACTACATATATCTGTCAACAGTCAGACTTCATATGTATTGAAAAGCCATTACTCCTATTACCCAAATTCCATCACACCATCCATAGAAAACACAAACTTAAACCAGAGCAAAGGGTCACAGCTTTCACCCCTCCCTGTTCCAAAACAGCACTTATCAGAAAAGAGCGGCACAGCACACATTCTTGTCACACACACACAGCGCCTCAGCAGAGTTTTATCATCTGGTCACACAAGCATCTTTCCTCCCAGCTGACACTGTGAGAGGCTGTCATTGTGTGCTGACTGGGTATCTGCAGCGGGGTCGTCGCCTTTCGACAGCTGAGGCTATTTCAAAGTGTCCCGCACTGATCCAGAGTCTGTGGAAGGAGCCAACCAGCTGGGTAAACAGCATGAAGGGACACAGAGCAGAGGGGCCTGCATGGGTGTTCAGCTACAGTATCATCTTTCAGATCTATGGGTGTGCAGCCTCGAGTTAGAGATACCGTGTCTGGGTGTACCCACCAAGGCTTTTAAAACATAGCGTCCTTATCACATTCATAAGAACCTAACCTACACTACGAGGAGAACAACATGAAGATGGCACAGTTGTATGAGTGCAGTACGGGCACAGCTAAACAGTTGTTTGATTGGTTAATCAATCCGTCTGCTCCTAACAGTTATTCTAATGTTCTCAATTATATTTCTCAATTATTAAATAAAGCGCGGGGCTCCAATTAACTAACTGATTAACTGGCTAACCATTTCAGCTCAGCAATTAGCAGTTCTTTATTTAATCATTTAGGTCATTTATTATTTAAAAATGCCATTTCTTGTTGATTTCAGTGCGAGGAATACACAACTGGTTTACAATGCAATGCAGTGCAATTTAGAGACACATCAGGAGATACTTCATCTTTTTTTTTTGTTTTGTTTTAAGTTTTTGACAATGAAAAAGTAATTCTTTTTTAAAGTGTCATGATAGTCCAATTCCCAAGAGGAGAATCCATCATGTAAATATTACATCATCATCAGTCCTTTACTGCCCGGTGCATCCGATTATCATACAACAACCAAATTGATAAAGCATGAGTTAGAGAGGTTAATCTGTCATTTGAAGAGGTTCACAGGCCACTATTTCAGGCAGTATGTGCAGCTGCTGCCCATCCCAAAGCAAGATGAGTAGGGTAGGTTGCACAGAGACTGTGTCTGAGTAATGGTATATTCTGATTTCAAAGGCTCGGTTCAATTAAGAAGGACCCTGAGGAGAGCTTTGACTCAATTAGGATGGGTCTCCACATTAACCACTTTGGATCTTTCAACGCTGTCTTCTTTCTGTGTCACCCTGAGAAAGCACTGTGTGAGCAGTGGCACCTCATCACGTGTCAAGTTCGGAAAAATGGCACAGAGTTTGAATATCTACAAGTATTTAAGTGCCGACCTCGTGCAGAGCAGTGTGGGATTAGATTGTCTTCAGACAGTGTGTAAGAGACACTAAGGCGTTTCGTCAGAATTGGCACTCTGTTCTGCTTTTTAGGGATAGTGTGTCATGGATAGCTCAGACCCAGGCATGTGCAGTTTTTCTGTGGCAATCCAAACACAGGGATAAAAGCCAAGTCATCACTTCCTATTCGAGTGCTACATTCTATAGTTTGTGTTCTATGGCGGGGGAGCAAAAAAGGAGGCCTGGAAGACTGAGGGACAGTGTCAAAATAGAAAAAGAAAATGACAAGTACAAGCACAAGAGATATTTTTGCTTCAATTTCGGATTTTGACAGCGTGCCATTCGATTCAGCTTCTCCTCACCGTGACCTTGTCTGAATGTGGACAGCCAGGAGTTAGAGAAGACGAGCATTACCAGACACTTTTAGCAACTGTCCAGGCCCGTTACTGATCTGCAGAGGTGGTAGTGTCAACACAAATCTTAGCATGTACAAAATTGCAACGGCAGCGTGAGCAGAGAGCAATGACTGTTTTCAAATCATCAGCCTTCATATGGGAAACCTGTTTTCAGCTTTAGCCACAGGGAAACTGAAATGTTCTGATTATTAGTAATTTGCATCCACCCAGTCAAATTCTTTCACGTATGACTTTATATTCAGCTGCACTTGTGAGAATCCCCTAGTGCGTGAGAACAGTTTATCACGCTGGCCTTTTATGCAGCCCCGGCCCTCAAATTACCCTGTGGACAGCAAATGAAATCAAGATTTCAACTGCCCCAGCTCCCACAGCTAAATTAAAATGCCACAGCTGCATTTTATTTGCTTTATTGTAATAAGGGACATTATCAATGAAAAGCAGACACCACAATGGAGGCGAGCAGTGTGCAATACAGTGAAGCTTCCAAGCTCATCCTTTTTTTAAAAACCCTTGAAAAGGTACAGCTGCTGCCAGCTAGAATGTGACTTGCTGTGCTCTTCAACTGAGTGTGTGTGTGACAGCAATAGTGGACATTAAAGGTTTTAAACAAACTGATTATACAACATTTAGATTATTTCTAAGGTTTAATTGCACCTTGTTCTAAGAATTAATAAGTATTATTTTTTGCATATTTCCAATAATGAAAAAGGTCTGCTCTTCTTTTTTCTTGTACAAAAATAATAATGTTTGTATCCTCATATGCACATGCAGCATCTGCAGCTGGAGACAAGCAGACTGGCAAAAGGAGATATAAAATGTTCCTCCTGCAGCTTGCAGTCCAACTACAAAGACTGCAGGCACAGATGTTGGAATGCAAAGGCCTCAATCCTGAGTCACAAACAACCCGAAAGTGTCCAATATGAGAGCCATAAGATTATCTTACTGCTGTTTGGTTAGGACAGCAATTGGCCGAGTGATGTTTGATCAGGGATGGGGTTGCATTATTCTAGAGAGTACAGTGATGACCTTTGCTCCAAATCAAATGCTCCCTGTCTATTATATCCATTACGACAACCGACCGGCAAATTCCACTAGCCCTGGCAGTTTGCCCCATGTGCCAATGGTGGCTTGTTTCTGTGACAGGTCACCCATTGTGTCAGATGGTGCGATGACTCACTGTCAGCACCATGCATGCCCTCACCTGAATCCTACTACTTTTAGGTCCAACGTGAGCCAATTCGTGGCTGTGTAAATCCGCACTGGAGATGACGGTGCTAGACGCCCCAAAGTGGAGAGAAGACTGCAACAATGGAGGCATAACCACGACCACTACCGAGGTGCTTTCACAACACAATCAGACAGAATTTTAACCTGGCCGTTTAAGGCTAACTGTTTTGTTTTTTCACTGTAACTGCAGCGTTAATAAGCGCATCTTACTAATGTAATATCGACCCTATTATTAGGATGCATAACAAATTATACAAAGGACCCCCCACCCTATCCTCAAGATGGATAGCTTACCTTAGTAACCACATTTTCCTTAAGTCCTGTGTGCAGCTCGAATGTCAACTCATTGTTGTTACAAGACATTCTGGTCGTGATGTTGTTTGTGGAACTTCCATTGACATAAATTGGATCCGGTCGCTCACTAATGTTTTTTGGCCTGCCTAACAGCGAGGAATGAGCTCTACTATGGTTAGTCAGATTTGCCAAAGGCTGGATACAAGTGCTGTTTGGCTGGGCGAGGAGGAAATTATCAGAGAACTGACTGAATCCAATAAATAACGCCGGAATCCATGTCAGCACAATCAGCTGTTTCTGGTACTTCCCAAATCCACCTAGAAATGGCAGAACAGAGCTGTCGATGCGTGTCAGCAAATCCGGCGACGTGGTTTCGGGTGACACGAAGCCGTTCTCAGGTTGATGGTCCCCCGTTTCGAGCTGCACCACGGCCATCGCGGTTTCCCCTACAGATGCCTCCGTTGTGTAGCGAAGCCGGGGTTGCAGTGCTACCCCCTGTCGACTCCACAATGCGTCAATACCTCCAGTTCCGGCGGTGAAAGCCGTGCGCAGTCAATCACTGGAATGGAAATAAGACGCACCTCCTTATTATCAGGAAGCACTTCCCTCCGTCTGACACCAAAACCCGTGCGGGAGTGACTGCAGACACGCGTCCTGAAACAAAAGGCGGATTGCGATGAATTGGGAAACGACGACATAAACTATCCCACGCTTTTTTCTGTCGGCTGATTCTGTTTGTGAAGGTGAGCTGTAGCACCAGAGCGAAAGAATTGCTTCCTGGGAAAGCCACAGGTAACGCACCTGCCCATGTAGGATGTGGCTAATCACTTTAACCTAACGTGGCCACTTGTAACCAGTGGTAACTACCACTTTCTCTTGCAGTCAGACAATGAACCGTAATGTAATCACATAGGTTAAAATAGGCCCTGCATAAAGAAAAAAAAAGGAATTAGTACAAAGTTTGTCTGAGTGATGCTATATATTTTTGATAAACGGCCACATTGCTGTCTCGGTGTTCTTTGTAGCCTATTTATATATTTCTATAATTTAAGGATTGGGTATAATAAAGTAGTCTAAGCGTAAACCATAGATAAAAACCACATATTCTCAGATTTAAAACATCAACAACAGGTAAGATTATGTTCTGTAATGGGAAGGGGGAGGGACTGTAGTGTTGTCCCCGCCTATATTTCCAGCAAACAAAACAACTGTGCGTGCCAGCAATTTGAGCAAACAGTATTACGCGCAATAAGAAGTAGTGCTTCAGGTCTACACAAATATGACCAATTAGTGGGCTGATTTTTAACTGATGACTCGGGACAATTAAGTGAGTGGGAGCAGGTTTTAATTTGCTTTCAAACTGAAAGTAAACGGAGTTCGTTTTCTCCTAGTTAACTGTAGCCTGACTCCAAGAGAGACGGGGAAATCAATAATTTACCTTGTCTAAGACTGAACTGTAGCACATAACAACGTTTATTTAGAAGCTTGGGACGATGACCACAAACTGCTGTCTTATTGTAATTAAAAACTCACGTAGGTTTTCTTCTAAACACTGGCAGCCCCTGATTCCCTGTGTGGTATGTTTATAACTAAGATATAAATTAGTATGTTCAAGTGTACTTAAACCAATGCTCATATGGTACGGATAAAATATTTTTATTTTTTTTCTTCTTAAAGTAGTGAAAATAATCATCGATTTTTTTTTCACCACCAGATTTGAGGTTATTAAATTGTATAAATGATTTGGCCACCTCCAGCAGCTCAGGTTTGTGTTCCAGATTTTTTTTAGCGCCTTATATCAACCTAACATCACCCCAGAACCCCAGATGGATGATTACTTTGCTTTTAAAATGTTTAATCAAAACATGGACTACAGCTTAGAAACGGTTTTGCAGTAATCACTAGTAAGCATCACCACATTAAATAGCAACCATTTTACTCAGTGAAATTTTGAGCAAATCCCTTTTTTTAAACCTTGAAGACATGTTCATAACTCACTATGATAATTATTATCAGGGCCCACAGTCACAAAATTAAAGACTACATTTACTTGGTCACTTAGTCCCCCCCCAAATATACAAATTCAACATCACAGACATGTTGAATAAATAACTTTTTTTTTTCTCGGTTAATTGTCGGGGAGGTTCGATTCATATCTTCATAACCTATATTTATCTGACCATGTGATGGTAGACTCCTTATCTACACCACATGTGCATTTGGCAATGCCTCACCCTCCTGGCCGTTATGTGCTAGTGCATGTGTATTTTTATTTATTTATTTTTGTCTCTCTTTTTTTAAATCTTTTTTAAAACTTTTTAACAGTATTTTTTCTTCGTTTCTCAAATAAGGCATTTACTACTTACTTAGTTTGTTTTTATTATTATTTCAGGTGTGTACAGTTCCTCCTAAACGATTAATAATAAAGCAATTATAATAAATATATTTAGGTAAACTTTGATGTCATGCAAACATCTTTTATATATGACCCATATTGTACATTATACATTTTACCGTGGGTTGGAAGCGTGACCATTTTTTGGAGGGCAATGGAAGGACGATTAAGGGTGCAAATGGGCTGCGGTGTCTTGTAGTCTTTTGTTGCACACTGATGTCCCCTGGCGGCAGACTGGAACAACAGCACTGCTGTTTTCTCATTGTAGTGTATGCAGACCATTTTTAAACCACGCAACATCCAAAGCAAAAATATTTTTATTATTATTATTATTATTTACAGAAAAGTCAGTGCTGGTGAAATATGAACATGTTCATAATGTTTGTGGTGTCACCTGACTGTTACATAGAGTCTAAAATTCTCCCAAAATACAGGAAAACATATTTCTCATGGTTAAAGGCCTGTTATTAATTATCATTGTATTGTGCAACATCTAATGAGTGAATTAGAAATCTACTTTATCTTGACCTTTCCTCTTTTGTCTTTTTATGTACTCTACTATGTCTACCAGGTAACAAAAAAATAAATCATTAATCACAGGGTTTATTTTCTGTATCCTATCCAAATGTTCCATTCACACAATGCTTTTGATTGTAATCCAGCATGCTTGTGAGTCAACAGAAACCAGTCAACCCTTGTACCATCACTTCATTGCGGCGGTGCTGTTTGTTATCATTCAAGCTCGCTTATTACTCCCTAGCAACTCATACAGGTGTGTCCAGGATCCGCCCCTTATGATGATATGAGTCAGCTCATGTCTGCATGAACAGGTGTGATGCTGTTCTGGCTGTCGGTGTCTGTATCACAAACCAGCTAGTGACACATGAGCTGCAAAATGTTATCACTGCAGTTTCACAGCACTCAGTATTCCAGAACTAAGTAATCTCACGTAGGCCACATTTAATGTGCTCAAATACTGCAATCCAATAATGTCCTGATCAAAACCATAGGATAACCTTTCACAGAGACAAAAAGAGCCATCATGATAGTGTTTTAGTGCAGTTTGGATTCAAAGTCTAACACAGAGTAAATGTTTGATTTATTCTTTAGGGGTCATCGTCAAAGTAAGTAAAGTAATAAAATCATAGACAATGAGAATGATTGTGGACACTATCACTGCAAAATGATAAACACACATCATGACATTAAAGCATCTTGGTTTTAAAATTCTTTCAAATATTATTGAAGAAATGAAATGACAAAAAAAGGAGGCTCATTATGAAATAGCCTATTTTGGGAACTGACGACTGAGGCATGGTCATTATGCTGTTTCTGGCTAAGGTCATGTCCTCTGTTATAGTGTCAGGAATTTGGGGGAGTTTAATGACCTGCTAAAGGATTGGCCTTTTCAAGGCTAATTATGTTTATTTATTTATTTTTATTCCAAACAAAGCCTTAAAAAAAGTGAGCAGAGTTTCTGTTTTTCTATTGCTGGATTAACAAGCGTGACAATCCCAGATCCCTGACTCATGCACTACAGCATTTTGTTTTTTGTTTTTCTTGTAAGTTATCTTGAAGAAATGTCTCTTTTACAGTATTGTTCTGCACACTGGAAAGTCTGAAGAACCATCTGTGTGGACAAGAGGTTAATGGGTGACACAGTGTCACTTGCCTGCAGTTAATCATACCAGCTGTCAGGGTTCATTTTTCCTGTTTACTCAGCGCATGATGTCAGTATCAGTGTCTGGAAATGATATCAAATGTGTGAGGTTACAGTATTAGCTGGTATCAGGGTAAGTGTGACTAATTAGACATAATGTTGGAACGTATTTGGATGGTTGAGTGAACTTATTCTTATTCAGCTTTTGCATTTGATTTAGTGACCTTCACATCTGTGTACTAGCAAAGTCCATGATGGATTTGAGACCTGGAAACAAACATTAGGTTATATATTTACTATAAGGTGAACTAAAGAGAAAGTCAACAGCCTGCTTACTTTCACCAGCGTCTCTTCCATGTATATCTGAATGAATCATGCAGACGGAAAGAATAAAGGGTGGCTTCTCCACTGCACGATGACAGATGAGTATTACCAAATCTGACTTAATGAACCATGTCTGCAGCAGTTGCAACACCTTGACTTATCTGATGCAACAAAAAGATTCCAGAGGAATTATCCTGCAGGGTAAAATGTCAGAATATCTAATGACAGAGTACAGAAAGTCCACCATCCCAGTTTTCACTTTATTGCTTTTAAAACAAAAGCTGTTACTAGACTGGTTTTAGACAAACTCTACAAGTTCAGTCTTGCAGTGTCTTTTGTTTGGGTATCATGTATCACACACACACACACACACACACACACACACAACCCACCTGAGCTTCGATATAGGGTGTGTCTTTCCAGAGTGGGACTCTGGACTTTCGAGAAACATTTATTATCACATATTCATTTTGTGTTGCTTTGCGTTTATAAATGAAACCATATCTCGGTGAAACATTTGCACTACTGCTGAAAATATTTTGCATAGGCAAGCTATGCCAAGTTTGTCAAGCGCAATCAAAAAGTTTGACGTGGGAAACTAAGCGACTGAAAATGGTATGAAAATTCCAGTTTAGGGCGTTGGCTCCTTAAAGTCACCGGCGTCCATGCCTCCCTCCCCCAACTATCTCCTCCTCCCTGTTATCGCATGTCTGAGGGGAAGGTCGGGGAGTAAGTATGTGTCCGTTGGCTATAGGTTAAAACACCAGAGGGCACACTCAATCAGCAAAGTGAACTATTGTCACTTTCTGCTGAAAAAGATAATTGCACACACTTTACAGGATATTTTGTCCTCGTCAGATCTATCTATATTTACTTTTATCACCTATCAGCAAAATAAGATACAATCACATTCCAAGAAGTGATTGCACCTACAAATCTGCACCAACATCTTTTTTAAAACACAGACACTGTAGGTGTCTACCCCTCCCTACTATGCCTCTTTGTCTTTCTCACACCCTTTCACTCTTCAGAGCTCAGGCACAAGTGTCTTCTTCAGCACTTCTGGAAAACTAAAAACTCACATGAATTTCATTCTGACCTCAAGAATGTTGAACTCAAGATGATAAATGCTTCATGTAACCACAACCTCCATGCACTCCTCTGGGGATTCAGTGAGCTGATTGCATTGCGTCTTAATTACTGTCAGTACTTGCCAGGCTTTCATTTAAATTTATTTTTGGTCTGTATAAAGGGAGGCAAGGAGCAAACAGGAGGACACAAGGAGCTATTAATTGTGGGAAGAAAAATAGTTACAGTTAACCCTCAAGATCAATAAAGTAACAGGGAGGCTTCACAAGCACACACAAAAACATTTCAAGAATTAAATTCATGGAAAATGTGAATTGTATGGAGCGACTCCACACAGGATAAACGGAATAGCAAAATATATAATGTAAGCCTATGTGATTATTGGAGTCAGGTTAGTCCCCCCGCCTCCCCAGCTCTACTGCGTAAAGTTGGACCTCTACTGTACTTTATAATTCTATCAAGTGGTATTACAACATAAAATACGCACTTTCTGCAGAGTGAAAGGACATGCCCAGCACTTATCTTCCCACACAGGACTGTGTTCGCTTGTGTTTCGTAAACACACCAAGGTGTGGTTTCTTTAGTCCAAAAGCAGCCAGCTTCCGTCTATTCTCAACACACCATTATCTGCGCAACAGGAGACGGGGCGGGGAGAGGCGCAAGGTCTTTCCGCTGTCCGAAAAGCAGAGAAAAAAGACAACGAAAAAGTTATTATTTTAAAATTTTAAATATAGAGAGCTACCCAAAACAAACTCATAAACAATGAGTCTGTACGGATCCCAGTCAAAACTGCCCATGAGCGGCATGAGCAGAAGTACTTCACGACCGGAGTTGTCGAATTACAGAAACGACGTGTTCGGTGGAAACGGCTTCCAAGGGGAATACCAAGCAGGGGACGGCGGAGTCACCTACACCTTCTCCAGGCACTCCGTGCACGGCGGAGGTGTCGGAGGGCAGAACATGCAAGTTAGCATGGGTGGAGGCGGCGGTGCTATCAGGTAAGTGCCCTGAAATCACCTGTTGCTTTTGAGAGTGGTGGGAAAATTGCCGGTGTATTTGTAATTGTAAAGTGTGAAATGCATACGCATATACGACGGAGAAAAGTAGCCGGGGTCTTGGGTGACGCATTAAAAAAAAGAAAAGAATGGAATTACCTGGGAGAAAGCGAAACTAGTTTATATAGTGTGCAAGGTTTTGTCAGCTGATTACTGGCAAGTTGGGAGCATTTATTTATTTTGATGAAGTAGTTCTTAAATTATATAATTGAACATGTAATCAAGCAGATAACTGGGGGGGGGGGGGGGATCACTGGAAGCCCACCTTTGATTAGAACAAGCACACATAAAATGGAAACTGCACAGTTGACGTTGGCCTGCATTAGTGGTTAAAACTAGTCTTTCGTCAGTCACACAGCCTCGATCTCCTTACCTGGGTCGTCATTTTCTCATTTCCCCCAGGAATACGTACCCAAGTAATCCTGACGTGTTGCGCAATTTTCCGAGTCACATTGAAACATCCTCCCACTACTGTAATTCATGGTGATGTCAGCACCAAAAACTGTCGAGCTATTTCGCTTCCAATAATGTGGTGGAATAAAAAGAAAAATACTTTGCGGTGGATGTGGTGGAGTTGAAAGATTACAGCGTCTGTTTTTCCCTTTTGCACTAATCGCTCTTTTTTCTCCATAACTACTGTGGACGGGAATAAAATGCAGACTAGTCATTTTTAAGTCCTTTTTATTTCAAGAAAGTTAGATCTGCGTCTGTTCACTTCAGTTTCCGTGAAAAGCAATTCACAGCATCTGTCTTTGAAACTTTGTGTACTCAAAGCATTAAAAATCCCCAGAACCTAGCATTCATTTTCTTCATTTTTACCTCTTCTGCTTATGTTGTTACGCGAGTCGTTTACAATCATGTTAAACAAATTTTCTCTGTGTACATAAAGAAATAAATACTGCTTCATTGTTTTCTGAATAATAATCCTTTCCCCCCATGTGCAGTGCAAATGCTATTCAGCAAAAAGCCGCATTCTTGCAACAACAGTGTCATGAACAGCTGGAAAGAGCCAACATGATTCTCCGGACTGTAAGTATTTTTGGCATATTACGCGGAACCCAACAGATTTGACTTGTGTTTTTTAACCTTTGTTTTGGGGAAAATATCATATAGAATACTAAAAAAAAAGTCTTCTTAATTTAGGTGTGACAGTAGTTTAACACAATTTTGCAGCATGTAAGATGTCAGTGTGTGTTTTATGTGATTTTATAGGGGGGTTCCATGAAGGATGCTGAGAGGTTTTTACTTCTTGCTGAAGAATCCATCGAGCAGCTGAGGAACTGTAGCCAAACCATGAATCAATTGCGTATACCAAATGGTATTTTCAGAAGGTAAAACAGGATGCAGTATGTTTGTCTTTGCAAAGTGCAGGTGTACACTCGTGTGAGTGAGTCTGTGTACTGTGTTGGTTTGCATTTGCATGCATTAATTCATTACTGTGTAGCAGTATGAGTAATCCTGAATACACTTTTGTATATGTATGTGGGTTTAGAGATTACATGCACTTATAATCAGCTTGTGTATTAGTGTTTATTTTAAAAGATTCAAAGTATTTCTTTCTTTCTTTTGTAAAACTCTGCAGCATCGAACAGTTCCAGCACATGCATGGCACTATTGCTCAGCAGCTTGTGGGCAGTGTGACTATAAGACGAAATAGAGGCAGTGGAAGCTTTGAGGGGGGGAAGTTGTTTAATGATGCTATGGGCTGGATTTCCCAACAAAAGGTGAGCCCCGCATGTTCAGAGACAATAAACACAACAAATATATGCTGCATGGTTAAACTCAGCCATGGGATAGACTCGTGATCTCTGCAGAGTAACCCTGCCTTCCTTTCAGGGATCTTTGTGCCACTTTAAAAAATGCAAAAACTTTAGAAATCAGTTGTCACAATTACAGTTTTTGCACACCAATTCCTTCTTACTAGCATCAGAATCCACGTCTGACGCTTTTAGGGTCATCGTGCGAGTTGAGCTGTTTGTTCTGGCTGAATAATTGTAACTCTTTGTGCATGCATGCCTACGTGGGTGCACTAGTGTGCATCATTTTTTATGCAAAAGGAGGAAGGCAAGGTTGTGCTCTTTTTCTATCAGGCTTTCTGACCACTCGTAACTGAAACCATCTGGACAAAACCTGCCAAAACCTGATCCGTGAGTGAAAGAAGCCGAGAGGGGTGTAGGAGGATTGAAACAAAGCAGGGAAGAGAGTGCCAATGATAGACAGGGAGAGAGAGAAAGAGAGAGGTAGAAATAAATAGAGCAGGAAAAGAGAGGGTGAAAAAGCTGTGGCTGCAAAAAGTAAGGGAGTGTGATATATGACACCCTTCACTGAGTCAGTTGCTATTGGACAGGGCAGTTTAGCCTATCTCTTAACATGCTCGTGGGAAAATGGCCTCCCCAGACCTCTCACCTCACTAGAAACACACCCTATTATTCATTCAGCTTGTCCAGCCTCACCCTTCTGTGTGTCATAATTCATTTACCTGCTGTCAAAACATATTTTCTCTATCAGTCTATGCATTGCTTTTCTTAAATGGCTACAAAGCTAGAGACAGATCACCTAATGTGGCCTTGTGCTGCTAGTTAGGCTTTCAGCTAATGTGCTGACATTCCAGTACATGCCTTTGTTGACCTTTTCCTGTTAGACTTTAAACCATGCTGGTTAATGTCAGACCCTTTGTCTGTAGCGTCAGTTAAGTTTTCATAAAAGAAAAAGGGAGTGGCAAAAGAACGAAAGCCTTAAGAGAGAGGCGAGAGAGAGAGAGCGAGAGAGAGAGAGAGAGAGAGAGAGAGAGAGAGAGAGAGAGAAAAAACATTCAAGTAAAGAACAGAGACTGACTTGAGTTGGTTTGCTGGCAGAGCTCCTATCAAAGCTAAGTGCTTTCAACAGGGGGGGAATAGTTGGAATAGTTGCTTAACAATGCACTTAATGATTTTATACTGACACCTAGAGGACCTACAGGGTAGGGTAGGTAAATAAGTCAAGACATGAATTTTACCGTATTATTTCATTCATTTTAATACTTAATAAACCTTCATAGGGCCAAGCATTTGGGTATTCCACATAACACTCTATTTTCCAGTTCAGTGTGTAGTTTAGCATGTTAGATAAACTGTTATTCTTCATCTTATAGCGCATGGTTGAGACTGCTCCATGGGGAGATGACTCCGCTGCCATAGAAAAGCAAATCCTAAGTCACAACAGCTTCCACAGCTCCATTCAAAGGAGCTCAGAAGTGGAACGTGCCAGAGATGAACTGGTAAGTTTTTGTCCTCTGCCTGACCCACGCTATGAAGTTTCTCATAAAGCTTATGTTTTAGCTCAAAGGTTATTCTTTAAAACATAAAAATGCCATGCCATTCTTTGCATTAGGGGTGCATTAATGGTGCAGAAGAAGAAACTCAGGGGAGGGAGCCAATCTGACAGTTAACTGAATAACAGAAAAATAGATGACTAAATGAATACCATAATGCATCCGTCTTGAGTTACTTAATGTTTTGTTATTAAGTGTTGCATTTGTAGCGTAATGTGATATTATTGTATTGTAAGTTACCCCTTGCTTTCTATGCCCACTGTGCATTAAGTATTTTTGTGGGCATTTTCAAAACGGAGCTAAATTAAACATCTCTTTCTTTAGAGTGCAAATGGTGAAAAGTACCACCTCTCCCTACTGGACCAAGAATGGGAAAGCATGATGGTAAAAAAAAACCAATAATAACAATACTAATAAAACCTAAATAAATAAATAACCTCTTAGAAACATGTTTTAGTTTGTTGGAGTCTTTAGTTTTCACATTATTATCATTATTACAATTTGAAATTTGCTTTGTTTCAGAAAATGTCCCACAGCCGTCTGAATCAGCTGCGTGAGCTTCAGAACATCATCGAGGAGATCTCCCAGGCCATCATTTGGGTGAACGAGAGAGAGGAGGAAGAACTAATCTTTGACTGGGGAGACAAGAACATTGACTATTACATCCCTAAGAAGCAAGAGAGCTACTCTGTGAGAATCGCCTTTTCTTTTTTCCTTATGTCTTGTGTGTTTTGGTTCTCTGGGCATTATGGAGTCCTTACTTTCTGTTTTGTTTCGGTTTGTGACAGAGGCTGATGAGAGACCTGGAGGTGAAGGAGAAAGATTTAAACAAGCTGAAGGTGAAATCAGACAGCCTTCTGGCCAACAGCCATCCTGCCTCTGATAAGATTGATGTAAGGTGTTCTGGTTTCTTTTTCATTTTAATTTCAAACAGTGCATTATTCTGCAGTTTTGTGCTGAGATGTCCATTTGTGCTCACAGGCCTACATGGACACCTTACAGACCCAGTGGAGCTGGCTTCTGCAGATCACTAAATGCATCCATGTTCATTTGAAAGAGAATTCTGCCTACAGCCAAGTAAAAGCTCATATCTACCTCTGGTTTGATTTAAAAAAAAGTATATAGCCTTGTATGTTTTTATGTAACCAATAACAAACCTTTATTCCTCAGTTTTTCAAGGAGGCCAATGAGACCTATATGAAGCTACAGAAGCAGCACGAGACAATTCGAAGCAAATTCACTTGTGACAAGAACACACCCCTGGACAAACTCACCGAACTCCTGAAAAACCTGGAGGTATATTTTTGTAGTGCTTGGTTACAATACCACGGGAAAAACCTAAATGTTATTCCTGTACATGCTAAACTCAAACTTTTCCTCTTAAGTGACATGGAAATCATTAAGGCCAGTTTTTTAAAGACTACATGAAAGTATCTAACTTTTATAGCTCAGTTAAGAACTTCAATTTGCTCTCACACAGACAGAGAAAGCACGCATCATGGAGAATAAGAGGCAGGTCCAAAGTCTGGTCAGCAAGTCCAAGTCTATTGTCAGGCTGAAGCCTCGCAACCCCGAGGAAAAGAGCAGCGGCCCGATCATGGTCCAGGCCTTATGTGACTTTAAACAAGACCAGGTAAGATGCATTTTTACACCCACGCACATATGAATAGAATAGAAGAGTTAAATCTTGCAGGTATAATTCAGTATGATCTGCGTGTTTCAGAAAGGTATTATGAAAGGAAATGAGGGCATCCTGAAGGACAACTCACAGCGCAGCAAGTGGCTTGTGACGGGGCCAGGAGGTCTCGACATGATGATTCCCTCGGTGTGCCTGCTCATCCCCCCGCCAAACCCTCTCAGCATCGGAATCGCCACCAAGTAAGAAACATTCAGTCACGTATTGATTTAGCCTGCTGAAGCTCATCTTATTCTTCTGTTCTATAGAATGTGATGCTTTGCTTCATATACAGTACTGGATGCATTGTGGGGCATTTTTTTCTGCAGTTTTGCTTTATGCAGTTCTTCCTTGTGGTGACTTTGTCATAATTCTTTCTACATTTGCAGTTTCTTTTAAAAAGTGACTGTTTGCTTGTGCCGTTCCCCAGAAATGAGCAGTATTATGAAGCCATCATGAGCATCTGGAATCAACTCTTCATCAACATCAAGAGTCTCATTTCCTGGCAGTATTGCCTGAAAGACATCGATTACATCAACTCTCTCACCATCACCATGGTAAGATCACAAAAAACATTAAAGCAAAGTTTCTGTTTGCTCCTGTTTCCATTGTTTCATCGTGCCTGGTGCTGTGTCTAACCCTTCTCAATTGTCCTGCAGCTGTCAAAGATGCGTCCTGAGGAGTACCGCAACGTCATCAAAGGACTGGAGACTCATTACCAGGAGTTCATGCGTACCAGTCAAGGTTCTGAAATGTTTGGGGAAGAAGAAAAGAAATTAATCCAGGGCAACTTTGACAAGGCCCAGGCCCACTATGATACACTGGTCATCCAGCTGCCTGCGTACAGTGAGTTTAAATTCTCTTTGCCCTATTCCTACGAGTGTAACGGTTTGTTACTTTGGATTGTTATGACCTTTTTCTTCTCGTTACAATTGCCTGCTTTACCATGCTAGCAAAGCTGGCTTTGAGCAGCAGATTTAACTATGAATAAAAATTACTTTTATTCATTTATATTAATCTTAATCAGTATTTTGTAATCAGTTTATATTCTGGAGTTTAGCAGTTGTATTAGTCATTATGAGCCATTGTTAAAAGTGTAAAACAAAAATCCAAAACCAAAGACCAGGGTGTATGCTTCACCCATGAATGTTGTATAAGGGCAAACCAGCACAATTCTTTGAAGTTGATTTTTTAAGAAAATAGTGCTTTTATGTCAATAAATTCATCTTTGTCATTCAATAAAGGGGAGAAAGAGACAGAATCCCAAAAAGTGGAAAAGGTCAAGGTGACCAAAATCTCTACCCCAAAACCCAATAACCAGACTGCACCACCGAGCTCCTCCTTAAGTCTCACACTGCTCACTAGTCTGCATGAGCTTCGACGCAGGCTGGAGTTGGCTGAATCCGGTCTTACCAGTCATCTCCACATTCCTCTGGGGGATAACAGTGTGTATGAGTGCTCAGTGCATATTCAGAAGCTCCAGGTAATTTATTCTTATAAAGTATAAATAAAATATACAAAATATAGATAATACTCACATTGTATTACATAAGATAATTTGCAGTCTATTAGCAATGATAGCATCATGAAACCCTCATTTTGAAAGGGAAAAAAAAAGAAATTTCAAGATTTGATTTAACTGAATATCAGATAATATTAATTTCTAGACTATGAACCAAGACCTGGACTCAATTTACGATGAGTACTTGCGCCTCCGAGAGATGATTACAAAGCAGCTGGAAGGGATTCCTGCGGACTCGGAGCAAGCCAAGTTCCTTCGCGCTGAATTAGATGTAATCAGTCAAAAACTTGCAGGCCTGCAGGACCTCCAGTCAACCTACCTTCAGAGGTACGTTATATCCATTCTGTCATGATTGAGTAAATGCTGTTTTAAAAAAAAAAAAAAAAAAAAAGTGATAAAGTGTAGGAACAGAAGTTGTAGTTGTTCTCACAAGTTCAATATCCTTAACATTATTTTTTAATGTCTTGACTACATTTTTGCAACAGACTATCAGCACTTAAGGCCTTGCTTCAGAGCCTTATCCAGGTCGAGGATATCATTAAAGTTCACGAGGCCCGACTGACCGAGAAGGAGACCAGCTCTCTGGATCCTCGGGAGCTGGAAAACCAGCGCCTCACACTAAAGGTTTGATGCACATTTTATATTTTCACAAGTGTTGTCTCTTGCTTTGCTGAAATGTAATCCTTCTCTGAGCTCCCATCTGTATCTTAGAATTGTATCATCTAGGCGGGCAAGAACAAAAAATACATGAGTAAATAAATAATATCAGCCTATATTCCAGTATCAGTATGTCTGCGGTAGAGTAATATAGGCTACTAATATGGCTTGAATGATGTAAAAATAGTGTATTATTAATAAGCTTTTCAGCTTTCTTTGAAAGCAAGTTGCTCTGAAGGTTATAATTCAGAGCCAGTATTAAATGGCTCATCAGGCTATAAAATGTGTTATAACAATGTTATAATTCTGGTCATTTTTCTGCATGACGAGTTGCTGCCATTTCTTTATGACACATTTTAAATGGCACACTTAAAATTTTTATAGGAGTGTTTTGACATTGCAGCTGCTTTTTTGCATGTAGGGATCGAAATCTACAATCATTTTGCTTGGCTCCTTTTTACTAGCAGTGATCAAATAATAACCAGTTCATTTTGGTGATAAAAACCTGAGATTTTACTTTGACTCAACACTATTAAGAGTTTAGTCTTTTGATACCTTTTTTGTGTGTATGAAATAACCAGATGCCAATGTCTGCTTTTGTCTCAAGTTAAGTTTTTTGTTTTTTGTTTTTTTTTAATATATCAAAATCATGACATACATTGTCCAAGTGTGCAGCACCAGTTTTAAAAATGTAATGTGGTTTAGATAAATGGTTCTAAGTATTCTTTTTTTGCGTCTGTTATTCTGTATTGTAGCAAATGAAGAGTGATTTGGAACAGAAAAGAGACCTGCTGACATCTATGGAGTCTGAGCTTTCTACAGCAGTGCACTTGAATGGTCAAATTTCTGACTCCTTCCACAAATGCGACATAGATTTATCCAAATACTCAGTCTTGGTGCGTCAGTTGACTGACCGCTGGCGCCGCATCCAATCACAGATAGATAGCAGGTATGGTAGAATTATTCGTCCATGTTCATATTGGTCCAATACTTATTTTTCTGTGTTGCCCATTCATCATTGCTGGTAACAACACTAAAAATATTCTTTCATTCCTTCCACTTCCTTTTCCTTCAGAGTGTGGGACCTGGAGAAGCAGGGGAATCAGTTAAAGCATTATCAGCAGGGCAGCACTTCCCTGGAACAGTGGATAGACAATGCCAGGAAGCGCCAGGACACCCTTCAGACCATTAAGATCAGTGACATCCAGACCCTAATGGACCACCTTAATCAGCAGAAGGTATGTCTTTCTCTGTTTACATCATGTTTATTGTTTTGTATTGTTTTGAACTGGCCTGGTCTGATTTTGACTTGGAAATATCTACTATTTACTGCTATGTGTTTCATGGATTTTGTATTATTCAGCAACAACTCTGTTTGTTTTGTTTTGTTTTAATGTATAGGCACTTCACAGTGAAATCAAAGGAAAGAAAGAGAAAGTAGAGGATGTACAGAAAAATGCAGACACATGTGCAGCCTCTATAAAGGTCGGTAGTTGAATTTAAAATGCAGTTATACATCTAAAAGTGTGCTAGACTAGACAGCAAAATGAAAGTTTATGTTGCGTTGTATGTTTTCAGGACTATGAGCTGCAGCTGGCTTCTTACAGTTCAGGCCTGGAAACTCTTCTTAATGTTCCCATCAAGAGAACTATGCTGCAGTCCCCTGCTTCTGCTGTCAGACAAGAGGTATGGACGTTGGCCTTCAAACACTTTGCTCTAATCACCTTTTCATATGCATATTTATTAATATTCTAACTTTATGTTTATTGTGAGCATTGCCATTGTTAGTATTGTACATTTGGAAAACAAGTTAGCCGTTGTATATTTTTGGAGTTATTGGTTAATTGCCATTTGTTTGTTGAATTGAACAGTGGATACTTTCTTTATAGGTTTATATAATATAATTAAAGTTACTCCCTTATTTCTTTGTGTCCTTTAAACATGTAATCATTACCAAATTACTCATCATCTGTTCATTTTGTCTCATCAGGCAGGTGACCTACAGACTCATTATATAGAGCTACTTACCCGCTCTAGTGACTACTACAAGTTCTTAGGGGAGTTGCTGAAGAACATGGAAGAGCTGAAGGTGGTTAATGAATTTGCATATTGTTGTTTAAAAACTAGTATTTCTGTTAATTAATGATATTTTAATAATAAATTCTAATATTAGAAAAGAATGAATGATAAATTTAAAAAGAGGTTTATGTGAGAGTATGACAGGATGTAACTGATGTGCTTTCTGTTTTCGCCCTTTCTTTCCTCAGATAAGGAACACCAAGATTGAGATGCTTGAGGAGGAACTGAGGCGTCTGAAGGAGGACCTCAATGATCGTAACCAGAAAAACAAGTCTCTGGAGGATGCTATGGCCCAGTATAAGATGGAGCTTAGTCAGTTACAAGATCAAGTCATTTGTACTGAGGAAGTGAAGAGAACCTCAGTAATACAGGTTAATGCTGCCAAGGAGAGCCTGGACAGCACACAGAGCAAGCTTCATGAGCTTAATGATGAGCTGACGCGTATTAAATACCAACTTGATGAAGAAAAACGGAAAAGGAGGCTGGCAGAGGAGCGCTACAACAGCCAACAAGAGGAGTATGAAGGGGCTGTTCGCCGCAGACAGAAAGAACTGGAAGAACTCAGCTGGACTAAGATTGACTTAGAAAAGGCAGTGAAAGACAAGGAACGTGAAGTTGAGAGGATGAAGATGCAGCTGGAGGAGGAGGCAGCACGTCGACGAAATGCTGAATCTGAAATGTCAAAGGTAAGAACACAGTGCACCCAGGAGATTAATCAACTTAAGCAGACATACGAGACAGAGATCCACGTTACCAAGACCACAATCCTGAAAGCCTCACAGCAGAAAGAAGAAGACGCAACAGAGCTGAGGCTGCAACTTGAAAGACTCGCTGCTGAGAAGAGAGATGTAGAGGAGGAGCTGAGGAGACTGAGGCAGGCGATTGCTATTACAGAGGAGCAGAAAAGCAGGGCAGAACAGGAGGTCAACCAGCAGAGGGCCTCAGTGGCACAAGAGACTAGGGTGCGCAGTGAGCTGGAGGTGCAGCTGATAACACTCAAGCAGCAGAGAGAAGAGAATGAGCTCAAGTTGAAGGAATCCACCAGAAACAATCAGGAAAAGTCCCGGGAAATCAGCGTCCTAACATTTAACCTGGAGGAAGAAGGGAAGAAGCGGAGAGCTCTGGAGTTGGAAATAAATCACCTGAAACAAGCTGAGGCAGAGCTGAAGACAAAGAACACTTCATATCAGGAGACAATTAACAAACTGAAAGTGTCTGAGCAGGAGATCCGTATCACTCGAGTGGAGCTGGAAAAGCAGGCCAGTGAGAAAACTAAGGCTGAGCAGAATTATGCCAGGCTGCAGAGCCGTGTCAGGGAACTTCAAAGCTCTCTGGATGGGAAAGAAGCTGAGCTGGCAAAGCAGAAGCAGGCAACTCAGGAGGAGTTCACTCGTAGAAAGCGAATGGAGGCTGAGTTGGAGAGGATGACACATACTTGCAGAGAGCATACCACCACAATTAGCTCGCTAAAATCAATTCAGATAGAGGCTTCCACCTCTGGGAGAAAGTATGAGCAGGATCTCAAGGCTCTTCAGGAGGCTCTGGATAAGAGTCTGAGGGATCACAAAGCTACAAAGGAGGAACTGGCAAGTGTAACAGCTGAGCTGAAGATACAGAAACAGAAGCTCCAGCAGGAATTGACCCGTATTCAAGAACTAAACCTGCGTAATGAAAGCCTTTATAAGACTATTGAGGAGAAGAGCCGCCAACTTAATGAGTATACCACAGAGATTGAGAAGCTAAAGACTCTGACACAGAACCTCACAAAGGAGAGACTGAAATTGGAGGAGGAGCTGAGAACCGTTAGACAAGAGAAAAATGAGATGAAGCTCAGCAAAGATGCTATTGATGGAGAAAGTGCTACTCAGATTTCAGCCTTGCATGTCCAACTCCAGAGTAGCATCAAGAGGACGTCAGAGCTCCAGGGTCTCATCAATGACCTAACCAACGAGAGAGAAAAGCTTAAATCGGAAATAAACAAATTCCAAAAGCAGTCAATTGAGGTATTTTTGATTGTACTGACGGATCATTACCAATCATCACATCTAATGATAATAAGCGCTCCTTGCATGACTTGGTATACATGCAATAAAAGTGAGCCTGATATCAGAGTAGCCGTCTATAATTTGTGATTTGCCTCTTTTAGCTTAGCATTTTTGCATGTTTTTACTTACTTACAAAATAGCTATGCATTTCATTTACCCATTCACTTATGGCACTTATGAACTTCATTCTTACCATTAAACAGTTTAACACTAACATGCTGGTATGCACAAATATGTACGTTAGTTCAGACAGGTCTAACAAATGAAGGACATGTAATTTAATCTAAATTGTTTGTATTCTATATGTGGGAAAATGTCTTGCATACATGACAATATACTTTCTTATCTCTTCACAGACTTCGCTTGTGGTGCAAGAATCCCAAAGCAAATACAGTGAGCTGCTGCTGGAGAAGGATAGTTTTCTGTCCAGGATTAAACTGTTGGAGCAGGACAAGACTCGTCAGCTGCGGTTAGAAGAGGAGCTCAATCGCATCAAAGTCACACTAGAGTCCGAGCGTCGAAACAAACAACAGCTGCAGGAAGAGAAAAATTCAATTTTCAAGGAGCTAAGCACTATAAAGAGCCAGTATGAGCTGAAAAGTTCTCAGATTAGGCAGTGCGAGTCAGACAGAGATAGAGCCGATCGAGAGAGGCTTTCCCTCAAGAGCGAGATCGAGAGGCTCATGAGGGAGCTAACGAGTATTGAAGAAAGGTACAAGAGCCGTCTGTTGAGCTCAGAGAAAGAGGCAAAAGAGCTGGCTCTCAAGAAGGAGTCCCTGGAAAGAGAAATACGCAGACTGCAGCAGAGACCCAACACTCTGAATATGCAGACCCAGACAGATGATAAGGTCCAAACCATTGATCCTTCAAAGCTTCTGTTTGACAGCGTGCGCCGCAAAGTTACAGCCCATCAGCTTTGCGACTGTGGTATCATTAGTAAAGCTACTCTAGATGAACTCCTAAAGGGAAGACGGACAGTGAGCGAGGTAGCTGCAGACATCCAGGTTAACCTTAAGGGCAGTGGCATCATTGCTGGTATGACATCTACTTCTCAAAGGAAAATCCCGTTCACTGAAGCCAAAAACAAGAATATGCTCAGCCCAGAGAGTGCCCTTAAGCTTCTGGAAGCTCAGGCAGCAACAGGCTACATAGTGGATCCTGCATTTAATGAGAAGATGCCTGTGGATACCGCCTGTTCAAGAGGGATTGTAGACACAGAAGACAGAGATACCTTGTTGAAAGCTGAAGCTGCTAGCACAGGTTTCAAAGATCCATACTCTGGCAAAGTGTTATCTGTGGGTCAGGCTTGCAAACAAGGCCACATAGACAAAGAGACAACCATCCGCTTGCTCCAGGCTCAAGAGTCTGTTGGGGGTATACTGGATCCTGTTTTGGGTGTCTTCCTACCAAAAGATCTGGCCTTGGACCGCAATCTTATTGACGAGGACCTCTACAGGGCTCTGACTAAAAAACCAACCTGCTATCTGGATCCAACAACTGGACAGAAGACAACTTACAATGACCTTCGGATGAAGTGTACAGTGGAACCTGTTTCTGGCTTGCTTCTGATCTCTGGTCCAGAAAAACCCTTGACAGTGAAAGGTCTCCGTGGTGAAGTCTCTGTCTCGGAACTCATCGAATCTGAACTTCTGGATGAAACTGACTTGCAGAAGCTCAGTCAGGGCAAACTCACTAGCAGAGATATTGAAGACAAGCTAAAGACCTATCTCCATGGCTCTACCTGTATTGCCGGGATCTATGATGAAGCCAATGACAGAATACTACCTTTTTATCAGGCAATGAAGGAGGGTCTGCTTATGAGAGGCACCACGTTGGAGCTTCTTGAGGCCCAGGCTGCTTCTGGCTTCATAGTTGATCCAGTCAACAATGTTTTCTTGACAGTGGAAGACGCCAGCAAGAGGGGTCTGATAGGGAAGGAGTTTAAGAACAAGCTGTTGTCTGCAGAGAAGGCAGTAATAGGATACAGAGACCCAAACACAGGAAAAACTATATCCCTCTTCCAAGCTATTGAGAAAGATCTTATTGAGAAGGGTCATGGAATCCGACTGCTCGAGGCTCAGATTGCCAGTGGTGGGATTATTGACCCCAAAGAGAGCCATCGTATTGATGTTGCTGTTGCCTATAAGAGAGGATACTTTGATGAGGAGATGAATGAAATCTTATCTTATGAAGGGGATGACACAAAAGGATTCTTTGATCCTAATACCAAGGAAAATCTGACATATCTTCAGCTGAAGGAAAGGTGCATCAAAGATGAAAAAACAGGTCTATTACTGCTGCCACTAAGAGACAAGAGAAAGCCCCAGAAGACGCAGGAAAGCCGCACAAATGTCCTACGCAAGAGGCGGGTTGTAATCGTTGATCCAGACACTGGGCTTGAAATGTCAGTGAGAGAGGCCTACCACCGTGAGCTGATTGACTACGATACTTTCCTGGACTTGTCAGAGCAGGAGTGTGAGTGGGAGGAAATAACTATAACAGGGTCAGATGGCGCTGCACGCTTGGTTATAGTAGATAGAAAAACTGGAATCCAACATGATATTCAAGACTGCCTAGAGCGTGGTGTCATTAACCAGAGCACTTTGGATAAGTATCGTGCTGGAACAATGACCTTGACCCAATTTGCTGACGAAATTGCCAGCAGAAGCAGCAGCCTTGAAATGACCATTGCAGCCAGCAATGTTGATGACATGATCACCTGCAGCAGCCCCACCCACACAACACCATCTTCTCCTACTGTCCGTAAACGCTTCAACAGTATATCTATTACAGTCTCTCCCCCTGAGATGTTTGATGACCACAGCCCTGTGGGGGCTATATTTGACACAGAGACCTTGGAGAAAATAACTGTTAGTGAAGCGCTTAGAAGAGGCATAGTTGACACTCTTACAGCACAGAGGTTGCTGGAGGCCCAGGCATGCACAGGTGGTATCATCAACCCTGCTACTGGTGAGAGACTGTCACTGCAAGATGCTGTCCATCAGAGCATCATTGATGAAAGCATGGCCAGTAAACTGAAACCTGCCCAGAAAGCTTATGTTGGCTTTGAGGATGTGAAGACTAAAAGAAGGATGTCTGCGGCAGAAGCAGTCAAGGAGACATGGCTGCCTTATGAGGCTGGCCAGAGATTTTTGGAGTTTCAGTACCTGACAGGGGGCCTGATTGAACCTGGCACTGGACGTCGCGTCAGTATTGAAGAGGCTATCCGCAGAAAATGGCTAGATGGTCAGGGGGCCCGGAAGCTTCAAGACACTCGGAACCACCAGAAGAACCTGACCTGTCCCAAGACTAAACTGAAAATATCCTACAAAGAAGCCATGGACAGCTGCATGGTGGAGGAAAGCAATGGCATGAAGATGCTGCAAGCCTCATCTGTGTCTACCAAGGGAATCAGCAGCCCTTACAATGTCTCTAACCCAGGATCTCGCTCTGGCTCAAGGGCTGGGTCTCGTACCGGCTCGAGGAGTGGATCACGTAGAGGCAGTGTGGATTACACCTCTACTATGACCTTTACATCCAGCAGCAGTACCATTTATAGTTCTAACACACACTTTTAATTCACTCCACAGAATGATAATAATTAATCACATAAGAGTAGCATGTCTTTTGCAGTTTGCTTGTTTGCTTTTTTTTTTTTTTTATAACCATTTTTTAAAAAAAACAAAACAAAAAAGAAGTATTGTACTTAAAAGATTGGGGAGGTGTTTTGTTTTTGTTTGGTTTTTTATTTTTTTTAGACCTTTTTTGTTTGCAGGTTGTAATGATAAGTTTCAATATTAGATGCTGAGTGCTATTTACACCTTTATCACAATAGATTTTTAGTAGATATAACCTTATTTCAGTTCATTTTACTACATGATGACTTTTTATAACAATATATAATAAATGCCTGTTGATTTCATCTTTAACGTGACCTCTGAATAAATTTCGCTTTTGTTGTGTTGTGTGAACATGACAGGTTAATTCATGCATTATTGAAAGAACATTTGTTGTTGTTGTTAATTGGAAATCCTGAGGCTTAGCAATATATGTTTTACATTGCAATACAACATATTTTACATTGTAACTGTAGAAAATTGTTGCTACTAAAATGCTGTTGCCCGCTATCAAAATAAAGTTGTTACAGAATTTTACATGCCTTTTTGTCCTGGTTCATTTAAATTAGCTGTTGCGTGTATGAGGAGAAGATAGCTAGACAGCATTGTTTATAAGGATGACTCTGATTGTAATGCTAAAGTTGTTCTGGGATCCCTGTTTAAATGCAACTCACTATATTACCCTTGATCTTACACAGATTGAGAGTGAAGTTTCACTCTTCAGTTGATTGATGGTGGCTTGAAATATCTGTTAATAAACTACATAAATAAATAAAAACATTGCATAAGATATCATGAAAGATCCATGATTTACCTTCTGAAGGAGGTTGATTTGGATCACTGGAGATCCTCATATGTGTAATTTGAACTCGGTCTATGTTAATGTAATAAAGTGACTATTCTAAAAAAAAACAAAAAAAAAAAAACTAACGGTTTGAATATTCGTAATACACCTGTGAACTACTGAGGAAATAAAATGTACCTTTATGAAACATTAAAAAGTTGTTGCCTAATTTAAACTTACTTATATATTAAAGGTTTTAAACGATAGGTTATAATTTCTTACAATTATATATTTCATTATGTCATGAATATGTATTTACTTGTACAGCAGCCATATGAAAGGTGATTATGTGGGTGTGGGATGGCAGGAAGTTAAAGTCTGTGTATGAGTAGTGAGGGTGAGAACAAACAAATGGAAGGGGGCAGAGGGAGGAGGCCAAAGCGAGGGGAGGTAGGTTGAAAGGGGAGGGAAGAAGGCAGACACCCACGGCGGAGCGGTAGGAGGACTATCCCATGCCAGGACTTGTGGCGGCTGCAGCGGTAGCCTGGACTAGAGGAAGTGTTTTGGAGGCATAGGAGAAATAGCAGCAGCAGCTTTTCCCTTTTTTTTCAGGATACGAGCAAGATTTTATTTTATTACCAGCAGTGACAGAAAGGAGCCCCTGGGTCCAAGCAAACTCCGAATAGCCACAGAGCGCATTCCAGCAGAGGAAAATGAGCCTCCCAGCCCGCAGTAAGCCTGTTTGACGGCTGAGGGCTCTTTGAGACTCCGGACTTTATCATATTCCTTTTCTTTCTACAGCTTAAACTTGCTTAAAAAAGGAGGAAAAGAAGACTCACCCCGAAAAAAAACAAGTCGTTGCTTTCACTTTAAAAAGGTAAGGCATGTTACCCGAAACAGTTCGCCAGAAGAAGACAAGAGTTTTAACTGGGGCTGGTCAGCGCTTTAAAAAGCGGGATGAGACTTCCACTCTGTGGAGAACTTTTCAACAGTCACACTGCAGTGAGGTCGTCCACAGAGTAAAACAGGGCAATGCTTTGTATTTACTTTGGCTAGAAACAGGGTGTGCGTGTGTGCGCGCTCTGGTGTAAAAATTCTGAAAACAGGCAAGCGAGTCATTCATTCTGATCAGATTTTTTTAATGTCTTTATTTTTACATCATGTTTTTAAATAGAACTATTTAAATGCCTTTTACTGAAACTTCCTAAAGTCAGGCTTAGTAGTCTTTTTAGCTTTTAAACGTTTACCCCAGTGGATTGTATTCTACAATAGCTATAATTTGGGGTTCCTTGCTGTTGTGGGCTATGGTCTGCTGAAGACCTTTTATAATGTGAAACATATGGGACTATGGAGGACTTGCGTCCAGTAGTCCAGAAAGCTTCAACAGAGATAGGGCCTACCTTTCTGTTTGGGGTGTTGTACTCGTGAACAGGTATTCGAGAGACATGACTGATTAAGAAAGTTTGTCTTTTTTCTCTCTGTCTGTCTTTTGAGCTAGAGCTGCTGCATGGTATGTGCAGCCTTAAGGCTATGATTCTCAGACAGCCATTGTTGATGACATGCACAAGTGTCCTTACATGATAGCAGGTACAGAGTCTACGTCTTCCTGCGTTTACACCCTCTTGCAACTAGTTTGTGAGTTGTTGTGAGCATTTTACAGGCTGAACTCTTCCAAGATTTGGTTTAATTTAGAGTTGCATGACTAATATCTAACCCTCCAGGCGAAAAGAAATGAGTCAGAAACACAAAGAGTTATTATTATTATTTTGCATGACTGGTAACAGGAGGCACTTAGAAAGGGCTGGCAGAGCAACACATGAATGGGGATCCCGATAGTGTAGTTTGGACAGGTGGGTTGGCAGAGGGTTGGGACTATGTACTGTAAGCAGAACACTGTGATCCCAGCAGGAGACAGAGCAGTGGGGCATTTCATTTTGTCACAGCACCACTCTTTGTACATGTGCAAGTCATTAAACAGAGAGGAGACCTGGAGTATGAAAGCAATAAAGTGGCAAAAATTGTTTTAAAGAAAAAGAGAGGGTGGCGGGGATAGAAAAAGGGAGAGTGCTAACGTAATCCATTCTGGAGCACATTCCACGCTGACCCTGGGATTGAAAATGGTAATTAGGGACTGCTTTAGGAGCCTTCTGGGTGCACAGATTTGCTCAGAGCCAGGGCTGTCATTTTTATTTCCTTCAAAATGCCTCGTGAAAATGTGAGACAAATACATGCTAGAGTTCCAGAGTTACAAAATAAACGTACTAAAAATACTCCGCATCCACGTCTGTGGCTTTTTTCAATAGTTCTCAGGGCTTGTTTATTTCAGTCCTTCAGCAGTGAATGGGTGTCAAAGCCACAGCATAAACATACAGAGCCCCTGACAGGAAAAGGCCAGAACAAACTGTGGCCTTGTCCTTCTCTGGGCTCTTAAAGCCTGTCATGTCTCTGTGAGCATGTTATTCCACAGCATGGTGCCACACTCACGCCAAGTATGAATACATGGCGGTTTTCGAATGGTGAAGCTGATGGTATCAGAGTTATTAGAAGGCTGTTAGATGTAATCGCTAAATATTATCAGGAGACTCCAGCCACACGACAGAGGGAGAAAAAAACAAATGGG
The DNA here is from genome assembly GCF_965226115.1 of Aulonocara stuartgranti. Lineage (NCBI taxonomy): Eukaryota > Metazoa > Chordata > Actinopteri > Cichliformes > Cichlidae > Aulonocara > Aulonocara stuartgranti. Next base: position 17,820,719 of record NC_138954.1, on the reverse strand, counting down.
TTCTGCTTGCTGGAGAGGGCAAAGAAAGAATTAAAGCTAAATGCAGTGTAGGAAAACATTTTTGTCCGGCAGCAGCCTGCAGCCAGACTTCCTGAAGCATTTATGGCACTTTAGGTGTTACTCAGGTTTGCAGACAACAGCTTCAAAGGCTGTTAATCTTTCCAAATTCTCCCAAAGAGACAGCAGTGTTATGCATGTGTACCTGCTTTTTCCATAGGTATTTAATAGAGGACTTCTGCGTGCTGGGAAGTTTTGAGGTTTATCACATCAACTTTGGCTGAGGCAGCGCTCACTCTGTACCAGATAAAGCAAGCTTGATGATTTTTTTTTTTTCATTTCAGTCCCATCATTTCAGTTTAATTGACCTGTGAAAATATTCGAGTTGTCTCAGAAATGGAGGTTGTTGCCGCAGCATGTCAATCACAGGACTGAAGTTTGAGCCAACAGAACCAATTTGGGAGTGTGAATGGGGGAAGGGTTGCCCTGATTGCTTTCATATGTGCGCTGTTTTTTTTTTTTTTGTTTGTTTCGCTCCGTCTCATCTTGTTTCTTAGTGATTTGCAAGCTATCCGCTTGATTATGCATTGGGGAATTTAGTTAGGTAATACCGATTTGTTTTGGATTCTAATAATGGCTTGTAATGGAAATGTGTCATATTTTCAATAGGCTTTTACAAGCAAGAAAATAATGCATTGATTAGTTCAGAAAATCGCATATCCTGCACAAATTTTAAAGCTTAGGGTTTATTTGTCATTGTAGCAGTGATGTTTTCAGAAAAAAAAAAAATGCAGCATTCACCCTAAACTTGAAAATTACATTTTTCTTTCTTTAATCTCAACAAGCCTATTTCTTCTGCTAGTTTGTGCACATATTACGTTACATATTAAATTCACTAATGGAAAATCCAGTTAGGGATACTGTAGACAGCTTAATCACAAAGTTGCACATAAATCAGTTTAGTTGCCGAGGCTCTGCAGAGTCTTATTATTTGTGAGTGACAAGTATGTAAAGTTTTTGCCAACTCTTGTTATCACAATAGACTTTAAAATAAACAGCCATGAGGTCATTGCTCACATGATCAGGCTGTCATTTAACCCACAGGGCTTGCCCATGTCTGGATACAAAGACGGTCCTCATTGGTTTTTATGCCCTATTCCACGATGCCGCTTCTTTTATCTCATGGTTCACCTGCTCGTGCAGAGTGGAAGATTCCATGTGATGGCCAGGTGACGGGTGTGGCCCATTAAAGAGGCCTTCATCCCAGCACGCTTCACCGTACACTCCTCAACATTTCATTACTCATAAAGGAACGTTTGATTAATTCAATTTCAGCAAGGTTCCAGGTAAGAAAGGCATTTGGAATGAGTCGTAAGTGATGGTCATGCGTGTGTGAACGTGGCTGACAGCAGCAATGCAGCCTAATCAAGCACCTACCTGCAAGGGTTGGAGCTTGGGGAGCCAGACACACCCTAATCCCCCAACATCCTGACCTTAGTAAACCTGTTGCAGCTTGTTCACCGTAAAACCTGGCAACCTCGAATCTCTCTCCGTCTCCCGCACTCCTCTACCAGCCTTGCTCTCACAGTGCCATGGGTGGGCTCTGGATTTGAGTTCCTTGGTACTGCTTATTCTGTCTTTGTGAGCTAATGCTGTGCCTCAAACCAGGAACAAAAGCAGTCAGTGCAAATTAAAGACCAATTATCTTTAGTGCGTGCTGGGGCAAGCTGCTCTCGGTGGACTGAGTGAAGGGTGGGAGAATTGAGAGGAAAATGCCGATTACTGCAGTGCCGCTACACATGAATGTTTCATATGAAAAATCGAATACTACTTAGAAGTTCTGTCACGTGTTATGTCATTTTTAGATACTGGCTACATTTGCACATCTTTAGAGATCCGCCCATTTGAACTGGGTGGAAACCTTTCCTTTTTCACTCTGTTTAGTCTTATTCAATTTGGTGGTATAATTAAAAATTTATTAGTTTTTTGTTGGAAAATGTGCAGATTTTTTTTTTTTTTTAACTTTTGAACAAAGCCAGACTAAAGCTTCATTTTTTTTACTTTATGAACTTAAAAGCTATGTCTCTAAAGAAGAAGGGAACACGTTAGAGTTATGCTTTAAAATACAATTATACTGCTTCTTGCAGAAAATTGAGCCAGTATCATTCTTTGGTTAAGTTGATACCTCTTCCACACAGTTAGCACAGTACTTTGACACTTTCAAAATATTACGGGGCCTTCTTCCCATTGCCATGCCCTTGACGCAGAGCCTAAGTCCCGGCCTTTCTGTTCATTAATTTCCCATTAGTCAACAGTTTTTCCTTAAAGTCACTAGGGAAATAAACTAACCCGGTCATTAGCTTCAACGACCTGAGGACCTGAGCGCCTCCTCCAACAACACACACACTCACAAAAACACAGCACAGTCCCTACCAGTGATGACCTCTTCACATGGCCTCTTTCATTCCGCTCTGAGGGTTCATTTAAGCCATGGCTACACTGTCCCTGATTTATGGCTCCCTCACTGTGCCCGTTCAAAGTGATGGGCTGTAGCCTGCAGTCGTCTCAGAGTTAATTAATGGACGCATTCTCGACAGGATCGTTTAATCACAACAAACAACTGGGTTCAGTCAAGAAGAGCGATGATGATATCTTTGGCAGCTTTAGCAATGTGCTTCTGTTTTTGTGAGTGTGCTTGTGAAAAATTGAATATAAGATTCAGATTCTGTTGAACAGTAGTCTCTTACAAATGCAAGACAGGAGTATAAATCATTTCTTAACCCGGGATTTGGTTTCATTTACAGACAGTTTTCTGTTTATAAAATTTAACATAACACAGTTTTCCAAAAAGAAAAAAAATCTAGATCTCAAATCTTAGTTAATTAACTCTTCACTGATAGGAAATTAAATTGAAAGACAGATCAGTACTGGCTTTAATTTAAAATGTAAGAGCACATGAAGAACGAAAGAAACAAAGCTTAAGAATTGAAGACTTTAATTAATCAAAAACGTAATTTTTGGAACGATTTTACTCCCTTTTAATTTGAAAATTTCTTGTCACAAGCAGGAGACAGAATTCCGTAACCAAGCTGGATTTAGGTTTTCCACACTAACTTATGACTATGAGGTCAATTGGCAACAACTTGCTACTCTCTCGCTGCTGAGCTGTACAAAGTGACAAAGAGGCCGTACTAAGATACCGAGATAAGAGAGCAAGAGAAGAGTCTGTGGGATGTGTTGAGTAGCAGTGGGAGACTGGCTCTTCCTAGACCACCATAGCAGGAAGTTCATGGCCATGAGGTCACAGGGACACGCCGTCACTCAGGGATTTACAGAAACTGGTTTCAACCGGAGTTCTTTGAAAGTTTTCTTTGTCTTTGTCATTGTTGCTGTGGATCACTGACTGCGGTTCCTAGATTGCTCATGTCCAGTCTTCTCCTGTGTGTCTTTTTGCAGTCCAGAGAAGTTAATTATCTGTCGTGCTCAAAAGGTTAAAAAGATTGCGATATGTTGTATTGTCTAAGAGAGTATACTGTAGTATCTGTGGCACACACTGCTGACCGTTGCTGTGTAAACACAGTATGCTGTGTCATACAATCTGGCATTGAAGTCACTCCCTAAAGTTATCTATGAGAACATGTACACAATGACACAAGCTGAGGACTTTGAGCGTCAAATATTGACCTGAGTCACCTGCAGTGCTGTGAGACTGAAAGGCTTTTTCCTCCTGTGTCTCTGCTTGGATATTTTTTAACAGGAAAGCCAAAGATTCATAATGGAGGAGGGATATGAACTCGACCTTACGTATATCACAGAGCGCATCATAGCTGTGTCCTTCCCCCGGGGGTGCTCCGAGGAGATCTACTCACACAACCTGAAGGATGTCACGCGTATGCTCAAGTCCAAGCATGCAGACAATTACCTGGTCAGTGCCGGTCCATTTGCTGCTTTCCCCTGGAAAGTGCTGTAACTGTGTTGAAAGTGTTGAAAGGTGGTGGGCTTTGATGTAATGTTGACTTGATCCCAGAGTGATTTCATGCATTTGTAAGAACTCTTGTTAAGGAAGAATGCAGAAATCTTAGAGACAACATTTTAAGACTTGTGCTTTGTTGTGTTATGTTTTCTTTAGATCATAAACCTGTCAGAGAAAAGACAAGATCTCTCTAGAATGAACCCAAAGGTAAGGCATCTGGCATTTACTTCAAATAGCGCAACTGTACACCTCTGTCAGTCTACTTGATTAACTCAGGCTAGTGAGCTAATGTGAGCAAGATATTATTGATTTGTAAAGCATAGGGACAGAGGATGATGAGTGTGTATGTGTGTGTCTAATGGTGTTGTTTTTAGACCCTGGATACAGGTTGGCCTGACCTGCATGCTCCACCTTTGGATAAGATCTGCACCATTTGTAAGGCCATGGAGAGCTGGCTCAATGCTGATCCGCTACATGTGGCTGTTATACACTGCAGGGTGAGCACCTACAGAACCTTTATACAAATATAATATTGTAAAACATAGAACAGTTTAAGACTAAGTGTGATTCGATCAGATTCGGTTAACATCTACTGAACTGTCTGTCATGAGAATGTGGTTTTACATGTTTGCTGAATCTGGGTAAGTGCAAACCAGTGAAACAAGAAAGGAAAAACACACAATAAGCAGAAAACAGTTATGTGAAATAAACAATGTGGTTCTGCAGTGTGGTGCAAAAGTCACAAGGCACCTGTTCATTTTAATGCTTTGCTATGGGAAACAGTGATTTATTGGAATATGTGCAAAAATGCTTGGAAATACAATATATAGACAAACAAATAAACAAAAAACAGAGTTTGTGCAGTTCTTACAAACTTGAATGTCAGCAAGTTGCTACGACCACCTTTATTCTTTGACACAGCCAGAATTCGATTGGGGAAGATTTCTTCTAATTTCTATTACTGGTCCTCAGGAATAGTTCTACAGGCATCTTGAAGGACATTCAAAGTTCATTTTTGGATGTTCTTAATCAAGATGATCCCAAACTGTTTCAGTAATATTGAGGTCGGGGTTCTGGGGAAGTGACTCCATGACTGATAGTGTTCCATGTTGTATTTTTCTATCCAGGTATGCTTTTACTGCATTTACAGTGCGATAAAGCATAATCAGATGCTTTCCAGATGGTATTAGATAATTGATCAAAATCTGATGAATCAAAATCTGATGGTATTTTTCTGCAGTCATAATTTCATCAATTTTGATAAGATCCCCAACACTATTGGCTGAAATAGAGCCTCATACCCTGAAAATACCTCCGCCGTGCCTCATAGATTGCTGTAAACACTCACTCCACAGCAGTTTGGTCACCTCCGTACAACAGATGAAACTAAAAATCTCAAATTTGCCCCTCATTTTCTGTTAGGTTGTTGTGTAATTTGGCACACCTCAGCCTTTTTTCTCTGTTTGCCTTAATTAAGAAGGGCTTCTTGACTGCCACCTTTCATCCACAGAGACCATTTCTGATGAGGATTTGACAAACAATAGATGGATCAGCTTTCCAAAGAGCTATAAGCTCTTTGGAAAGTTTCTTATATGTGTAAACACTATTAATGTATATATAACTGTGTTATCCCTGGCAGTATCTAAAGATAAAGATCTTTGCTAAGTTGTCTGATATGTGTAGACACTACACTGGTTCACCCCTTAAGTTGGTACATTTTTACACTTGAATGATTCTTAGGTCAGTGTTAAATGGGTTGGCAAACAACCAAAAAAACATTCATCTGAAAATAGCTAAGTACACGGACTGGATGACTGGACTGAAAATGAATAAGCAGCAAATAGCCAAAGGAAAGCTTGAAAGACCTCCAGAAAGCCTGGAGAAATGTTGCTCAAGACTACCTTAAAACATTTTATCTTAAAAATAACATTTAATCTTTACAAAAAAAAGTCTGGCTCAGTGGAAGCAAAATATAAAAGAAATGAGAGGTGACTCATGACTTTTGGACAATACTGTTCGTTTGGCTGGAACTTGTGTTTATGAAGACTGTGGGGGGCCTTTTGGCTTTGGTTTCATTTTTAGTAAGACTGCTGCGTGTGTAGTGAATCATCTCCTGTTTTTTTTTTTTGTTGTTGTTGTTTTGTGTGGGTTTTTTTTTCAGGGTGGCAAGGGTCGAATTGGCGTTGTCATCTCATCGTTTGTGCATTTCACTGACGTGTCAGCCAGGTAACCAACACACTTCTCATGTTTTGTTACTATAAATGATGTTTTTTCTTTTTGCTCTGAAGTCATGGCTCATCATGCTATGTGCGACCGCTCACTTCTGGTGGTGAAGCAGTATGAACAACAAACCACAGCAGTTCACGAAGACTCGATATGTTGTGTTTTTGTAGACGATAAGCAATGTCAAACCAACCACCAGTGGTTTATTCACCTCCTTTAATTTCGGGTTAAGGTGAATCAGAAAGTGAGTCAAAAGAAAAGTCACTTCTCTCCGATTCAAAGAAAAGCCACACAATTTAAGCAATGAATCACCCCGTATTGAATTGCGTGAATCAACTTAGAAACATGTTAGTTACTTAAATGCCTTCTAGCCACAGTGTCAGTTTCAATGTATTTTTTTATCATGAAGAAAACGGATTATAATTTTCTGACCAAGCAAGCAAATTCGGAAGTGCCGAAGGTTTAAGTAAGGGCTGATATTGACACGACCTGCTGATATGGCATTGCGTAGATTCTTTCTGCACACAGCAGACAGTGTGGCATGGCCATATATTGGCTCTTAATTCAGACAGTTTGTGCATTTCTTAGCACTTTTCTTTCCCACTTCCCACTGAGGAATACCATTGCAGTAAGGTGAATGTGAAAGACAGGGGGCAAAAGAGAGGTAGAGAAAGAGACAGGAAAACACAATGGGACAGATTTACAAAGGAATAGATTCCGGGGTGGGGGGGAGGAGATGAGCGAGATGGCCGATGACAGTAACAGAGCTTTGGTGAAAGGGCTCCAGAGCCTGTTGGTTTTAGGTCTGTCTGAATAGCCAAGCTGCGCACACACTCTGGCCTCTCTGTGTCCTCCTCTCCCCCTCTGTGTTTACTTAAAGCTGGCATTCCCTTCCTCTCTGTTGGAATCCTCTGTTTCTCTGGTTACTTTCCCTCTTGTCTATGCATGTATGCATGCATATGTGTGTGTGTGTGTGTGTGTGTCTCTGTGTATGTATGCATTGCCTTAATTGGATGTTACAGTCCACACTATTCAATTATAGAGGAGAGTATAATCTTTCTCTTGAGTCATAATTACCTAAAGCGTTTTACGCGTCTCTCTCTTTCTGTCAAAGTGCTGACCAGGCGTTGGACCGCTTCGCCATGAGGAAATACTACGATGATAAGGTCTCAGCTCTGATGACACCTTCACAGAAGCGGTAAGACCCAAAACATAAGCACGCCCTTCCGTTTGGTAATAGAGCTCTAGCAGTGTGTTTGGCTCCTCATTGACCCACCTCTCCATCCAAACAATCAGATCCCAGACCCAGCTGATACCATACAATTCATTCAGTCCCCATGCTGTTTGTTTACTTTTTGAGCTGACAGCTAGTCATTGTTTATCATTTTAATAGGATCCCATGGTAACCTGATGTAATCGTAAACCTACATATCTCGCTCGCACTCATGGCTCTTGGGCAAAACTGGTTTATCATTTCTGTCTAGTCTCTTTGCTTATCAGTGATAAACAGTAATGATGACAGTTACTGTTTTCTAGAGATGCTAGACAGCAGATTCTGATTTATTTCAACAGAGTCGTGTTGGCCGTTTTCTTTTTCCCCCCCCTCACATATTTAGCATAAGCAAAGCTGATGTGCCATTCTCACCTTGCAAAAAAAGCAAATAAGCCTGTTTTTCCAAAATGCTGAAGTGCTGTCAGGTTTGGAAAAAATATCTTAGCGATATCACTTTACCTGTGAAAAATACATCTTTTTTTACAGAAAGGTCTGTAATAGAATCAGGGGTATTTACTAGGCAAGGTCAATGTAATGAAAAGATATTATCAAGTTGCATTATGGGTGTTGAATGAGCCAACATTTGGAGACTGACTGTAGTGGCTAAACGACAGGATATCTTGGCTTCAATGAACAATGACATTGTTCTTTTTATATCTCACTTTTCAGTCCCCCTTCGCATTGAATATGTAATACTAAATCACTGAAGCAATACAAAGTCTTGTGTAATGTTGATATCCACCTCCGCTTTCCTCTCAGGTACGTTTGGATCCTCAACAGCCTGCTAAGCGGATCCATGAAGATCAATGCCTCCCCCTTGTTCATGCACTGCGTCATCCTTCACGGGATTCCAGATTTCAACTCCGCAAGAGGTTAAACACATATTGTTTATCACTGTATATTGTTTCAAAGAAAATACCATCACTTCTAGCATGGCACAAAGAAAGGAATTCGGAGACAGCCACATCAGAGTTCGAGGGGTAAACAAAAGTGGAGTCTGATTGGAACCGTGTCTCTCTTTTTCCAACTCTCACAAGCATGCTCAAACAGATAGAGGTTGTTTACATAAACAGAACTGAAGAAATGAACTTCCCAGTTCCAAGTGAAACCATGGGAACACACACATGCGCATTTTCGTGTGTACACGTAAATTGCTGTTTTCACTAATTTTACTGAAACAACAAAAAGGTTTTCATCACATCGTGGAGCTCAAATCCCTTTCTCACAGCAGCAGCTTATCACACTTCAGCTGTGAGCAAAACAAGCCAGGAAGCATCTCCTGAATATTTTAGCTAACTGGTTTCTCGAGGTCTTGATAAGAAGGAACCTGTGACTAACATTTTGAAAACACTTTGTCCTTTTTTTATATATAGTGTGCTGTCCTTACATCAAGGTCTACCAGGGAATGCAAGCAGTGTATTCATCTGGATTCTAGTAAGTAGCTTACACATGTGGTACAGTAATTTGAACATTATAGTTTACTTCAAAGTATGTAGGAAGGCTTTAAAGCAGTTTTCTGTTTTAGTTAGTTTAATGTTAATTTGAATTAGTTACTGCTTTCTGTAAATATCTGTAATTGCTTCCACACTCCGGCTCCATGCGACAGACTTCTGTTGTTTTTGTTTAAGTCACATTGGTCCAGGCCACAGAGACCGTGTATGCATCATGCTGGAGCCTGCGCAGCTCCTAAAAGGGGACATCATGGTAGGGAAAAAAAACAAACTGCGTTTTCAGAAGTTGCGAAATCTGCGCTTTTGTATTCATTGTGACATTTGTTTTTTTTGTCTCTCGTAGATTAAATGCTATCATAAAAGTGAGGTGACTTCAGAGCGTGAGGTTATTTTCCGGGTGCAGTTTCACACGGGAGCAGTACAGGGTTACAACCTGATGTTTGAAAAAGAGGACATGGAGACTGCCAACAAAGGTAGACCTAGAAAAAAAAATCCCATGAACAGATCTCATCACCCCGCTGATAGTAAACAGCAACTCCTCAACTCTGCACAGCATCTGCGAGGTTCAGCTTGAACTTAATTTAGACATTCTGCTTTTAGACCAATAATTTGGTTTCCCCAAACATGTTACAATTACCGAGAGAGCTGCAAACTAACAGCAACTTTCATCTTACTGGTTCTGGCTCTCATTTATGCACTTCTCTCCTTTGTGCTGTCAATTCAGACCCCAGATTTCCAGATTATGGTAAAGTGGAGCTGGTTTTCTCCGAGGGACCAGAGAAGATCCCAGGTAGACTTCTAACTCTTTATCTTTATTTAAAATTACTATAGGGAGTAGTAGGAAAATTTGAAAACCAGATACAATGTTCTCTTCTACTTTTTTACGTGCTGTCCCCTCCTCTGGTCATCTCCCTCTGCCCCCTGATGAGAAGGGAAATGTAGTGTGAAGTGTGTGCTGACAGAGAGGCAAAGAAGCACAGCATGAGCTGCAACAGAGGCCCCACAAACTATGTGGGGCCTCTGTGCAGGTCTGGTATACAATGAAATGTATATATTTCTATTGTCTGCTCTGTTTTTGATTAAGTCTTTTGGTCATCAGCCATATTGTGGTGGCACTTTCTATTACAGCTTGGTAATAATGTGGTTCCTGAGGGGTAATAAGAAGGTAATAATATGGAAATAACAAGTTATTAACACTTAAATACCAAGAATACCGAGTAATAACTAGGTAATATGTTCTGTCAACAGTGGTTATACTTGAGTAATATTAAACTGATATTTACATATTTAGGAAAGAAGTGTGGAAACAAACTGCATTGGTTGACAGCACTACTTAGTAATAAAATAGGGCTATAAGTTATATAATAACAATATAATCACCTTCTAGCAATAACATAGTAACATCTGAGCATGTGAATTTTTATATACTGAAATATACTGAATACTAATATTAGTTGATTGTGCTTTGTTTCTCCTCTAAGGTAGCAGTTTAAATATTGTTTTTGCCGCTGTGGCTAATGACGTGGACAATGAGCAGTAGTTTATGTGTAATAACCAGCAATCATGAGTGTAAAATACAAAACTTCACATTTTTAGTAATGTTTCCTGCATTTAAACCTAGGACTCTAAAAATATGTCAGTATTTGCTAGATGTAAGTAAATAATAATGACTCAAGCGTGGGTTTATGCTATACAGCTTATTTGTTGCTACACTAATAGAATACAGGCCACTCTGGTTCTGACAAGAGTTGAGTAAATGCAAGAAGAAAATGAGCACCCTTTAACATCCTGACCATATGACAGCTCAGCTTGGCTGCCTTTTAATAATAAAACAGTTTCTCTGAATATGAATTTGCGTTTTCATTTGTAATAGCATTCAGCTTGTTTGAAGTTACATATTCTACCAAGGTTACCAAGCTGTAATAGAAAGAGCTACCAATAATATTTTTGCTGATGATTTGGGGTCTTAAATAAAAACCTTAATTTTATTTTATCTTAGTTTGTAGTCAGCCCACAAATTAAATAAAATAGTTTCTTTAAAAGGCAGCACGGTGGCACGGTGGTTAGCACTGTTGCCGCACAGCAAGAAGGTCCTGAGTTCAATTCCACCATCAGGCCGGGGCCTTTCTGTGTGGAGTTTGCATGTTCTCCCCGTGTTTGCGTGGGTTCCCTCCGGGTACTCCGGCTTCCTCCCACCATCCAAAGACATGCAGCTTGTGGGGATAGGTTAATTGGATAATCCAAATTACCACTAGGTGTGAAAGTGAGTGCGAATGGTTGTCTGTCTCTGTGTGTTGGCCCTGCGACAGACTGGTGACCTGTCCAGGGTGTACCCCGACAGCTGGGATAGGCTCCAGCCCCCGCCCCCCGCGACCCTGAAAAGGATAAGCGGAAGTGAATGGATGGATGGAGTTTCTTTAAAATTTAAAAATAAAAATGTTCAGAAATGACATGGCTTTCCTGCTATCAGATTAATGAGAAGGGTCAGTGCTACTTTCCAGTCACTTTACGATATATATGACACTACAGCCAGCTTAACATAGCATGCAAACTGGACAGTAATGTGTGTGTTTGTTTGTTTTTTTGGGTTTTTTTTATTCCAGGTGCTGACAAGTGGAAAAATGGAGGAGATGTTATTGTGAACTACAACACAGCAGATCCTCTAACTCGCTGGGACTCGTACCAGAACATCTGTGATGGCGAAGGTACTGTTGTGATGCCTCAGTGGTCTTTACATGACTCACAAGACTAGTATTCATCCAACTTTATTTCCTTATCATTTTCCCAGCTTGCAGTGCGTTCTTTCTCTTTTACATTTACATGAACACATGCACCCTTTTTTTTTTTTTTTTTTTCCCCCCTCTCTTGGTTATTAACCCCCCTTGACAGGGCCTGTTGTGCATGTTAGTGAGTGGCTACAGCGTGATCGCAATAACATCGACGCAGTCACCACTACATGTTATGGGTGTTTCTATAGGAGTGGGACTTCAATCCAAGTTATGACACTTTCGAAGCTAAACTTACCTTTTAGACTTCAGGGTGATGGAGATGGCATGGAGTGTGTCTGTGTGAGGGAGAGGGAGGATTGTTGTTGTACGCAGGAAATGCTGGGTTCAAAGGAAGAGCAGTCAGTTCTCAGGAGATTTCTGTTTTGTTGTTTCATGAAATGAAAGGCATGCTTTAACCCACTCACACATACACACTCTCACTACCGCCCACACACATACACACGCACATATATATATATATATATATGTGCGGGTATATATACATTCTCACACACACACACACACACACACAGAGCCACCCTGTCAGGGCGTCCCGTCCTAGCTGTGGTTGTTGCTCTCCACTCGACCACAGAATTCACAACAACCTCCCAGAATAGAGCAACGTGGTAGTGGCATTAAAACACAGATCCACCCTGTTCCAGAATTCATTGAGTGTTTTTATAAGCTAAGTTCAGCATGCCTTTTTTTTTTTTTTTGCTTTTTTTTTTTGCTTTCATTTGAAATACTCCAATAGATTTCTTCATGCTCACTTGTGGGAATGCAATAAAAACACAACCACTCAAATTTAAGAATTCATCAAAGCAAAGCAATGACAACAACAAAGAAGCATTTTTTTCTATTGCCTCGATTCCCGAGCATTCATGTGGGATATTTACAGCCTTATTTTTCTCATGTAAACGCTACATTTGAGAAGCAAGACTAGGAGCTTTGTTGGAATTCTACATCCACTTACCACCCCGTCTTCTGGCAGGACTAGTTTACCTCCGTGAGGCTGTCACTCGGAGCTTCTTCAGGAGGAGGAAGTCTAGGAAACGTTTGCCACTTTAGTGCTAATATTTTGAAAAGAAAACCTCATTTACTTCAGTGGCTTTTCTTCAATCGTCAGTGTGTGTTTATCTCCTTGTGTGAATTGATGGCTAACAAAATTGTTAATTCAAGAAAGGTTGTTGACTATTTATTTTTTTTATTTTTTTTAAATGTATGTGGCGGCAGTGTTGGTTTTTTTTGTTTTTTTTTTTTTGTTTTTTTTTTTTTAATTTAAATAGAAAGGCGGATATCCATGGAAATGTCTCCTCTTTGCTGTAAATAATCCAGCATTTTTCATTGGACTTTTTCCCTAATTAAATGCACTTCTGTATAATATGGTCACAGCAACCAATATATAATGTCCTAATTATAACATAGAATACAAATAGTTCAAAAATGTTAGTCCACATTAAATGAAAGCAGATCCTGTAAAAGTTGATTAAATGGTTTTGGAAAGGTTTTGAATGATACTTTGATACTTGAAATCCTTTGACAAATTAACTAAAAAAAATGGATAGATGTCTTTTTTTTAATTTCTTTTTAAATCATAGACGGTTACATTTTGTTTTTGTCTTCTTCTGAAGTGATGATTTGGACTTGAGGGTGAAGTGTCAAATTAACTATGGAGCAAGCTGTGTTATTTGCCAAATTACATTCACTTTATTTTAAAAATAAGCTACAAAATGCACAAATCCTATAAAACTGTTTAAAAGGTCAAGTTCAGTGACATATTAGTTGAGTGTCTAGTGTTTCTTTCCTCTGTAAAGTTGAGCATCTTAACATGAGATGGGAGATTGACTCATATTTGGAAGAATCGCATGAACTTTAATTTTCAACACTTGTGCATTGGTTTTATGAAGCGTGGAGAATCTCAATTTAACTAAGTATATTGAATTTTAGGAAAGACTAGCATCAGATATACACCTATAAAATGAAACCTTTGACTTAAGGCACTGAAAGACTGTATCTCTTCTGTTTCTGATTACTGTGTTGACCATGTCAACTCCAAAACTAAGAAAATAAAACTTTCCTCATGGTGAGATACTGCTAGGGTTGAGTATTGTTCAATAATAGTCATTATTTGTTCATCTCTTTGTACAGTGGAATTTAAAGTGATTCCCTGTGTGCGGCAGTATACAGATCGTAGGCACATGCAGAAGGCTGAGTGGAAGCAAATGAGGATGCTCATCATCATTATGTGTTTGACTCACATTTTTGGCATTCGTGGGGTGCAGGATGGTAGTAACTGAGAAGGAATGGAAAGGGTTGGGTAATTGCATAGGCATACACAACCAGACCTCCTCCTGTGATACAAAAGCAGCTGGAGGAGCAGTCCTGGTTTCGCTGCTTTCGTGCACTGTAATTGGTAGATTATTCAGAGACTGACCATACCACAACAGCCAAAATGATGAATGCTTGATGTAAATGGTTTGACTGATTTTCTTAGGTTTGCTACCTAAAAACACGTTTGGTAAACCATCTATGGCTTTCTTAATGTCAAGATTGGTAAAACTGTTTTGAAAACAATGCGTGAACCCCGTAATTGGGTTTGAGGCACATCTGTTTCTTGCCTGCATTGTGCATGAGGGCATCGGGCGTGTAATTTCACGACACACAAGAGTAAAAGAAAAACAAACTTGGCTGCCACTTTTCGTGAAATTTGCCCCGAGGTCCCTGCAGACGCTAATGACTGCTTTAATTGAAAAGTGTTATTTTGAGGAGCGAAAATTTCTTGAAGTACAAGAATGTTGTTTTCATTCTTTGATCTTCTCTGGCCTGCCCTCTCTCTTTTCTTTCATTCCCTGATTTTTTTTTTCTTCTTCCCCCTCTTCTCTCCCCTATGGGGTAGTCCCCTAACGCAAGGCAAGAGGTTGAGGCGGGCTGGTTTCCTCCAGCCCGCCTCAGCTCCTTAGTCCCGCCTCACTTGTTTACATTCCTCTGCCCTTATTTGGAAAACTCAAGGTCTCCCCTCGCCACCACCCCAGCCCTCCCTCTTCCCTTGTATAGAGTGCAAACACCTTCCTGGCAGTGAAAGAAAGCAGGGCCAACTTATTCGAAGTCTCTGAATTTGCCCCTTACGATTACCTGCGTGTTAAAAACAATGTCTGCTCCTCTGTGCATTCATCGCCTGTTCAGCTCTTCAAGTTTTATTTCACCGGAGGCTGGGATTGTCTTGTTTGCTTACCTGGCAGGGACCGTGAAGGTAAGAGATTTTATTCTGCAGCCAAATGGGTGGCCATGAAGGAGGAGGCAAGGTGTGGGGGGGTGGTGATGATGAGAGGGATTGATGAAGAAAGATGGCTAGTATTCAGATTCAAACCCGCTTAAACCTTAGTAGAAGGAATTTCCACTAAGACTGGGGGGGAAAAATCCCAGCAGCACATGCCTGAAAGCAGTGTTAAAAAGTGCATTTTGTGTGACGGGAGGGACAAATCATGCAGAGAGAGGGAGGGGGGCTTTTATCATGCATGTCTGGCATTCAAATCCTCTGGTTGTGGATTGACTGAAAAGCAAGTACTTTAAAGCAGTAGGCTAAGGAAGAATTGTAGGAGTCATGTTCCCTGCTCTCTTTTGTTGTAGCGGAGGGAGAGTGACAGTGAGACGGCAGTTCTGCTTACTTGGCAACATTGTTCCCTCACCCTTGGAATTCAACTCCAGACCTCATTTTGCAAGATGTCTAGCGTGGCTGAAACCAGACTTTTCTATTGTCGTGCATGCCGTGATTTAGCTCGGCCTTTCAAAATGACTGACCTCTTGAGATTTATCTGTTACTTCTGAGGATTAAGGAGCTTGTTTGGACATATGCTGAGGGTCAAGGGGCAAGAGCGAGGGAGTTGGGTGGCTTCATCACAGCTGGGTGAGGAATGCAGGGGTCAGAGAAGATCCACAGCTGTCCGACTGTTGCAGCAGCAGATAGAAGACTTCACATCTCATATATAATCTATATAATGAAGAACACCTTTTGCCTGTTATACACGCTACTCTACTACTGCTACTACTAAACAAGCACTCTAACAGTTGGCCTATTGGGAATGGATGAGTGGAATATCTTTAGTTGAAGTAAGTTTAGATTACAGAAAAAATATGTGGTTGAGTCTACATAACATTACACTTTTTTCCCAACACATCTAATTTAATGGCTTGTCTCAGTTCAGTATTATAAGTCACATCTCTCTCTTCTTGTACTCTGTGTTGTAGTCTCTGTTGTCATGGTCATGTGAGGCGTGAGTGTTTGGCGTCTGTAGCGAGTCTTCTCGTTAACAGAGTCTTCTCTTGTCTGTGGTTTCTTGTCCCGTTTGTGCGTCTCTGCTGTTTGTGCGTCTCTGTGTGTGCCCATACCAGCTGACTGTATGAAGCGCGACATCTCTTCTGTTTTGCAGCACCACGATCTCAAGGCCTAACACAGGACAGGACGGCAAACAAGAGGAGCCCCACCAGAGGAAACGTCGCGCTGGCCCAAGGGCCGCGCACAACCTCCGCAACCTCTAGCCCTGACCACAGTGACCACGCTCTCTCTGTCAGTAGTGACTCAGGCTTATCTAGCACTTCCCTGTGGGCGGACAAACCCACGCCTGTCGCCAGTGCTACCACCACCACCACCTCCGTCAAAGCTAACCAGGGACCAAGTCAGCAGGAAAAGGTCCAGCTAAAGCGCCTCCTGAGTGGTTTTGGCCTTGAGGATCCGTCACTGGAGGAGATGACTGACGAAGGCGCTAGAGTGGGCGTCCAGCAGGTAGTCCCAGCGCAGGTGCACATCAATGGAGACCCACAACCCCGAGAGAGGGAAACAGACATTCTTGATGATGAAGTCATTACAGGTCACGATCTGCACAGTGTGGACAGCTTGGGAACCTTGTCGTCATCGTGCCACAAGAGCAGCCAGAACTCCCTGCTGTCAGATGGCTTTGGGAGTCCTGGAGGAGAGGAGCAGCAAAGCCAAAGCCAGCACCACATCCACCATATCGCACCTCATCCTATCGAGGACTATGAGAGATCCTATGCTGAGGCTAGAAGGGGCTGTCTGAGCTACAGGAGCAACTCTATAGCCTCCTCTAATCCCAGCAATGCCCCTGTACCCCAGCAGCATGTCTACAGACAGGGAAGCTATTCCACACAGTCCTGGGTTCGGCAGCAGCAAATGGTTGCCGCGCAACACTTTACCTATATGCCAGAGGATGGAAACGATGCAGATCGATTCCACCGGAACAAGCAGGGTGGTAGTCTACCTAAAGCAGGCCTGCCCACTGAACCACAGGGCCTTACCAGGGACTCCGCAGCAGATCTTATTAGAAACGCAGCACCCCACAAAGAACAAACGTCGATAAACAACAACAATAACAACAAACGGGATGAGGAGTTCAAATCTCTCACGAAGGACATTGACAACTCCATCGACCAGCTCAATCAGCTGATCATGGACCTGGATCCCACGTTTGTGCCGAGCCACGGCAGCTCCATTAAGAGAAAAGGTGGAACACCGGTTAACGGCTCGGTCGGCAAATGTTCAAACGGCATCAACCTCAGATTCAGCGATAATAACTCCGCAGACCTGAAAAGCACACAGCAGACAGGTAAGATAGTCAGTCTGGGTGTGGTGGTGGTGGTGGTGGTGGTGGTGATGGTGTTGATGTGGTGTTGTCCTGGAAAAAAACGTGTGACTAATCTCAGACAGGAAGTTGTTTGCCTTGATACAGCAAATAAACACAGAAAAAAAAAATATAAGCAGCAAGACCTATTTCATCCCAAGTTGTTTTTCTCCAGCACCATCCACTTTTCTTCCACTTCACTCAAGAGCGAACATAACAAAGCACACCTTCTCTCCCCTTCCCACCTGGCGTGTTTTAGGGGCAGAAATAGCAGGGTTGTTGCCAGGTTTTCAGATATTTTCAGAGGAAAGAGCGCTGTCCTGACTTGTTTTTAGCTGTGTGTTTAGCTATCTGAGGGCGGGATCAATGTGGTACATGAAGACAGACAGAGCAGCTATCGTCCTCTCTTCTGAACCTTACCGTCTCAGTGTTTGTTAATAGAGATTTCATCGTGTGCACACAGATATGTCCACAATCAGTGACTATCGTGCACCGAAAGCTCGTTGTTGTGTATAGATGTTCAAAGCACCACATTTGAAATGTGCACTTCATTCCTTCATTTAACATTAATCATCTTTATTGCGTGCCGGTTGTAGTCAGCATCACGCTTCCATCTTTTCTTTTGAGTTCTTATCCATGATTCTGTGACGCTGAAACATCTGCTTTGATTGTTGTTAGACTTGCTGAGCAAACACGGGTTATGCAACACGATGGCTATAGTATCTACAACGATAAAGTTATTTCCTCTTTCTTCAAGTTGAAACTGATTCCTGGAGTCATGCTGAGATTCTTGAAAAGCTGCAAAAGAATTCACATTATCTCCTTCCGTACCTCTCTGCTTCTGTCTACATCTGTAAAATTTAATAGAGCCTAACATTTCTGATAAATATATTCAGAAACCAGAAAAAAAAAACATACAGCATTTTTTTTTTAAATTAAAATGCAACATTTTTATTCATTTAGTGCAATTTTACTAAAAACTAGTAATGCAGAGGTAATTCAGAAAGCTATCTACGTGGATAAATCACAGCATGCATGCGTGGTTGTAGGAGGGGGGTGCAAAATAGGGAGGCCTGAGGAATTTCCAGAAGAGAAACAAGTCAGCCCGCAGGCGATGTTTCTTTCCGTTTGATTCAACAGGCATACCTGTCTGCACATATCCACTACATGGGTGCACCATTCCAAGTAAAAAAAAAAAAAAAAAAATGCCAAAGGCGCTAACTTTTCTAATTTGCAAATAACCTGTGGGAAGCATAAGAGTGTTTGTTTATAAAAGTTCTTCACGATATAGGATGTCTGTTTAAAGTTCATGCTTTGGGCCTTGTTTTTTGCACTTTCGAAGTTGCATCTAGGATCTATGCAGCTAGACGTCTTTTTTGCTTGTGTTCATCATGTTATTGCTTGTAGCTTCCATGCTGTTACTCTTTTAAGCATAACACTAGCTGTTTTTACACCTTAACGGAGTTAAAAGGCGTAAAAAGAATATTAGGGCTAAGGAGAGAAGTTGTGTTTTTTTGCTTATAGTGTTAACTAAAAATGATCATCTGAAATTCATTATTAGCCTGGTCAAGTGACAAGCAACATGAAAAGGCATTCATCAACATAATTCCAACATGGCACAAACTGCCTTATCGGTTATTGTCTAGGTATCCCTCCACAATACTGTAGATAATGTATTATACTTCCCATCCCATCCTTACTCTTGAAGTCATGACAGGTTGCAGAAATAATGGTCGATATGGTGCATTTTTCCACGAACACGATCGAGCTGTTTTTTGTTTGTTCATAAGCAGAGAGTGCTTGCTTGCGCTGTCCTTAGACGTTAAACGTGACAAAACTATTGAGGAAAAAACGCCGCGTATATATTGTTTACCATGACTCTGGTTTTACGTGGCCTATCAACACAATTTAAAAACTGGTATATATCACATTGTTGCTTTGTCATCTTAAAGTGGTCATGTGATTGGCTTACCACGACTAAGATATTCTTCCTCAGTCAAACAGCAACACTCATGCGATTGTTTTGCCCCCCTTAGCTCCAGGTGTTGTGCCAAAAAGTGATCATCTGCCAGAAAGTGATTGTCGTCTGTGGGAGCGCGCGCAGCCGCTGAAAGCTGTAGCGCCCAGATTACTTACGTAGTCAGCTACTTCCATGCAACTGATATAAGGTGCGGTCACCTGAACACAGTTTCAACCGTCTGTTTGTTGAAAAATAGTAACGCGACCTCATTTTCTTGTTCGTAACGGTAACGGCGTTGTAACGTTAGGAATTAGATTACTCGTTACTGAAAAAAGTAACGCCGTTATTCCCATCACTGTTAAAGTGGTTTAACAAGCAAAAAAAAAAATCATCTGAAAATGATCAGCTACAAGGACTAGAACATAAGGGGGGAAAAGCAGCCAATGTCCAAAGAAAAACTTTAAAAGACCTTCAGAAAGCCTGGAGAACTATTCAAGATCATATTACAAATTTGGCCGCCTAGAACGAAAAATATAAAGAAATAAGGGGTGGCTCAAGAGTTTTGCAAAGTACTCTACATAGACCTGCAGTAAGAAGAAATAATGTCATCTATGCATACAGCTCTGTCTGTGTCATCTGTAGATCAGGCAAAGTGATTAATGAGGCAAGGCATTAGCATTCTTCAGGCCTGAGAGGTCAGAACTCACTGGGAGGGCTCAAATTAACACCCTGGTGCTGAGTGGCCACACTCTTCAGAGCAGTCACAACACTGAACACCCTTCACCCCGAATACACAATGAACACCATCTAGCTAGACCTCCGGCATTCTTCAGCTGTCCACTCAAAACATTACACAAGTGGCAAACCTTTTCACTTTTGTGCATGCCCAAATTCAGGTGTAACACATTCCCAAACTAATTGTGTTATCATAATATATAGTTATTCCTGTGCTATACTGTGTCTGATTTAAGGAGGCTAAGTAAGATGTAATTAAAAACTACCAACATGACAGAGGTGAAGACTGGAGGTTCCATTAAACTGCTTTGATATTGAAGAAATTTGCCATTTGATTCATTGTAATCAGAAAAAAAAGTGTTAGAAATACTGTGATTACTCTGTGTAACCATACTGCTTCAAAAAGTTTTTTAGGAATTCAGTTTAGACAAACCCTGTCTGCACTGTGCGTACTTTCCTCAAAGGTACCAAAGGTCAAAGCACCACTGTTTCTCATTGGTGTCTTTAAGGCACTTCACTTCCTTGAAAGCAGTGATGCATGTAAATCTGTTAACATTTAATGACCTTCTTGCTGCTGTCTACCTGTGTGTATGCAGCTGTCCAATCCAGTGACGGACGAGTGGGCATAACACAGACTCTGAGTTGCCAAGGAAGGGACGTCATAGATCATTCAGGCTTCTGTAACTCAAGATGGGCTGAAGCAGAGGAGTACAGAGGCCAGCAGAGATGTCCCCCCTGTGTGCCACAGTCCCAGGTAGATACAGCACATGTGTGCAGTATATTTAAATGACCTCTTTCCCTCTTAACTTTCAGTTCCGGTTATACATACGTGTGTAATGTTTGTTTCAGCATTCCATATTGTGTCGAAGTGACAGTGCGGATTACAGATCCAACGGCCCAGATGTAGATAATAGTGACATACCTCCACCCACTCCTGCATTCCCCATCTCTCCACCAACACCTTATGGTGAGTACACTGCAGTTCAGTTTTCATACATGCACTAAAGGCCTTAGGGAGATGTTTGCAATAATCTAGATGCCTACCACCATAGACGAATTGGAATAAGGATCAACCAGCCCTCTGATACAAATGCAGTTTGGCACCCATGTGATTTCCACCTGTGTCTGCTTGTGCAGTGTGAGAATAACATAATATTCAAGTTATGGTCTGTTCCCTGCCTGCTGGATGCTTTACTCAGATGCACCCCTCACCCAATCCATTACTTCCAGTATTGAGAATGTGACTGATTTGTGTCGTGTGCTCCATGTGAATACAGGCAGCGGTGGGCGATGATCCTACCAGCGTGGGGAAACAGCTTATTTGTCTCTGTAACTGTCACCGGATTTCTCAGCGCAGTTGATAATGTGTGTTGTCCCATGCTCATGTGCTTTGGGTTTTCAGTGAAAATCTTCTCAGAAGTGACTCACAACAGGAATACTCCATCTCCCAGCATGCAATCTTTTGGAGGCTACAGAACCGACCACGGTGGGTTCTTCAAAGTTCTTCAAACTGAGCTTGTTTTTGGGTTTTTTTTGTCCATTTTCTGAGAAATTAAAATGAAATGACAGAAAAACAACACACCAATAATAATATACATGTATGTTTTTTAAGCATGTTTTCATTACAAAAGAGACAGGACAGGCATTTTGGATTTTTTCTGCGTTATATTATAATAATGCTTGCATTGTTTTCTGTGCAACATCAGCCGTTTTGAGACAGATGGTAAAAGTTGTCTCGAAAGCAGGGAGATTCCTAACCATTGTC
The DNA here is from genome assembly GCF_965226115.1 of Aulonocara stuartgranti. Taxonomy (NCBI): domain Eukaryota; kingdom Metazoa; phylum Chordata; class Actinopteri; order Cichliformes; family Cichlidae; genus Aulonocara; species Aulonocara stuartgranti. The sequence goes on along the minus strand of NC_138954.1, from coordinate 17,798,941 downwards.
TGCCCTTCATGGTTGGTTTTTAAAGAATGTCTGCATGATCACAACCTGCACAGAAAACCCCTTTTTTGGGACATAACTGTGTTGTTTTTTATATTAAAATCTTTTTTTTTTCTTCATGTTTTACTTTGGTCTTTATCCAGTGCAGAAAAAAAATCCAGACTGTGAGATTGTTTTTAGAGACGGATGGATGGAGTTTAAGAAAGAGTGCATTTATAGCACTTTGTTCCTACAGGCCTGGTGGACTTTCCAGAATTCTTAAATGTTACCTTTTTTATATTTACTCTTTGTCATAGAGCTCTCTCAAAACTATGAAACTGATTTAAACGTCAATCTAAAGTCTGGTGTTTGATCCAATACAGAGATAAAATAGATCAAACCCGTTTGTTTCCATAGAGATCTACAGTATGTCTAAAGGTTGTAGGTCCTGGGAGCAGATCTGTGTCCCTGCTGTGCCTCTTACTACCTCAGATATTCAGGCAAGAATCGCTGCATTCAGCCCTGCCACATCTCCATGGTTACTGTGGGTCAGGAAGAAAAACAACTTCTCCTCCCCATGAAAGTGTCTCTGTGTACACGAGCGGAAATGGGGACAAGAAGAAACCAGTTACTCTTTCAGCTTTGCACCTCTTGTTTCCATAAACCCAGAGAAAACCTGCCTGCAAAGACACAGTTTGAGTTTTTGGGGATGTCAGTGTGCCCAGACTGACTGAAATAAAGCTTTAGGTAATTGTTGGTGTAGGCGTTTAATTTGTAGCTACCGTTAAGTCTTATTTGCTGAACACCTGGGTGGGTATAAGGCCATACGAACAGTTCTGGTTACATTTCAACTACAATTGTAAGTATTTGTTACTTGAATGAACACCAACCTTTTTCCCTGTGATTTATTTCACGTGTTGCAGAAATTTTCTTTTAAACTTTTCAGAGCTGCTTTTTCTTTTCTTTTTTTTTTTTCTTTTTGCAGCTTTTCTCTCCATACTTATCCCTGCTTATGTTTGTGTTCTTTTAAAATTATAAAATGCATACCTTGACTCGGACTCTGTGCAGAAATGTGCTTTCTAACATTCTGTATTTCGTCTTACACAGAACCCAGGGAATATTCAGAGATCAACCATTTCGGAGTGGAGAGTTTGCCAGACCCCTCCATTAACTGCCACAGGACACAAAGTTCCTCATACTCTGCCTCTATTGTTGGGAGCCTTCAGCAGACAGACAGGTAGAGCTCTGACTTACACAAAAACTCCAAGCACCTTTTTTTTTTTTTTTAGATCCTGTGTTAACACCAGCAGTAATAAAATGCTCCCATAATCTGTTTTTCCCCAGTTCAAACAAGAACCAGCACTGGCCAGAGCATCCTGTCCTGAGCCACCACTCCTCTTTGAGTAGCTACCCCTCTGCAAGACAACCTCTGCCACACTCCGTGTCACTGGACTATGGCCACCACTCTCCTCCCCTTAACCACCCCCACATCCACCCTGCCCCGAATGCTCACAGCTCTCCTCGAAGCAACCAGCGAAGCCATATGGCTAACTATACTCTCAACCATAGTCCTGCTCAAAGCTTTGAGGAACAGGATGACTCGTGTCTCGGCTATGGCGCAGACTGTCCAAACCTGGACAGGGATCTTTTACCCTCAATGGATGGGCAGAATCAGTTAGCACAAATGCAGCCTCCACTTCTGCCTGAAAAGAAGAGGACGTCAGATGGGGAGCATTCGCTGGGAACAGCCTCTCCAGCCCTCAGTGGATTCTCAAGTCCCCACAGTGGTAGCTCCCTGAGTATTCCTTTCCCTAACATCTTGCCTGACTTGTCAGCTCAGACGCCAGGCACAGCCTCACCTCTGCCAGGTAAGCTAGGGTCTGCTAAAGAAACTGAAAGCCTCGTGGGTGTCATACGGCTCGTTGAGTGATTTTTGTTGTTTTCTTTGTCTGTGTATTTTCCAGATGTGCTAGCCAACAAGCAGGTTACTGTAAAATTTGTGCAGGATACATCAAAATTCTGGTACAAGCCAGACATCTCAAGGGATCAAGGTAGGTGCCAAATGTAAACACTTTTTTGTTAAGAAAATTCTCGAGCTACTTCAATCATTGTTTCTCTCTCTTCAGCTATTTCAGTCTTGAAAGACAAGGAGCCAGGCTGCTTTATTGTGCGGGACAGCCACTCCTTCAGGGGGGCCTACGGTCTGGCTATGAAGGTGGCTACACCCCCTCCCTCAGTTCTTCAGCAGAACAAGAAAGGTATGGTACATGTGGGTGATTAAAAGACGGCATGAGCACTTCAACATTTGGGACAGACATATTTGCTGGCTTTTTATGTCTGTGTGTTAAATATTGAGTTAAAATCTGTGTGAATAACTTTGCGTAAGACACTGGAAGTGGGTGGAAGCGATTCTAATACAGAAATCCCAACAAGCAAAGCAATCCAACACTTAATTTTATTAAATACAGTTCTGTTCAGTTCAGTTTTATTTATATAGCGTCAAATAACAACAACAGTCACTTTAAGGTAAACACTTGGCAACAGTGGAAAGGAAAAACTCCCTTTAAACAAGGAGAAATCTCTGGCGGCCATCTGCTGCGACCAGTTGACCGGTCCTTCTGCTTTGAATAATCGTGCAAAGGTAACCTAAAGCTCCCTTGGAATGTGCAATATACTTTAAGTGGATCATTCGGGTCAGTTTGTATTTGTATTGTACATAACACATACACAACATACATAAATATCTCTGGGAAATAAACATACATCACAGTATTACAGAATTTCATTGATAGTTAAGATATTAGAGATTGGTCCAGTGGTCTGGACAATCCTGGGAATGGTGCATAGCATAAGCACAGACAAAGCCATCTTCAGTTACAGCCCACTGTGCGCACCATCACAGTGGAACCTAAGAGTCCCTCTCTCCCTCTGCTTGTGAGTGAACTCCTGTCTTTCTGTTTCTCTCTCCTGGGCATCATCATCACGATGCCAAAGGGACCCCTATTGCCTGATACTCTTAGATGTACAGCTAACGTTTCACTCATTAACAAAAGATGTGCTGGGTCTGTAAGCCTGCTATAATCCCAGTGTCTTCTTGTGCAAGTGCACTTTCCCACATACTGTAACTGTCTTTCTGAGAAGTCTGTCAGTCCCACAACTGAAGTCAAAACAAGATTTTTGTTTGGTCATCAACTTCCTGGTTTGTTGGTTTAGCATATTTAGAAAATAGGCTAAAGTTTTTTTTTTCTTTGTTTGTTTCTTTGTTTTTTTGGTAACAAACACGCAGTCTCTAGAGGACTCTGGTCAAACATTCTCTGGATTGTTTCCACATGTAAGGAAGTACTGACCAAATTACAATACAGACCCAATTTTCTTATTTGGAAAAGGAAAGGAAAGAACACTAAACCCCACACAGTGTGTCAGGAAAAAGTCTGCTTATTCTGAGGGGCACAAAGGATGCCCTTATGCCCTGTCTGCAGTCCTTTCATGTTCCCTTCTCCCCGATTCACACCTGCCCTTTTGTTTGATTTCACCCTTCTTCAATCCAACAGCACCTGTGGTGACATCATGACACAAACCATCTCCAGACTTTGAGCTTTGGGTATTGTGACTGCTTATAAGTGTGAAACCCAACCCACTTTGTGGAGCAGGCTTTTCTCCAAGCTTTTGTATCAAGACGTTCCTCACATACGCTCATCCAGCCCCTTCAGAAGAGCTTCTGTTGAATCATAATCCACCTAATCTCTCTAGAGAATGAATGTAGCAATTTAATGTGTTTGACGCAACACTTAAAGGCTGGGAAATTATGTGTGGTACTGAGATAACTGCTATGAGATGTTATGCAAGTCAGAGTAAGTGTAGAGCAGAGGTTAATTTGTTGGTTTGCATGCCACATAGAGCCCAATTTTATGTGAAGTGGGTCGGAAAAACCTTTTACTATAACTCATATGTTTATGTTCTTTTTTTTCTTTTTGTGTAAAGACGTTTCTGGAAAATGTTTGCATTTCTTGAACTGTCCCTTTACAAAAATGATGATGAACAAGTTTAAATTTTAAAAAGCGCAGTTTTAACAATATGTTTCATTAGCTATGAGTTCCTAATGAAAGATCACAACAGATTTCCATCATCTTTGACTATTTTGGAACTAGTAATTTACTTCTCTGTAATGCGAACAACGAGGAATAGCAGTGCAGACGAGTATTTTTTTTTATTCAGAAAGAAAGAAAAAGTGATAATTAATGACTTCCCTGCAGTTTTCAAACTTGCCATAGGCCAGACAGGATTCTTGGGCAGGCTCCAGGGGCGCCAAGTTTTACACCCCCAATTCTAGATTTTCAAATACAAGAAAGTTTGCTGAAAAGAAAGTATACTATTCTAGCTAGTTACGTATTTCTTCTTTCTTTTTCTAACAGGAGGAGATTTGGCCAATGAATTAGTGCGCCACTTTCTGATTGAGTGCACACAGAAAGGAGTGCGGCTGAAGGGTTGCCCCAATGAGCCATATTTTGGTAAGACTTTTACATGGTTAGCAAACATCAGTGACACCATCTGGATTTTTGGCTACACTACAGAAATTGTATTGTACCACCACCAGTAGAGGGCAGGAGAATTTCATGAACGCCAAATAACGATAGATCATAGACTGTGATAGACTGGAATTTACCCATACAGTGTTTCATGGTTTATGTCTGATTTCTGTGGCATTTTTTTGTGCCCCGCTTTCTTCAAATATAGCAACTATTGAAGATATATAATCAAATTAAGTGTTCCACTGATGAGAATTTTATTTTATCGTGGTGATAGAAGTTTTTCTCTGTTGTTTTTTCTCCTTCTTTTTCTTTTTTCTGACAGTTTGCAATTTTTCATGAAATCTTGCATTTTTTTAAATAAACATGTCATTAACCAAAACAGATTTATAACTAGAATTCTAATTTAATATGGTATTGTTTTACAGGAAGCTTAACCGCATTGGTCTACCAACATTCAATCACTCCTCTGGCCCTGCCCTGTAAACTTATCATACCTGACAAAGGTAGTATTCAAGTTGTGGCTACCAACATCTGCCTCTCTATGTTTAACTGTCTGCCAGCTTAGTGTTTTCATCTGCTGATGTAACTGTTGAGGGTTTTTTTTGCTGGATAATCTCATTGTTTTCTTGTTCGCAGATCCTCTTGAAGATGTCAGTGAGAACACCTCGCAATCAGTAACAAACTCTGCCGCTGAGCTGCTAAAACAGGGAGCAGGTAATCAGGTTTCTTATATCAGTTGCTATGAAAAGACACTGTCACAAACAGGTGGCCTGACTTAATACGAACGCTGACGCAATCTCTGTGTGCTGTTCTGTTGTAGAAATGAGCCATTTTCCTTGTCCTGTTATTATGCCGTGTGTCACCCAATGCACTCGCTTTGCCGTTATTTGCGCTTTGCAAATCCAAGTGTAATTTTGAATTTGTCTGCTGCTGCAGCCTGTAATGTTTGGTTCCTGGGCTCTGTGGAAATGGAGTCACTAACGGGTGTCCAGGCAGTGCAGAAGGCCACCACTATGGTCCTGAACTCTAACGCTACACCAACCTCCACTGTGGTCCACTTCAAAGTTTCTTCTCAGGGAATCACCCTCACTGACAACCAGAGAAAGTGAGTAAACATAGTTTTTGCATTCTTCATATATGCATAGCTTAGCAATTTCTTACCATAATTTGGCTTCTTTTAGGCTCTTTTTCAGGAGGCATTACAATGTCAATACAGTAATATACTGTGCTCTGGACCCTCAAGATAGAAAGTAAGTATTGTTGATTTAATGTCAAAACACATGCCCACTTGCTATTTGTGTTTCACTAGTTATTATAGAGAAGTATGTCAGTTGCATGTTGTGAATGGGTGATGGGTATTTATTTAATATGGTTTTCATTTTTTTGACCACTTGAATCCCTTTTACACTACAAGTCGCACTGACTGGCCTTTATTCTCTAAAGTATCTAGGAAAATCCAAAATATGGCAAAAGATTAATTTAAATAACTTCATGCAAATCTAATTGACACTTTTGAATGTAAGTATTTAGGTGGATTCAGTGTAGCAAAAATGACACTATTATCCCTTTTTTACTTCCAATAGGTGGAAAAAAGATGGCTGCCCATCAGCAAGGTATGTAGATAATTATATTTTTGCACAGAGACAATGAAAGCAGTTCTTTTTAAAGGTGCACTGCCTGTTTGAGGCAGATGACAGTAATGCTACTAACTACACTGCTCCTCCTCTGCAGAATCTTCGGCTTTGTGGCGAGGAAAACTGGCACTTCGACGGGCAACGTATGCCACCTGTTTGCTGAGCATGACCCCGAGCAGCCAGCAAGCGCTATTGTCAACTTTGTGTCAAAGGTGATGATTGGTTCACATAAGAGTAAGTAGAGGACAAAGCAGATCACTTGGACAGACGTTTGCAACGTCTAGAACAACGAATGAAAGACTGAGAGGCTGAAGAACGGACTAAATATAATGACTCGAGATGGTGATGATCTGAATTTGAACTGAAAAACGTGCAAATGTAAAGTGATCACTGTACGAGGACATTCAGCGACACCTTTAATCGAAAAGTATAAATAACTTTTTAAAAATTTTGTTCCTTTCAGTGCATGAACTGTAAATTAGCTACATAACAAATAACAAAATCATTATCATTTTCACATTGTTTACAACTGTAATGTCTTACACAGTAATACAATCATTATTAACATATTTTAAGTTCCTCATACTAAAGCTGCTTTTCTTACTCATTCATAGCATTTTATGGACCAACCAAGAAAACCCTACATTGTTGTATGTTTCTCTCATATTTAACCAAAAAAGAAAGGATAAAAAAAAACTTCATGCAAGCATTCATTAAGATTTCTTTAGTTGTATCTGATGTAGAAACACCTCATCTAACCAAGCAGGCAGGATTTCTCTGTGGATTTAAAAACATGCAAAAGCAGTGTTGCAAATGTGTATGATTTGGACTTTGTGCCTAACTTCATCACATGCATGATTATTTTATCTATGCAATGTAAATGTTCTTTTTGCTTCTTTTTTTTTAACGTGTAGTTTTGTAAAATGTGCTGCATGTAAGTGGCTTTTTTGAAGGTGTTAAATCAATTTTGCCATAAGATGTATTGGAGTATGACCACTTTTAAAGCTGTCAACATTTTAATGAAAGTGTGAGCGTGCATTTGCGAGTGTTTGAATGAGAGAAATTGTAGAAAGATATTTTAATGAAACCATAATATTCTTTTATTATATATATTCTGCTTTGACAGTAACCGATTAAAAACACATCAGTACTTTTGTAGATGGTACAAAAGACTAAGAATGTAGGGTTACCTTGTGACCTCGGTTCTCTGAGTAAAGAGTCGATTGTGCCAATTCTAGGGCTGCTTGGAGATCAAATTATCAGTGATTTCACGCCAGCACAGGTGCTCTATAAGTGAGCCAGAGTGTCTGTCCACACGCCCTGAATAGCATTGGGATTATCCTTGTACATATCAAATATGTAACAAATTGAAGATTGAGATCAACACTGCAATCTTTCAGTGTCAAAAATAAAGCAGTATACACATACCCCCCCTCCCCCCTTTTTTAATATTTATACTAAATGTGTAAAAGCACACATCCACACACAGGCTGCTATGTTACAAGAACAAATGCTGTTATTAAAAAGAAAACAAAGAAGAAAGAAAGAGGTCAGTGTTGGAATTTGCACAAATAGGTTTAGTGTTTAGCACACTCAGCTAGTCATCTGTCAGTGATACACATTTGCTCCTGACCATTTTATCCAGAGAGGGATCGACAACCACACTAACAGCTGGTGTTATTCTTGCATCAAGTGCACGCTTATTATCACTTTCCATGACCTATTATGTGTACCTCATCCTTATCTCATTCAATACTGTGCCTCGGTGTAAAACATGCTACATGTGAACGATTTATTTGTATATGGGCATTTCCATGTTTTTGTTGACTTGTAAATACTAATCATAATGAAACATTTATTTAATCTTGATCCACTAGATTCAGCAACTAGTGGGAGTATTAGCCTTGTACCCAGAGCTGTAAATATCAGGCTGTTTGTTGGTTTTTGCATGAACTGTAGCGGTGGTAGATTGGGTAATTGAATCCCTTTTATTAGAAAAGGGTTAGCTCTGTCTTGTGTCCTTGTATCTCTGTGCTAAGCTATGCTGTGCAGCCTTATGTAAGTATAGAGACACCAGGATGGTAATATCTACCAGCAAAGGAGCAAATAAATGAAATTTGAATACACCGCTGTTGGTTGGCTTCAATCCGGTAAACAAATACATAAATAAATAGTTCAGGATTATTAAGAGTAACTTTGTAAATGTAATGGTATTGGTATTGTGACATTTGAAATATATTGAATACATTTGAATATTATGAGTTTGTCATAACTGCAGGGAGGCTGCAGATGAATGCTGCTAAACCAAAGACTCTAAGCACAATTCCAGCTTTTCAGGTCTTAGCAACATCAGCTGAACTGATAGCTAAGGCATTTTAGTTTTAGGCTTCTATATAAACATTCCACTGTATTTGGTATCTGGCTATTTTCTCAGAAAATAAATGATAAGTAAAAAAAAAAAGGCTGTGGACCCAGTAAATTTATTTTATCAGTGGAAATAAATGGTATACAATCAGAGATCGGTGTATTAGGTACACTGTGTTGGATCCCCTTAAATTTCAGAGCTGTTTTAATTCTTATTAACATGTCCATGCTGACATGATAGTGTCACACATGTACTATGTGCCGCTACATTATGCATTTGATAATGTACATTGTTAAATGCACATCCGTGATTTAAATCTCCTGTTTCAGCACATTCCAAACTTGCTCTATTTGATTGAGGTCTGGTGACTGTAGGCCAGTACATCAGTTTGAGATGAGATGAGCTTAGTGACATAGTGTGTTATCCTGCTGAAAGCAGCCATCAGATGATGGGTACAGTGTAGTTATAAAGAGACGTGGACATGGTCAGCAACAATACACATGTTGTCATATTCTGGGGTGGCAGACTGTGTGGCGATGGTTGACGAGTGAACCCAAAAGCAGACGTGTGGAAACCAAAGCTTAACTTAAACCAAGAGTGAGCCGTTTATTTAGGCTGAGTGATACAAAAGACAAGACAGGAGGACACTAAAGCAAAAATAACCGGAATACACTGGGAAAACTAAATACTGGAACATGGAACATGAATATCTGAACAGTGACGAGGGAAGAGGAAACACACGGGGAACACAGCTGGGGCAAATAAACATAATGAAAGAGGAGGAAGCAAAACTAAACACACAGGACGTGATACTATCAAAATAAAATGGGAAACACGCAGACTAAGACACACAGACTTGACACTGGAACACCGAAGCAGAAACGAGAGACAAAAATACTGACATGACTGGATACGGAGAACAAGGAGTGAGAGACATGGAGTGACGAGAGGGAGCAAGGGACACGGAAGGAAATGGAGAGGGACATGATGGGCTTGGGGAGAACATACATCAACGCACAACTCAGACAGGGGAGACATGGAATGAGACACAAGGAGGGGAACAAGTAAACAGAAAAGGGAGACAAGACGTGAGGACAAACGACATCTAAAAGAAATGCTCAGTGGATACTAAGAAGCCCAAAGTGTGCCAAGGAAACAACCCCTACACCATTACACCACCAGCGCCTGAACCATTGATATAGTTGATTCATGTTTTCATGTAGCTTACACTGAATTCTAGTCCCATCATCTGAATGTTAAAGCAGAAATCGAGACTCAGACCAGGCTCCATTTTTCCAATCTTCTGTTGTGAGCCTGTTCAAATTGTAGCCTTTTCTGTTTTTAGCTGAAAGAAGTGGCACCCGGTATGGCCCTATGCTGCTGCAGTTCATCTGCTTAGAGTTAGTGTGCTCTTGCTCTGTGTCCTTCACTTTGCTAAGGCCTAATTACAGCTTTGGACTGCCTCAGGGGCCAGATCAACAAGATATTTTGGCCTAGAGGGCGACCGTGGCGCTGTGGAAGCGCATCTGTAACCGGAAGGTTGCCGGTTCGATCTTCGGGCTCTCTGTCCTGGTCGTTGTGTCCTTGGGCAAGACACTTTACCCTACCGCCTACTGGTGTAGGCCAGAGGGGCCGATGGCACGATATGGCAGCCTCGCTTCTGTCAGTCTGCCCCAGGGCAGCTGTGGCTACAACTGTAGCTTGCCTCCACCAGTGTGTGAATGTGAGATTGAATGAATGAATAATGGAATTGTAAAGTGCTTTGGGTGCCTTGAAAAGCGCTATGTAAATCCAATCCATTATTATTAGAGAACTGCTGCTAACTAGATATGTTGTGTTATTTGGACTGTTTTCTATGATGGTCCACCAGCGATGATTGTTCAAGAAATTTCTAGTATATTGGTTGTTTCTGAAGCAACCAGCCTGTCTGGCACCAACAATTGTGCCACGTTCAAAGTCACTTAAATCACCTTTTTGCCATTTTCAGATGCTCATTTTGAATTTCAGCAGGTTGTCTTCCCCGAGTCTACATGACTACATTGGACAGTTGAACCTATTAAAGTGGACACACTGTGTATGATTCATGTCAATCTGTGGCCAGCAGAGGACACTAGCGACACAAAACCGTTGTGACTGTGAAAGTCCCAAGTCGACATCACCTTTGTTGTTTTAGAGCAAAACAGGCTAGCAATTATTACACACTGAAGTGTAACACCACATCTTTTGATGCGTCTGACACACAAATGTCTGTATCATCATCATCATCATCATCAACTTTATTTATAAAGCACTTTAAAACAACCACAGCTGACACAAAGTGCTGTACATTGGAACTGTAAAATAAAATTACATGAGATATAAATAAAAACCAAATAAAAGAAGAGTGAAATCATTAATTAAATAACTACTTCAATTAAAAGAGAAACTAAGTCTCACTGAGGTTAAAAGCCAAGGAATAAAAGTGGGTTTTAAGACGTGATTTAAAAGTGGACAGTGAAGGGGCCTCTCTAATGTGCATGGGCAAATTATTCCATCACTGTAGAGTGTGAATGCACCTTTCTTACCTGTTGCGTGTGCACATATCCAATGCACATGTCCACCCTCATTTACAAAGTGCACTAAAAGAGTTTCTTCCCTCCAGGCAAGCCTGGGCAGGTTGCTCTTAAGGTGCAGAGAGGGAATACATTTGCAGAGATAAGAAGGAGGAAAGGTGTGCAGTGAAGGACCCCTCCACCCACATTACTGTGTGTCTGCAGGTGGTGAAAGTGAAGAATTCCCGGGGAGGGCAGGAAGGAAGTGAAGGCCCAGTTGTGGCGACTGCATAGAGCCCATCTTCCTCTGTTATTTAGTGTGGAGTGGTCTTGAAATAAAAGGAGCAGGGGAAAATCCAGAGAAGCAACCAACATTATCAGATTACAAAGGAAACTGTCAGGAGAAACACCATTTCACATGGGAAAAATAAGTGTGTGTTAGCATGTAAGATATGTAGGTCTAATGCAGCAATAATTTCCCATTAAGATTAATTAATACATCTTTACATTTACTATTCCCAGGCTATGTTTTATTATATAAGAATGGCTAAAACCAGACACTACATGTGGGTGTCTTTGTCAACTTTCTGAAGCTATAAGAACTAGTTGACCTTATGGGGAAAAAAACAACTATAAGAAACAATGATGAAGATTAAGTCACATAGATTATCCTTCTCCCAGCAAATACCAGCTTTGCAATAACCCCTTACAGATTTACACCAGCCTCTCCAAATTTCATTTTGCAGATAATTTGGAGGCCTTGTTTACCCGGCTGACAGAACTAGTTCTCATTCCTCGATCACCCCAGTTCTGCAGCTTTTTTACAGCCACTTAATTGGCGGGGCAGGGCCCATCTCTTTCCTCTGAACCAGAACAAAGGTTTGTGGACAGAAATAGAAACTGGATTCTGGGATGGCTGCACAATTTGAGGCCCATGCTTGGCTTTCAGCAGAGGCCAAAACCTGGAAAGGCACCGTGAGAAAACTGTAGGCTTTCATAACGCTTGTTAAATTGAGGTATGTCCAGGTCACATTGAGGTGACAAACAAGTAGATCACTTCATCATAACTCGTAATGTTACTAACGGAATATTGGTAGTAGGTTGAGTCTGTGGCATCACAGCGCTCATACATGCGTGGTGAAACTGGGCATACTCCAAGGTCATTGATTGAGACTGTGGAGGGGTTTCAGTTAGGTCATGGTCTCCGAACAAGAAACAAAAAACTGTGGGATAAAGAGCTTCCTTCGTGGTGTAAATTTGCATTTACAACAGGGTTTTAGAATTTGTGCTAATTGGATGATTGTGGTTTCCAACATAGACTCATCTACCCAAACTACCTCAAAACCAAAAGCACATTTGTTTGTAGATTAATGCATGATGTCTACTACTTTGCAATTTTAATTTTAATGACACATGTCCAAGTCACATTTGAATATCTGTTTCTTGTCATATAACAGTGGTGAGAAAAAAGAGAGAGGTATTTTACACATGTGGGAAAATGTCCCTAAGATGTATGAATACATGTTCAACTATCCTCATAAGTCTAGGTGAGACAGAGACATAGGAAGTGTAACTGTCTTTGGGGGGACTTGGGGTCAAATTGAGTGGTGCCACTCACAGCCCACTTCCGACTACTCTGTAATCTGTCAGGGTGAGTGCTGAGAGTTCCTCTCTCTTTCTCTGTGTCCTTCACTTTGCTTAGGCCTAATTACAGCTTTGGACTGCCTCAGGGGCCAAGCCTCCAGAAACAGGGACCACGATAGACCACTCCAACAAAAAAAAGAAAGAAAATGATTAACTGGCCTTGGAATTAGATGAAAGCTGGCCTCTAGTTTGTTCGCCATTCGACCAACATCCAATAATCACATAATAGCTGAAGCTATGTATGGGTCCAGGTCAGAGCAGAATCAAAGAGAAACAATTATCATATTAATCACTATAGAGACTCCAATTTATCTGTGATCTTAGTCGGCTCAAAAAGCTCTCAGACAGAAGCAATTACATGACAGACAGTCATGAGACCATTCAGGGAAAAGAATAACTTTAAATGTACCAGACTTGTCATGTGATCTGCAACCGCCTCATTCCTCTCCTACTCCAGCACACCTCCACACTGTGTGTATTCCACACACTCTCTCCACAAGCACAGACGCACTGGACCCTGACAAGCAAAAATAGGGAAAGGGTTGTTTTGTGTTTGAGAGTGAGGGACACACACACACACTCTCTCTTACATTGTTCTTCTGGGCTAACTCAGGCATGTTTTGCAGATATCCATCTGATTACAGTACGTGATTTATTTATCTATGAATGTTGGTACTGCACATTCCTTTGCTTTTACTTCCTTACATCCTTTAAGCTACTAAAAGAGCTGCTGTGTTAAAATGCCAAATACAATACCAGAGATAATCACAAGAAGAATTATGAAAATAGCTGTGGAGAAAATTTTGGTATAACTTATGTAAAGGTTTTAAAGTGAAATAAAACCTACTTATTTTATTATAGATTATATTTACCTGTGGGAAGTGGGGCATTATGGCTAATGTGAGCTACAGTCGGGTTGCTGGAGCTAGTGCAGCCCAGTCTGAGGTCTTCAAGCAAGTGTATCTGATTTGTCCAAATCGTCTTAAAACAGTGGAAAATTGCTCCATAGTACCATTTGACAAGCTGTTGCAGCTGGCCATAGTTGCCTCTGACAGCAGGTTATGTTAAACACATGTACAGTAATATCCTGTGTGTGCAAACGTACATTCTTCACACTCCCTCTTTATTGAGAGGCTGCTCTGCGAGACGACATTCCTCCAGTACATTACTCTTAGTCTCCTCTGCTATGCTGAATATGCACAGGTGGCTGAGAGACCCCCTTTCAAAGAGCTATGAGTAGAGGAAAGGGCAGAAAATCAGCAAGCTTTTTCTTTTTTCAGCATATGAACCAAGTGTTTTGCATTCCAGAGAGCACTGCTCTGCTGTAGGCCTGTCTGTTAACAAATGGCAGGGCTGGTTGGCAATGGATTTGACACTGACTTCTCAGAAATGTAAAAAATACAAAAAAAACCAAAAACCCTGAACTGTACACCTCAACTCTGCTGCTGTTATTCTGTTGAGGTATTTTGGACAATTTCTGCTATGGTATTTGCTCTCTCATCTGTAACCAATAGTGGACCTAAAAACACCACAGATGTAATTACTCAGGAATTTTCTCACTTACATGTGTGGTATGCATCCTTATTTTAAGGACTGCTTTGTAGCGGAGACAAATGACCGGGACGGAACCAGCTATGTCGCCCATACAAACAAGTCAAGAGACAAATACATGGCTGTACATGTGAGGAGCAGGTACACAAGGTAGACTTTTTGCATGACACAATAACACCAAATAGCAGATGGGATCCTTAATTATATTTATGGAATGTTTTACTTCATGCAAATAGAGGCAAAACAACAAGTTAAAAAAAAAAGATAAGTTTACTGTTATTCATAATATTTCTAAAGATGATGTATAGTGTGGGGAAAGCACTATGGTGCAGTGTTTGGCACTAGTGGCTCACAGAAGAAAGGTTCTGGTCATGTCAGGTCTTTGCTGTACCCAAAATCAGCCTTGGACATGCAACTCTACTGATAAGTGAATGAAATCAGTGGATGTGAATTATTATGCATTATCTGCACAAGGAAGTTCATCATTGAGCAGTATTTGATAAATGAATATGGTCAATGTGCAGCTAATGCACACAGCATATACATCTAGTCTGTGTAGTCTGTGAAGTATAAAACGAAATTAAAAACAGAGAGACAAATATATATATATATGCCACCACTGATTTTGGTTATTCTTTAATATTTTAGACCTCAGGGTGTACTGTTTGCATAAATAATAATTTAATAATACATAATAATATATCAAATAATATACTAAAATTTGTAACTGTTTGATTGTTTATAATGTAGGCCTTTAAATTATTTACAAAGGATTTGGATCACCCTATTGGACACCTTTGGTCTACTGGAACAAAACGTTAAGTGCAGCCATGTGACCTTTTTCCACGTAAAAGAACGGAAAGAAACAAATGATTCTGGCTTTTCAATGTTAAATAGCGTTTAGTAGTAAGTGTTGATGAATTACTGTAAAAGTCGAAGAGGCACATTGTAATAATAATGCTTGACACACATGACAACTGGCTCCCCCTATGGATTAAGGCGAACATAGCCGATTGCTGAGTTTCCTCTCGTGTGGGGACTTAAGACTTTATATGCACCGTCAGTAAACTGCAAATATGTATGTGTTTGATTAGTATTTAATTTATTTTTGTGGAACATCATTAGTACCGTGCTTCTAATGCTCTTGATTACATTTTGATTATTCCATTTTTTTAAAGATCTCAACTACATTGTTCACTTAAAAGTCATGAGTGAGAGGGTGAAGGAAATAAATGCCTTGGCCTGTGATTTTCTTTTTTTCCTTTTTAATGTTATTTAATATCTGTCTTAAAGAGCCACACCTTAAATCTTGCCTTGCTTTTCAGCAAAACCCCAGCATATTTCTCTGATGTCTTGAAGGAATAACGGAGTAGACGCAATTCAGCAGCACACCACAAGCTATTCGGGGGTGTGACTACGGTCATTGGGGTCTATATATTGAGATGTTTTGTCCGCTGTCTTTATGTGAATGGGAGAGAAGCTGCCCAGTGAAAAGTCCCCACGGCAGGACAGCGCACCTCCTCACTTCATTCGCTCTCAGACACAGCACCATGGATTCCTGTTTTCGCGCACTTTGCATGACTTTTGTCCTGGCAACGTTCACCTGGAGGTCAGGTGCGTTCGGACCTGTTATCAGATGCGAACCATGTGATCTTGCTGCACGGCTTCTGTGCAAACCTTTACCCAAGGACTGCTCGGAGAAGGTCCGCGAACCGGGCTGCGGCTGCTGCATGACTTGCGCGCTGAGTTTCGGCCAGCCGTGCGGCGTGTACACCGGGAGATGTGGCTCCGGCCTGATTTGTCAACATCAACCCGGTGAAACGAAACCTCTGCAGGCTCTGCTGGAGGGACGGGGTATTTGTGCAAACGCTACTAACAAGCGACAAACTACCAGACCAACAGTGCCAGTCAATGAGCTACCAGGTAATTCATCAGCGTGAGTGTTTATGCCTCAAAGTGCGCTCTTTTAGACACCTTACGTATCACTGGTTAATGACCACAATTTCGGTAGTTGCAGAAGAACTGGTAAATCTTTGCCAGTGGTCGTCGGGCAATGTAAGAATTACCAGATGTTGTATAAAAAGAGAAAACTTTTTTTCTTTTAGCAATAAAAATCCAGCTAATATGTGAAAACACTTTGATGTGTTTAAAACGTCTTTACATCAGAGGAACGAAGGTGGTGGATAAGGCTTTAAGCAGTGCGCACTGGAGAGATTTCGATTGTGGAAAGAAGAAGTGCCTCTTTGTGCCGCAGAGGGAAGACTTGAACCCTCCCTGAATTCATTGTAAAGAATTCAGGTCAGATAAATGTTAAAGCCTAGCCTGCATCTTCAAGGTTGCATGGTTTCTAGTTTGTACTTTTGAATGAAATCAAATTAAAAAAACAAAAAAGGTGGGCTTTTTATTTTTTATTTTTTACTGGAAGTCAAGGTTTTCTAAAGTTTTTCAGAAGATGCTTTTAAAGCACACAATACCCATGTCCCTCCCCTGAACCCTAGCCTGTTGAAAAAATGTGAAATTAACACTCTGCTATGTTTGTTTATAAACACATTTTTATTTTCACAATTTTTTAGCAGAGAATGCTGATACTCAGGATGAAGAGCGCAATTCCACTGATTCGGGTGTTCAGACCACTACATACAGCACCCACAGACCTATTGGACCATTTAAGCCTCCACTTCACCCTTTCATCCCCCCAGACATCCTGAGACGGGAACAACAGAGAAGAACCCAGTTCTTTAAAACGGGGGAGCTACCGGGACCACTCGTCACAGATCAACAAAACTCTCTAGAGACCAAGCGGGAGCCTGAGTATGTAAGTAC
The DNA here is from genome assembly GCF_965226115.1 of Aulonocara stuartgranti. Taxonomy (NCBI): domain Eukaryota; kingdom Metazoa; phylum Chordata; class Actinopteri; order Cichliformes; family Cichlidae; genus Aulonocara; species Aulonocara stuartgranti. Next base: position 17,781,888 of record NC_138954.1, on the reverse strand, counting down.
CACAACCAATATTTTTTCTGTCTTCAGAGCACACTGGAGGAATGTTTTTCTCTTCTTCCTCTGTGCTTTGGTGTTTTTTTCCCCCTGCGGGTGATGAAATGCTTTGGGTAGCGGTGCTGACGTTTGGCAGAGATTGTGAGCCAGTAGAATGGCATGGCAGCAAGCGGGTGCCATAGCCCTGCGGCTGACCTGGGTCAGGCGGTTGTTTGGCCACAAGGCGTCCGCGTGCCGGCTATACTGAGAGCCAGCGAATGATGGATTGGCTTATGTGAGTGCCTGTTGGGAAGCCCTGCTGCTATTTTGAGCTTCTCTTTGGCCCGAGAAGTGAGCACACTGTAGTAATGGGCTTTGACTGGCTGTTCTGATTAGTGACTTGAGTACTTGGACTTGAGGACAAGCCTTTTGACTCTGTCTTTGAGCTGTTTGAATTCACTTTAGCCCCCCCAGTCTTTGTGTAAGACTTCTAAGCAGCTTTGGCAAACTGCTAAACCTTCACAAGCCAGATGAATTCATTCCTCATCTGCCACCTCTTTCATATTGCAGCCACCATTGTTTAGGTATTACAGCAAGGCAGCGTGAGTCAGCTTTATTAAAGTGTTAATTCACCAAAACATTAATGTCAAAAACCCACTGCCAAATGGCATTGCTAATGAGGAAGTATAAACGCTTTATTCGCTTTTTATCTGTCTTCAAAATGAAACTATAGAATTTCTGATGTTAAAGGAAGGTACTAAAAACTGGTGATGTCTTCCCTCATTCACAGGGTCCCTGCCGAAGAGAGATTGAGAGCATTCTCAGCAACCTCAAGATCTCCAACATTCTCAACCCCCGAGGTTTCCGCATACCAAACTGTGATAAGAAGGGCTTCTATAAGAAAAAGCAGGTGAGAAAAAGTATACCTAATAATTTGATATTTGAGTGTTTTAGTAGTGCAGTGGTTCTCAAGCTTTTTCTGGCAGGCCTCAGTACAAAAGCCAAAAGAATGCTTGCACCCCACACCCTACAGTGTTTATCGACATTTAACAATCTAAAAGAATTCAAGATGAATTTTACTTTTAAAAAAATGTCAGTGCAGTTTCATCAGCAAACACATCACAGTCAGTCTTCTTAGTTTCTCCTAGTTGTTTGTGCCCATCACCAGTGGCTCATTGCCCCCCTAGTGGGACCTGCCCAGCAGTTTGAGAATCATTGGCTTAGTGCATCCTTATTCAGTGGACACGAAGGGCTGTGCATTATTTCACGATCTGCTTAATGCAAACTTGGTTACGGAATCAAAATGCTGTAAAAAGGAAATCAGCATTTGCGGAGTACATTCATAATGATTACAAGACGAATGACTCAAACTTAAGGTCTCCTGCAGCCCAATTACAGATTTGTTGCTGTCCTCATGTATTCATTGGTAGTTATTAGAGCCTCATCATTGCACCACCACACCAGTGAGGTATACCCTAGCCACTGGCTCTGGAAACTGGAACCACAGGGACCAAACCCCAGCGGGGTTGACGGCAGGGACGATGGCCATTTAACGGAAACCCTCCCAGGGAGACAGACGTCAAGGTGGCCGCCGGCACCCCATGTGCTTGCCCCATAATTGCTGGACTTTTGAGAGGCAGACACAGAAATAGAGCCGAAGCCATCCCAACGCTCACATGGTTCACCCACGATCGGGTTGTAATAAATGAGTGGTTCTGACGCATTCATATGGAGGCACTTAGGGCTCCCGCACCACTGCATCACAGAGGCAGCTTCCCCTATTACATAGCAGTCCCTCCCGCTTAATAGAAGTGTTCTTATTGACCTGCAATCATCTCATAACCAGCCTTACAACGCCAGGCTCATTGTCTTTGTTTATGCAGAACGGACCTTCTGCACCGCACTAAGCCTTTAGGCACTGAAGGAGTGGCAGAGATGTTGTGGTGTTCAGTTGAATTTGAACACTCGGATGACTCTAAGGGAAAACAGCTCTTGTTACAATGATTATTAACAGTAAATGCCTCTTAGAGGGAACATAACAAACTACCCAATAATGATTTTGGTGTTGAAGAAGATGCATTTATAAAAATAAATAAATAAATTGATTAATGTATTTGTTTCCCCAATAGACAGCCTGCGTTTTTTTGTTTTTTTTAACTTGCCGCCAAAATTTATGGTTCACTAAGAATTTTTCATTCATCATGATAAAGACTGTTTATGAAACTCTCCACCTAAGATCAGACCTCACTGAGTAAGGATGTCTCCCCGCGTGACCAGTCTCTTCTGTGCAGCAGCAAGTGTTGCTTTAGCCCTTGAAATGAATGGCTGTATGTTTAACTAGAGTGGAGGTTGACCTTTAGTAAAATTGGCAGTAAAATAACAGCCCTTGGGTAGCTCCACAGACTCTGTAAGTCATTTGTAGTAGGCCTACCCATAATTTGGAGCTGTGGGGTATAATCAGCAACAGATGATTCGTACTGGCCACCAGCTTCTGAAAATAGATCTTGGTTCACAGTTGTTCACAAACGGGACTAAGCAAATATTTTACCAGGTTTCTGTTTACCTTAAAGGTCTCTATATGTGTGTGTAACAGGAGGTAGACCATAAAAGCAGCTCAAAATACCACAGCGTGTTGGATAGCAAAGGCTCAGCACAATCTGACCATTAATGACTCTTAACTATGCTTTTCTGCTTCATTGACTAAAGTGGCCTGTTATCCATAATGCTTCATATTCAACCGGATTTGTACATTCAGCTTTCCCACCTCCCCCCACCGGTCTTCCCTCGCTTCACCTTGTTCTCTCCTTCACTTTCAGTGCCGTCCTTCCAAAGGCAGAAAGCGAGGCTACTGTTGGTGTGTGGACAAATATGGGCAGCCTCTGCCAGGTCTTGATAGGAGGGAGCGAGGAGATACCCAGTACTACAACTCTGACAGCCAATAGGAGCAGAGCAGGATGGGAGGGAGGGAGGCTGAGATTGAACGGCAAGAACTGTAAACAAATGAAGAAACCGAGGATATTGGAAGAGAGGTCAAGAGATGGCTCAGCCGATATATGGATGTTTGCTATTTCTAACTGTTGCCTGTGGGACCTTTTTCTGAGGCACAGCGCAGAGCGCAGCAGAAGAGTACCGGGCAGAAAAAGCCTGTAGCCTCTGTACATGGATGGATTCTTCATAACCTGTTTGTCTCAGATTCAACCCGGACACCTTTTGGAATAATGTTACACCTAAAGAAACTATCTCAGAGGCCTTATTCTGATTTTAAAGCACAAAGACATGTCACAAGCAGTGATAAGAGAGCTCTTCATTTACGCACAATTAAATGGCATTGCATATGTGTAAATGCTTGTGATTTGTAATCATTATTTGTATGCTTGTGATTTGTTATAAAGCCATTGTGTTTTGTCTTGACAATGTATGTATATTTGAATAAGTAAGCATGCAGTGATTTAAGTATGAACTCCTATTTGTATGAATTCCATTATTCCGGTTGCTTCCTGCTCCAAGTAGGGAGTTGGTTGGGACCGTGCAGCTCAGACAACACAGCGCATAGAAAGTTATTTTTTACTCTGGGTCTCACGCCACGGAAAAAGAGATTTTGTTTCATGATCTGTACTGTGTGTGCGTGTGTGGGTTTTTTTGTTTGTTTGTTTGTTTTGTTGTCGCTTTGCATAAGCTGAATATAAGAGATAAGGGGTCCTTACAGTTATCTCCAGTCTCTGTGTAGCCAGTGATATTTTTTTAGCACTTGTCTTGGATTAAGTGGTCAGTTTAAATATGCTGTTTGCATGTACAATGCAACCCTCAGAAGTCTATTTTTACTTAATAAAGGCAGTATAAAGTTACCCAAGTATTGTTGTTTTTAATGTTTTGTAGATAGACACAAAACAAAACTCCTTTGTGATAAAATAAGATTTTATTAAGATGCACATCCACAGAATTAGAGTATATACAACAAACCCAATAATGGAAAAAGCAGCATTCCAGGGCAATTAGCATTCAGTTGAAACTGGATCTACTGCACATAGCTACAACAACAAACAAATCTTTAAACACAAGTGAATGATAATAAATACTAGAGTAGGTAGTCAGATAAAGAAAAGGTCAAATAAAGTCCCTAATGTGAGAAGATGTAGCTGAGAAGAGGTCTCAGAAATCCTCTGCTCAAACTGTGGACCTGCAGAGACCAGCAGAGGTAGACGAATGATGAACAACCCATCCCAAACCTCAGCGTGGCTTGGAAGAGCACTGATATGTTTGTGCTAGGCCACCATGCACATACTTGTGGCACTTTAAGCATTTCACCCAATACCCATTGAGGAAACGCCAATGGAGATACATTCAGACAATGTCAACAGAATGAATGAATGAGCTGCTGTGTTGTTTGCTGCCGTGCACAGCTCTAGTTATGAATGAATTAAACAAAAATTTATCCTGAAGTCTCTCAAATGGGCTTGGCACCGTAATGGACCTGTGGTTTTGAGCAATGGAGTTATTTAGTCAGAAACACAAATGTATACAGTGTCGCCCTATATTTACAACTGAAAAAAATAAAACAGGCAAACATATAAAAGATCTAAAAATGACAAATGGTTAATGCTTGTAAGAATATACAGGCAGCGAATAAATAAGTTGATCATACATACACCACGTAAATAAGATGGGAGGAAATTTCCTCCACTCAAATAAGTTTTCACAGTTTCATTTTTGCAAAGGAGAGCCGGCTCATCAGGCGGCTGACCTCCTGTTGCTGTTAATGTGTGTGCCTTTGTGTGTGTGAAAGTTGGTTTTTGAGTGACAACAGAGTCCATCCTTCAGTGAGTAACTTCTTGATGGCACTCTGAGTCACCGACCAAGTCGCTCGATCCTAGGAGCCTCTTCCCATTCCAAGACGAGACGCACCAGCAGCGAGCGGGTGGTCCAACGAGAGATGACTCGCACTGAAAAGGAAATAAAAATGGCATCTCTCACAAATAAATCACTCATTATTTTATAATAAATCCCTTTTGGGAGTCAAAATTCATTTTGTTATGGTGAAATTTCTGAAAAAACAAACAAAAAGTTAAATTCTCACCTGCTTGGCCTTGTAGAAGCCATGCTTATCACAGTTGGGAAGGTAGAAAGTTGTGAACTTCTCTCCTAACCTCTGCTGAGAGGTGGCTATCGTGTCCAGTGCTTCGTGCAGTTCAGTGTGACATGGACCCTGTGTAGGAAGAGAAACAATGAGAGCTACAGTCTCCTAAACACAAATGCACCAGCAAATTATCTACACCCCCTCAGAGCCATCTACTCCCTCTTGTGGAAAGAGAGATGAATTACTTTGAATAACCAGTTAGTCGGATTGTTTATTTTTCCCCTCACCTGTTGCACCAGTTTGTTGCGTATGGCATTGACCTTAGCCTTGAGACTCTCCTGGCCTTCAGCAAAATCTTGGTGATCAAAGGGAAGGTTAAGTCCCAGAATGTGCTGCAACGAGCCATGGTCAGGGACTCCTCCATCTTCCTCTGTAGAATTTTTAGAAAACAGAGAGCATACATGGCACATGAAATGGAATGGGGTTGCACTAAAGATGTAATTTCAATGCTGTGAACTTTTTTAAATTAATGAATATCAATATGAGCACATATGAAACAGCCAGGCTACCTTGGCGGAGGTCTACAGTGCAGATTCCTTGTCCTCTGGTCAGAGCGTGCAGTGGTCTTGCTTCACCAGGCCTGGGAGTGCAGCGGAGACCCTCAGCACAGTGGGCTGTGTGAACTCCACAGGAAGCCCCCTCCTCGAGCGCACAGGCCATGCAGCAGCCACAGCCTGGCTCCCTTAACACCTGCTTGCAGTCTGCTGGGATGGCGGGGCAGTCGTTCAGCTTCTGTTGAGTACAGGGGGCACAGCGGATGGGCTCTGGCCCCACCACCGGAGATGACCTCACTACGGACAAGACAACCAGAGCCGCCGCTGCCACAAACGTCAGCTTCTCGCTTAATCCAAACATTTCCTTCTGATGAAATTCTTTAGCTTTTTAGACGTTGTTTAAAACTGTCAGTTTCTTCTAACAAGTCTTCTCTGAACTGGCAGTATTTATATGAAAGCTTTGGCCTCCAGAAGGGTTAATAATTGACTCAGCACAGATATAAAATATTTTTCACAAAGCTGCTGTAAAAGGTGGATGACCCCGCTTGCCTTGCGTAGTTTGAGGTCATTTGTCAATATTGACGCTGGAATGCACATCAAAACAACTTTTGACGTGCATTAGTCATCTTTCTTTAACTTTAGAGTTATGAAAACAACTGAACAGTGCTGCTGAAATTCAGTACAATGATGAATAGTGAATAACGTCTTTAAGAGAGAGCATCACGTGATCCAAGGAGCTCTAGGCTTTGCTACAATGGCTTGTTAATGTTAAAAACTGTCTTATGGGTGTTGTCAAAACTTTATCTTGTGAAGTAATTCTGACAGGTTAGGTGCTGACACTGTTTTGACAGAAAAAAGTCCTATTTGTCCTTTTAGTCTTGTTGGTGAAGGTTCCTCTTATCACACATGCAAACAAACAAGGTCCTCCACCTTGTTTATCGACCTGTGTGATAACCCAGTCTGCCTTGCATAACCCAGAAATGGTGAAACGACACATTTATCTGGGAAAAGATGGCAGTAAATGGCCGTTTCCTTGCTGTAATATTTGTCATAAATACCTAAGTCAAATGCCACATACCTTTAGTCATACGATGTGTGACACAAATTTCAATAGGCAGTGATCCCGTGCTTTTCATTCACTGAAGAACTTGCTTTTACCCTGCAAACTTTTAATTGCTTTTTTTAATTTAATAATTATTCACCATGGAAACAGATACAGTCATCAGGACCAATTACTAAAAACACAGGTCTTAATAACAAAACTATGTGTACAGTCCCGGGATAAAAATATGAAGTTAAAGAGATAAAATGCTGATGAATGTGAGGATATGGGCACAATGAGAAATAACAAAAATGAGCACATTGTGTGTGTACATTTTGCATTTAATAGGAAAGTAAAATATGTTGTCTTTGAATATCTTAATTTTTTTTTAATCTTAACTAGAGAAAAATATGCTTTTAAATGAAACCTTTATACCTTTAAATTGCTAGAAATGTGTACACCCAGCAGTATATAAAAGAAGTCTGCATTAGCGCCTCTTTAAAGTACTGCAGACTATGCGTGAATCGCACACATTTTACTAATTTAATAACATAATCATGATGTAAGAAAAGGACCACGGCGTTACTACGTTTGCATGTGCATGAACTGAAACATATTTTAATGCAGATTTACTTTAGCTTACATAGGTTGGGTGAAAACACTTTCTTTTCATAAAAAATAGAAAAATAAATTTTATTGATTTATTTTGAGTCAACTCTGACTGACGGTACACTAAAGTGCACCAGCCATGTTGCTCCCACACAGCAGGGGAGGGGTCAGCTTTGACGTTGCTATGCTTGCTGAAGAGAGCTTTGGTTCTTCGTGTTACATTCTTCACTGGCATCCAAATCTAGTAACTTAAGAAACGGTAAACGGGTTCAGCTTGAACCTAACAGCAGCAAGTGCTGGTTGAAAAAGGGATTGATACACAAAATAAAAATACAGCGAAGACAGTAGCGGGATAGAAGCACAAATACCAAACTGAAGATAACACAATGACACAATTAACTCTTGCACAAAATATACACATCATGTTCTCTCTAAGCATTGAACTCTTGTGTAATGAAACCAGCTATCGTGCCTTTTGTTTATTCACGTATAACAACAAACGAAACGGGCCCGCACATGGACTTCACTCTCTTGTCAGTGGCTTCCTTAAATAAGGCACATTAGGCAGAATTTGTTCAACGTTCAGTTTGTCACGAATGAGGTCCCAGGTTGGTGTGTCCCAAATGTTTCACGTTCACCTCACGAGATGTCACTCAATCACTAGCTGATGAGTTGTTGCCTCTTCGATGCTGACCATCAGATCCGCTAGCCAGGGGGGAAACGGTTCCTCCTTTGAAATATGTTAGAGGGCATTAGTGGAAAAGAGATTTAATTAAGGTCCATATTTTTTTTTAAGTCAAGACAGCTTTGCTTAAAATTATACTCACAGCTATTAAATTCTTCTTAGAGCGTTCCCTTGGCTTCGGGACTGGCTGTTTAGATCTTCTCGGTTTCTGCCACTTAATCTTGGAGGCCTTGAAGCAAAAATAAACTAGTCTTTTTTTCAGATTTTTAAAAATTATTATTATTTATTTAAATAGAAGCAAATAGTAAATACTCAGTAACACCTACCTTTATTTTCACCTTACTGCTATTGGATCTCCTTACATTTGTAAATTTCGGCTGTCCTGGTGTTGTAGCTTCACCACGTAGATGAAAAGAAAGCGTGCTCACATCAGACACGGAAAAGCTCTCGGTTCCTTCGTGTGGATGGTTTGAAAACTGGCTCAGGGAACGAGACAGCCTCCCAGGTCTCAGAACCCTCAGTTGAGCAGCATCGTCATCTTTATCGCTCTCATCTTCTGCCAGCGCATCCTCTTCCTCCACACCTACTTGAAATGGAAAATCGCCCTCATTTCCTTCTCTTGTTCTGTTCCCTTCAGTTTCATCCTCAAGCTCTGACTCTTCCTGGATGGGCTCCAGACCAGGTCTCTGTTCCATCAAAAAGCCTATTTACTCATGACATTTACCATTTTTATCATTTGATTTACTTTATTCAAAGAATAGTGATAACAGATTAGGCTTACATTTGGCTGTTGAATGTCCATTTAGCTGGATGGCTGAGCTTTTTGGAACCAGAGTAAAGATACTGCAGTCTCTGGTGTGAGTGTGGCCTCCTTGTCATCAGTTGATTATTGAAATCAGGTGCAGAGGCTTAACATTTTTCACAGATGTTTTGACAGGTCATTGCAGGTGCATGAGAAAATTACTTGCATTGCCTAATTTTACAATATACATGCAAAATAAAGCAATGCAGCTTAAAGTCACTCAGCTTATTGTGACTATTATTGTGACAGCAATGTTAATTTTGCACCATTTACCATTTACGGGGCGATCGTGGCTCAAGAGTTGGAAGTTCGCCGTGTAATCGCCTTGTAATAGGAAGATTGCTGGTTCGAGCCCTGGCTTGGACAGCCTCGGTCGTTGTGTCCTTGGGCAAGACACTTTACCCGTTGCCTACTGGTGGTGGTCAGAGGGCCCGGTGGCGCCAGTATCCGGCAGCCTCGCCTCTGTCCGTGCGCCCCAGGGTGGCTGTGGCTACAATGTAGCTTGCCATCACCAGTGTGTGAATGTGTGTGTGAATGGGTGGATGACTGGATATGTAAAGTGCTTTGGGGTCCTTAGGGACTAGTAAAGCGCTATATAAATACAGGCCATTTACCATTTAAAAATTAATTAATTCCAATTGGCTAAAAAAAGAAACTAATAAGCATTCTTGAGGTTAGTATAGCAAATGCCTTAGTCTAACATCGTATCAAATGACTTCCAATTACTTAGTCTGATTAGTGAATACTTTCAGGTATATATCAGTTGTAAACTTATAGCATCAGTGAAATCATTAACTTCAGACTTTTCCATCATGTCACATATTAATAGGTATCAAAGCAAAAAAGGTCATATATCAATATGTTACAGCATTGTTCAGGAATGAAGATTTTGATCTATGTATTAAAATATCAATAAATAAAATAATAATTCTGTGTTGTGTATATAACCCAGGATGTGGAGTTATTGGTTAAGGTCCAATAGACTTAACCACAGTAATTTAATAAATATACAGGCAGAAGGCAGACAGTGTGCAAGATTTCCATTTGGTTGCCAACACATCAAAGATTAAATTTGTCTGACTATCATGGATTTCTGCATCTCTATAGACTACTGATGAGGAGAGAATGAATGCATATAAACTGTGGTCAAAATTCATTTTGAAGTAGAAATGTGTTACAAATGCTCTTTTTTTTTCTTAATACAGACTAGCAAATTGTATTTTCTTTGTTCACAGAAAAATGTTCACATAAATCATTAATTTATGGGTATATATATATATATATATATATATATATAATCAAGTTACATTTTCTTGTTTGTGACATATGCTATTTGTCTTTATGTAATTCCAACCATTCAGGAGTGCAACAACCAAATTACTCATTTCAATCCCCTTTGGCCCTGATGACACCATGACGAGACTTGCTCCTTAACTATTATTTGCAGTAGTTTCCCTTTACTGTTTGAGCTCGACTTCAATTAGAGTGAAGGTGACATGAACTTAAAAGCTCAATGATATCACCCCTTTTAGTAAATGAAGAACTTCATCAAGGTAAATCAACATAAAACTACATAAACGAAGCATTGTTTCCTCTCTCCAAGCCCATAAAAGAGCTAAATAGGTGAGCAAATGAAGTGTTTGTTGACTTAACTGTTACACTGAGTGAACCTTAAACAAACTTTACATCCGTACCAGGAAAACAGTTTTGGCCCCTGCCCCGTGTTTGACACATGATGACATCCATCTAGCCGTGGGCTGTCAAAGTACATTGACCGACATGATAAACATGTTATTGTCTTAAATAGTTTCCTGTTGAGAAAGAAAACTTTTACAGCGAAAGTGATTAAATAATGTCTGAGAAAATAAAAATAAAAAAGGTGATCTTTCACATTTGTAGCCAAAACTCAAGAAACTACTTTCTTTATCATAGCGATACTGATGATATTTTATACACCAATATTGTCTTTATTACAAAATATTCAATAACCCAACTTTACACTGTACAAGATACAACATAGTTTACAACTTTTGACTATTTACAAAAAGTATGATCTGCATATCAAAGTGAATATATCTAAAAAGGCAAGTTGCAATCACTGTAAGCTTATTGAGTAAGGCAAGAACTTGAAACGTGATGTATTTACACTTTTGCAGATCGAGTGAAAGTTCTATGTGCTGATAAAGATACAGGCTATAAAGATAATCTGAAGCGCATCATGTTTCTGCCAGTATATCTGAGAGATGTGCTAAAGCTAAAATTTCTCGAGGAAAACTCAAAAATGTAGCTGCTAGATAACAAAAAGCAATAGTACAGTAATGTGTATGCCTGAAAGACGACAGCAGCGAGACACTGCAGGAAATCTTCTGTGGCCTCAAGGAAATGTTTGAAAGTACTTACAGCATTTGAAATGTTTAGGCTAAAGGAGTTAGTCATGCATTTGTGGAAGTCATGTGCTTATAGTATATGCTCTCTTCTGTGTGGATGAATGCCATTCTTAACTCCTTTAGATATCTGTATGTAAGGATGCGTGGGCCCTCTGTGTGATGTTCTACAATACTCCATCGCTGGTCCCATTTTGGCATAAACTAGCATCCATAGAACCACAAATCCAACTCAGTATGACTTCTGTTTAGGTTTGTTAACCTTTGTCTTTTCCTCGTATTATCTTTTTGCCTCCTCATCAACAAAGCTGCCCCTATCTGTGTATTATGTGTACATGCCATATTGCACTACAATACAAAAGAATGTCATGTATTAAGGAAAACTGATTTTGTCTTTCCAGGGTTTAAAACACACCTTTGTCTTCTACCAGTGATCGAGCATGTGGTAAACATCTACTGCAACTTTCTCTCTCATCTTTGTTGAGGCAATATAAGTATCGCTAGTGATCTATGGAAAGCTCGGTACTTTGGTTTTCTTTCAACAGGAGTATCATTACTATGGCTGTCAACTTTTAAAAAGTCATGCACTATTAATTGTAAATATGTATCATAAAAAGCATATTTCATCCAGTGAGCTCCAAGTAAAAAAAAGAAAAAGAAAAGAGACTGTTTTGTGCTGTTTTGTTACAATTCAGAATTGACCACACATGCATACGCACACTCACAAGTACACACTTGCATGCTTACATACACCAAAAAGAAACAACACCATTTTACGCTAAATAACGCAATGAATCCTTGGCATAATAAGAAAGACAGTGCAAAAGCAATAGCATGATCAGTCTCTTTCTGGATATCAACGCACATATCCCCCGAACACGGAATATGTACAACATAGTAAAAAATAAATATGCTCATTATACCTGGATCTGATGGAACCCAACAAAACCACACATCTAATCATCTGTTACAGAGATGTTAAAAGAGGATTTGAGATTCCGGGTACCCGTCTCTGCACTCTGCATTTTGTCTCTGAAAAGTGGCAAGCAGTTAAAAATCCCTAAAGCAAGTATGATTATCCATACAATGACTTCATATTTCTGGAAGTTCACATCCTGAATGGGTGTATCCTGGGTTGTGCCAGTACAGACTAGACGCTTCTAGTCCTCCAACCAGGTTTTCTTGCTTTATTTAAGATGAATATATTTTCTTTCTTCCTACACTGACACATCTGCAGCAGCTGCCACCGTCTCAATTTCAATCTCTGTCACCTCTACAGCCCTCTCTTCATCAACCTTACCCACTGCGGGCACACAGGATGAGGGTTGGCATGCGGCTTGGCTGTTGCTGCTGCTGTTGGCAGTGTTCATCTGCATGTTGCTACCCATGCCGGGATGAGCAGTGAGGCTGGCAGCAGAGGACACGCTGGCCAGATTGGTCGGGACGCTCGTCTTTCCACAGGAGTGGATCCGACGTGCCAGGCTGGCGGAACGCATCACCGAAGAAGTGGTTGCAGTGCCCACTCCCTGAACCTTCCCTTCCAGGAAGTAGGTCAGCATCTCACCTTTGCCTTTTACACTGACCTTGCCGCGGCAAACCAGGTCATAGTTGGTATTCAGTAGCCGATAAACCTCCTCAGTCACCTGGATAATAGAGGCATAGGAAATATAGATATTTGTTATTGTAAGTGTTGGTAGATGTGACAGCGGAGCTTGGCAAGCTGGTTACACTTGACTCCATCATATTTGTGGATCATTTGTAATTGAAAACAAGTACCTGTATTTTCCCAGGTACTCCAGTGCTGTCCATTCGACTGGCCACATTGACCGTGTTACCCCAGATATCGTACTGAGGTCGCCGTGCTCCAATCACCCCTGCAACCACTGGACCCACATTGATTCCTGTGCACAGACATAAAAACATTAAACTAAAACAGAGTCATTGAAAGTCAGTCACATTTAAATTGTCTTTGCCAGGGAACCAAAACAGTTCAATTTTATTTATATAGCATCAAATCGGACCCAACAGTCCAACAAGGTGGTTTATATTGTATGTCTACTTACCAACTCTCAGGACAAACTCGTTGTATGACTGATAATTGATTTCATCCAAAACATCAAACATTTCAATGGCGTAGTCTGCTATCGTGCTCAGATGGTCATACACAGATTTCTTGTTCTACAGAGGGAAAGAGCACCAAGCAGTTAGTGTACATGTGAGAAAGGATCCTTCATATTCCCTTTAAAGACTAGGACAGAAGATAAACACATAAATAAAAAGGAAAATCCAAACCTTGGTCCCAATGGTGGGGACGAGTCCCACAGCTGCCATGTATGTGCTGCCAATGGTTTTGATTTTCTCTATGTCTTTGTAGCACTCCTTATCCATGAGCTGTGAAGCACACATTCAATAAACACCTGACACTACAAGGCAAAAACAATTCCAAATTTACAAAGTAAAGAAATAAAAAAATACTAAGACCTCGTCAAAGTCAGCAATGATCTCGTTCAGTAGCCTCAAGCATTCCACTCCCATGTTGTTGCCATCCAGCTCGATGTAGAAATCGTTGAAGTTCGGGATTGAGGCAAATAGGACGCCAACTTGTGCATAGGACTGATAGTACAGATCCTAAAGGAAAAGAAAAACAATACAGTAAAAAATATTCTTAGATGTGCTCATTAGTCATTTCTGGTTTCAGCCTTTTTATCTACCTGTTTGTCTGTCTGCCTGCCTGCCTGTCTATTATCGTGGCTCACCATGTTTCTTGGGTTTGACATTAAGAAGTGTTGAGCCACGTGTGCAGGCAGCAGATTGAAGAGGATCCTCCTGTTGTCCAGCTTTACTTTCTCCATTCCATCTCTTTCCTCCTCCGCCTGGCAGGAAAAGTAGCACACAAAATATCCAGATATAGCTGTGAGAACCAAAGCTTGCTTCATATTTCCACCACATGGTGTCACTAAAATGACTTGTGAGCATCAGACTGCTGTAAGCGTCACAGTATGATTAATAGACTTGGGTACATTACATGACTAATCCTGCTAGTTAAAGGGTTAAATGGCTTAAATTCAGCTTCAACACTTCTATCCCCCTATGCAAAACGCTCAGTGCCAAATGAAACCGAGCCAGAAGAAGCTTCTTACTCTTTTTTTGTTGCCAAGAACAGACATCTGGCAGCCTATAAATATACAACCTCATTTCCAAAAGAAGTTGGGTTGCGTTGTAAAAAGTAAAAAAAACAAACCAAATAATTTTTTAAAAATCCAATTGCAATGATTCAATAATCATTTTAACGGAAGTTTTTTTTGTTGTGTTTGATCAAACATGCACACAAACATTTGTTTGCTCATTTTAAATGTGATCCCTGCAACACCTTTAAACAAAAACTAGAAAAGGTTTTTCAGAGTTTACTTTGGAAGCATGGTTGCACATCCTCCAGAAATGTATATCCATAGCCTTTTTTCATATGCACAGAGATATCATTGCACACTTCCTGACCTGTACAGCCCATAGGAAGTCCAGACGTAGTTTGAGGTCAAGTTGCCTGGAGTGGAGGGCAAGGGCACTGACAAAGAGCAACAGAGACAGGATGGGCTCATAGCCCCGGATGTGGAAGGACCCCCCACTGCGGAAGAGACCAATTGCACAAGTCAGCACTGGACCAGACCACACAGAAAACTACACAGGAGGGTTGAATGGACCCCCCACAGCGTCGGGAGTGATCACAAGTAGAGTTACTTCACAAAAGTATGAAAGCAAGGGCTTTTTTAGAAGCACATGGAAACAAAGCAAGCAAAAAAAACAAAACAAAACAACTTTATTGTGCTTATAACGTATTCTGAAATCATGGAATATTACTATTAACTTGTGCATGATTAAATCTAAAAGTTTTTTTTTTTTTCAAAACTAATCCTTACCTTGACCTGAACAAATTCAGAATAATCATTTTTTTCAGTTGCACATTTGGGATCTGAGCTCTAATAAAATTGGCATGGTCCCTCAGTACTGGGTTGAAATAGCTAACGTGGTCCCATCATGCAGCCCACATTGTCCTTTTAGGCTTCTGATTTGGAACTAATAAGCATGTGTGCTGCTTCAAAGGGTGGAAAATGAAAGAGTGTGTGGGCTGAAGACAAGCAACAACTCCTCCACACACATACATCTCAGCACATGTACTGTAAATGCTCTTCCAACTCTTGCCTATCTGTTTATTACACAGCCAGGCATTACCTCTGATACCCGACTGACGCACATAATGCATGATGCATAACAACTGTGCGAGATCTCTCACTTCATTGTTGTCATATAACTTCAGGGAAAGTCAGGAATGTGTCTGAGCTTTCTGAATACGTCGTGGCGTGAACCTCTCACCCTGCAGTCTTGCGAAAGCCGCTGAGCTCCAACACGGTGAGATACAGCACCCCCAGAAGAAGCATTAGCGCCATCTTTGGCATCCAGGAGACGCGCAAGAAAAGCGCCAGGGTAAGTGTGCCCACCACACATGAGAGAAAGGCGTAGCGGGCGCCGTCACAAGGAAGTTCTGCCATGGTGTGGTTGGCGCCGCTATCCACATCAATGATGATGATGGAACTGTTTGTATTGGCACTACCCCACAGCCAGGGCATGCAGCCCACCTGTCAAAAGCAAACACAGCGATGCAAAGTGAGAAATATTTCTGGAGAAAGGCTTAATGCTCATCTACATTCACGGTCTGCCTTGTCTGCACATTTCATTAAAGAAAAAACAAAACACATGAGTTGAACAGCACTGTACAGCTGGATAGTGTAAGCTGTTTAAATACATAGCATGACCATAATTCAAACTTTGAATGCTTTCAGATTTATGTTATACATGACATATGTAAACACAGCAAAAATGTGATAATTAAATTATGATAACGCCACAATTTTAGCTTTATTAATTTCACAGTCAACTGCACATCATCTAAAGCAACACCTCTAAAATAATAATTAAACATATTTTTAAAATAAGCCCACTGGCACCGTTAAATCAGAGGGAACAGCAGCAGCTCAAAACACGGTGAGATTTTTCTTACTAGCTGGCTGGCCAGTCAGGTGGGTAGTTTGTGGCAGATGACACTTTTTTACTGTTGCATTTACACTTACCACACAGGCCTGGGCCACAGCGTAGATTAAGAGCACTATGAGAATACAGAGAGCAGTGCGAATCTGAATGGTCAGGCACCCTGGAAAACACTGACAGAAAAAAATATAGAGACTATTATATAAATACTGCCTAGTTAAAATACCTTGAATGCATTTAGACAACACCAATATAATCTGTCAGAGTGTTAATAACTATAAGTACAGCTTGAGGAAGAACAAATGTTATGATGGACAAGAATTTTTTGGGTTTGAGGAAAGAAAAAGAGAAAAAAGACAAGCATGTGAGAAGCTACAAAGCTTAAAAAAGCTTCTAAACTGGTCAAATTCTAGAAGAGCGATTTTAATTTAAATACAACACAGGGGCATAGATGTAACCTCAAAGCTAGTGGTTATTAAATTGTTCTTACATGGCTTCACAAAATACATTTATAATTTGTCTTTGGTCAGCAAAAACCTATACAGGAGAACATTTCCCTTGCCAGGTTTTCTAAACTGCAGATAACAGAAGGTAGATGCATCTGTGGTGTAGGTTAATGCTCTAATAAATGAAAAAAAAAAGACCTTCACTTCAATAGGATAAGGAAAGCATCTGTAGTTACCTGTATTCTAGTGATATGGAGGTACATGATACAAGCTACAAGGAAACAGATGCAGAAGACGAGAAGAACTAGCACCACTGTGCCCCTGAGAAAGAAAAAAGGAGAGAGGGGAATGATGGGGTTAGTAAGACAGACTTCGGTATGTTAAAGAGGCAGCTGGAGAGATAAAATAATGGGAAGGGAAAAAAAAAAAAAAGAAAGACAAAGAAGGGACCCACAGAAGCATTTTTGGTACATACTGTGGTATGATGAGAAGATAGACAAGGCCAAACAAAGCAGCTAGGATCAGGGAGAGGACCACTGCGCTGGTGAAGTACTCATCAGGCACCTGGTGGTACTGCACAATGGCAAAACCCAAAAAGAGCGAGTAACCAAACAATAAAATGTGGAATTGTAACATGATTGAGCAACATCTCAGTGCAGTTTCTCAAATCCCTCACCCTGTGCTCACGCTCAGAGCATTTATACATGAGCGTGAGGAAGTTGAGGTCTGCCGTGTCAGACTCGGTCTGACGGGCTTCAATCAGCCGACCGATGTAGCGGTTGACCCGTGTTCTGGGGCTGCTCTGGATCACATTAGCCTGGTTAGCGTTGGAGCGGTTCCTCATTTTCTGTGGAGCCGTTCGCATGGCCCTCCGCTGGTGGAAAACAAAATGAAAAGAAATCTCCACTCACTTTACAATGCAGAGCTTAAACAACAATAGTTTGGTGAATACAGCACCCTGTATTCTCTGCAATGCCTGAGTATTATCATATTAGGAACAAGGGTGAATAAGAGTCAACAATAAACACAGGCAGCTGATTATACTTTCAAATTAGGACATTGCCTTCACACTTAACTTCATTACTGAAAGCACCCTGCTGTGTCCTCGGCAGCCAAAGTGAGCAGCTTAGCAAACACCTTGGGTATGTGTGTGTGTACGTGTAGGTGTGTTTGTTCATGTAAGTTAGCATGCTATCTGAACACAGCACAGTAGGTGATCAGAGCATGATCAAGGATCACCGGTGTTCACGAGCTCGTGACATGACATGGATGTGCTCAGCTCACGGATGTCACTGATTTCTTCTGCTTCGTTTCCTGTGCCACTGTCTCCTTTCTTTGTCTCTTCTCTAAGTGTATCCACTTGCTTACTTCTTATTTTCAACTTCAGTTTTTTTGTAATACCATCTTCTTACCTCACCTTGCTCTTACTCACTCATCGTATGTATATTCATTCTTTATTTTTTCATATTTATTTCCTTATTTTCTTACCTGCTTCCATATATTCACTTCTGTTTATATCCCCTTCACCAGTCCAGTCTTTATATCTGGCCCATTTTCACTCCCCCCATTTCTTTTTGCATTCCCCACTCTCTTGTTTTGGTTTATTTATAAGGCAGAAACACAGTGGCCTGCAGATCCTGACGTCTCCTTATGTTCTATATTGTGCTCAGTGCAGCACGGGACACATCATGTAACCGTGTCTGCTGCACCAGCTATCCTATTCATTCATCCCTCGTCCCTCATATTGCTTGCATTCGTGTCTTGAATGCATACATCTTTTCACTGAGCACTAGTGTGTGTGGCCTGAATTTGAATTTACCATTCAGTGGAAGGTTTACTACAACTAAACCGCCCATGACAAAGGCCATAAGCTTTTACTGTTTTGTGTATTATGCTAATCTGCTTGTTGTCTCTGATGGGAGGATGCTGTGATTACCGTTAATGGGGAGACATGTAATCATGCAGTGTGAGGTAAAGATTATTTGAACATCTTAAAAAGGCCAACATCTTAAAAACTGAAACTTCCATAAATTTCTAGGAAAAAAGCCACTTGTAAAATATGTTACACACAAACCAACATTATTGTACCTTTAAGTTTATATATAAATTCTACACACCTTACTAACAGGAAAATATGTACAACAGACACACAAACACACACACACACACGGACCCAGGAAACTCCTTGTTTAAGCAGTAGGTGCAAAAATTTACAGACATATAAGGTTAAATAACACAACACTTCTTCTAACAGTTAGCCATATTAACCCTCTCAAGGCAGGCGTTGCAGAGTTGCAACAGTTAAAAGCTAACAACCTGATTACCCCACATACATATTTTATGAGTGTTTTTTACTCAGAAGTACCACTGCAGGTATTCTTTTGTGCATTAGCAACAAAAACTTAATTTGAGCCTGAAAGGGTTAACAGGCTCATTGACATTTCTGCCAAGACCAACATACTGACTGGATAGGGACCTTTAAAAAAGGACGCTCCATTACCCCTTTTCCTATGACACAGAACACACAAGCCTAATTTTTTCACCAGGTTTTCACTCAGTGTTGCGTCTATTCGGAAATCACAGTAAGAACAAACACAGAAACGTCAACACAGACACTGAGAGTTTATACCTTATCACCGTCCTCGCAGTTCATGACATTGGAGAAGGGAATCTCAGCCTTGAACATCTTCCTGCAGTGCATAAGCTGCACTAGTAAGTAGCACACAGTTTTGAACTTCATCTTTTTGGCGGGCTTTATATCCGAAAGAATCAATCCTGGGAATATCTGCCACCAGATAAGAAATGGGAACAAGTATTTAGTCATGATATCCCATACAGTAATATATATTATGTAAGGGTCTATAATTCATGCACAGGCACTATGGACTTGACACATGCATCCAGTCATTATTATCATGCTCATGCTCAACAATGCAGTTAAAATAAGGTACATCAGTCCTTTGGTGACTCTGATGCCCTCGTTTCTCTTTCAGTAAACTGTTGAAGAACGTGTGTTTAAGCACCATTTGAAACAACAAAAATATGTCATCATCAACACATAAAGCTGAAAATAGAGACAAATGGCAAATTGAGGGGAAAATGCAACATAGCATTTCTTAGTAAGGCCATTTGTCCACCAGCTTCAGATCACTGGAAATCTACTGGAAACACAGAAATTCATTCTTCCAAAAGCTATTGGAAGGTGATGACAGTGACAAGCCTTTTCTGACAAATCAGTCCAAAATTGCTGATAAATATTCAACAAGGTTGAGAGCTGGTGGTGCCAATTATTTTCATACTCATCAAACCACTCAGTGACACCCAATGGATGGGGGCACTCTAATTGTGGGAGAGATCGCGCTTATTTAGATACAAAATGATTTAATATATATTATAAGTGATTGCTAAAAACTATTTGAACCTTCCTTGTAAGGGCACAAGAATAACCAAACCATGCCAGCAAAATGCCCCCAGCAACATTATGAGCATTATGAAACTACTTCAAACCTTAATTGTTGGGGTCAAGGGTTGAGCTTTTCCTTTAATCTGTAACCCCACCGTATGTCTCTAAGTGAGAATATCAGCATATCCAACAATACAGTCTGTGCCTATCTTATTTTGAGCCGTGTCTTTGATGAAGTTAAACCATCAGCTAGAGGATTAGCCAAGTCTCTCACATTTCAAAGAAAAATACACGCAACGGGGATACAACAGGTTCATATAAGGCACCATGTAACCTATGTGCAAGCGTGGGCTTGCATAGCATAAAACCTGCTGCAAGAAATATTGTTAGGCAGGTAGAAGGGAGGAGAGGAGAGGAGAGGAGAGAGGAGAAGGAAGGCTTTATAGAGTTATACAGTAACAAGACTGAAATTCCCTCTCCAGCTGCTTGGGGCACATCTGTTGGAAATGTGCATGCTTATGTGGATGCACTGACACACACATATCTCTTTAAGTTTGTCGGACTGTGCAAATTTAAGATGATAGATGCCACGGGCTGTTTTTTTTCTTCTTCTTTCTCTCTGTAGCCCCAGTCCAATCCATTACAGGCTGAACGTGAGATCAGCTCAACAACAAATGGGTGAGAGCTCTGTAGTCAAACTGCACTACATTTCTACAGTCTTTGAAGCATGTTTTCTAGTAGATCCTTCTACTGAAGTGACTGGCCAGGATAAACCTGCTTTGTCAACCTGTCCTGTTCTGATTTACCAGTTAGGTCAATTAATATGGATTACCTATGGAAGCTAATATGTACAGTAAACTGTCTCAGTACGAAAAGGTTCATCCAAGGCAATGGTTTAAACAAATAGAAAACTATTGCTGTGATTTCATTCATTTTTACTGAAGATATAAATACAGTATATTACTAAACACAGAAGTGCAACTGGGTACCTTCCGTCGGTGAGATGGCACTATAAAGAAGGTTTCGATTTCATGTTTTTGAAGGAAGGCGCTCCTTTCATGGCCGTTTCCAGGCTCCACCTCATAGTCTCCGTTTAGGCACTCGAGTGTAGATCTGGTAATGTGAACTTTCCTGTGGTACAGATAAGGGAAGCAGAGCAAATATTAAAACAAGTCTTATAAGCAGAAGAGTCAAGAGCTAAAGGATGTGTTCACAATAACTTGTGAAATTCTGCTTTGGTGGGTCTTAATAAGATTCTTTGGGTAATTTGTTTGTAATGATACACACAATTGCATTGCCTGAAGTTTGTGGATGAATTGAATCTGCTTCTGTGCTTCTCTTTATTTCTTTGTCCAGTGGGGAAAATTCAACCATAAGGGTCTTCCCTGCAGTTGGCCTTGTTTCCTGATTTAGCTTAAATCACCGACTAATGCTTTAAAAACACAGGGAACAAGACTGATTCTAGAGCAAAAAATATTAACACCTTATTTGTTAGAAATCACTTAATGTGTCAAGATGTTTTTTCCAGGGTACCATAACAGAGCGGAGACAAATAGTCTGAAGCTGTTCAGGCTTGTATGCTTTTAAAATGCTGAGTACTGACCCAGGTAGTCCTCCAGCTTCCATCACATTGGCCAGAGTCACATCATTTGACCACACATCATACTGCCATTTCCTAAGACCCAGCACTCCACACAACACTCGACCGGTATGCAAGCCCACGCGCATGTTTAGGTTGACTTCTGTGGCCTCTGCTACTGACCTGTACAGACAAAAAACATGGAGAGTCTCAGTGAGGTAATATGGCAGGGCAATATCTATATATTTTTATCTATATCCAGAGTTTGGTCAGATTACTTTAAAAAATAATTAATAACCTAATCCACTGGATTTAAAACAATGTGTATTTTAATCTGAATACTTTTAAATGATATCTGGACCATTTCAATATCAAACACTTCCATAATTTTTAACTGTCATCTTTTAAATTGGCAAATAATGTGACTACATTTTTCCCAACTGTCCAACTCTGTCTAAATCGAATAGTTTGCCTATAATTTGGCAGAGCATTAAAAACAGCACAAAAAACACAGTGTTACAATAACAATGTATTACATGTATGTATGACTGTATATGAACACATATAGTAATTAAATAAGAAGTTTACATCAACTAATTTGCCAACTCTTTCATGGTTTGAAATGTACACCCGGCGCTGATTTCATTCATTCAGCAAACGATCTCATTAACATTAAGATCACAAATAATTGAGGTTGAATGCAGGTGATACACACATCCAAAATTAAGAATCTGTTTCCACAAATGTCCTTTATAAATAGATATAACAATCTGTCACGATGTCTTCAAGGACCAGAAGCTGTTCAGAAATGCTCTGCTCTGCTCTAACATACCAAAATAGACCGAGAACAAAAAGACTGAAAAGCTGGGCATTTTTATTTAATCAGTGTTGGTGGAGAAATCTGATCTTAATCTTAATTAACAGACTTACAGTCAAATCATGAAAAGCATCTGATGTAATCTTCTGGAGCTTCTCCGTCTCTAACTTTCTTGTGCATCTTTTTTCACTTCCAAACTATACAAAGAAAACAGCGACTTTCTAATTAAATTAAAAAAAAGAAAAAGAAAAACATAGCCTATTACTTCCCCCCTAAAGCTCCCCCCCCCCCCCCCCCCTCCCGACTTTGAACACTGCTGTTTTTTTGAAGACTTTTGCGTCAGAGTTTGGAAGGGGTAAATGTGTTCTCGGGTCACACATGAAAACCACAGGCATAAGAGACTCACGTTATGGTGTCAATCATATCGAGACCCATTTCTACACAGCAGTGGGCGTGGTCGGTCTTGGGTTGTGTCAGTCCAGACACACAGTAGTAACAATCTCCCAGGATCTTAATCCTGCGACAGTGGTTCTCCTGTCAGTCACAGAGACAATTTAAGGAGAATTTTTAAGAAAAGAAATCACCCTTACTTACACAATCAAACTGATGCTACAGCAGTTTTAAACGTATACAAAAAAATAGTAATTAGTCATGCTGAAAAAATACACATTAAAAAGCAACTTTCCTCCAGTTTAATCAAAGTCACACGAGAGGCATCTAAGAGCAGGGATGCTTTGATTGAAACATCCTGTCATTCAAATATAATTTTTCCCTTACACTGATTAATGTGATCCATACCCAGCAGTTTAATTTCTAAGTGTAGCTTCAGGCTGCTCGGTTTCCAAGAATGATTAGGTTCATGATGCAGGTGGTTTCAGACTTGCAGACTTGCAATGGTAACATCGTTAATATAAGATTTGAGTACATTTAAATTATGTCAAAATACACTATCACTCAGTATGTGATCACATTACAGTTATAAAAGCTCTGCCTTTTTTTTAATATCACATTATTTAAACAATTCATTACAGAAACTCCTTGTTAACTCAGGCCTGCAATGCCTCTAACTTGTTCTTAAGTGTCTTTGACCATTTCAAAGGTGCACTGCATGGTGAGAAGGTCAAAAAACAACTAAATAGTGAAGTTGAGGCTTTAAAACAGAACTTCCCAAGACAAAAGTTGATGTTTTGGTGGCTCTATATCTTTTTTGAGATGCTTAGCAGCTTTTAGTTTTATCCCCTCTATTTTAACCTCTGTGCTATTGAGAGAAACTGCCTGATGCTCATTCAGTATCGACACCACCTATGGTCCTGCAACTTAAATTAGAGAGCTTGTCACGAAAGTGACATGGTCGTGCTAATCATACATTAAAATATAAAAGCTGATTGTGAAGACGGGATGAGACTGACTGTGCGGTGTATACGAGACAGTTCTGTGGCCAAACAAATCAAGACTGCGACAGAAAGATATTTGCGCTTCTTTATTGGTATCTCATTAAAAATGTTAAAAATATGGACTCGTACTAAAAATGGCTCCCACAATGCTGTGATATATTAAAGGATCAGTTTCATTTTAGGGAATAAGGTGAGTCACTCTCTACTCACTCTCACTCTTTAGACACAATGAGCAGTGGCATGAAAAAAACAGCTTACAAATATAACCCATTATTACAGGATATGAGCAACAGGCATTCATTTTACCAGGGAGACCAGGTTACCGTGGGTGCCTTCTCATAACCCTTCATTGTTTCCATGGAGGTAATGGGATTGCTGGCCATGCATGTGAAGAGCACAAAGACTCATAATTATGCACATCGGTGGGCACATGACAAGACGGGTGCTCTATTTTTAACATGGGAGCCATGTGAAATTCGGCAAGATAGCCAGGGCTCGTTAGCAGCTGCTCTTTGTCTTGTGCAAGTTTACCTGCTGTGGTCATGCTTTTTAAGTACTCAGTGGCATGGCGGCTGTTTGTACAAAATATATTCTTAGACACAAACCTACAAAAGACCGAGTGTTATGCAGCAGCAGTGTGCTGAGCGGCTCTTGGCAGTTTTGCTCTGTGAAAGACATTTTCTCTTAAATTAAAGCCCCATATATAGAACTAAAGATCAAAAGAATACCAACTAATTTGTATGAGGATTACAATTTTAAATAGCCTATTTTAAATAGATACGAAAATAAAATGACATTATTGTGCTACATAACATGTATAGCTTTCTAAATTTGGTCTGTTTTTATCTGCCTTCCTGGTTTCTTTTTTTGCACTGCAATTAACCTTTGCTGCCTTGGTCGCTCTTGACACTTGATATAGTTGATTAAGAAAAGCATGAATTTACTACAGCAACTATGAAAGAAGCATGATCTAGCCTTTACTGGACTCTTGAAACTTTCAACAAAAAATTGTTTTTTTGAATCCTAGCATATTCCCTTCTACAGCGACTAATTCTATTCTTTTTAAATGATAAATATAGCATTATACTAGACACTCTCTGTTGTGCCGTCTCCTAACATCTGTACATATTTCCAAAACTTGAACCAAAAATATCAAAGTTGGATGAATCGCTCCAAGATTTGCTGCCACTGATTTTCAGTCCAGCTCTTGTATGAGCTGGGATTCCTTTTCTCCTTGTTTCCCTTCCTTAAGGATGACTGCAAACAGCCACGTTTCAATTGAGACCATTTCTGATTAGGACTCAGCAAACAGTAGCCCTCAACTTGTTCAGTTTCCCCAAATCTTTTTAGATTAGAAAGGCAATGACATTTATTTGACAATAAGTCAAATGCATGGAGCTCTCTTTTTAGGCAGTTCTAAATTTAAATCTGTAAACAAACAAAAGGAGAGGCTGCTAGTAACAGAGTGCCTAAAGATTTAAAGCTAGTTTGTGGCCATGCTGTCTTCTTTGTTTTGCCACAACACTGGTTCATTTATGTGTTAGCTTTTGTGTTTGTGTGTGAATGAAATGTGGCTTAAAAATAAAAATCATCTGAAAATGAGTAGCGAAAGCAGCCTTAGAAGCCTCCTTGGAAGGAAACTATTAGAAATAAGAAATTAGAGGTGACTCAAGACTTTTGCACAGCACTGTAAAGACTCCCACTAAGAACTTTTAAAAAAAAAAAAATATTGTAACAGAGCCACTGAGGTCTCTTCAGCCTAACTCTGGGCAAAGTGGAGCAATAACAGATGGGGCTATAGTGAGACACAGCTGAAGCTACAGGAAACAGGGGAAAGCCCCGGTGCTTACAGTGTCTCCTACTTTGTACTTTTCCTGTGCTAAGCTGCAGTGTGAGGGCTTAGGAGCTGATTCAGACCCAAGCAGGATTACCAGTGTCATATGACTGAAGCATTGTGGGCAATCTGGGTGGTCATCAGTGTAACTAGTTACAGAACATTAGGTAGATTTTGACACTTACTTCAATTTACAAAGAAAGAAAAGCAGTTTTAAGACAACCTTTTTTGCCATGTCTTAATGTGATTAGGATTTATACTGAGCACTGCAATCAGAACTATTGTGTGGTAGTATTAGCAGGAATGTAACTTAGCACACATTTCAGTCTACACAGACAAAGGGAAGGAGAGACACAAATACAGGGAAGCGGAACATTCAATAAATGATTATGAAGCAAAAAGATGAGCCAGCTCATCTCTTAATTTCCTACAAGTCCCTAAAGAGCAGTACACACAGTTCTTTGCCTCTGGTACGAAGACAAATATCACTGCTGTGTTGATGAGCTAAAGATTCCATTCCTGCAACTTTTGGGGGCTGAAAGGACATAAGACAAATGCCCCTCCCCACACGTGTTCCTGAATGTGCCCTGTGGTTGTTCATATTGGTAGTTGCAATGTTTTTGCAGCAGCTAATTAGAAGTAGTCAAACAGTTTTATGAATTTTACATAAGGCCATTACATATGTTCCTTTTTTTGGCTTATAAAGTTTTTCATGTCAACATTTCATCAATACAGGGAGTGATTTATTACAGGGGTAACTCAATATTTCCCCTGCCCCATTAATGCTTTTCCATCTCCTTCATATGCGTGGATGTTTCCCTTTTAGCCACCAGCTCTTTTAATGATTGAATTTAATTTCTGTGCAACAACAAATGAAAAATATATCAACACTTCCTCCTCCCAACTCAGCCTTGTGGGCTGGAGTGAGTGGGCATAAAAAAGAAATCTATTAATGTAGATGTGAAGCATTTAACAGATATGGCAAATACCAACTGTTTGGCGTTTCAGGACTGGTTTATTTTCAAAGATGGCATTGGTGTTATTGAATGTTTGATCAGAATTGGAAACACACGTTTTTCTTTAATTAACATAAAGAAATTGGTGAAAATGTATCTGAGTTGAAGCTAATGTCGTTTTGGACACTAAGTCTCGTGCAGCATTTTAAGACCAACATTAAGACCAGTCTCATAGGATATCAGTTATTTTGAGGAAAACAACATTCATTGAAGTATCGTTACAAAAAATGTAAGAGCCATTATATATGGGACTAAATTAAAATCCAGCTCACAGGATGCTACATTTATTTTGTAGCACACAGCCTCCTTTTATTTGACCTACCTAATTCATTTGCTTCTTTTTGCTTTCTGTCTGGTCTTAGGTCAAAATGATAGCAAGAGAGCTACTTTCAGTTGCTTATTCAAGGGAAGAGGTCACCACAGCAGGCAGCTTGGCATGTTTGATTTGGCTGGCTCTTTTTTCACACTAAATAACCTCACTGATCCGACCCCGACAGATTCGTGTCTCCTCCTGGCACTGAACCAGGGATATTTTGCTTGTTAAACAAATGTGTAAACTAGTACAATACGATCCGTGTATGATCCTGGAGAGTAGAAAAACATTTCTATAAGTGGTATTGCTTTGTTTAAAACCAGAGATAATGAGACAACAGAAAGATTCATTATAGACAGTGTGAGAAAAATCATAAAACCTCACAAAATCTCAGCTTCATCCTGCTACATTTTGACCCTCCTGTTAAATCTACACCATGCTGTGTTTCAGGTATTATGTAAGTTTAGCTTTTGTTAAAACTGCAATAGAAACCTTAAATGTGATTTTTTTTCTTGAAACAGAAACACTTTTTCCCACTTTCTCCTAGTCAAGAGCCCACGCTGGCTTGTTTGGTTTGGGTTTAGCGCACAGGAGTCTGAAGGAAGCAGCAGGACTTGACAGCAATCTTTGCATCTGCTCATGGGACAAACCCAAACAGTGTTATTTAATTGTGTCTACACCCAGATTTTCCGTTCTGGCAGGCAGCTGTCATCATGTGGGCAGTGACAAGTTCCTGTGCTCCATTTAAGAATAATCCAGTTTTTGGCTAATATTTTATTCAGTTGTATTTGGCTCATACTAACTGGCGTACAGACAGCTTTTCTAAAGTTATTTTTTTCAGAAAATAACAGGTTTTGAGGTATGTTATTGTTGGATCTTAGGTTACGCATACTTAGGTGAGTCATCACTTGCAGATATTTTACTACAACTCAACTAGGAAATAATTGTACAGCCATTTGTTTGTCAGCTAGGTGAACTGCTATCCTCTTAAAATCATAATCAATCATTCAAATCATATGCATTCATGACCTGCACATGCAGAAAAGGGTTATTTTATAAGCTCTAACAGTCATGTATGAGTGAATGAAAAGGAACCTATAACTTGTCAAGGAAGTAAGAGACAGAAGATAGATACATCACTGAGCCATCCTAAAAATGGAAACATGAAAGAGGAAGAGAGTGCGGAGAACCACGGGGCATAAAAGACAGAGTTGAGAGAAGTAGGCTGCTGCATGTCAATCAAAAAGCTGAGAAACAAGGAGCGGAGGAGTCTGAAAGCTGTGATGCAGGGAGGTGTTGCAAGAGGAGAGAAAAGGGAGACAAGAATGAAAAGCTTTGTGAAACTTTGTCGCAGAAACAGCCACGACACACGCACGCATACGGGCACAAAAGCTCAACCAGTACAGAGCTATTAATGTTATATGGCACCCATAACAACCATAAATTAATCTCAGTTCCTCTCACAGTTGAAACTGTTGTTTTGGGTGCTGGACAGATTGCTGGAAACTCAGCCAGGGAGAGGAAGTGTTTATAGAGTGAGAGGGGGGCTCAAGAAGACCATTTGGTGTGCCAAATGACATTAATGTCTTTGAAATAAATGTCCCTCATCTCTTCATATCCTTAAAAAACAACCACTGCAAATGTCAATCTTTCTGTCTCTCTCTCTATATTTTTTCTATATTATTTGTAAAACATCTAGCTACGTTTAGATGATTTCTACAGTACAGTAAATCTGATCACTTCAGCTATGTATGGAATAATAATCTGGGTGTCAATCGTGTGTTGTATTTTCACAGCTTCAGCAAACACCAAGTCTGAGTAACGATAAGGTTTCAAAGCCTTCCTGAGATGCGCTCCTTGTGTTTGGTCTCAGTGGTAGTCAGCCTGGTGGTGAAGAGTTATAATTACTCCCAGCTTGTGCTCATGTGGGTGGTGGGAATCAAACAGCAAATACTGATCAGTGTGAGTGGGTTTCCTGTAAACTTCAATTTTCAAGCTACCCCCTACCCCCTCCAACAGACACACCAACTTAATATGACACAGCGCAAGAAATACAGGCTTTGTCTCTTAAAAAAATAGGGGACAGGAGCATAAAATATGTTATACTCCTGTCAGCCCAGCGAAGAATCACACCTTTAAAGATCTGATGACGTGTTATCGGCACGCGTACTGTAACAGATGAGCTCGCTAAGAGGCGAATATCTGGTAGCGTCATAAAATAGACAGGTCACAGAATTCTGCACAAGACTACAGCTGAGACCTAAACCTGACCTTGACCTGTAGCTTCAAGAGCTGCTCCAGTCAAACCGTCAAATTTAAAATGAAAATCTGGACCTGATCCAAGACCTGAAGCTTTAAAAAAAAAAAAAAATTTATTACTACCATTAACTTGTGCGACAACACATGTACTGTATTTTCTTACCATCTGGGCAGTGCTTATTTACATGCAGCCCTTGGTACAGTATGAAGGGACCCAGACCACTGTCACAGTTATAGGTGTTGGTTGTAGACTCAGAGAAAACTGTCACCGGTGTCTTGGCATTATTAGGCCTCACATTTGGATTTTCTCCTTTATGTTTTTGTTCAGCCTCACTGTTCTCGTCACCCTTTATCCAGCAAGAAGCGAGCATCAAGAAAAATTAATGCCACTGTGGTCAACCTGTGCCTTAAACCTGCATTCTGGACCACCAGGTGGCGATAGCTGTGGTTTCAAAAAGACTTCTGGTTCTATAGAAGGCTATAGGTTTCTGTCTTAACCTCTGTAAACACTTTCCGGATGAGTTAATGGGCTCAGTCAGTCTTTTTAGGTAATACTGAATAAAAACAAAAGTTTATTTTGTAAATACTGACCATACTGTGTTTTAAAATGGAGGATTTCCTGTGGTGTGCTCGCTAGCTAGTGAATTGTGATTGACAGGTCATAATCCAATGAATGAAACCACTTTGACAGTCAGACTTTTTTTGTCACACCTGGTTTTTTGAAACCAAGATGGCTTCAAAGGGTTCAAAACAAAACTTCAGAAACTAATGGGTGATTCATGGTAGGTACGTCCACCTTTGATATCGACAGACATACATATAAAAGTCCATCCCAATCAAATTACACTAAAGAGTATAGCCTCCAGTTGTTTAAAAAAATTAAATGATCAATTTTGACATTTAATTCATCATCGAGCAGCTGGCCGGGGGCTCTCGTTGTGCATGTTCTTCCCCATGTCTGTGTGGGTTCTCTCCAGGGACTATGACTTCTGCCCACAATCTAAAAACATGTTGGTAAATCCAAATTGGACCTAAGTGTGAAGTGGATCTTGAATGGTTGTGTATTTCTATGCACTACCCCTGCAGAACGGTGACCAGTCCTGTGTGCACCCCACCCATCAACCTGCGACAGGTGGGATGGGCTCCAGCCAGACCACCGCCCTGAATTAGACAAGTGGAAGCAAATCGATGCTTAATGTAATTTTTTTATGTAATTTTTTTTTTCATGGTGATGCACCAATGAAAGCACCAAACAGGCGTGCCACTCCCTATCACGTTTTCTGAGAAAACAATTCTCACCGCTATCGTCTTTAATTACACTCTCTTTCTAGCAGAGATATCCCATTACTTCTGTATATGTTAGTCCTAAATAATCTTAAGACATAGTTCAAAAGTGGTGAAAGAGCTGACATGCTGAAATTTTATTGTATTTCTTTCACTCTAATGCTTATGTGGTATAAAAATTCAGACTCCCAAGCTCCCTCTGGTTAAAAGGAGATGAAACTACAGTTAGTATAGGCATTCTCATAAAGCGTGCTTCAGATTTGATGCCTTATTTCCGTTTGTGTTGAGAATTTTTGAGAGAAGAGAGAAGACTTGGTCTGCTACATCCACAGCACTTTAGGAGAACGCTGTGTTCCTGGCCCACTTCCCGTGCAGCTTGACAAGTCCAAAGCGTGGACAGGTGGTGTGGGGATGGTGCTGGAATGGTATTATGAGATGATGCCTGGTGGCCATGTGGCATCGCCCGCTCTTCGTATGGAGCAAGAGGAGTCTGCGTGCCCACAGTGACCACAGCTATGAGTCACTGGCTTTGCCACTTCCTGCCAAAGTCGATCAATACGAGCGAGGTTTTGGGTCAGGGCATTTGATGACAAGCTTCGTGGCTGGGGACAACCTTTCGGTGTAACATGAGGCTCCCAGGAAGTGGCCGAAAGATGATCAGCCCATTCACGTTATTT
The DNA here is from genome assembly GCF_965226115.1 of Aulonocara stuartgranti. Taxonomy (NCBI): domain Eukaryota; kingdom Metazoa; phylum Chordata; class Actinopteri; order Cichliformes; family Cichlidae; genus Aulonocara; species Aulonocara stuartgranti. The sequence continues at coordinate 17,750,703 of NC_138954.1, read as the reverse complement.
GTAAGTAAATGAGTGAGACAGCAAAACTCACAACAGCAATAAAACTGGCATCTTCTAGATATAGAATGTAGAAAAAACGTCTTCTAGCCAAAAATCTGTGGGTGATGAAAATGTATCTGCCACGTCGTTTCAAGTTGGTATGTTTTAGAACAAGGAATCACTTTGTTAATAAAATAGCAGAGTAACAGCAACTTTCCATGGGATGAAAACAGAAATTCAAACCAACAATAATAAGGGAAACTAACTGAACACAGATTAATTAGAAAGGCGATGACATTTATTTGACAATATGTCAAATGCATGGAGCTCTCGTTTTAGGCAGTTCTAAATTTAAATCTGTAAACAAACAAGTTAAAAATACAAGCTCTCAACACAGCCAAGTAAAACCTTCTATGAAAGCAAAAAAGGGGTTGGTTGTAATCCCGTGGATTAATGGATTTGACAAGGGTATGTGGCTAGTGTAAGTAACAGAGGCCAGATTATATGTTACTAAGGTTGTGGCAGGGTGATCTGCAGGGGCTCAACCTCCTCACCAAACATCCAGTATTTTTAACCAAATTTACATGACAGGTGATGGGGTGATATCATACCTTTTTGGAAGCATGTGTTCAGAGTATGCACAGTGTTTTGATTAAAAGATTTTGTGCTGATGGTGTCAAATAGAAAAGCAAATAGATTAACTGTGGCAGTAAAACTTAATGACAAAAGCCGAGCGGATTTTCAGCACCAAAATCAAAAAGAGTGAAATATCGACAGATGGGTTGGCTGAAACCTTTTTCACATGCAAACCAAGAGCAACTGTGGCCAGTACAACTTTGCTCTTAAAATCATTCATTTTGTTCATTCAAACAACCAGAGAGGATGCAAGATTTAGCCCTGGGTAAATCTGGCTCAGATTAAAGAGGTCTGTCAACTCTTCCTCAAAATGAAGCACTGGATAATCATATTAAGCATCATATGGGCTTCCAATATTCATAGTGACATCATGCTAAGCTAGTGGAATGTGCCAACAGCTTGTGGCCAAAGCATTACACACACACACACACACATACGCACAAAAACCCCACATGCTCACAACAATACACTATAGTTGTGTCGTGTTGCGGCGAAAGTGTGCACACAGAGAAAAAGCCACTTTGTAACAATGTCAACAGTGGCTGCAAGTGAGGGATATGTCTTCAAGGAAGGGAGACTGACTCACCGTGGCAAGCTCATCAAATTTTCCAAACAGTTCATTTAATAGTTTAACCAGTTCCTGGGCTGTACACTGAGAGGCCAGGCTGGTGAAGCCAACAATATCTGCAAACAGGATGCTGTAAAAGACAAAGGAAAGAACAATCTGAGTCAATGTAGGAAATTAATCACAGCAAACTGCATCAATGAAACAAGAATAATAGCCTGGTCAGATTAGCTGCAAGAAATGTGCTTAAAATGACTTTTTAAAATCAGTTTGAGTATTGCTTTGGAATGATGCAAGCAACATTTAAATTAATTAAGTCTAGATAGATATACAGAGATAGATAGATACATAGATAGATAAATAGAGAGAGAGAGCCTGCCCCATTCTCTAACTGACTGGCAGCGCAGTCAAGCAGAGCCACTCAAAATAGAAGCAAGAGCATTCTCACGAGGATCACAGAGGAGACATTCTAGGATATAATGCAGCCATCAAGAGTACTGGTATTCCCTTTTGACAGGCTGCATATAGGACTGAATGTGCCTGAACTGACATGTCTGGCATTTGTTTTACCCAAAATAAGCCATCTAAGTTTCACTTGCTCTTCTGGCATTGTCAGTGAATTGGAATAACCTTCCTGAGGTCAGCTGATTCAGTAGCTCATTTTAAATGTATGCTGAAAACACATTTGGGTGTTTTTGTGTGGATTTTATTCAAAATGTGAATCAGATTTAAACAGTTTTCTAAAGAAATCAAATACAAATTATTATATCAATATTATGTTATTAGGGTGATGCCTTTCTGTGTGCAGTTTGTTTGTTCTCCCTGTGCCTGACTTTTTTTCTTTTTCGTGATTCTGTCGAGTGTGAATTGGATCTTTAATGGCTGTCTGTCTCCCTGTGTTGTCCACCTATCCAAGGCATTTCCTGCCTCTCACCCCATGACTGGCCAGACCACATAATAGAGTGTCATAGAGGTCACCTAGTGAGTTATAGTGCCAGTGGATTAGAGGCCCAGAGGTTTTTTTGATGCTATTTAAATTTTATTTCACAAAAACACTCCATTCTAAACTCATTTTTATTGTTTGCCAATTTATTAAAAAAACTTGCTTGGTGGGGGTGAAATTTCTTTTTTGCATTTGAATTAATGCATGCCAGATACAGTCTGAAAACCAGTGAGCCCGGGCGAGACTAATAATGTCAGTCGTTGCTTTTTCTGCCCTTTGCGTGGTTTGCGACCTAACCACAACTATAATTCCACCTGTGTTTTAATCATCGAGTAGTCTAATCCTGATTTTTGGCATCACAACTGGACCCAGAAAAGAGAGACAGCTTACTTTACTTAGCTGGCCCAGTCTTTATCTAATCCTGGACAATAATAACACTGAACAGGTAAAATGTGAGAGGAATCATGAAAGATAGCACTTATTTCCATAGTGTAAGGTAGTTAGCATAGACCTACTTGTTTTGACTTTGTAAGTGAGATACAAGCTTAGTAGCCTGATGGTTTAGATGGATGGTTCAGGTTAAAACCAGCCCTGCTGCCCCTTTGGTTAAAAAAGAAAAAACGCAAAATATTCTGTATTAACACTATAGTAGTTCAAATGGTAGGTCCATCCTGTGTGTATAGGCAAAACGTCCCCTGTCAGAGAACTGACATAGAATTATTTCAGATTATATTTTTGTTTTCCAAAAGTGTGAAGAGTTTAACATCCTGTTGTGCACATTAATACTTTAATACAGCTTGAGCAGATACCCCAAAGAACTCTGTGATGAAAAGTGTTCGCAATGAGTTCTATGTGGCAGTGAAGAGTGTGAACTCGATCAGTCACCAAATACTAACTGTCCCGAACAACCAGCATGTCTGCATCTCATACTGATGGCAGACTGTTGCTTTCATGTAGGCTTGAGTTTTCACAAAGTGACAGAGTGCTGGATCTCTGAGAGAAGAGAGCTGCTAAATGTCATCTTGCTGTCTCACAGATGTCACCATAATGAGGGGCAGCGGACTCAGTTTGTGTTACTGTTTTAATTGGCAACCATCTGGGGCTGACAAATACTTGCAATGTTAAATACCATGTTAGTGTAAACACTTCAACTTGAATGGACTAAAACTCTAAAGAGAACTAAACTGAGCAAAGTGCAGGTTAGAGTATCAGTTACATTTATTCTAGATTTGTAATCACATTAGAATAAATATCTACTGGTTACAGTAGATGCTAATGCTAAAATATAATGATTGTTGTGATCCACGAATTTTCAGCTTTTCTGTTTTACAAAAAGGAAGAACAAAATAGTAGAAGACATTATGATTATTTTTTCTTGTCATTTACTAACATGGCTGAACATAAATAAGTTGAATGCTATGCTTGATTCATTTCCCAGTCAAGTGTGTTGGCACAAATTTGGATATAAAACATGTTTTTATTATGATATTTGCCTAATAAAGGCAAATGACTAGCTGATTGTTGTGTTTGTGAATTTCCAAATACATACATAGCCAATAGGTAATTTGCAGAAAGCCCTCTAGTGGACAAACTATGCAGTGAAGGGTGTTTCTCCCATCTCTTCACTACTTTTAAAATGTTCATGCATCAACTATGATTATATATATATATATATATATATATATATATATATATATATATATATATATATACAGAATTCTTCTATGCTGAACTGTTCAGATGTGATAAAAAAAAAACTAACATGACATGATGTATAACATAACTATGCATTCACCTCTAGCAAGAGCGCACCCACTGAAACCACTGAATATTTCCTGCTGTGTGCCACATATGAGAAAGGACGGAGTCAAGGGTAGCTCAAAGATAAAGGGATTAGTGAAGTTATAGGCCAAATTTTGATGAATGGAAAGGTGTTTCCAGCAGAGGAATTTTTGCAGTGAATTACAGAACAGCTGAAGAAAAAGGTGGAGAAGAACCAAATTGATTTAGAGTGATCAGCCTACACAACACATGCCCACTTATTTAATTCCTCAACTTAACACAGCTAATTTTGTTTGATACTTGAGCTCAGTTCCAAGCCAAAACTGTTGTAATTTTTCATGCAAGTAGTTTTGAATAACACTTAAAAGTTAAGTTGTTTGCAAGAATTTTCACCTTTATTCCTTTCATTTTTGCCGCCTTCAGAGGAGTGAAATGTAGAAAAGCTGAGTGAAAATCAACACTTTACTCAAGGATTCGAATTCTCACTTGATTCAGTGACCTGCTTTTTAAACCTTTAAGTCACTATTGTTTCAATTTAAACGACACCACAAAAACAAGTGGAACAGAACAGTTGAGTGACAGAGAGGCTGCAAAACACGCTATTATTATCATGATCATCACTCACGAGCATCTTTACACATGCACTAATGAGTATTAGAAGCGGAGGCTGAGTACACAAAAATGCTAATTATTTTTAAACTGTCTGCCTGGAGCACACGTCTCCTTGCTTTCAGTACCCTTTTATTTAGATGGTCCTTGTTATGGTAATTAATATTCAAAACACACACATATGTTTCCTGAAAAAATATAAGGACATATGAAGAATCTATCACTGTGGCCCCTATGAGTGTCTGTGCATGAATCAGCCATGCATCCCATTGATTGCATAGTCCTAATGACTCATAACCTCATGTGATCCTTGGCTACAGTCACTTATTTATTTATTTTTACCTTCTTTCAACCAGAAACACACACACACACACACACACACACACACACACACACACACACACACACACACACACACACACACACACACACACACACACCATTATCTTAACACTCACATGCACTGATGCACAGAGCATGAATCCTGTGTTCTGTTCAAAGTCCAGGTCATTTAGGACACAGTGCACTTACTTGTAAAAACAAGACAGAAAAGTGCTTAAATCAGAATGCTAGACCTTTTTATAGGCAACAAACAATACAGATATAAAACCATACAACATTACTGATATAAAGATATTTGCTAATATCTAATATATTGCTAACGTGTACTGCGGTTAAAGATATGATGGTGCAGTTAGAATAAGCTAAATGTTGTTTGCACGAGGAACTGCATACTCAGTTCAGAAAAATGTGAGGAACGTGTTCCACTTAGCACATCATAAAGGCACGTAAATCTAATTATGTATTAACTAGGATAATTACACTGACGTTTGTAACCCTTGTACATCTGTATGGACAAGCAACCTAAATCAAAAGAAAAATCTAAATATATGTGGTAAATGGGCTGGTATTATTGAGTAAGCAAAACAAACCACATTCATTCACACACACAAAGATGCATTAACACAGTCCTTTATTTTGTGCACTTTTTAAGTATATCTTTTTTTTTTTATCTATGTAGCTGCAGCATTTTTTTTATTCACTATCTTGCCTAAGGGTACTTCTGCATGCAGATTGGAGGAGCTGGGGATCAATTTATTGAATTCTAATCAGAAGACATCCTGATTTAGATCTCTTTTTTTTGTAATATATCTACAATACATGACATACATTTAGTCTCAGTGTACGAAATGTATGAATTTGTACTGAAAGACGCTACAGTCACAACATACATATGTTCTGTAATTATTGGACCACTACATGTTGCCAAATATTTGTTAAGTTTTGACATTTTGAACGCATTCAGTTTTAAATTAGCTAGCTACTCCTGGGTTGCAAACTGTCTGATTTTAAATGTCCATCAACAGCTATAACTCTCTTTTGCCAAAACCTACAGAACCACATCACATTGACTCAGTGCAAAGTGCTAAAATTAACCTAAATAAGCAAGTTACAAAAAATTACTCCTGTGGTAACCAGTGTTGGTCAAGTTACTTGAAAAAAGTAATCAGTAACTAATTACTGATTACTTCCCCAAAAAAGTAATCCCGTTACCTTACTGATTACTTATTTTCAAAAGTAATTAATTACTTAGTTACTTAGTTACTTTTTAAAAACACAATTTACAACCTGAAGAGGTGATAAAGTGATAGATCTTTCAGCCCAATTCTACTTTTTCTGCATAATCCATCATACAAAATGTAATCGAATCACCAATGGTGATGAGACGGCTTACAGGGAGGAGGTCAGCGCCCTGACCCACTGGTGTCAAGACAACCATCTCACCCTCAACGTCGCAAAGACAAACGAGTTGATAGTGGACTTCCGGAGGTGCAGAGAAGTACACACCCCCATCACCATCAACGGCGCTGCTGTGGAGAGAGTGAGCAGCTTCCGGTTTCTTGGTGTACATCTGGCTGAGGATCTTACGTGGTCAGAACACACAAACAAAACAGTTTCTCAGGAGACTGAAAAGATTCGGCATGAGCCCCCGCATCCTCAGGACCTTCTATCACTGTGCCATTGAGAGCATCCTCACTGGATGCATCACCACCTGGTATGGCAACAGCACCGCCTACAACCGCAAAGCTCTCCAGCGAGTAGTGCGGTGCTCTGAACGGATAATTGGAGGTGAGCTTCCCTCCCTCCAAGACATCTACAGGAAGCGGTGCCTGAGGAAAGCGGGGAGGATCATCAAGGACTCCAGTCACCCCAGCCATAAACTGTTCAGACTGCTTCCATCAGGAAGGAGGTTCTGCAGCATCCGGTCCCGTACCAGCAGACTGAGAGACAGCTTCTTCCACCAGGCCATCAGACTGCTGAACACGTCATAGACACCTCAGCTTCACTACTGGAACTTTAACATTATGCACTCCATACTGTACAGTAATGCCACTGTTTTGCACATGTCTCAACTCTGTATATTTTTATATATTTTATTTATTGTTTACTCTATTTAATTTGTGTATACACACACACACACACACACACACGTAGAAAAATATTTAGTATACACATCCAGAAATGCATATACTATTATATATTGTACATATATTTATTAGTTTCAGATGTAGCCATTCTTGTATTTTGCTGGTTTACATTATTGTATTTTGCACAACTCTGTTGCTTGTGAAGCTCGCACACAAGAATTTCACTCACATGTACTGTACCAATGTACCTGCACATGTGATGTGACAATAAAAGTGCTTTGATTTGATTTGATTGATTCGAATGGAAAAGTCTCTTTTTTTTAACTTGTTTTATCAGTTTTAATCTTTTAACTTTATGCATCAAGCAAAAATTTAATTATATGCAACATTCTCTGACTTGAATAAATTAGTTTAACATTTAAACCTATTTTCTGCACATTCCAGCACATAAAATAAAATATTTTTTGTGTTTACACTCAGTCTTTCAAATAGATGCAAGTAAAACACAGCAGAAAATAAATAAAGTTAAAGACTCAGCGGTCCTTTTGCTCTATTTTCACCTGTAAAGCAGGACTGAGGTAGGCGGAGGTTTACCCTGGTGCAGGTGTGCTGCGGTCAGTTGAAGAATCCGCGAGTTTCTCTGTGAATTTCCCATTACGTCGTTGCGCACTTGATGCTTGTTTAGGGATTTTTTTCGCTGTAAAAAGAAGTTTTCTTCCCACGCACAACGGACATTAATGTTTTTGTCACTTTTTATGGAATCAAACTCAAAGTAAGGTCAGTACTTCCACGCTTTAAACGCTGCACGCTCATACTCTCTCCCACAATCGATATGTGATCCATTGTTGATCTCCACACAGCTGTTGTCACTAACGGCGCACTCGCTTACGTCACTGTCGTGAGACATTCATGCAAAAAATCACGGTTTTAGTAACGCAGTAACGCAGCGTTCCTACGGGAAAGTAACGGTAATCTAATTACCGTTTTTGCAATAGTAATCCCTTACTTTACTCGTTACTTGAAAAAAGTAATCAGATTACAGTAACGCGTTACAAGTAATGCGTTACTGCCCATCTCTGGTGGTAACTGCAACTTTTATATGTAAGATTGTGTAATCCAATCCTTCTCACATACTCTTTCATCATTTTCTCTCCAATGGCACATATTTGAAGAAAATTATTGCCCTAATGATGCTAATCTCTTATTTCTCCCTGTGGGAGTCATTACTGCTTTATGGCATGACGTGATATCAATTTAATCACAAAGTGGAAGCCACTAGCCAAGTGAAAACTCAAGGTTTAATTTTGGATGGGTCCATCTGGAGATACAGCATGTGGGCAGTGGATGTGCTGATGCTGGACCAATAAAGGGGTGAACCCAGAGGAGTGGGAAATATGCTTACAACAAATTTTGCAATAATAAACTGTAGTTTCTTCAGTGTGAGTGAGCACCTTCAAACTTCACATCATCAAAAACTTCTAATTGGTGACCTTAAAAGTCATCTTACAGCAAAGCCATTTATTGCAACACAATGTTCCCTGGATTCTTCTCACGTGCTGTTTTTCTAAGAATCATTAGTTATAATGTCAGATGAAACTGGATACAGTAAGTTTACTGGTGAACATTTGTCTTAATAAGGATTTTGTATAAACAGTATCTGTGTGTGTGTGTGTGTGTGTGTGTGTGTGTGTGTGTGTGTGTGTGTGTTTGGGGTGAGGAAATCTGGAAGCTTAAAAGTGCCAAAATAAAATAAATAAGTAAACTGTTAAATCATGACTTAAATGAATTAAGAATTACAATTGAATGATATATAAATTGATATATAAATTATTATGTACATAATTAATTGATTCAATGTATCATTAATTAATTTGATTATCAATTAATTTCATTTTAAACATATTTAAACATTTCAGTATTTAATTAATTATTCCATAGTTCCTGCAGTGCAGTGCATCATGTATTTATTGTATCTGTCAACCTCAAAGCCAGGGTGTGGGGCAAATCCGGCCAAAGCTAGAACCGTTACTTTGGTCCGTAGTCGATTCTTTCAGTTGGTCCTTCTTAGTTCCAAATACGGAGTTTGGAGTTGCATACTTGCTTGGTAAGTACACTTAGGGTTAGATGGGATGGTTGGATGGAAAAGCACAGCTTACAGTGAGACAGCAGTGCACTTGATAACAACAGTTCGTTTTAACTCTGTCCTTTACTGTCTTTTTACCCTTACGATTAATATTTACAATAAAAATAGCACAACAGTCTTAATTACCTTTGTTGTTTTAAAATACATTTGATCATAAATGCTCATAAAAGGCCCATTTATGTGATTTTTTTTAAACAATGGGCTGATTTGGGAAAGGTTGGTAAAAGCTGTATACTAGTTCCTTAAATATTGATGATAATTCAACAGACTATTTGGCAAATCTCTCAATGTATACATAACTCTTACTTCTCAGTGACAAATAATGAATGAAAAATGAATGCAGATATAATTATCTTCTTTTTTCTCTTGTAGATGGACACAGAAACAGTATTTCATATTTTACTTACAGTTTGGGGTGTTTTCCTCCACCATTGTGATTTTTAGGTTTATAAGCATTCTGGGATACCTGTCTGTCTTAAATCCACACCACCACCAACTGACTGTGATACTGCATGTATCATTTATCTGCGAACGATTTGTCTTGACTTGCAGGATAGCTAATCAGATGTTAAGGTCTGTTGATCAGGAACCATTAAATAATAATTAATTCAATAGTAAAATAAATAAATATGTTCTAAATTATGATGAATTTATGTTTTCATTAATTAAGTTATATATCTAATTAACTGTGTGTTAATAAATTACCTGTTTATAACTTTGATTCATGACACATTTGATAAACTATCCAAAGATGTATTTGTTGGTTTCATTTTGGCACTTTTGATCCTCCATACAGGAAGGATAAAGGAAATGTCAACTCTATGGAAATGTTATATATGGAAAAACAAAGAGTGGTAGAAATATTTAATTAAGTGCTAAATCCTAATAAATCTGATGGCTCTTTGATCCAGAGGTAGGCAGTATTAATTTCTGATCATAATTTATCACTAAATAAAAATAAAAAGGGTAATTTATTAAAATGACTTGACAAATCACTGACCTTGAAAAAAAAAGTGAATTACTGTAAGTTTATGTAAGTTAATTTTCTGTTTGTGTATACTGTACTCACTGCAAATGTATACCTGTATGGTTCTATAATACAATTTGTATTGTGTTAAATAACACTTAAATATATTCTTTTTTAGTAGCTGATAACTACAATATCCAAACATTCATCCGTCCGTCCATCCGTTTTTCTAACAGCTTATCAATTCAGGGTCACAGGTTGGCTGAAGACTATTACTACAATATCCCTCTGGCTTAGTTTTAATAAGATACTAGCCACAGTCTCAAAACATAATAAATAAAACTGCATAAACTGTGCTGCACACAGTTTAGTTTCTAATTACAGCCCTCCAAATCACATAAATCATGCCTGCATCCAGTCCAGATCACTCTCAAAGGGTGGAGCTATCTGAAGAAGTTCAAGGCACAAAAGCAATCAGCAGAGCTCCACTGAGATCTGTCCATATTTAACCAGCACACACACACAAAAGCACACACAAAAGCACACACACACACACACACACACACACACACACACACACACACACACACACACACACACACACACACACACACACACAAAAGCAAACACACAAAAGCAAACACACACACACTGGCAAAGTGTTATGCAACAAGAATTTGGTCTCCATTGCATTTAATCCCCTGTAGCAACTTAATCCTAAGGCTAAGCAAACTCTCCTCCTCAAGCCTCCCTGCTGCTCTGAGAACACAGAGGAAAGGAGGAAGTGAAAAAGATAAGAAACGGTAACAAGGAAATGCTAGAGCATGAAATGGGAAAGGTAGCAAAACAGTTACCGAGGCATACCAAAATGGGTAATGAAAATGAGAATGCAGAACATCAAGTTTTTGTTTTTTCCCCCCCACAGAATGAAGCAGTGAAAATCATACTCTCAAACACACATATTTAGTCATTTCTAATCAAAGGTTAAAGGTCAGACATAACTAACTACAAAGTGAGGAAGAAAAGGGAAGAAGTTATATATAATAAATAATATCCAAGCACCGCGCTTAACAAAATAATCAGATTATTTAAAAGAAAATTTACGTAAATAAAATGTAAATTAATTTCATACTTCAAAGGGAATTATTACATTTAGAAGGAGTTATAGTTACTTTATAGATTTCTGCATTAAAATATAATTAGTTACTTCAGATTAAGTTATCCAGCATATGAAGCTGTGAAAGCAGCAACAGGCTGGAACACTAAAATGCTCCTTAGTGATGTGAACACATCAGCCATATGTAAAAATGCAGTAATATAATAAATATCACAAACAGAACTGTTTGAATGAGTGCTTGGAACTTTTTAGTAGAAAGTGCAACATAATCTTTTTCCAGGCCATCAGTGTTACCTGGACAATTTACAGTTTTTTCTGATTGCTTAAGCACATTTTTTGTAACTATTGGCTAATTTTGCAAAACTCTTCACACAAATAAGAAAACCTGTCACCCAATCATCAAAACATTGTAGTTCTCTTGCAAAAGCAAACACAGCTAGACTAACTCTTCACACCTTCGTAAAAGTGGTGTTTCCGTATCAAACAGTACACACAAGCCATCATCTACTAAGCACACAACTAACCGATTCTCATTTCAAGATGTCCTTATGGTGCTTGCTACAGTGTAGCAGCTCGAGTTAGGCTGGACCCGTTGGCCAGCTACCCTCAGGGTCACTCCACGGTTGATTACATGGTCCACTATTGTAGCTCTGATGTCATCAGTAATTCTATTTCTTACTCTTCCTACCCTTCCTCTCCCCCCTCCTCATTTTCCTCTCCCCCCTCCTCATTTTCCTCTCCCCCCTCCTCATTTTCCTCTCCCCCCTCCTCATCTTCCTCTCCCCCCTCCTCGTCTTCCTCTTGCTCCTCCTTGTCCTTGTCGTCCTCTTCATCCTACTTCTTCACCTCCACGTCCTCTTCCTCGGCCTCCTCTTCTTCTCACTCTTTCTGCTCCCTCCATTGTACTCCGCACACACAGCTTACCTGTATTATAGTGCTTAGGCAGATTGCAAAGTGAACGAATTATCTAAAAAAGTTTTCACATGTGAAAGTGTGCCAGACAGTTGGCAAATTAGTGTTAATGATAGCCATACATGTGTATACTTTGCTAGGAGTGTGTTGGAAATTTGGTAATTGAGTGTTGTGCAGTGAATTGTGCCTACAGTTTTGCAAAGTGTGTGTTATGAAATTGCAAACTGAGTGCAAAGCAGTTTTTGTGCTTTTAGTTTTGCAAACTCAGTGAGTGGTTTTGCTATAAGTCTGAATAGTTTTAGAGATTGTGCTACAGGAATCACAGTTAGGGTTTAAGCATTCAGAAAAAACAGTAAAAAATACAAGTAAGGCTTCAGTGTAAACATAAACACCACCCCAACATTCTATAGTTGTTCCTCTGGACATTATTTAGTTTTTCTTAGCACTGAATCTCTTATGAGTATACTAATCTCTAAATGACTGTTTTAAAATGGAAAGGCTTTATTTAATTCACAAATGTCTCTAGGAAAAGTTCACAGCAGTGTTGCCTTGATGATAGGGTCCTACCTGACATTGTCATGACGCTGGATATAGATTTTGTGAAAGATCCTTTCTGGGGGCTTCAGGAAATCCTCCTTCATCTCCATAGCTACATTCCTGGGCAACAGACTCATTAGCAGGCGCTCCTGAGAATATGAGTGTGTGTGTGTGTGTGTGTGTGTGTGTGTGTGTGTGTGTGTGTACATTTGTGTGTGAGAAACAGAGCAAGAGAGGGGAAAAAAGATAAAGTAAGTCACTTATACAGTCGAAAGCGGCAAAGTTATCATAGGGCAAAGTGTTGGCGGTGATAAGAAATGCGCTAGACAAAAAGGCATGAAATCTAACAGAAATGAATAATGTGGCAAAATGACTTGAGGCATGGGGCGGTGGGGGTAGACATCCAATTTTACACATAGTTTGTGCAGCAAAAAAGGTGTCTATACCTGTTTTTCGTTCTCATCCTCCATGCGGAGTCTTTCTTCGATGCAGTTGCGAGCCTGCAGGAAGGCCTTCCTCTGGGCTCGTTCTGTTAGGATGCGTACAAACAGCCCTGACAGGTTGACACTGGTGAACAGTACTGTGTTGGCAACCAACTGCAAAAACACACACACATTACACACTATTACTTCTCTGGTACATTGTTGAAGACCAAATATTTAAGAAACCATTAGGAAATATTTACATCACTTTAGTTAGATCAAATATTTATACGTGTGTTGTTATGATCAATGAAAAATGTATTTTCATGTATATTTCCATATATTGGATGTATGGTAAATATTCTAATGTAAAATATGTTTTGTCATTTGGCATCTTTGTGCATTTGTTTGTGTGCATTGATGCACAATGCAGCACAGGAAGTAATTTATTTCAATTTCTTACTTTATTTAAAAGGGGCAAGCACAGAACTATAACACTAAGCTGCATGAACAGATGTGTATATAGTCAACGCTAATGGTTAAAAAAACCCCATATCATAATGCTTAAAATCAAAGCTGAATAACAATAAATAAAAACAAGCAGCCTATACACTACACTGATTAAAGTATCCATGGCATTCATATAACTACATGTATACATGTGGATGTTTGCCAGGTTTTGTTACCCCTGCTTTCAAGGACCTGAAACTGGAGTTTCACTACCCTAAACGGGCTGAATGGCAGTTTAAGGGTGTTATACCAGTTAATTCATTTACCTGGATATTTTTCAAATATATAATTTTTTATTCAATATTTTCTATGAGAAAATCTGTGACATCTCTTATAATAGACACAAAGCAGCATGACTGTATATAATAATTCCTATTGCTTGGTTGAGGCTGGCTGAGTTACTTGACACAGTTCTGCGATTGCCTATGATGTGTAGACTAACAAGCAGTCACTGCAGGTAATAAATACACAATATATTGATGAAAATAAATATGTTAACTCATATCCTCATTCACCTTTAGTATTTTCTGTTGTAGAACTTAGTGATGGAGCTTATTTGACTTTAAGAAATGTTACCCCAAAACACCTTATACTTTATTAAAATATAGCTTATATGTTTAACTAAGCATCATGAAAACACTGTCATATTTTGAAATGATGTATCCACTTCTTGTAAAATTTTAAGAAACTTTTACTGCCACAGACAGGCACGTTTCCCAGAGCGACGAATAACGGATTGCCTTGAGAACGCTGTTTTTGGCAGCAGAAGTCTGGCTTTGTGCTTGGCAGCACTGTTGGCAAGGATCAGCATGTTCAAACGATGCTCAAGTAACTTTATAGCCCGGAGTGAATAAATGTGGACATCAGAGTTAATTGGTGTAAAATACTCTTGAGCTTCTCTGTTGTGTTAAACGCAGTGTGCTCATTACTGACCTTACTGCACTAGCAACAAAATCTTTCATTCTCGGCTGTTGTACCCATTCACTGGCAGTAATGAAGATCTTCAAACTTTTACGATGCAGTAAAAAAATAAAAGGAGTACATTAACTTTTATTCGGCGACATGATTAATTCCAAGGTGTCTCATTATGATGTATACAGGTATTCACTGAATACAATACAAGGTTTTTATTTGCAATGCTTTTTCCTCCCCTTTTCTTTAGTTTTTTTTTTTTTTTTTTTTTTTTTTTTGCTGTTGTACTTCATAGTAATAGTAGTAGCAATAAGTTAATAAGTAAAAATGCCAATGATTGCTGAGTTTATTTACAATTATATTTTTGTCATTTCTTTCAATGGGGTCTAATAAAGTACCTATTTTTAGTTTTATTGTTTTTGTAATCTAAGCTTTATCTAGACAGGTAAGGCTATAAACCCATACCCCATTTAACATTTTATGGTATTTAAACTACCAAAAATGAATAAATTATGCTACTAAAAGGACCTGATGCATGATGAGACCAAAGAGGCCCTACAATAAGGTGCATTTGAAATTATAGTCAACACTTGCTTTAGTAATAAGGTATTTCATGTAGAAGTAGACACAACCATAGACTGAGTGCTTGGGACCTAGGTGGGTGGTTGTTGCAAGCCTGGACTGTGCAGGGTCATGCCACACAGCTCATCTCTAAGCTTAATGGATTAGCTATCTCCGGTAGTACAGCTAGCAGTGTCCTTCACATGGCTATGCAGGTACCGCATAGCCTACATACAGGAAAACAAAGCTCTGTAAATAGGCTGTCATCATTTGGGAGCACGATGAAACGACAGAATCCCAGTTTCACTTCCAAGAAATGCCCAATATTTGTGTCATATGTTGCACGTAGGCAGACATGTTCCATTATACCCCTGGTAGGTTTTGACTGATGTGACATATCTTCTTTTCCCACAGCTGATGACAGCCAGGAATGTGAGCATATGTGTCTGACTGTGACAGGAAAAGGTACAAAAGCTATACATTTCCAGAGAGCCGTGTACCAATTTCTATTCCGGCTCTGCAATGACATGCATGACTTTGCCCTATTTCTTAACGGAAGCATATGTAGAGTAGTCAAAGTGGTCTTCCTCTGTGTGTGGGTGGGTGTGTGTTTATGTGTGTGTGTGCTTGTCCCTCCACTTTGCCATACTTCTGGTGCTTGGAGGATGTCACTCTAGTTCTTCATTCCTGACCTGCTCCTTTGGGATTGAATCATATCCCATAGAAAACAGTCGTAGACTGTTTTGCTTTACTATATATTTTTAAATCAGGGTGCCTGCAGGGAAGTCTTGGTTTCACCACACTATAATATACAGTAGCTTAACACCACTAAATATCATAAATGTGTTACACGCATGGAATTTGTGTGGAAGAGGGAGAAAAACTATGTGAACTGATAGTCACCGTTACATTCACTTCCACTACATACCACCAAGATAAAGCTACAAATTCTCAACATTTTTTGTCTTATGAGAGCAAACATGCTCTAACTTGTCTCGTGTTATTGTTTTGCCGGATTTGATTAAAACCTAAGCAAAGCCCATCATGTCTTACCACATGGAGCTATCCTTGGTGCTGAACTGACATCTAAATTGCTTCTCTCTACCTGAGCTTCATATCCTAATACGGGCTACTCCAGCAGTGTGTAGCTCATACGAATAGATTATTATATTCACACGCATAATAATATAAGCTCCAAGGTTACCAAGTATTAGAGGCACCATAATCATGTGCAACATGTACTTACTGTTCTCCATAGTTTTTGTGTTTTCACTGTGACGGAAGTGGCAGTCACAATCAAATGGGAGATGGACACCATTATTCCAAACACAACAGCCAAAAGCGTCCGTACAGGTAGCAGCGCATAGGCGACGAAGGTGACCAGGATGAGCTGCCACATGCCTTGCTCCGGGGACGTCGGGGGCTCTAGCCCCATGGCGCCCAGGGAGAAGGGACAGCAAAGGAAGGAGAAAGTAAACCCGAAGAGCAGCGTCAGGTTAACAATCTGTTGGAGCTGAGTCACTTGCAGGTACTTGACATTAGTTACAATAAACAGGGACACGAAGATGACACAGTGGACCGGATGGGACCCCTTGGAGATGGTGATGCTGGGGCCGGACAGCAACTCCACCACAGCCAGCGTCGAGGACAAGAATATGAGCACGGCCAGGGCTTTAAGAGTGGACGTCTGCTCCAGTTTCAGGTTGTAGTTCTGGAAGAGAGACTCGAGTTCTTTGCAGTCGAACTCGTCCTCGCATACGATGGTGGTCAAAGGGACACCCGGTGGACAGTGACTTCTCTTCCGCCTGGTTTTGACTTTCTGAAACGGTATTTCCTCCATGTCAGTGCCATTCATAAACTGAATACCTGCTCACAGCTTAGCTTAAACAGAACAGCGGCTCCCGCGCCGACACAGACCCCGGGATGCAAACGTAAAAAGACGCGCACAACAGACTCAAGGCAGAGCGTCCCAGATAGCGGAGGAGACTGGCCGGTGGCCACAGACGCGCTCGGCACTATCCACAGGTTGGACTGTGCTGTCCGGAAAGATTAGCTGGCAAGCAAATCTTCATTTTCCAGCAGTGTTCCAGGCGATGTGCCATATACATGTAGCCTACTAAAAAATAATTACTATAATAAGAATTCAGCGTTCGCTTGAGCACCACTGAAGAGCACGTCGTCTACTTGTGACGGTAACAGCTTTTTTTTCTTTTCTTTTCTTTTTTTTTTTTTTTTGCGGGGCTCAGATAGGATCACGCCTGCGCATTATGAGGTGAAGATAAGACAGGTCTCAGCTACTCAACACACGCAGTCAAGACGATTTGACTAGCGCGGCTACAGAGCTCCCCTTCAGCCTGACAGAACAGCACATGCATCATCCTTAACAGCAACGTCTCCTTTTTCCACCTGCACACGACGTGTTTCCATCGTTAAAGCCCGTGCAGTGACTTTTACTATGCTCTGATTCATTTACGCGCTGCCTTCCTCTGCCTAATTCCCTCACACACAAGCACAGAAGATGAGAGAAAGAAGCGCAATTAATAGCGCTACCGCACGTCACCGTGTTCGAGACACGACTATACTCTCATAAACTGGGAGCTACTGCGTTTGGTTGGCACAGACACAGAGTAACATGATTGCATAGCATTCATAATAAGACTCCTGTATTGCCATGAGGCAGCCACCCTCACAATCAGCACTCTTTTGGCATTCAGGGGGGTGGTGTCTCATTCATTACCAGGAGAAGATTAGTCATCCGTCACAGGCTGCCATTGCCACGACCCGTCGGTACCAGAGAGGATGTAAGAAAGTGACAGATTGATGGCCAGTGCCAAAGTCCAGCACTCTACCATGCTACCAGGACACTCACATGCCTTCTGTTCCACCTCCCTAGCTCTCACTATGTGTGTGTGTGTCTCTCTCTCTCTCTCTCAGCTGTTAGTGTTCTAGCTTTCACTGATCCAGCACAGCTATATACAGTGTGACAGGTAGATGGAGAGAGTGAAAGGGATGGGGCAAAAATAGAAACAGAGCAGTAAAGTATTTCGCAGCCTACTAAATTCTGAGACAAAAAGGGAAACAATGTTCTATAAAAGACTTGTGCTACCAGCAACATGGAAGTAGACAATTTGTGGCAAACATGAGGTGTTGGAGCTGATATGTTTGGTCATTAGTTAAAAAAAACATAATTAGAATCACTAGCTCAAGCTTCTGAAATCCAAAAAGGTTTGGAAAATGTCACCTGGAAATTGATGATATAGAATATTCAGGTTTAACCAGGTTTTGTTGATTACCGAGTCAAACTTGACACAGACTAAAACTGAACTAGGCTAAACTTTAGCTAAAGAGAAATCTTAAACAAGCCTGCTTGCTGTCACACTAAATGAACAAACAGCTGTCTGCATAACAATAGAGTTCACCTTTCCCTCTTGGGGACCTGCCAGGCTCACGTCTGTATTATCTGTCCCTGCTGCTCTGAGAGGAAGATATGGGACACCAGATGTAGGACACATTGCTTTTACACTGATAATCTGTCTTATCTACAAGGCTTTTACTCCCTTTTTACTGAGCTTTTATTAGCTCCCACATATAAAAAAAAAAACATTCACATTGCTGTGTGTCGGCTGTCAGCTTCAGTCTCTCGCACAGGTGATCTGCAAATGAGAGAAAACAGTGGCATCATTTACAGTCTCCTGACTAGAGTGTAATTAAAGTGGCACCGATTTTATGTCATTGCCTTAATCAATTTTTCAATATTCCTTATGTGGCATCTCCTAAATTAATCACAATAGCGAGGGCTGCAGTTTTTCAGTGTTGCATGGCATAGCCACAGTCTTTTGAGGCGAATGCCAAACTGTGCGCTCAACAAAAGACCAAAATCAGCAACATCCGTGCTGTTTGCATAGCTGCATGTGCAGGTTTCCAAATATTTATTTTGTCTGACACAGATTTGTACGGATCTCTTTGCATCTCATTGAAGGATTGCAGTATTCCAAGAGGACCTCCTGTCCTGTTTGCAGCCAAGTATATTGAAGGATGAGAGCAGAGCCATCATGCGGTTTAAATGTGTTATTCTCTCTGCTTTTGATGGCTTCAGGTTTAAGTGCACGGTCACACTCTGCCAGCTCTCATCTTCTGAGAACAAAAAAAGGTCTTTTGGGAGTTCACGCTGCAAAGTTGCACTCCAAGGGTATTGGACAGACGCCAGCTTCCTGCTGCCTCTCTTCCAAATATCTTCTATTTTTCCTCTTTAACGCCATCATCACATAAGCCCCCCTCCCCCACCCCCTAAAAACAGCTTGTCATCTGAAACGATGTGAAACAGCATTATATTGTTATATATTTGACATATTTATGCTGCAAAATTGTTATTTAACAGGATGATGACTCATCAGCTTCATATCTCTGGAGCAGTTAAACGCTTGTCTGCCACACGTCAGTTGTATAGCTTCCTTTCAAAATGGGTTTTGTCAATGTCTCCGATTAGGCTTCTGCTTTTAGGCAGGTGTTTTCAGAATGTACAAATAAAATGCTCACACACCACTAGGGGGGAAGAAAGAATAATAACAATAGTAAGAATAACAAAAGTCCATCTCAGTGCTTGTTTGCACATGCTGATATCAAGAGATCATCTTCCATGATAGCTAAGCATCTGGCAAATCCCACCAGTGTTCACATGCGGTTGACGTATTGGTGGTCTTGTAATAACAGACACATTGGTTCAACACCAGCAAATGAAACAGCTAAAAGACACCCAAGAGGGACAAGCAGTGCATGTCATGAATTAGCTAATGTTAGCCATAATTAAAATGTGCCAAGAAAAAAGAAATGCAGGTGTTCTCACAGTTGCCACTCAGGTGTGTATTCCCCTCAGATAAACACCCACAATCTTGGAAGGACAAGAATAATATGGCATATACAAAATAGATGAAGTGAGAATATAAGATTTCTGTGAATGGTATTTTGTTTCATTGCTTTCAACACACGGTGATCAATCTGTTTCTTTTCCTTTACTTATGAAATAAATTACACAGCATAAATCAAATATGGCCACGAGTCAGCTAGCTTTCACATAAACTTAAAAGAAATGAGTGCAATTCCAGCCCTGAGCAGGAACCTGCAGAACTCCATTTGTCAGGGCTGAAAACACAATACACACATAATTACCAAATCAAAACTGGACTTGAGGAAAAAGTCCACAAGCGTATCCTTCATCAGAAGGATCCACATTAGAATGATTTGTCCCCTCTCAAAAAAGTGTTTACAGTCACAGATGATAAATGCTGAAGCTACAGTACTCTGTCTGTCTTGAGTCACCCCTCATTTCTTTATATTGTGCTTGGAAAATGGGAAATAGCTGCAGAGAATTATTGAAACATAGAAATATAAATGGAAATGTAGCATATAAGGCAACATTTGTAGTATTGACACTGAAAAACAATATTTCCTATGATTGCTTTCTGTTAGTGCAGATTTATTGTAATTTCTTTAACTAATCTTCAGGAATAGTTTTCCAGGCTTCCTCAAAGATGTTTAAAGCTCTTCTCTGGATGATGATCTGTTGTTCCGTTCTCTGTCGAGATGATCCCACATTGTTTCAATAAAATTGTCCAGGCTCTGTAAAGGCGTGATGACTGACTGACTGATAGTGTTCTACTGTGTGTTCTCTGTCAACGTATGCTTTTACTGCATTGGCAATGTGTTTGTCGTGTTGAAAAATGAAGCTGCTGCCAATCACATGATGTTGCATGGTGGATCATAATCGGAAGGTACTTTCATTTTTTTTTTTTACACAATCCACTACATAAACCGAGACTCTATGATTCACATCAGTTAACTGGTTTTGACTCTATCTGAATTTTGTTAAGATGGGGATTATTTGTCATAGTCTCTCTTCACGATTGTAAGCTCGTTAATCTGGCACAGTTTCTCTGTAGTCACCTCGATCTGTATTTCAATTTCTGCTGAGCAGCACCTCCTAAATTAATCTAAAAGATGAGCACTGCTGATGTTCAGAGCCAAATAAGGCACAGTGCATTTAAACAAAATAAAAAATCAGCAACCTTTGATTTCTATTCATGGAGCTGCATGTGCTGGTTTGGATATATATCTTTTCGTGCTTATACAATTATACTTTCTTTAGATCTGATTGAAGGTGTGCAGTATTCCAGGAGGACTTCTTGGCCTGTTTGTGCCAGGTATATTGTAGGATGAGAGCAGAGCCATCGTGCGGTATAAATGTGTTATTCTCTCTGCTTTTGATTGCTTCAGGTGTAAGTGCACAGTCACATTCTGCTAGCCCTCATCTTCTGAGAACAAAGAGGTCTTTTGGGAGTTCGTGCCACAAGGCTGTACTGCAAGGGCATCAGATATGGAGACA
This sequence comes from Aulonocara stuartgranti, assembly GCF_965226115.1. Classification (NCBI taxonomy): domain Eukaryota; kingdom Metazoa; phylum Chordata; class Actinopteri; order Cichliformes; family Cichlidae; genus Aulonocara; species Aulonocara stuartgranti. The sequence goes on along the minus strand of NC_138954.1, from coordinate 17,729,300 downwards.
GTAGCCAGCTTCCTGATGTATGTCTCTTTACTAAAAATCCTTTTATTTCCTCTGCCTGCCTTTCTGTTTCAGGCTCTTACTCATTCATCACACACACACAAACCTCAGACTGCAAGACATGAAACAGCTGAGTATCAGAAATGATATAAAACAGCTGACATATTTACATTGCAAAATTGTTATCTGAATAACAGTTTGATGACTAGGCAACTTGAGCTCTTTGGAGCAATTAAAATCTTTTCCACCACATGTCAGTTGTTTTACTTCTTTCTAGAAAGCTCATCTATAGAATACATGAACCTTAGCAGGCTGAATTTATACAGACACTTTGATCCACGCCTCATATTTGGCTTCTCTTGTAAATTGAATGGTGAGAAATGTCACTCTGGCTCTGTCTCTCTCGCTCACTCTCTCAAGAAAAGCTGCAAAAAGATTTCCACAGCCTTTAATTCTCCAGCCAGCTGGGTTTTCAGAATCTGCTGGTTTGGGCCAGAATGGAGACAAGAGGATAGAAAAGATGAATTAAAAACTGTACAAGAAAAATATGCAAGCTACAAAATGAAAGGGACGGAATGAGATTTCTCTGCATGATATTTCTTACTATAACAATCACACTAATTCAGCACCAGCAGGTGAAATAGCCAAGAGAAAGCCAAAAGGAAAAGGTAATGCATGTTGTCAATTAGCAAATGTCAGCCATAATTAAAATGTGCTAAGAAAAAAGACAAACAAAAAAACAGCAGGTTTTTCTGTCATTCAGATGCGTGCCTACATCAGAGAAACTGCTACATCTTGGGAGGACTTCTCTGTGTGGTATTTTGTTTCATTGCTTTTGGTCACAGATGTATTTCTTCTCCTTTTTTCGTGAAATAAAATACAATGAATAAATCAAATTTAACCACAACTTAGCTAGCTTTCACATATCCTGAAAAGAAATGTGTCCAAACGTGACCTCCGGCAGCAACAGAACATACTAATAATTACCAAATCAAAACTGGCCTTGGGGGTGAAAAATCCACAAACCTATCCGTCATTCAACACATTTCAAAACATGCTGCAAGAGATAAATGCAGAAGCAATATAAATGCTTTGAACATGATTCATTTCTTGATGTACTTGCCATCGCACTGACAGCAATACCACTGTTTTTGACTGTATCCTAATAATAAAAAATGAAACGGCCATTTAATACTGTTTTGCTTTAAAATAGCAATTTATTTGCAGTCATTGTTTAGAAAACTAAATAATTGTGCAAAATATTTAAGGCCTAGAGACGAGCCTGCAACCATCTAACGACTGCCGGTCACGTGTGAAATCTGTGTATTCTACAATACACACATTGATAATTTTAATTACTTACCTGTATTGCCTAATCACATTTCTGTTGTGTGCTCATGCACCTTGTAGAACAGAGTTTAGTGTGGAAGAAGTACCAAAAAGGTGGAACTGAAAAGCTAAGTGAGAAAAAGAAACTAAAAATAGATGCAGCAAAATGTGTCAAATTAACTGGCATGTTAGCTGTCGGGCTGCTGCTGCTTCACCGTCAACAACAGCACCAGCAGCAACTAATAACCAGCCCTAACAGTCACAGGAGGCTGCTGCTGCTAGCAACAGCTGTGGAGAAGTGCAGAAGGAGGGACAGCAGTCCCAACAAAGGGTGAAGAAGAGACAGAGGAAGAAGAAATTAACATGGTAAGAAAATAGATGGAGAGATTCAAGGATTCAGATAAAATGCATGGCTAATTTGACCATGAGCCACGTTTTTAATTGTCAATTATCAGCTTCATTTATCTGACTGGGAAACTATGTTTATGTTACATGTGCTGTTGTAAAAATGTAAAAATACAGTTTGGTGAGTGATTACTGGCAGCTGCTAACGTAAAACTGGTTGCAAAGGTGTATCAGGTGTAGTTTCCAGGGATGAAGCTGACTTGTCTGCAAACACTTGCAAACTACACCCAAAAAGGTTTGAGCAGAAAAAGTGAGAAACTGTGAACAGTGCAACATAAACCAGAAGAGGAGAACATGTTCCTTCTAAGGAAATGTTGGGGCTTGACTGCAACCAACATGTTTCAGCTTTTACTTTGAAGGAGACAACTCTCAGTGTGCATCCCATTTTTCACACTGCTGAGATTAGCATGTGAGCTGGTGGCCTTGGTATTCTACTAGCAACCCTTTTGCAACCAATTTCACCTCGCAAGCAACCACTCACTATCCAGTCATTGCAGATTTTTCCTAACAATAGGTGGTTGCCAGGAGGTGGCTGACTGATTTTTAGCCCTGCGTGATTGAGTACTAAAGCAAAGCATTTCAGATTTGATTGTAGGACCACTCCTCTCACTACAGTTTTTAGCTTATTTTATTTTCATTTAGAATTGTGTTCTAAAATGTAATTGAATTCAGTGTAATTTCCATATTTTCTTCCAGTAACAATAACTTATATATATATATATATATATATATATATATATATATATATATATATATATATACACATACACATACATACATACATACAGGGAGTGCAGAATTATTAGGCAAGTTGTATTTTTGAGGAATAATTTTATTATTGAACAACAACCATGTTCTCAATGAAGCCAAAAAACTCATTAATATCAAAGCTGAATGTTTTTGGAAGTAGTTTTTAGTTTGTTTTTAGTTTGAGCTATTTTAGGGGGATATCTGTGTGTGCAGGTGACTATTACTGTGCATAATTATTAGGCAACTTAACAAAAAACAAATATATACCCATTTCAATTATTTATTTTTACCAGTGAAACCAATATAACATCTCCACATTCACAAATATACATTTCTGACATTCAAAAACAAATCAGCGACCAATATAGCCACCTTTCTTTGCAAGGACACTCAAAAGCCTGCCATCCATGGATTCTGTCAGTGTTTTGATCTGTTCACCATCAACATTGCGTGCAGCAGCAACCACAGCCTCCCAGACACTGTTCAGAGAGGTGTACTGTTTTCCCTCCTTGTAAATCTCACATTTGATGATGGACCACAGGTTCTCAATGGGGTTCAGATCAGGTGAACAAGGTGGCCATGTCATTAGTTTTTCTTCTTTTATACCCTGTCTTGCCAGCCACGCTGTGGAGTACTTGGACGCGTGTGATGGAGCATTGTCCTGCATGAAAATCATGTTTTTCTTGAAGGATGCAGACTTCTTCCTGTACCACTGCTTGAAGAAGGTGTCTTCCAGAAACTGGCAGTAGGACTGGGAGTTGAGCTTGACTCCATCCTCAACCCGAAAAGGCCCCACAAGCTCATCTTTGATGATACCAGCCCAAACCAGTACTCCACCTCCACCTTGCTGGCGTCTGAGTCGGACTGGAGCTCTCTGCCCTTTACCAATCCAGCCACGGGCCCATCCATCTGGCCCATCAAGACTCACTCTCATTTCATCAGTCCATAAAACCTTAGAAAAACCAGTCTTGAGATATTTCTTGGCCCAGTCTTGACGTTTCAGCTTGTGTGTCTTGTTCAGTGGTGGTCGTCTTTCAGCCTTTCTTACCTTGGCCATGTCTCTGAGTATTGCACACCTTGTGCTTTTGGGCACTTCAGTAATGTTGCAGCTCTGAAATATGGCCAAACTGGTGGCAAGTGGCATCTTGGCAGCTGCACGCTTGACTTTTCTCAGTTCATGGGCAGTTATTTTGTGCCTTAGTTTTTCCACACGCTTCTTGCGACCCTGTTGACTATTTTGAATGAAACGCTTGATTGTTTGATGATCACGCTTCAGAAGCTTTGCAATTTTGAGACTGCTGCATCCCTCTGCAAGATATCTCACTATTTTTGACTTTTCTGAGCCTGTCAGGTCCTTCTTTTGACCCATTTTGTCAAAGGAAAGGACGTTGCCTAATAATTATGCACACCTGATATAGGGTGTTGATGTCATTAGACCACACCCCTTCTCATTACAGAGATGCACATCACCTAATATGCTTAATTGGTAGTAGGCTTTCGAGCCTATACAGCTTGGAGTAAGACAACATGCATGAAGACGATGAAGTGGACAAAATACTCATTTGCCTAATAATTCTGCACTCCCTATATATATATATATATATATATATATATATATATATATATATATATATATATATATATAGATAGATATAGATCAAGGATAAAATAGAACAATGAATGATTTCCAAACATCCATCCATTCTCTTTTTTGGCTGGAGCCTGTCTAGGGATATTTTTCCTTATCATTATTTTTCAAAGTTAAAGGTGTTGCATCCTCAGCTTATGAAACATAATGTATTACCAATGATTGTAATGCCAATGCAGTACCTGCCTTTGCCTGTAAAGAGCATTCATATCCTGTTTTCTCACATGTCAGCTTCCTAATTCGAGCCCTTTACCTATCAACCTACACATCTGAGGTACTCCTTCAGTGTCTCCGTGGTTACAGACACCACCTTTCTAATCTACCGCTCACATCAGCATTGCTAATATGCATGCATATACTGTTGAGGGACTGATTTATTTAAAGGGTGGGCTAGATAGAAAATGACACAGTTTAATTTTCTCACTGTTTTTATTTATTTATTTTTCCTAAATAGTGTATGAACTGTTATTCAGATGTTTTGTGTTTATCAAAGAAATCCAGTGTTATAATGCAGGCCTGTGAAAACCCCACCAATCAAACATTCCCCTGTGACTACAAATGTTACAAAAGTGGGAAGGAAGAGCTCTGTTTTAACAGGAAGAGACTTCCATGAGGGGCAGCTATCTACTTCTGCTGGTGAGGGGGTAAAAGGAAAGAGAAGAGAAAGAAGACAACCACAGAGATACTGAAGTATTGACAACTAGAAACCATTTATTTATGTTTATGAAGCCATGAAGTAACAGCTGTTACGCGAGTGTGTTTCTGTGTGAAAGCTTAGCATGGATCAATAGCCATCAGGTGCATGAGATTGAAGTCCAGCAAGCTCCCACTGTGAAATCCTCTTAAAGCTTCTGATAGTTCAAGTAATCTGGGAGAGGCAACAAGTGTGTGTTTGCGTCTAGTCCACGTGCCCTGTCGCCTCCAATAATGGCGGTCTTCCAGAGGGTCACGTGCCTCGCCGACTTTGAGCTCTTGAAGTGTTCGCCATGCAGCGCATAAGATCAGTGACAAGAAAGAAAATAAAGACACACACACACACACACACACACACACACACACACACACACACACACACACACACACACACTATAAACACAGAAGCATCGGAGCCAGCTAACCAAGTAGACACTTCATGTGTCAGATCTGTCGCATTAATTTGAACTTTTTCTCATTTTATCTAACATTCATTTCAGTGTGTACATGTGGCCTGGGAACACTGGTGGCGAATTAGCTGGCTATTTTATAAAAAGACCTTTATTTGGCAGCAAAAATGAAAGTAAGAACACCTGAAATACTGGTAAGAATCCTCCACACCACACGACTAAAACACCCCTGTTTGTTCAGATAATGTAGTCTTTCCAATAGCGTTTTTTTTTTTCATGGTACTTTCAGATCATTGGGAACATGTTTTAAAACCTTGTGTCAGTTTGCATTACCATATTGTACCAGTTAACAGTGAAATGATGAAAGTTATTTCCCACAACTTTAATTAAAAATAAATCTTGATGACAGATTAGCAGCATTCATTATACACGAGACCTTGAAGCAGACCAAAAGCAGATTTCATTGTCTGTTTTCCACGAGTCTTTATAAAAACTATAGATCAGTAGTAAAATGACAAGTAGTCAAAGTATTTGTGTGTCACACTAAGTGAAATATCCAAATGTACAGACTTAAAGATAAAATAAACTCCTTATCAAATAATCTTGGGCAGATAGTAGCAAGCAGACAATAAAGGGATCATCACATTGATTTAGATGTGTGCTGTATGTCACCACAAAGCCTATTTTAAATCTGTGAAGAGAGAGAAAAGTGAGCGAGATCTATGCATAAATAAGCGATAGAGTCAGAGATGCCTGTGATGCTGGTCAACAGACACCTATACAGTGAATATTGAGTGGGTCTGATCTAGGAAACAGGCCAAAACAGAGCTGGCTGATTGGAGGCCTAACGGATGAGACTCAACAACACTTCGAAAGGCTTGATGTTGAATAGGAACTGGATATTGAATTTCAAAGACACAAACAACATTCAGCAGGCAGAGAGGGCAGAGCTTCCTCTTATGTGCGCCCTGTGTTGCTGTTCTCATAGGAGCCATACACTTGTCTGTGCAAGGCGGGGCCAGTGATCAATAACTAGGAGAAAGTGGCCGCTTGCCTTGATCCTAATTAGTGCAGGGTTAGAGCAGATTAGCTTGCACCTGAGCCCTATCTCAGCCTTTTTCAAACAACAACTCCCTCCCAATCAGGCTACCTAGAAGCACCAGTGTTATTCAGGGATGTGCTTGAGTTGTTGGGAAAAACAACTCTGTCTGCATATGAATAGTATCAATCTTTTCCACTCATTTTGCTTTATTGTTTGTTTGGGTTTGGGAATATCAAATTTAGGCCAAAAGTGGGTGGGTCTATCACAGAAGGATGTGAGGAGGGTGAGAAGCAACAATCTACCACATGATAATAGTTGCCATCATGGCAACAGAGGGATTATCTGCAAACTGTTGTTATTTCAGCCAAACTCAGGGAATGTATAGGAAGAGGAAACAGTAAGGAGATTAATATATGGCTAAATAAAGTGGAAGACCTAAAAAAAAATATCTACAACTGATGGACAGTATCTGAAAGTCATCCAGAAAAAGGCCGGATGCAGGACCTGAGAGATGTATCTGGTTGATCTGTGCACTGAAGCCTCATCAGAAATGGTCTCCGTGGAAGGGTGACTGTCAAGAAGGCATTTCTAAGGAAGGGGAACGGTGAGATGAGGTATGCCAGATTAGAGAAAAACTGGACTGAAAAATCAGCGGCAACAGCTTTTGTGGAGTGATGTGTCCAAATGTGAAATTTCAACATTATCAAAGCAGACAGTGAAACAAAAGAAAGCCAACATCCAAAGAACACCTCTGAATGTCATTCAAGGCAGCAGTCGGGATTCAAACAGGGAACCCTTCTTGCTGTGAGGCGAGACGCTATTGTAAAGCCATAAAATAAAACAAAATAAATATGCAGAGGGAATGTCATTGGTGTCAGTGTGATACAATTTGTCAACACAATCAACCTGAAGAGGCTTTGGTGCAGATGTTTACTGAGACTGAATGTCTGTATGAGTGTGAGTTTGTTTGTACTGTCAAGAAACTCACACATAAACTAAAAAAAAAAAAACTAAACTAACTTAAATATTTTCAATTAAAAAAAAATCCAAAGTAAAATAAACAAATCCACTTAGGAAACTCACTGAAACTAAACTGAAATGAATAAATGAATTCAAAAATAATATTACAATACTACAGCCCTACTAACTAATATAGAAGGGGTTTTTTTTCCCCTGTAGAGAAAGGTCATCGATTCCAGTCTTACACTTAGCTTCGAAACTCAGCTTCTAAGCGGAGTTGTTGGGATACAGAAACAGAAACATTAACTGTATATTTTACATTCATATCATGAAACATCATTTATATACAAATTTTAGAAAAGCAAAACTATGTGTGAAGTTTGCACATTCTCACTTTGTCTGAGTAGGTTTTCTCAGACTCCCTGCAGCAGACTAAAGACATCAATGTTATTTTGTGACTTTAAAATTTGTATTAGGTGTGAATGTGAGCGTGAATGCTTATCCAGTTATCTATTTGTGATATATGGTCAAGAAAATGGTTGGATGCAGGAGTCCCAAAACTGATCCAGCCTGCGATATAATATATGCAATTCATACCTAGACATAGAATACGATGGTTTGGGGGTACTGTATATATACTGTATATACTGCAAGGATAAACAGCAATTACAAGGTTTTTGTACTCAATAGTCCCCAATCTGTTGCCTAAAATGAATAGCTGGTTTATTTTATCACACACATTTTACAGGTCTGTCAAAAAGCCTGTATCAAACCAAATCTAGTTTGTAAGCCAGAAAAACTGTGACAAACTGTTTAACTGTAAGAAAATAACTGGTCAGTTTTTATGTTGGTAATTAGTTTGTGCTGGGGCGGCCATGTTTTTACAATTCATCCTACATAGCTTTAACTTTATAAACAATAGATCCTTTAATATGTAGTTACTTTTTTAAGACTTGCCCACTTATTATTGCAATGCCTTTTATATAACCAATATGTAAACAGAAGTTCTTTGGAAAAAAATGAACACTGAAATGGCAGAATGAGTCATGTCATGCCTAACACTGACAAGCTCGATGTAACTGTAAAGGTACAGTATGTCTCTGTGCAATTTTCACAGCTCCTCTACCAGCCTGACCTGGTTTGGTCTGACACTTCCTCTTGTCATATGCATGTATACAGAATGAAAAATCACACCAGCACAAATACAGTACAAGACACACACTCTCAGGCGCCTTACACCTCTGATGCAAGCACATGTAAACATTAGTCCAGCTGCCAATCAAACATCAAATCAAACATCTTTTTTTTTGATGTGCAGAGACTGCAACAAAACAAGTTATGGATTCTATCATGCATATAGTTCCTCTCATTAAAAGCAATATGTGGCTTTAAACTGTTAGGTCAGGTATGTATGACTGCAAGTGCAAATAGCGCTTTCTGATGATGTGTCTGTTTATAGAAGTGGCAGGATACATTCTGAAGCGTGCAGGGTTATATTCTCTGCTCAGATTTAGTCAAAAGCTGCAGCTTCTGGCAGCTTCATAGATGGTCACAAATGGGTTTCTCAAGGCAAAAGAAATTAGATATTCTTTATTGGCCAAGTCAGTCATCTGATTACAACCAACAGAGCACGATTTTCAGTTAATGCAGAGAATACTGAATGAGGACAAGCCCGCAAACAAGGAGCAACTGAAGGCAGCTGCAGAGCATTTTATACAAGGGAGCAGCATAATTCTTCTATTTTATTTTTTTCCAAAGCACTCTGCTGGTACAGAGGCAGAATTATCAAAACTGTATCATTCTATAGATCCAACTGCATACATGCCACCTACTGTCTTAGTCTGCCTTCTCGCTCAGAGACAGAGACAGAGAAACATCTCCTGCCTTTCCACCAAAGATGGCAAGTCTGTTAACCTTAAGGCTTTTGGAGCAGTCAAGAACTTTTCCACACTTTCCTCTTGCCCACTGCATTCATGAATGAGCTGCAGGAGTTGGCAGAGTAGCTGTCCTCTCTCTGGCAGCCTCGCTCACATCAGCTCCAGAAATGACTGTATCAGACAGTTGAGATTTCTCTTAAGTGCCTCTCCATGTACTTTTCTCCTGATGACAAATGGGACCTGGCCTTACCTCTCCTTAAAGGGGGCTACCAATAATAGAAAAGGAAATGAGGAAATCTAATCATGGCAATGGTGATGATGACATATATTATAAGATACAGTTGATATGCTTAATTGATTTTAGATGCTAATTGATGAACAACAGCAGCACAGTGGGAGGGAGGGAGGATATTATGGATGTGGGGGTTTTTTATTCTTTAACCAATGTGGGCCAGCTGCAGTGTGTTTGTGGTTTTATATTTGGGTTTGCGGTGCTGCAATGCTGTGTGAGCTAAAAAATTTATAATCAGCGCTGAAACTACAGCGTGCATGAAACGAACCAACCCGAAGAGCCTCCCCTGAGACACCAAAGATAGATTACGTACCTGTGTGAGTTCGCATGTGCTCGCCGCTACATTCGCACACACACATACACGCACGCTCTCCTGGGATAACTCTTTTTATGACTGTCATCATATTAACATAACACCGTCTAATGCACATAACCTTCCAAAGCTAATTTGAATGACTCCTAACCCTCTGTCTCTCTCATTTCCATTGAATGACTTAACAATGTTAGCCCAGTCGGTAAATGAAGATAAAACACTTGAGAAGCATTTCCAGTAGCATGCACCGGGCCAGTGTCTCCAAACCGGGGAAAACACAACATAGCAGCGAGAAGAGACTTTTGTTACACAGCAGCTTTTAACAGTTTTGTAGCCTTTGTGGTGGTTCTTTTGGTGACGTGTTTGTTAGTTTCTGTAAGTAGGTGTCTAAAGCATCTCTGTAAACAGTCACCAGTGTTTGCAGGTTAACTTCGCTTTATGGGGTTAAACACTGCATGATGCAATTAGTCATAGCCTGAACAAGAGAAAGTTAGGGAAAAATAAAAACTACACAAGGAAAAATATACTTTAGCAATCGGCTAACAAAAAAGTAACACAAAGACACACTAATTCTAATAATAGTCTTAAAACATGCAATTTATCAAGATCCCTGTAAGAAATCAGCTTGGACAACAGAGGCCACCTTGTGTCGCCTTGCTTTCCACTTCAAACTGTTTCCATTTTCAGCAGCATTATGATTGAGCTTGATATCGTTTCCTCAGCTCAGCTCAGTCGTAACAACTCTGGGTTCACTGATGGCCTAGGGGTACTTAAATCTGCATTTCCTCTCACTCATGCATGCTAAGAGCCGAATCTGAGAGGCCTTTTTTTCCCACCGTATCCCTCTCAGTGCAGAATTATACATCACTATGTAAGCAACATCTGAGATAGAAAGCTACACGCTGGCATCTACTGTTCACTTTCTGCACATGCAGGACTCTACAAGAGTAGCTTCCTTGTATTTTGCTAGGAAAATGGATACAAATGGTATTTTTCTGTGTTCCTAGTTTCATCATTTTTGACAATATCTTCAACACCACTGACTGAAATGCAGCCCCAAACCTGTTTTTGCAACAGTAGCAAAGTGCCAAAAGATTCTTTTTTTCCTTTCCTTTGCCAAGTGGTTCGTTATGCCCGGTACTGTAACCTACCAAGGCTTTACATTGCTGAAGTGGAGTAGAAACAGGTATACAACAACCAGCCCATTTACCATTCACCAAAGACATTTATGACTTTTTTAAAATCAACACAATAAGCTCTCACCAAATATCAATTTAGTGTTTTATTGTATTGAGTTTTTTAATAAAGGTATTGGCAGTCTTACTGAAATACATCATGACACATTGTGCGTATCGTTTTGGACAAAGAAGATGTTTTTGTTCTTTAGACACGTCCCACCAAGAGATGAGAAACATCATTTTGTAATACAGACACTGAGAAGTATATAAAAAAAAAATATCAAATGCATGATGGATAATCCATGTAACATAACAAGACCCATGTCATAATAAACACAATTAACCAGCATAGAGAGTAAATGACAGGCATAACCTGAATTTTTCACTTCCTCTCTGTTCTTGGTCAACAGCAAACTCTGTACACTGGAATAAATCTCTGTAACATTGAAAGATTTGTACTTGAAACTTAAAGCAAGCATTTGGTCAAGGTTGTGTAAACAGTCTGAAAAGGCACTAGATTATATTATGATTTGTACATCTCTTCATGCAGTAGAAAGAGAAAAGTGGAATACTCTACCAGAAGTAATATGTTGATCTACAGCTTCATTTTAGAGAACAACAGTGCTAACATTTAATGATCTTCTCATTAACATCCATTATGAAAGAATACCCTTTGATGTCTGACTTTTGTTTTGATTTTTACATGCATGTTCTCCCTTTCCTTTTTAAGCTGCATAGTTCACACGATATCATGTAACATAAAAAAATCATGATCTGATTCCAGTTAGTGAGCTACATTTTCAAGTATTAAGAAATTCATCTCAAAAATTGTCAAGAAGCTTAATGATTTACAAAATACCTTAAAGCACATTAACAGCTACAATGATTTAAAGAGATTTGGAGTATTGCTAAGAAATGTCTGGGCTGCACTGGCTTGTAGGTTTTATTTTGTTTTTTTGAATCTAACTGATGTTGAAAAAGTCAGCCCGGTGTTTTTTTTAAAAAACCTCTGACTCATGTTGTGCCAAAGCTTGAGGCAGTGTAGTTCCACATGGACCCTGGAAATGGTACCTGTGACAGACACACACACACACACACACACACACACACACACACACACACACACACACACACACACACACACACACACACAGAAACACATTGAAGGTGAGAATTGTACGTCTGAAGGGCGTGTAGGTGGTCTAACTTCATCTTATTTAATGAGGACTGTGTTATTTGACTGACTTACATGAAATATTCTGATTTCGGTGTTGTATGTATATTAAACTCCGCCACTGGAACACCTCTGGATGCAATACGAGGGCCAAACATGGCTGCTGGGTAAACAATAGAAGATGCTCCCACCTATAGGAAAACAACAATCAACAATGACCTCCAGTGGCAACTTATATGGGAAAAACACAGGTCGAGTAATTTCTTAGCAAATATTGTGTTACATGACAATACTACACAGGAAGAATACAGTATATATCACACGTGCATATTGAAATTAAAATGACTCACCACGAGACAAAGATCACAGGTTTCAATTTCTTTTTCCACCTTGGTAAGAATGTGAGAGTCCAGCGTCTCCCCAAAAAACACCACATTGGGCCTCAGAAGACCATTACACTCTCTTTCTTCACACCTACAAAGAGCAGTATAAAACCTCATTTCCTCCAGTATAAAGTCCTCATGTTAATGGTCTCATACTTTTTCAAATTCTATCCAGACTGACAAAGATGTGGCCAGAAAAGCCAAATGCTTGATAATTAAAGATGATAAAATCTAAGAATAAGCCGTTTTCTCAGGAGATGTCAATGTGCAACTTTTCAGCCATATTTTCAGTGACACCTATAAGCAAAACTGGATTTGAAGTATTTATAGCGCACTGCTGCCCCCCAGTGGAAGAACTGACCTGACTAACAGGAACATTGGAGTTGAGTTTAAACTCATTCAGCAGGAAAAACCTGCAGGCCTGCAGCAGCTCAAAGAGACAACAGGGTCACCGGAGGTGGGTGGAGATGATGGGTAACCTAAACCTTCACAATAATGCAGATGGCATGCTTCCCTTAAGTGTGCATTTTCGTAGCTATTGTGTTTTCTTATTAAAAAGATTCCATGTTTTTGATATTTGTTTCCTTTCTAACAAGCACACGCTTTTCGAAAGGGGAGAAAGATTTCCCGGTGAGGCACACAGAATTACACAAAAAAATATGTAAACGTCACACAGTGCATAAACAGCCAAGCTGACAATTGCTTAGTGTTTGCATAATCATATGCAATTAGAATAAGTTTGCTTATTAGACTGGTGCAGAATACAGAATTTGAGGAAACTAATTTTGCGTCTGACCGACTACAGTATATGCAAAACAAAAAGCTTAGCAAATCTGTCTGTCAGTGTTATTAATATGGCATGAAAGTAATCCCACCTTGGCAGCTTATCCACAGGAATCTGGGCATCAGGAACATCTGGGCCAGGGTCACTGCACATTAATACAGCAAAGACTGTGGGTTAAAGAGTGATCCACCCATGCTGGAGGTTTATGTTGATCAATGTAAGAGTTGGTATTTCAAAGGTTCTGTTACTCACCCTTTGTTTTTTAAGGGAGCACATATGGGGCTTCTCTTGTTCACTGACACATGACCGCAACTCATACAGCGCGTCTCCATCAGACTGCCTGCAGTTACACACAGAAAACACAGCTGTTGCACATTAGAGTGCTGGGATCACAGAAAACATCTCGTGGGAACAGACAGAAGAAAGATTTTAGCAGGTGAGTCAAACGTTTTAGCACTCTGGCCACTCTCAAAACAGTATGAAAATAGAGAAGCCAGTCAAAATGTTCCTCTAAAAGGCCAACTTAACACTTGAGCAGGACACTTCTTGGACTTTTCTCCACTGACATTAAATTACTGACTAAATCTGTGGGCTTGAGAGACCAACCACTATGAATCAGATTTTTCCATATCCCAGCGAAACCACAACAGCGCTGTCAAAGTTTCCACTAATATCTACACAAGTTGTTTTAGGATGACTGTACATTGTTAACACAAACTGGAAAAGTTGTTCAATTTCAGAACTTAAAACTGAGTGTGAAACTGAAGATACCTATAGAGTGAAATTCTTTTAATATTAGCACACAAAACTAGACATGGAGGTAGTGAGTCACAAAAACAGCAAGGCCATTCTGACAGTGCAGTTCTCTGCCAAGGCATGCTGTCATGCTCCAGCTTGCAACCAAGTTTCATATAATTCCTCCTGGTAGTTTTTACATAATCCTGCACGTAATGAAATTAAACAGCTGCTATTTGCATTTTGTATCTGTTGTCACTTGCTCTGCTCCTCACCGTGAACGTTGAGCACATGTTTGGACCCAGCCTGACGGTGCAGGTCATCTATGCACTGAGTGATGATGACCACAGAGCGTCCCTGCTTCTTCAGCCGAGCCTCGCATTCTGCTAAAGCCAAATGGACAGCGCTGGGCTTCTTGTTCATCACAAGCTCCCTTCTGTAATGGTAGAACTCCCAGACTCGAGATGGGTCGCGAGAGAAGGCCTCTGGCGTTGCAAGGTCCTGAGGACAGATCCACATGGTTGTGTTTTAAGCACAGACTTTAAAGGTCAGAAGGCTGCCATCAAAATGCACAATCCAAAGGCATATTTAACTGAAAGGGAAAACACAAATACAACCTAAAAAAAAAAAAAAAAAAATGAAATAAGAAAAGAAAAGAAAAAATAAAATGCATCCATGTAAAAGTGTGTGCTGCTTCTTTATGAGTTACCTGAGACAGCCACTTCCTCCACTTCTCATTCTTTCCACGAAAGGTTGGTACTCCGCTCTCTGCGCTTACACCAGCTCCTGTTATGATGGCTATGTGCTTGGCTTTGGAAAACACCTCACGGAATTCAGACATGTCTAGGAAAATATAATAAAAACTACTTTTACATCAGAGCAGAAAGCACAATTGCAAGCGTTGAAACCCTTCAGACATAATGATGATACCCAGATGAGTTAAGAAAAAAACATAATCATTTTAATTTCGATAGAATCAAGCAGCCTGTCTTCTTTTCAGTTACCGTGATGCACTTCCTACTTCTTAATTAAGCGCATCAGGATTTAGTTGTTTGCTTTTCATGAACTGACTTCTTACTCGGGTTCTATATGTCACAGAATGATGTAACTCAAACATTGTACTATGTAGTACTATGCACAAGTGTTCATTTTACCTGAGCTGTGTTTCACTGCATCAGCCAGCGGTCCTTTGGTCACATGAGAGGAGCACATTCGAAGCCCAAGAGCAACGACAGCTCGATTTCGGAGAAGCATTGTCACTGGAAGACCAGATAAAGATAGAAAAAGGCTGAAAATCCAATGTGTAACCTCACGCATGCTCACACAAGATGTTTGAAGGGACAGTGTAAGAGTCACCGTTTAAGCACAGTATAAAAGAGGTTTTGATCTAAATCATAGCACATCAGTGAGTGGAAGTGTATGTGTAGCTGGTGGTTAAGTGGTGTAATCCACGTAAACATGGATTACAGGTCAGCAACAAAACAGTATGATGCAGCTTTGGGAGTCCTGGGTGGTGTGACAGGGTGAGACATCCTCTGTGATGTGTCACAACACATGATAAATACATCATACTGCCATCAGGAGGAAGGTCTTTTAGACCTTGTAGCATAACTGATGAACAAATCCAGTTGATATGAGAGTCGCTCACTTTGCTGCAGCACTTATTGTTTTGCTTTACTTGTATTTATCTGACAGTCGCCACGAGACACAAATGGCGCTTCCGAAAGGACAATAAATGCAAAATTCAGTGCCTGTTTTGCTTTATATGCCAGTGAAATATAAATACAAAAAAGGCACGTAAATGAATACAGCTGCAACGTAACTCAGATAGCCTGCCTTTTTAGGCCCCGATAAGACACGCGAATGTCGCGTATTAAACCCAAAGAAGGTTGCCAGTTCTTCCTACTTTGAGGCCAACGGAAAATAACAGAAAATGACAAAAGTGAGTGCCCATTAACCTGAATAAACTACCTATTACGTTTAACGAGATGTCAAGCCTAAGGTTAAAAAACATGTCAAAAGGTGCTTAAGCTAATCTAGGCGTTAAAGGCTATAAAGATTCTGCACAATCCGAGTACACGTTACAACTACTTACTGCTGCGGCTCTTTGTCGCGCGTTTCTTCCAAAAATAACCCAAAGAAGCGTTTCAGCCGATGAATTAATGAAAAGAAGACATTGTTAACTGCAGCTAACAAGTTGCAAACTCATTAACAAACTCCAAACATCGGCTGCGTCGACATGTACCCGTTTTAAAGTCGGGGGGAGGAGTAGCCACAGGGATCAAATCGTGCTCGCTGTCAAATAAGCAGGAAGTAGCCAGTCCATCCGAACATGTATCTGTTGATACTACAAATATGAGCGTGTTTTAAATAAACTTGCTACAATACATTTATTGTGCTCACCTCGCTGCGATATAAACCTTCTATCAGAGCAGAGTGCCACAACGAGTTTTCTTGTTTACCTGTACGCTTGATTATCGTGAGCAGCCGTAAACGTATCAAACTGTCGTAAATAGTACTCGCGAGCGTGACCGCCACCTGCTGGCGCGTTGGCGAAATTGCAGTTCATTCAAGATGATTCATTCATTCTCAGGTTTAACGATTCAGTGGTTTCAACTTTTTATGCTTAAAAAAATAAAAGCTCTGACAAACGGATAGAGATTTTATCAAATAAGATTATTTCAGATATATTATAAGTAATTATTTTGGTTCGAAAAAAATATTTATTTCCATACAGCACAAATGTATTTAACCGTAATATAATTGTATACATCGTAACCTATAAAGTCCTAATCTCTTCTAATTTGAGATTATATGTTTCAGTTTTTACATGTGAAAAAATCTGAATTGATCAATGATAATGAAATGATCATATCATGGCTTTATATAGCCCTTCGCACTGTGTAGTGTATGCATGTCATAACCCACCAACGCCTCTCTCTCTCTCTCTCTCTCTCTCTCTCTTTTGCTCTCTCTCTCTCCCCCTCTCTCGCTCTCTCGCTCCTTCCCGTCATCAATAGCTACCTCCCAGCGTGTGAGAGTGGCCGTGGTTCTGCATCTGCCCCCAGTCGGCCAGAGCAGTCTCCACTGGACACTGGGTGAAAATTGATGGCGACCACTCCAGCCAACAGCACAGACCGCAGACCGATAAGGAGACTCCGCTCCAAGAGTGAAACACCATATCTTATAGAAGCACGACTCTCCTCCAGCATGCGGACAGGTAAGAGCACATCCATCCAGCCGTCATGCTCTCAGATCTTCTTGTTGGATGTTTTTTCTGTCCCCCTTTCCAGATGTCGTTCAATGATGTGGGTGGAGTGAGGAGATTACGGTCTAAAATACGCTCCTGTTTTTATGCGAATGAGCTTCCACAGAATGTGTGGATTTGTAGGACAGGTTTTGGGGTGTGGGATTTAATCCTCAAAATCTGTTAATGGGTAGCTTTAGATATTTTTGAAAGGGAGGGAGAAATGTGAGTGAAATGTTATGCAACTTTGTAGACTAACGCTGAGGCATGGTGTCCGCTGCAAAACTCCAGAATACAGAAAATATACAGATTTTTACATTTTTATTTATTTATTTATTTCATAGCTTTAAATAGCAGTCTCGTGTGGATTTTGATTTCGTCAGCGTTTGGTAATTGCTACCACTGTAATTCAACGCAGTTACATAATAATGAAAAAAAAAATCTTCAACGTGACCCTGTAGTAGCCCCAGCTTTGGCTGTGGTGCACAAAAAATCAGGTGGGATGTCCGAAGTCCTGCATGTATTTCTCTCTCTCGGATTCTAATCACTGCATTATAAACAGCTGTCATTGATCCGAGATGATGCTGGTGGCGAACAGTCTCCCGTCTCCATCACCCTGTGCAAAGTGTGTTGCATCCCCTGTTACCATGGTGATTTGGCATTTTATGCTGACTGAGTCAACCGGATTCAGATCTTCTGCACTACAGTGTGATTATGATACACTACAAAGCTGCATCCAACAGTCTGTTTCGGCGACAGATCTCATCACAGTCACGCCAGTTAGCAGCCTACTATGAAGGATGTTTGATAGCTTGTTTTGTATCACAGCCAAAAATGTGGTTTTCTCTTATTGGTCTCATTAATTGAATCACATGCCCTGCTGTTTTTCGTTTCTCATAAAGCTTCTATATAATAAGCTGGCGAAGTTCCTCTTGTCCTGCTGTATCAGCTTGCTGGCATCACACCCATCATCCACTCAGCAAAATGTATAGGGTGCTGAAGCTGCCATGTCTGTAGTGTGTAAGGTTTGGATGTTGGCCAGATGTCCATGTATTGTAGCTTTCAAAAGATCCTTTCTTTATTTGAAACTACCACACAATGGCACATATTTTCACCTGAATATCACAAATATCTTTATAAAGGATGGCTTTAGATGAAATTACTGTGCTAATGAGAAGAAGTTTGAACAGTGATAAAGCAGTGTCGCGTCATTATGAAATCATGTGTTAGTAATTCATCAATGAATCATTTGGTTGCAAAGTGTCCTAAAAATGAGTGAAAATACCCAATGTGGCACCTTTAATTCCTCCCCCATCACCCCGAGCAACACTTCCAAATCTCAAAGAGTAAGACATTCATAAAATACAGGAAATTTGCTTGGAAGAAAATCATCTACACATATTATTCACATATTATTATCATTATCATCATTGTTTCCCAAATGTAAGATAAATAAAGTGTTTCTCATCTCATCATCATCATAGTCCTTTACAAGAAAAATAAGCAGTAAAATGCTCCCATAAAGAAAATCTTTCCTGCCTCATACCACAACCCCTGAAGTCCTTTGTTAGATTGTATTATATTTAGATTTTGATTTGTTCAGATCTTTACTTTTTCTTTTTTCAGTTAAATTAAGCTTTTTCTTTTCCCACCTTTCTAATACTTGCTTCAAGGCTGGTTTACATGTTTTGGCTGCTGCAACAAAGTAATTTCCCAGCTTTTTGGGATAAACAAAGTACATATCCTATTTGAAAAGCCAAACCTTGAAATCAGTTAATGGTCGCTTGTTAAGAGTATTTTATGCAGTTTTATGCTTGAAGAGCGGAGCATGTGCAGTCTCACATCAGGACAGCTTGGATTCCAGTGCAGCTTGTCATTGCACGGCAGCTGTATTGACAGCTCCCAGGTGTGCAGTGCGAGCCCAGGCAGCACCGGATGCTCACTTGTGTTTTTCTTGACATATGAAAAAGAGGGGAAAAAAGAAACAGTTCGAGTCTATTTTGCTTTCACCAGTGAGTGTTTGGCCTGTGGAGACGAGCCTGTTGTCAGTGACAGGACACTGTCAGTTGTCTCTGTGCTTCATTTTTATTTTCCTACTCTACCATCGAGCTCACACAAAGCATAAAGATGGTACGGGGGCGAATTGTACAACAGTGCTGTTGACTCACTTCCACCTGTAGAAGTGGAGCAGGATTTAGCTTGCTTATTGCCAAGGAAACCAAAAGTCTTGTGCTTGTGCACCCAGGTGCTTAATAAAGATAAATGACCAGGGCTGCCAAGTATGTGAAGCAAGTACTAAGCAATTATCTCTCTGTAGTTCACAGCAAGACATTGAATAGTTACCTGTCATGCATTTAAACTCTTATAATGGTTTAAACACACCCCAGTTCTCTGCACAGAAAGAAAATATGGTAAATGAAAAACAAATGTTTTGGCTTTTGTTGTTGTTGTTTTTGTTTCCTTTAATAAATGAAAGAGAGCATAATGAGATTATGATCAATACACCACTAATCCTGTACGGGATTATTATGCTTTGTGTTCATTCATGTCTGCAAAGTTTATCTGGGAAGGTTTATCTGTGCGATCATTAGAAGATGAACTGAAGGTTCATATCTTGTCTTGCTTTATCCCCTAAGACTAAAAGTAGGTTTAGCTAGCCCATGCATGGATCAGGCATCCCCAGTCTTTGCTGTAACTTTGACTTTTACAGAGATAAGGCTGAGGCTTACAAATAAGAGGTACTATAAGGGTTTGTAATGGAATTAGGGTTCACGTATGAAACATGGCTTTATTGCACTGACCTGTGTAGAGCCAGTGCTTATCTAATTTGCCCTGCAGTTAAATGGCTCTGCACACAGACATAATAACATAAAGGCATCAGTTACCGCGTTGCTGTCAACGATAAAACACGAAAGGGGGTGTAGGTGTTGACAGACGGCTGACCTATGTGTCAAGACTGATTCCAGTCTGTACCGCTTGTCATGATGCTTTATATTATTAGGACACACACACACATACACACACACACACAGACATGCGTGGTGTCTGGGATAGCAGCTGTGAGCTGACAGAGAATCATCACTGTTTAGCTAAGCATCCTGTCTATGGGTTTTTAACAAAAAACAAAAAAACAAAAAACTAAACAGAGATTTGTGCTCGTGCATTCGTTTCACTGTAAACTTTCGTGAAGACAAAGTGTGCATACATGTCAGTTCTTTGTTAGCGCTTTGCCAGCTGACACAGCATTGTTTAACTGGAAGAGCTTGCCTTGTTGGTTTTTTATTCGCTTATCATTCAGCTGCTTGACTACAGCCCCATCTGTTTTCTGTCTGCTTCACACAAGAAAGTCTCCCAGTTAAAAGGAGCTGGCACTTCTGATTTTCTACTAAAATATCTCTGATAACTGATCAGACTTCTTTGAATTTTCTCACATCTTTTCCATCACAATTAACCTATCATTCTGTCTCAGTCCCTCATTTCTCCTTTTGTTGAAAATAATTGATTCCCATATTTCTATTGTCAGATACAATCTGTTTTAATACCAGAATACATTGATAAAATCACAATTTGATATTATGGAGTAGATAGATTTTTCACTTTTCTTACTTTGTCACACTGTTGAGATGTGTTGAAATGTTATCCACACAGAGCTTGCCTCTAGCTAATCATTTCATAAACACTTAGTACAAAAATCCTGCTTATGGCAGTTTGGATTCCCACTATTATCTTTAGATATTTTTGTGGGTGTACATTGTTTGTTCTGTTTTTCTAGACTTAACACACAGTCCAGCTTCCTCACCTAGTTTTCAAAGATTTTCATACCCCACAATAGTCTCAGCACACCCACTATACAAATATTAGTTATGGCAAACAGCTGGATGTTGTGTGGGGATGCCTGGAGGCTGGAGCTCCCGCTCTTATACCTGGCCTGCATGTAAATAAACTCAGACTTGGCTGCACTGCAGATGTTGGGATACTTTCCTCGGCTTTTGTGCAAATTTTATTTAATATTTATTTGCAGTCTTGCCTGTGCACAATGTGCATGCCGAGGCTTTTCATCCTAGACATTCTTGCAAATTCAGATGTACAGCCAAACGTGGAAAGACGCAAAGAGAAGCAGCATTAACATTTCACTTGGACACGTTCTGTCTGTCTCACAATTTGATGTTTGAGCCTGGCTTCTGTGCTGCAACCACATTAAGCTAAAAAAAGCCAAATTCAACTCATTCACCACCCACCGCTCTCTACTTCTCTCTTTCCGTGTTGCAGTGCCTGCTGTCCTAAAGAGTACAATCAATACACAGATGCATGGTGGGACGGGGCAAATTTTTGCTGCAGAGCTCTGCTCGCCAGCTGGGTTTACATGACAGCTTTTACAGTATGTCTGTACTGGACTGGAGAAATGTAACTGTAGTTTTCCTTGCAAGATGCCAGCAGTTATTTTGTCTTACCTTTTGCTATTTCAGCATTTAAATATACATATTTGTTTCCACAGAAGAAGATCTAAGCCAGTTTAATGTAAAAGGTGACTGCAAGGACAACTTCCACCAGAATTAGCAATCATCAATTCAAGCTGTCAGCCCTTTTTTTTTAAAAGGAAAAGTGAATTTCTGATGACCTAGTGGGGCTGAAATAAGTGCAGAGGCTGTAGAATTTGAAATGCTTCAGCTGTCTGTAGAGACGTTAGAGGGAATTAGCGAATGTGTTTAACAAAGTAGTGATAATAAGCAGCAAGAAATCTATATCAGTTCTCAATCTCTGTCTTTTGTGATTTATCGCATAGCCCCCATTGCAATTTCTGAAACACGAGCATACAGAGCGTGGCTGACATTTTAGACCATCTTATGAGAGACTGAAAAAACAACAGGCACCCATCTTCTCTATTTGGTTGCAAATGTGCCTTCTTGCCTTCGGGTGTTTAAGCTGCTGCCGTCTGGCAGGAGGTTCAGGCTGCTGAGGTCCCGAACAAATAGACTCAAGGACAGCTTTTACAACAGGGCAATAGCCCTGATCAATGTAAATAGCTGACCTGACTGGATACCTCCCTGGACTTTTTAGGGGGAGGTAACAATGTTTAAAACGATAACAATAATATTTATATTTATAACAAGGTGCAATAATAATTAATGTGCAATAATAACAGTGTGCAATACACATACACTTATTCTTCTTTTTTATACTAAGTTAATATACTGTGTTGTGTTGTTTGTTACGTTGTGATGTGTCATATCGTGTCGTGTTGTGTTATATGTAGTGCCAACGTAGGACAGTTTTTCCAATTTCATTGTACTACTGTACTATGTATGACTGTGCAATGACAATAAAGAGTTATCTTATCTTATCTTATCTTATCTTGTGCTGAAGCATCTCGGGTCTGAATAATACATGAGTGGGTAAATGAGAGCAGAAAATAGCAAAGCTATATCCAGAACTCTTACTGGATGTTCCTGCTCCGTGAACCATCAGAGAACCATCAGTGTCACCTGGCCTGAACACCTGCCAACCTCTCAAGGAAAAAAAAAAAATTAAAAAAAAATTAAAAGACAGGCAGGTGTCTTCTACGACAGCCTGCAGGAAGCTGCAGCTCTCTCTCTCTCTCTCAACAATCTTTCTCTCTCTTCACTTTCTTTTCATCTCTCTCCCTCTCCGTGTCACACTTTTAAGTGTGGAAAAGGCTTCTGGCTGTGATATGCTTTCCACATGCCAGCTGAGAAATAACGCATTTTTCAAAAAGCCTCGCAAGCCAAAGAACGCAGCACGATGATGTACTTATGGGCTTTATTTATAGTAAGTGTGTATGCACATTGGATAGAGATGGGTAAGGATTCCGCTGCAATAAAAAAGGCAGCATGGCCAAGGACCAATTATTACTAGACTCGAGAACCCTGTCTGAATCACTATTACTCTCTAATGCTGCTTTGAAAGAATGTAAGGCCACATGCATCGAATGACTTTGCGTATGAAGGAATAAAATGCAAAACACAAGCGTAGACTGCGCACAGGATCCAGGAGATGGATGGGTGGATGATATCCCTGTTATCTGCAGTGACAGTAAAATGTATGTTCTCAGCAGATGGTGTCAGCCAGTTGAGAGACATACAGTGTAATCTGTTAAGTGGAGAAGGCGAATGTATGAAGACAGAAATTTGATACAGGTGTCACAAATGCAATTCCCAGAGTGCACCAGCCCTTTAGGATCTTTCTGCTGAGTAAGTGTCTTCACAGAGTAAGAATCCCCTCAACACTGCCGCAAACCTGGGACTCAGTTCAATCAAAGCTGCATTGCACCACTCGCCCTCCTTTAAGATTGCATCCTTTTTCTAATGGTAAACCTAAGCTATATTGTGACAAATATTTTTAAACTAGGTGAATATTTATTCCAACAAAAATATTGATGGAATAATTTTTTGGATTATTAGTTGTTATGTAGTCAAAAAAAAAAGGCATTTTTTAAATTTTTGTTAAAATAATATTCAGCAGTTACTTTATGTTATAGTGCAGAGCTTATTTTGGAATGAAACTATTCAAATGAAATAAAAAGGTGTTGTGTTTTCCTTAAGAAAACAATATTGTAAATCATGCCTGCATTTTCCAGGCAGTATGCAATCTGCCATTATATTGTTTTCTAAGTCAAATATATTCTTTTAAAACATCAACTGTCAACATCTGTATATGTTATATATGTGTATATGGATATACAGCCCAGCTTCAACTTCCCAAATGTAAGAAGGATCTCTTATAGCTAAATAATGCTCCTTTTTTGATTAGCCCTTTAAAGCCTGATCCATGAAATAAGAAAATATTTTTTAAAAGTATTTTTTTTGAAAATGGATTGTTTAGTGAACCTTCTGACTAATTACAAAAATTAATATTAATTTGCATATATGAGTTTCAGTTTGTTCAGTTGGAATCCTATTTGCTATATCAGGCAGTTGATTTCAGTTTTTCAGGCGGGGGAGGATCACGCTGCTGATGTAGAAGACAAAAACTCACAAAATGTCATGCATCAAATATGATACACTTGGCTTTAAAGGGTTAGGTTCATTGGCAATTTCTAGCGTTAACATCAAGATGGGTACTGTACCACCTCATTCTCTCCCGGCAGAGCAAATTCAAGTGACACCATGAATAAATGCCTCAAAGCAGAACATAGACTGCATCATTTTTATTCTTTGTTTATTAACAACAAATAGCTACAGTGTAATCACATACTAATTCTCAACATGTGAGCTTTAAAACATTCAAGTACAAGAACATTACACTTTTACAGAAGCGTTTATATTAATTTAATATAGACTGCTTTTATCAGTGCTTAAAAAAATATGAAACACAGTGGTGGGTTTTTCATCCATACTGTAGTTGTTCTTCTAGCTCCTCCCTTTATGGGTTGCCACATTATAACATCTGCCACCATCTCACCTTGTCCCTAGTTTCCTATTCTTCCGCACTAACCCTCTCCTTCACTAAATCCATGAATCTCCTATGTGGTCTTCCTCTTTCCCTCCTGCCTGGTAACTCTCAACAACTCACCTTCAACAACCTTTGTCCAGTATATCCACTACTAGTATATCCTCCCTCTGCACAAACCATCTCAGCCTTGCCTCTCTAAACTTTTCTCCAAAGTAACATCTTCAGCTCGACCACCTGCAATTTGGTTAGCACCACCATCTCCAAACCATACATCATGCCAGCTCTCTGTACCATTTTGCAAAATCCTCCCTTTCACTGTTGCTGTTATCCCTCTGTTGGGACATTCAGAGTCACTATGATTAATTAAAGATATTGTCCTGTCACTCAGCCATTCATAATGCAGGCACCACTGTAGTGCGTTACACCTTAAACTTTGAAAATATGTGGCAGCGGTCATTCAGTAGGTCATCAGCAATCAGGAAAATTCTTGATGTGAAGTTTTTTTTATATTACTGAGCTACCGGTGCCTGAAACTAAATGATATTCGTCTTAACTTTATCAGAGCCAGAAGAGGCCAGAGGGGACCAAAGCTCTTTAGCTGAGCGCCCCCTCTGTAGTGCGCTGCTCTCTGAGAGAATGACAGATGAAAGACTTAGTCAGAGAAAACTCAGAGCGTCTGCAGACACAGACAGCAAGAACATCCAAGAGGAGTGGCACAGTCTGCCTGCCACTAATTACTGCAGAGCTCATTGGGGATTGCTTTGATTTTGTGGAATTTCTTCTGTTTCAGTTTCCACTAACCTGCTCTCAAATACTGTGATGTTTTTTTACAAATATAATCAAACTGTATTACAAAAGACTCTGTGCTGGTAGTGAAATATGAGGTACTCTGTCCTTTTCCTTTCTGCTAGCTTTATTAAATGGTAAATGGCCTGTATTTATATAGCGCTTTACTAGTCCCTAAGGACACCAAAGCGCTTTACATATCCAGTCATTCACACACACATTCACACACTGGTGATGGCAAGCTACATTGTAGCCACAGCCACCCTGGGGCGCACTGACAGAGGCGAGGCTGCCGGACACTGGTGCCACCGGGCCCTCTGACCACCACCAGTAGGCAACGGGTGAAGCGTCTTGCCCAAGGACACAACGACTGAGACTGTCCAAGCCAGGGCTCGAACCGGCAACCTTCCGATTACAAGGCGAACTCCCAACTCTTGAGCCACGATCACCACAAATAGGATTAACATCTAATGTGCTCTTACAACAAGAGATTTTAAACAAAAAGTTGCTATTTATCAAATAGCAACACAATTATTTACTTGACAGACAAATAAAAAAAAACAGTAAAAAGGAAAACCTGAAACCCTGGGACAGAAGAGGCTGGTGGTTTAGACAACCAATGTAAGGAAAGTTTTACAAAGTCGTGTGTTTGTCCTGTAAAACCATAAAAGACAGATACAAATGTTCAGCAGCACAATGTTCTGTCCAAAAATCGTTTCAAATTTGAAAGATGCAGTCATTAAAGCCTGTTGCCTGTCTTCATTTCATAAGAGAGGATGTGTGAAAATGTATATCATTATAATGGAGATGAATATGATATGTCAGTGTATTACAGTCTGCCTCTGGAAGATGAAATTAGGGCAGTCCTTGGAGCACCACTGCTCCCTGCTGGTGCAACTTTCACTTTTTGCAATTTAAATGTTCATACACTCAAAAGTGTTGCAAAGCTCTATTAATGAAAGCTCACTGTGTTAGTTACTGATTAAAAATATGTATATTAACTGAATATGTCATTTACATAAAAGAGATACATTGCTCGCAAGAGCTTTATGAACATTTCATCAACTGTCTGTGAAGATTCTCAGTCATCCAGGTCATCGTAGTCAAAGGAGCTTGCAAAGAAAAGCGTCTGGACTTCTTTAAGTTACTTGAAGACGTTTCACCTCTCATCCGAGAAGCTTCTTCAGTTCTAAGGTCAAATGGTGGAGAGTCCCAGATATAAACCTAGTGGGAGTATCCCCCCACATAGGGACAAAAGGACCCCCCTGACTCTCCACCATTTGACCTTAGAACTGAAGAAGCTTCTCGGATGAGAGGTGAAACGTCTTCAAGCAACTTAAAGAAGTCCAGACGCTTTTCTTTGCAAGCTCCTTTGATTTCATCAACTGACTGATACAAGAAAAATCATTAGTTGCCTAACACAGGTGAACAGCGATTTGACTGTCTCAGTCTTTAAAAGAAAGGATTTGCAGCTCATCAAGTGGACAATTTTCCATTTTTTTTACAGAAAATGTCCTGTTTTTTGTTTGTTTTTGTTTTTTCTAAATAACTGAGGACCCATACGTGTGTGCACGCGCGTGTGCGCGTGTAAACAAACAGTGAAAATATATTTCTGTTATATACAGATTTGTCTGTTACTTAATTTGGTGAAGTACAGCACGTTACGTGTAATGTCATTTAGTTAGTGAGAAGGCTGTTAAACTGAGGATGATTCAGAACCCTGGCTCTGATGAAATCATCCATTTTTAAGGACACAATGCAGTTTTTCAGATTTTTTCAGAACCTCGAGTAGTAATGTCTCAAATTTACCATGCAGACAATTTGCTTGAAAAATTATTCATTTGACTTGTCGGCTGTTAACTTTTGTTTCTGCTCTACAGTTATTAGGTTTCTTCATGCTGTGAGTAAGTCATTAAAGATAATTCAGCACTTTATAACCCTTGTGGATGTGCACTTCACAGGAAGCAGTCTTTGTGACTTCCCATTTGGAATGAATTCATGTAGAATCACTCCAATTAAGAGTCTGGCTCCGCCTTGTTAAATTATACAGCTTTGGGTTTCTTGAGCTCTTGGAGAAATCTTCCAGAGATCTGCATATTTTAGACTTACAATCCCTGCAGAATGAACCATTCACATTGTCAGACTAAATGTTTTAGTTTATGTGCAAATCTGTTAATGGATTATAAAATTTGTCATGTATACAGTGCAGAAATATTATATGAGAGCTTTTCAGGCATTTACACAAGACGATTATTTATAGATTGAAAACAAATCATAAGTAGTTTCAATACGTCCACAGGACTGACTTCCAAATGTACCTTTTCTCTGTGGTCACAGAGGTGAGATTTTCTTGTAAAGCTTTTGGCACATCTCAGACAAATGGGTGCTCCGGTCCTGCATGTTTGTGCTGATTGAGGTATGTCTTTTGATAGCATTTCTTCCTGCAGATGGACCATGGGTAGCCCCCCTGTACGCTTCACCATATGTGTATCAAACAGTCTTTTGTACTGAACCGTTTCCCACAGTGAGAATGGTCTTCTTTGTCTGGTGCAGAATTAGATAAGCGAGAGATATGAAGTGTGAACTTTTTCATGATCCTTTAGTAGTCCTGGCTTGTGTAACATTTTGGCAGTCAGCACACCAGTACGCTTTTTTGTTGTTGTTCTGCTCATATCAAACCAATTTGCACGACCACAAGAAAGTATCAGGGATACGAGTCTCTAACTTGACTTGGATTAGTGTCTTACATGAGTTTCTGAAAGTCTCTAATCACACATGGTGCTCTTGATGGTGTTAGATTTAACCAAGTGGCCCTCTGCAGCTGCTACAGTTTCTTTTTCATTCCATTTAAATTCATTCTTCTTCTTTGTGTGTCTCGCATTTTTCATAGTTATCAAAATCCTTCCAGCAATAAGAACAATGACAAGGACTCTGCACTGAGAGGTGTCTAGTGTGTCTTGTCAAGTTAGAAGTAATTTACCAAAAAATCCCACAAATGCAGCAGGTTTTGACACTGTTGTAACATTTGAAGGTCCTGCTTCACTCTAGAAAAACTTGTTGTTTTGGCCTGTTGTTGTTTGGGATGATGAGTTAGGGTAGTAGAACTTTGTTGGCTGTCACACAAATCTTCTGGTCTTCTTTTAAATATTGTTGAAATTTGAAGAGTTGTTATGTGTTGGTGCCACAGCCACTGATGGTAGCTCATTTTTACTTTTTAGAATAATTTTTCCAAATACAAATTGTTGGCTTAGGATGTAAGTTTATCTTCTCACAAAAAATACTTTGGCTGGGAGAACCCAAGCAACCAATTCTGTTTATCACTCAGAACCAAAATCTTTTGAGTCATCTCGTGCCTTTTTAGTTTGCTACCGGAACCAAAACTCTGGCCATGAACAAAACACTCAAAAGGTTTCTTGTTGCCTTCCTCTGAGTTTGTAAATGACAAAACTATTATTTTTGTTTGTATTGTCATTTGACTAGCCTTCATTAAAAGGCTGAAGTGTTACTTCAACGGAGGCTCCTTGGTGTTCACTCAAAACAACAGGCTGCTGCCCTACATTCCTTATCATTTCTGAATTTATCTTTTCAAGGCTGTCTTTTCTTTCCTTTTTGTACTCACTTCAAAGCGAGTTATGCCTCTGCTGATCCTTAGCAATACACATGAATCATGATATGACAGCCATGGCCTTCATCATTGTCCAACTTTAGTTGCTGATATGACTCAGCTGCAACCAGCTGTAGAATAAAAATGGCAACCTAACCACCAAAAACATTTATTTTTGAAACTCATGACAATTGAAACATGTGACCTCAACCCAATAAGTTGAGCATGAGTGTGATTTTCAGTCACTGACATTACTGAATGCAGAGAGACCCACAAACAAGCAACCACTGCAGTGAAGGTCTAGCATAGCATGTCAACAAAGGAAACACAGCATTTGGTGATGTACATGGGTTCTCAGCTTCAGTCAGTTATTGACTGCAAAGGATTTTCATCCAAATATTAAAAAACAATTCCTAAATTTAAAAATTAAGTTATTTTGTCTAATTACATTGATACCTCTGGAAATTTGAGACTATGTACAAACAGTTCTGTAATTCCAAAACAGTAAAGCTGAATTTTAATTCAATTCAAATTGAAAGTCTGCACTTCAATCACAACTTGACTGTTTGATTTAAAATCCACTGAGCTGGTGTACAGAAGCAAAACTACAAAAGAAAATGTGTTACTGCCCAAAAACTTCTGGACCTAAATGTTTGTCTCAGGATGCCTTTGAATGGCTCCCAGGGAAGTGAATGACTTACACTTACTTACTAGTTATAGATGTGACAATATTCAGTAAAAACATAAGCACATAGTTTTGTTGTTGTTGTTGTTGTTTTACTCTAAACACGGTTATGTAAAATATAGTAAGTCCAGTATTGGTTTTAATTTAAAAAAAAAAAAAAAACTTTCCTTGCAATACTTCTGCACATTTATAAATACTCTGCTATCCAGTGACTGTACATTTATTTTATTAGGTTTATAGTAAATAATAGGAGGGTTTTTTCTGTTGACTGCTTGAACTTTTTTTTTTTTTTTTTTTTCAAAATCTTCACATATTCTTTCTCCATGAGCCCTTCCAACTTGATGAGATTCCCAGTTTCCGATGCACTGAAGCATCCTCACAGCCTAATACTCCCACCAACCATGTTTCACTGTAGGCAACCTGTTCTTTGGGTGGTATGCCTCTCCATTATTTCTCCAAACATATGCAGTGTCTCTGTGGGTGAAGAGCTCTAATTTTGTCTGCCCAAAGGACAAGCTCCAGGTTGTCATTAGCATACTTCAGTCTGGCTTGAACATGCCTCTTTTGCAGAAGTGGATCTCCTCTTGGTCTGCAAACTCACAGTCCGTTCCTGTGCACATTTTTAATGATTGTCTGCTCTGTAACTACAACTCCTGAATTGGCTAAGTCATTTGTTAGTGTCTTGCCAGATGATGTGGGGTCTGTAGACCCATCTCTCACTAGTTTTCTTTCAAAGACTTTGATATCTTTTGCTTCTTACGTCTGCTTGTCTTATTCTGTACTGTGTGGCTCTCTTTAATTCCTTGATGATACTTCTCACTTCATTTCTTGACACTCAGAAATGCTGTGATAACTTTCTATATCCACCTCTTCCTTTATGAGTGTCAACAATTGTTTTTCTCACATTCAAACTTTGGTTTTTGGCACAACACTTTCTCTAATCAAAGGTGAAACCTGTATGTCTCACGTTTCACAAGCTTTAAACACTTGAAGTTAAAGCACATCACTACTATAAAAATGTCAGTTTTTCAGGGGGGTTCAAAATATTGACTATGGTCATTTTTCTTTTCTGAAATAATTCTGTACTGGCACCAACTTCTTCAGATTAAAATGTGACTTTTTTCAATCTAGCCAGCAGAGCTGAGTTATCTTTAGGGCCAAGCTCCATTTGGAAGATTTTCTAACAACAGAATTTACAAAGAGAAAGATATAAAAATATAAGACAGACAGGTGTTTAACAAGAGCCTCTACCCCTGAATCCTGCTCTGTAAAGTGGCTGTTCATTCTGCTCAGTTGACACTGGATAGTTTGTGGGCAGAGCAACTGGATCTGAAATCCACACTGAGGCACATCTCTGGCACCACCTGGTGGCATATGTTGTTCAATTTTAGCTGGCTGAGGAGGTCAAAATGGAAATGTGCATGTTAAGTGTGAATGTGTGAAATGCGTGCGCTGGTCCTGTTCTCATCTGGCGTGAAAACTATGCTTTCACTTTATATTTGTTTATGTTTCGACACCATGAACAAGATTCAGGAGAAAAGCAGAGAGGCCTGCTTTTGTGCTGATGTGCATATAAAAATGTGCAGTCCGCTGTGGTAGCGCAGTACGTGATCGACAACGCTTGCTCTTGTGCCTTTGAGGATTATTGCTTCTTTAGTTCTAATGGGTCAAACTATCAGCCAAGCGGTTGTAGAAAAATTATTCAGACACTTAAAAGGGAATTACTCATTGCCAGTAATTATGCAGAATGGCTGCTTGATTATCATTACTGATCACTGTTACGTTTATTACCAATTAATCCATTCAGCCAGCCATCTTCCCCTGCCCTTTCAGATGCAGTAGACAGTTTAGGAACTTACTTATGAAGGTAAATATGTTGCAGAGTGTGAGGGCTTGGTAATGACTGCCAGTTATCTTTTATTTGTCCATTTAGGTAATTTGTAATTTGGCCCCTTCCACGTTTTCATCAAGATTGGGTATTATTATTTTATATTCGTATTTACTCCTTACCTTGCACGTACAGTGCATGGTAACTAGCTGTACGCTGTGTGTGTGTGTGTGTGTGTGGGGGGGGGGGGGCTCAGGCACTATTTCCAGCACTGTGATAATGAATTCCTCCAGCAGAGCGTAGTACATCACAGCTCCCTGCTTCACTATCTCCCACTGAGCTGCAGACACAAGCTGCAGAGGAGGGACGATAAGAAGCACGGAACAGGGAGGCAGGGAGCCGAGCAGCACAAATGGAAACAGCAGAAGGATTTTGGATACTTGCAAACGGGAGAAACTCACTGTAGTGCTGCATCACCTCGCACAACTTAGGCATTTATTGATGCTTAGTTGGGTGTTGAACACTTACCTTTAATATCTCGCTCACTGCGCTGTAGTGGACAAAATTGAATTAACAAAACCTGATTTAGCGATGAAGATGGCTGCTTGCTAATAACGTCGTAGCTATGGCAAAACTGGAATATGGAAGCCGGTGGTCAGAAGCACATCGCTTCTCCTTTGGAAGTAACTCTGCGCACTGCGTCTTGGCGCACAAACGTGCACGCGAGAGGGTTAAATCATCATATTTCCCCCAATTACAGACAGTGTTCGTGATATTTTAACATTTGGAGTCCATAAATGTCGCTGCACAGTGTAAATGTTTGGTGACGAAACTGAATATTTTTTGTGCTTTGAATTTAGAGTTGGCAAAATGCCAACTGACCCCACTAGATGGCAGCATTGCAAAGACTATTGCATGGAAAAAGCTGGGCAGCTCTGCAGTGGATGCCTCCTACTGCAATGATTTCATTTTAGGTTCTTCTGTTTTTGTTTTCTAGCAGATTGCAGTGTCAACACAGTGCAGAATGTAACACCTGCATGTACTTTTCTAAAGTCTTTTTTACTGTGAGTAATACTCATATTTAAGCAATTACCCAGCTGCTTTTGTTAAGTTTATGCAAGTGAGTAAATTATATTTAACTTCACCTACCACATGTAGCATATCCTGGCAGCACCTTTCATTCAAAACTTATCAGTTTAATTAACAATAAAGAAAGATTATGGAGACATAAACAAGACAAGAAGGGAAATGAAATATGACAGAAATGAGAAGTGAGCAGCTTTTTATTTTCAGTTTACTAGAGGGTAGTTACAGGCATGTTATCACAATCCCTGACACTTAGTGACCATTTCTATGAACACTTCTGTCGGCTTAAGTGGCTGAGCTGGTTAGTATCTGCACAATTATTACAAAAACAAACAAAATAACAAGTGCTCGTGTTTTAAATAAATTAACATTGTTTCACACGTGTTGCTGTCTGTGGATTTTTACATAATCATGTCACATTACTCTGTTGCCTGCGATAAAAAAGATATGGCTTAATTCAGAAGGTGGAGCCAGGAACTTCATAAAAGAGTTGAGATTCGGTTCCATAAAATCCTTCACATTTTCCCCGTGGCAAATTAAAAAAAATGTGCAAAAGGCAAAGCGCTGCACTTTTATCATCTTATCTTCTAGATTGTGTCAAGGAAATGTGGTGCTGTCTTACTATGAGTGAGCGAGGCAGATAATAATGCAGTGAGAGAATGACAGATGGGAAGAGACAGAGAGATACGCAGAGAATGGGAACAGCAGATTTGTAGTGACAGGCTGCTCAGTCGGAAGTTGTAAGATTGTTTAGCCTAAAATCTGCAAAGCAGCCATGGAAACCAGTTTGAACCAGAATCCAAAATATGAAATAAACAGAGTCACAAAACTCTGTCTTGAGGAAAAAAAACAGCAAAAAAGGTTGTACTTACAAGGTGACTCCCAAAGACATATTAGCTGAAAACTTGCGATAGCTCAGCATGTGTGGTGTGCAGTGTGTCTTTAAATTATTATTATTATTTTTTTCAAATTGGCAAAAACTGGACACGTGGAGGACAAAAGAAGAATTGGAAGGCCTGAAAACTATCTATAGCAGATGAACAGTATCAAAAAGTCATATCGTAAGAAACAGGAATAAATCCAGCAAATACCTGGCACAGGATCTGAGAGATACATCTGGACCTTCAGTTGATCCATCTACTGTTCACTGAAGCTGCTCAGAAATGATTTCAGGGAAAGGATCGCTGTCAAGAAACCATTCTTGAGAAAGGGAAACAGGGAGAAAAGGCCATGCTATGCCAAATTACACAAGATCTAGGTTGAAAATTAGTGTTTGGCTGCCACTGTACCATTTTTTGAGGGTTGCTAGCATTAAATTCAAGATGAGCTCACATTCTTCCCAAAAACGTTGATATTTTTCACTTTAAACATCTGATATGTTGGTTTTGTACCTTGCATTGTCAGTTATAAATAGTGTTTGAATGATTTGCAAAGCATTGCATTCTGATGTTGTTTACATTTTACACAGCCTCACAAGTTTTTGGGGAAAAAAGCAGGTAACTAATATTTACTGAAACTCCTTGGCAAACAGTGCTGTGAGCCAGCATTTCTATCAGAAGGAGCATGAGTCGGAATAGACTGGCAGACACTTCTCAGCAGCTGTACCTGAGCTTATTCTGACAGTTGAAGTTTATTGTGAGAGTTTGTGACAAGTGTCAGGTATGTTGTCATCAACATGAAAGTCTTTTTCTTTTAAGAGTCACAGTCATCTTGGAGATTTATGCTGAAATGCATGGAACACTGTGTTAGTGTCCTATGGCAGCTGGGATAGGCTTCTGCTCCTCGTGACCCTGAACTGGATAAGCGGTTGAATGGATGGATGGAAGCCAAATAAAAAAAGAAAAAAAAGAATTAAAACCCTATGGTTGTGGTTCAGTTAAAGTAATGAACAGTAAGCAACGTGGTGTGTCATTTTTATTGAATGTCACTGCGAACACTAGTGGGGTTATGCAAGAACAAGTCCCAATAAGCTGAATATAACTATGGAGCCAATGCATACCCAAGATCCATAACTAGAGTTGTCATAGACAGTGACCAGTGAAATGAAACAAGTGAAAGAAATCAAACATTTAAACAACAAAAACTCATGAAAGATAGCAAAAAGAGAACATTTTACCCCGTCACAAAAGGCATGAACTGTGGTCAGCTGATTAAAAGTGAGTCATGTGAAGCCCTGACCAACACTGCGTCACACAGTAGTTACATAACAACACTGACACACGTTATTATTCTTTCCTTGCAGCCGACATATAGCCTGCCTTTGATTTGTTTCTTGTAAGACAAAAGCTGAGGATGAATTACACAGGCTAGCATGCATGAGTCTTGGCACACATCACTATTGATTTAAGTGCATTTTGTGTTCCTCTATCAGAATTATTTGGCTGGGCGGCAGCAAACAGAGTGAATGCTGTTATCAGGCCGGCACAGGAAGAAAGCAACGCAGGTTTCTTGAGTTTATCAGGGCTGTTGCTCCTCGTTCTATAGCGAGCACGCATGTACTGTACAGAGTCACACTTTGGTGCAATGTTATCTTCCTTGCATAGTAAGGGAGATAATTTTGTCCCTGTTATCTGCTAAACCCTGACTCTTTGTTGCAAAATGTTTTGTATATTAAAAAAGAAAAACTCTGCTTCACGGGGTCCTAAAGTTTAACACATATCAGTGCAAACAAACTTTGCACCAAAGAGAGGCAACTAAGAGCAACAACTGCATTGCACCGTGGTGTGAGTAAATCTGCGTGACTCTGTCCCTCATTTCAGAGAGCGCTTTGATGTCAGTGGAATAAGCTGCAGCTCATTGAAGGAACATCAAAGATACCCCCCACCCCACCCCAGCTTCACAACCATGCGCTGCTTTGAAACATGTTTGGAAATGCCGTGGGGTTCCCGTTATCTTTTTCACAATTAAAGGCTTATTTACCGCCTGTTAATACTATCAATTATTCCAGAATGTGAACAGTAACTTTGGGGATCAAGGGCGTAGCTATTTGGAATTTGTGATTTGAAGAAAGGGCATCATAATGCCTCTTTTCTTCAGGTTGAGCCCTCTCATTCTGCTTTCAGATCACTGATTAAACTCCCTTTGTTTGTTTCTTTAATTTGACCTCTCAGCACTTGTCTGGTGTCATGCCCGCATTAGATTGGTGTTGGGGTTTTTTCTACAGTCATCTTTGCTGCCCTTCAGCAAGTGTGCACATAGGTGTGATGGAAGCAGCCTTAAAGTGCTTAATTTGCATGGTTTGTTACGTTCCATTGTTTCACTATGTATTTTGTATCGGAAGCTCTCTAAGCTGAATGATGTCAGCATGCCTTTTAAGCTATTACATTTGATGACATCATCTACTGTGTGTATATATATTGTTGTGTTTTACAAAGTTCTCCATAGCTGCGGGATGCACTGACTATGGGAATCAGTAGCATTGTTATCATTTGAATCACTGTGTCTAACATTCACTCACCCGTCTAAGTGTTTGGACCCATTACTATTCCAGTCATCTCAGTTTGTGAAGTAATTCTAATAATATTTTGATTAAATATGTTTGAGATCTTCTCAGTATAAAATCAATATGTCCATCTCACCCAAACACACAGCACAACAAATTGTTTTATACTTAATATGCTTAGATGTGTTACTTAGTTTGTGTTGTGGTTTTTGCGGCTGCTTCAAATGGCACTGTCATATTAGGCAGCTTAATAATAGAAGAAATAGTTAACTGTGATCTTGTGGATGGAGGAGCAACTTTTCCTGCGTCCAGGCTGGCCTATTAGAAGCGCGTACCTAGCAGCCAATCACAGGCACTCACTCCTCAGCTCCTCTAATCGTGGATTAGCCACAACCGACTGCAGTCTACAGCTCTGGGAGTGAAAGGTAGTCACTGCCATTCAGCCTCGGTTTTATTATTAGCTCTCTTGGATTTGGCAGCAGATTTTTTCCCCCTCTCTCTTTCTCTCTCTCTCTCAGCAGCAGCGACTTCTGCGTTGCGCAACCAAGTAGGCTGCACATTTTGGGATCTCAGGTAAAGGTGTGGGATTACCGAAGAGACAAGCGACCAAATACTTAGAAGCTGCTATAGTAGGTCAGGTAGGACTCGATCCATGGCCCTTTAATTTAAACCCACAACGTAGTAACGCCGCTCCGTTTAAAGCACCGCTCCGTTTTCGCTTCCCGATGTTCAAGACGGCCAATTACCCGAGCGTGGATCCTGCGCCCACCATCATGCACGGCACTTGGTTTACCACGGGATGCCGAGAAAACACGCCCGTGGCGGTGGAGAAACCTAAGAAAAAGGCGTTCAGCTTGGTCAAAATAATGTCTCTGAACAACAAGAAGGGGCACGGCCAGCATCCGCACAATAACAACAACAACACCATGCCTTTTACGATCCACTGTCATATCGGGAAAGAGATAAAGCACATTTGCAGCAATTGCAGCCGCGGAAACGACACGCAGGACGGTGAGTAGGCTCAAACCTTGTGTGGTTTCGCCCATAGTAGGTTTGCGGTAGCTGTTACCATCCAGGATGCACACATCTGAAGATGGCTACGTTGCTTCTGTTTTTTGTTTTGTTTGGGGTTGTTTTTTTTTTAATATGCGATTTGATAAGCAGGCTGTGTGAGGATACAGTTGAGGATATAGTATTTTTTCCCCTCGAGGGATAGATTATATTATTTTAGTGTCGATGTGCATTGAAATGACACCACTCTCCTGAAGGAGAGTGAATCACTGTTGCTGCTGTGGAAACTGCCTCTGACTGGATCAGAACTTCTTACAGGGTTGGGCTGCTCATATTTTGAACTGTTAATTGTCGTTTGACCGCAAAAATACGCTGCGTCTTTTGTTTTTTTTATTGTCATTAGATCTCAGTATTAACCTCTAGCATGAAGCTGTGCAGGCTGTTTGCACAAAGCCTATTTCCCCCCCCACTTAGGTGTCATTACATCATCACTCAGCCATCTTGGCATGCAAAAAAGTGTTGTTAATTAAAACCAGCAGCATCAGTTGCTCATGTTACAGTGGTGGAGAATGTAGGTTATAAGGATTCTGCCGTGCAATCAGACTGATGTCAAGAAGAGGAAGAAAAGGGGAAAATCCAATGAATTTGGACACTTGGAAGAGGATTTCCTTATTTTTTTCTTGTGCAGATTTTAGGATTTTCTCACAATTACAATTGCATCATCACACATTTACAGTGTAGACTTTGATTCTATGTGTACTGGTTTTAAATAGTTCAGCACAACATAAAAAAAAGAAATAAATCTGGTAGTAAACACTGTATTTTGGGATAAGAGGGCTTTTGAGTGCACACTGAGATACCTACACCTGTGGGGAGATAGTATCCAGAGGTTTCATCTTCACAGGAAGGCCCAACTGCTTTACTGCAGTTTCTATTGTGTGCATTTAAAAAATAATTATAATTTTAAAAAAAAGTATATATAAATATATATTTTCAAACCCATACTCCTTTTTGAGTTAAGGTTGTGGTACTTAACACTAAGTAGTGTTTAATGTTATGAAGCAATGCCCTAAGCACTGAAGTTGCTAACAGTGAGTCATTACTGCCACTCTCTCTGTCATACAGTACAGCAGCTTGTTACTTGGCTCCTGGATGTGGCTCAACTTAGAGCTCGTTGTCTTCCTGTCTCTATCTGGCCTTTAGGCTGCTAACGAAACCATTTGAATCTCTCCTGGATTCAATTAACACTGACTGCTGGGTTATTTATAGAGTGCTGTGGTGGAAGGATTTCCAAGGATGCTGCAGAGCATTCAAATAATGGTCCGTGGGACTGATTTCAGCACTGCATTATCGCCACATTTATTTACTGTCTCATTGCCCCAGGGAGGCGGCTGTCCTGTTAAGCGGCATGTCTGTGTTGGCAAACATTGCAAAAGTGATGCAATTATTAAAAGAATAAACAAACAAACAAACACCCTCAGATTCCCTGACTGCATGTCATGGGTGATGATCTGATGCAACCGGGTGACATTGACAACAGACGTGACACGATGTGCTAGAGGGTCACCTCGTGCGTCCAGGCTCTGGACTTTTAACACTGCTGATTTTAGGGGGTTTCTTTGGCGGTTTTTGAGTTTTTCTGTTTGCTTCTGCTGCATGCTCATAAGATACTTTAAAGGTGATTTGTGTCATCTTTTTAATAGCTTCCAAGAGTTTTGAGAGAATTCTAAGACATTCCCAAGCAATGCTGTTCATTCTAATAAAAAAAAATGTCTGTTTATTGTTTGTCTTAATCGCTCTCGCTGCAAGATTGTGCAGTTTCTGTATGGGTGCATGTGCAAACTGATTTGAAAAGTCTGCACATTTATCATTCAGTAATGATGTATTTTGGCAATTATAAATGCAGAGATGATTAATTTAAACAACCGAGGCGAGCTGATCTCGAAAGTATGGAAAGTAATGGAACTCACTGGCTGCTTAGTAGAAAAAAATGCAGTTTAAAAAAACATGCATTGTCCTGACTAATCGGCTGTTCTTGCACGCAGTTGCATTTGCGATATTTTGCTATTCTGATGAAATGTTTTTTTGACTACATAAAAGACTAAGTTTAAAGATTAGGTTTTAAAGTAAGGAGAAGAGAGAAGAGCTTTTTGGCATTGCGTAATTCTTTTTTCTTTTCTTTTTTTTTTTAAATCTCACAAGCTGCCAAGTAGGTTTAAGTCAGATTTTCAGCTCGAGTCCCCTTAGTTATTAATCATCCGCCTTTTGTATTCTTATCCAGCAGCCAGCTTTCCTCTTGGTGTTACATTTTAAGTGCTGTTTGTAGCCGTTTGCATTCGCAGTTATTTCTTCATGTAATATTTTGTGTTTGAGCAAATTACTTAACATTCTTTGCTTCTGAAGTCAAACAGTACTTAAAAGATTATAGGGCCGGGCCTCGTGAATATTTGATGAAGAGCTGAAATATTCCCCCTTAATGAGGTGCTCATCAGTCAGTCTACAGCCTAGAACTGTTTAGACCCAGAGCAAATCCTGCATAATGCCATATGATGTGCAGGTTTGTTTATGCTCTTATTCAGCCTCATCTAGTTAGTGCTGAATTCTGGAGGCTGCTTGGCACAGATTATTTCTGCTTGGATATTAAAAAACAAAAGTGTTTGCTGCCTTTAGTTATCATCCAGACTATCCATCACCTCCTCTGGATCCTCACCTAAACTAAATCTGTTTTGTTTTGTTTTCTCTCCCCCTTACAGCGGAGGAAGTAGAGAGGCTTGCCGCCATGCGCTCGGAGTCCTTGGTCTCTGGTACCCACACTCCACCCATCCGTCGGCGGAGCAAGTTTGCAACTCTGGGGCGGCTCCTCAAGCCCTGGAAATGGAGAAAGAAGAAGAGCGAGAAGTTCAAGCAGACATCAGCTGGTACGTGACATCTTTTCATAATTTATCCGCATAATAGTGACACGAGTATAATAACTCCAATACTTGTAAAGACTGTACCCTGTGTGGTTTCAGTTTTTTTTGTTTTTTTTTTTTTGTTTTTTTTTTGGCGGGGGGAATCAATGCATATCCTTTGGTCAAAAGAAAAATTGATTACGTTTTTCAGTCTCCAGGGTGAGTCACAATGCAGCAAATTGATTCAGTGTAGCGCTGGAGTTTCATGTTTTGAGGTCTCTTTAGAGTTGCTTTGATCTTTCAGCCCAGTGCTGTCAGGGTCGAGTGAAGGACGTGGTCTCTTCAGATCCGGCTGTATTTATTTTCCTCGACTGACACATCCTGAATTTTTCTGTCAGCCTCTTGGAAAGGAGGAGGCACTTTGTCAGACTGTAGCTCCCAGGCTCGAAGAAGCGTCCCTGCTTTTATGGACGGGAGCTAAATCCAGTGTGAACAGAACAGGATGTTCTCATTTAGTAACATTATTCAATTAACATTTTCTGGTGTGAGTTTGCTGAATGATTCAGTATCTGTTGGGTTTGCTCATGGTTTCTTTGGCTGCTGTTTGAGTCTTGACCGTTTTAATTTTTGCGACCTCTTTTCGTCAGCTCCATCATTTGTCAGAAGTACAAGATGTGTGCTTGACTTTTTTTTTTTTTTTTAACTGTAGCTGCCTTTGAGTTGTTTAATACTTAAAAAAAACTGCATTTTTGAAGTGTGTACTTGATAACACAGCCACAGAGATTCTGTCTGTTCACTGGTACAGTCATGTCAGCCCTGTGATAATAGCATCTCTCTTGTTGTGGTTAAGGACAGTAATCAAAAGCTGAGCCAACAAAAGATAATTTCTGTTTCAATGGTGGTAATGCTGAGTGGAGCTGAGAGAAATGACGCTTTTCATTGCTTTTGTTATCCACTTGTTTTGTGTGCATAATGCTTCTGTCCCCAAATAATGCTGTTGCTACTATTGTTCTATTCAATCCTTTTTGATGGGCATTTTTGAGCTGCCATACCACTGATGATCACCTTGTTAAGTTACAGGTGGTACGCAGTCTCACAAGAGACTTCGATGCTCAGGCAGGCACATTGGCCTCAGAGAGACCACAGCTCTGTCTCATCCATTTTTAGCGTGAACCTAACTCTGAAAGTTCCAAATAAGTGGAATGTGGCCTGAACTTCTGCAACTGGCAGTGGTAGAATTGAAGCCACAAGCGTGCGATTGTGCAATAAATTGAAATGACAGGAGCTGGCAGAAGGATTTTTAACTGTAGCAAGAGAGCGTCTAAGAAAACTCACAGGGTCACGTCCTTATTATTGAAATGCACATTTGGTTTTTATTAAGATAATTACAAGTGTTTCCAGGTTAACATTAATGAAAATAATTATACACCATGAATCATTGAAGAGTTTTAATGACAATAACAATGTGTTCCAGTGGCACATCGTGGTGCAAGTTTGCACCAGGTGTTCACAAAACATCAATCTTATGGTCAGAGAATGATTAATAAGTCATTAGACGTATTTTAGAGAAGGCCCAATGGCTGGTATTTTGTCTTAGTATAGTCACT
The DNA here is from genome assembly GCF_965226115.1 of Aulonocara stuartgranti. Lineage (NCBI taxonomy): Eukaryota > Metazoa > Chordata > Actinopteri > Cichliformes > Cichlidae > Aulonocara > Aulonocara stuartgranti. The sequence goes on along the minus strand of NC_138954.1, from coordinate 17,687,733 downwards.
AGATGAGAAATTCTGCTAAGCTTGAGGAAAGTAGGTTAACTGTATGGTGCAGAGGAATCCTGTGATTACTGAAAATGGATTATTGCTTCATTGAGAAATAAAAAAATATCCATCCAAGAAAAAAGTTTTATTTAGAAAAGGTAACATTTTCTTGGTGAACCCTTAAAGCGCTTCACATACAACATGACAACAACATCACTCTGTTCTGTATTATTTCCTATGGCTCGCTGCACACAAACGTTTTTCTCGTGGCCAGCCATGTATTGAACTTCAGCCATGACTGTGAAGTACAGTTATGTGAGGAAAATGAAAAATAAATAGTTTTTATAAGCCTTTATGCAGTCGTATGAAAAGTTAGTGCTTCTTTTTAAATAGTTTGCTCTTTTCAGACCGATTCTGAGAAAGACTCTGTGCAGTATAACCATTAGCAAGTTTGTGTTTAAAGGAATAATTTTTCACCTTATCAAGGAAACTGTGTTGTGTACTTGACCTCATTTTATTACTGACCTGTTGTCAGCAGGTATAAGAACACTGCTGCCACATGCTACTACCAGCTATTGACTTGTTTTAGTACACCATCATTAATAGCTGAAAACAGCATTTTGTCTGCAAGAGTATTAGAGTATTTGTCTGTTGCTTAAGCAATCAGCAAAAATGTGCAGTGGTTATAGTTGCATTGCTATGATCTTGGCCTTAGATGGTCCTTGTTTGTCTTTTGTGTCTGAAGTAGTCTGTGCTTACCTTATTGTTGATTACAACTCCTGTATCAATAGGGAGTAGACCAGCCACTGGGCAGGAAGATGTTGTCATGGATAATTGGACACTGGGCACAGTAGAGGATTATTAATGTGTTGTGATCTTAAGCAGATGAAGGCCAGCTCTGGGAGGCTGCACTCTTTACCTCAGGAAGGAATGAGGGAGGAGAAGCATCTGACAGCTGGATGTCTTATCATGCTGTCTTATTGTGCTTGGTAAATTTTTACAGCCAGCTTGTATCAGGAAGAGATTTTAGCGAGAAGAGATTTATCAAAAGAACATGCATGTTGTAGTCTGATGTTATCAGGGAGTCTATTTTTAATCTAATTAGCACATTTCCCTATGAACAGCAGTCATCCAATTGCACTACTCATGCTGGATGTTCGCATGATTTTTAACAAAAAGGACATATTTCATACGTGTCCATTGTACACTGTATGAAGGGAGAAGTTGATTGCCTATTGCATGCCTGCTGTGTCCTTTATAGGTGTTAAAGTGTATTTTAGCCACACTCAAGCTTCTGAGGTCTGAGGTTTAACGCTTGAGTTCCTCATTGATAGAAGACACCATCAAAGTTTTATTCCAGTTTTTTGTGAGAGTCAGACTGAGAGAAACGCCTCAGTAAAAGACTCCACTTTAAGCTACTGTGCCTCAGGGTTTGTAGGATGTGTTCTGACTATCTGGGTCACTTCGCAGTGGAATTTACTTTTTTTTTTTTTTCTCTTTTCTTTTTTTTTTCTAAAAAACTAAATGTAGTGTTCTCAGATCAGTAGAGGCTGAACTTAGATATGCCAGTTTCATTTAATATGCTCTCAGCTGAGTCTCCCCAATGAGTGTCTAATCTTCTCATCTTGGTACAGATTGAGTGGTTGGAGTGTTGGGCCATGATAACACTTTGGGCTATGGTAGACTTTTAAAATAGAACTTGGTTGATATTCAAGGTGATTTTGAAGGCTACTGCAGATTCTAATATACTGATATGGAGGTTTGCTTTGTACCCTTTGGTAGTGATAAGAGTGCATCCTGTTTGATGCTTTTAACTTGAGTACCTCAGCTGCACACTAAACTTATATAATAAACATTGTTACAAACTGACAAGTGATGACAACTACTCTGGTGTCCAAGTCAATAGCACTCTGTATCAAAGTCAGGTATTTTGAGGGAGTGGCATTTTTTCCCACTAAACAGACACTAAACACGCACACACGCAATTGTGTGTGTGTGTGTGTGTGTGTGTGTGTCCCCTAGGACCTTCCTGATGAAATGAACATGAAATCCACTTCTTGCACACTAATAATGTGCTGATTAAATATTAAACAGAGTGGGGGCTTTTAGGGGGGTTTGCAAGGATGGCCAGAGTTTCATCTCCTTACTTCATGCTCGGCACACGTTCTGCACGTGTCCACTTTAATTTTACCAGCTTCCACTTTTGTTTCGCAAACATTCGCCGCCTGTCAAGTCTGAAGACATAATATCCTCATTAAGGCTTTTGAGTTAATGGTATTGCATAACTGTGTGCATCCCGCAGAAGAGCTCTTATGTCATAAAGCTCTGAGTAATTGCTGTTCGTTTTGGATGAAACGACTGGCGTAGTAATGACCTTTAACCCGAGGTTTCCCCACTCTGGCAACAAATTGGTGCTGTACTTCTTTAGAAGGGTTAGGGTTAGAGTTTCATTTGAATGTTTGCTCTGTTAAACAAAAGACTAAAGAATAATGGACTCGTGATGGGGATTTCAAAGTCTAAGTTAAACTGCAATGCAAGAGTTTTGAAAGTTGAAAGTTTTAAGGAGAAAGCTTTTAGAGGCTGCATTGTAAAACCTATTATCTTTTATTATTTGATCTGGCAGAGGCAAATGTCTGGCAAAGATATTAACTTTCCAAGATATATATATATATATATATATATATATATATATATATTTTTTTTTTTTTAATCCAATTACTTCACAGTACAGTTGTTACCACTAACCTAAAGTTGGTTGTGGGAGTTTTATGGAAATTGCTTGGTAATGTGCAAATATTTTATTTTCGATTAAATTTGTTAGCCACATGTTACTCAACAGCTAGAGATGATTGTAGAAACCTCAAAATACGGATGTTTTTAAATTAAGGAAAGGTTAAGAATGACTACATCTGTTACATATTTGATCATTGTCAGTACCACACATGATGTGCTGTGCTGTCCTGTCACCAGTGTGCAGCCCCAAGCAAGCCTTAAACACATACTAGTGGGCTGAAAGAACAGGAGATACGCTTGAAAACGTAACCAAGTATTGATGTTCTTGGCCTCAACATTAGAGCAAGAGATGGCATCAACCAACGTCACCCCCCAAATAGCTCAGACCACCATCCTGCTGCTTTTTTCCTTAATCTGAGAATGGAAGAAACAGTGGACCATCACCTCCTGACTCATGGTTAATGTACTGCCTATGTGAGCCTAAACCAGGGACTCACATTCCCATCCAAAATCCAATTAACAACCTGTGGCCACATCCACTCTTCTGTTCCAAGTCCTGCATTCATTGTTGAGCTGACATTCCCACGTGGCGAGGCTATGGACTAAGCATATGAAAGGATAAAAACTGCAATATGCCAACTTGGCAGCTGAAGTAAAGGAGTGTGGCATATTGGGGAATATTCGGTCATGTATGCTCGCTCCCCAAAAAATATGTTTAACTTTTTAACTAATTCCTTGCTCAGGGCTGATCAAAAAGCTTTGGAAAGCTTTTGAAGTAAGCATTGATGATGAACACCTGGTACCATAGAGAAACTCATAAAGAAGCGTAGTGATTTTGACTTATTTTGAGCAGTGGGTTTAAAGTGTAATGTGCTGTGAACGATGTGCAAGGAATAGAGAGGTCAAGATGCCAGTGTATTTTTGTCCAATGTGCTCTGAATATGTAGTAGCACTGAACATTTTTGATTTCAGAAGTCAGGGCTTCTGATATGTCAAGCACTCATACTGGGCACAGGGTGTACGAGTCTCCTGTGCAGCGTGCTCAACTGTTGTTATTGCTCATCCTCATTTCACGTTCTTAATTAGCTTCTGTGCAAGATTAGATTTTAAAATGAGTAACAACTTCTCTTTTTTTTTCTTTTTTTTTTTTAGTATTTTACTGCTTTTGTTCAGCCTACTGATAGAAGATCTTAAGTGCCTCAACTCGCAAAGCCTAAAAATAGAAGGAAACAGTAGCTATGGGACATGGCATCTTTTGCATAATGAATTACGATGAGAAGCATTGCTGGAATATCTTTTTTATCCTTTATCTGTGTTAAACAGGGAACAGTTTCTAATTGTTCTAACTGTTCAGCAGAGACGACTGATTATCTTTACAGCAAAATCTAAATAAGCCAGACGAAATGTATATGGTGAAACTGGGATTAATTATGGGATTATCACAGTGACCGAATGCAGATAGTGACTGATATCCATTTCACACAAAAAGAAAACCTGTTTTGTTTTGGTTTTTGGCTGGACCAGATGTTTGATTGGTCATTTTTTTTCTTTTTCTGATTGCTGAACACTTTGAGTAAAGGAAACAAATAAGCAAGTAAATAAATATTTCTTTGACTTGTGATGCAAACGAGAAGCTTTCGTTAGCATATTGCTAGTAATTTTGATGTTTGTTACTTATTTATTACATTTCTAGGCATTTGGAAATGTTACATCAAAAGTGGTTGATGTGAATGCGTCTTTAAAAAAAAAATGTTGTGAAACACATGACCACATCCATGTTGTGAATTGTTTAGCCTGGGTTAAACAAAGAAATAACGGTCATAGTTTTTTGAATGACAAGTTACAGTGTTAAAACCTCTTTATCACACTCCTTTTCTTTACAACATCAGCTTTGGAGAGGAAGATGTCAATGCGACAGAGCAGAGATGAGCTTATCAAGAGAGGAGTGCTGAAGGAGATCTTTGAAAAAGGTGAGCTGATTTTCTGCAGTTTCTCTCTGATTTAACAGATGGAAACTGTTTCAGATTTAAGTAGAAATTACAAGAAGGGTAACGGTGGCGTACCAAACTGAAAGGTCCTCAGTTATTCATCTCCTTGTTAATCAGTAGCCTTTGGTGTGCACTCTTCAAGATTTGGCACAGAGCTTCAAGAGATAGAATCTTTCATTATAGAAAATTTGTGGCTTTAAAAAAAACCCCCCGTTTGATCTGGATTTGATGTGCTTTACACAACCTAAAGATATATTTTATTATGTTTGAATCGCACAACAGGGGGCTCGATGCCGCAGGATATCAAAAACAAAGTCAGAGAAGCTCGGCTGACTCTTGCCAAGATGTGAGGAGAGCAGATAAGAAAGAAATGATAGCCTGTATATAAAAGATAGACACAGCTTCTGGACCTTAAAGGTGAAGCCAAAGCATTGAAACTTTTTTCTTTTTAATGGCCCAATTTTTTTTTTCTGAGGAAAAAAAAAAAAGAATTGTACACAAGAGTGTGGGAAAACAGCGCTACTGATCACTTGATCTGTGAGTATAGTAAACAGGATTTGACAAGTTCAAGATCATAATTGCTAGTTTCATGTGTTATTGAATACAACATGATATTCATTACACTGAATACAACATGATATTCAAAACACATGGTAGGCCTCAGGTTTACCACTTCTGAAACCCAGTTTAAAAATATAAAGATGGCAATCATGAGAGGGCTTAATTAGGATGGGACTTGATCAACCAATGACTGATGTCATAATAGCTACGTCCATCTTTTATATACAGTTTATGGAAGATTTTGGCTTTCATTATTTTTTGAAAAACTGAGTTTAATAGCTAAATGTGAAAACACTGTATGCTGTGACAGTGAATGAGTACACATTGCAGAAACTCAACAGCTCATGGAAAAGCAAGAAAGACAAGACAGGTGAAGCTACTAAGCAGTGGTGACTAAAACAACCACTCATTACAGCCAAGGTATGCAGAAAAGCATCTCCAAACATGGAACAAGTTAAATGGTTCAGTATCTCCCATCACAGTGTTGAAAGCTACTGTATTGTATCATAGATCCTTCCTAAAGCACCGGCCTCAAAATGAAAGCCTAGAAATGATCCCTGAATAAAGAGCTTGAAAAACTACAACAAATTATTAGTTTGTTATCTTTAGTTAATAATAAAAAATAACAAGTCTCCTTGAGGAATTTTTTGAATGTTAAAAAGATTAGAGGAGTGAAACGTTGTTGTGATTTTCTATTTAAAAAACAAAGTCCATAGCTAAGATGGAATTTGGGAATATGGGAGGCATGCTGTATAAATGCACTGGCAGTCAGAAAATATGTGAGCAGCACTGTGACTTGCACTGTCAGCCTTTAAGTGTGATCATGCAAAAGAAAAAAACATCAAATGGATGAGAACTATAAAAGAATTAAAATTCAAAAGTTCTGTCAAACTGCTTGTCTGCTGCTGTTCCACGGTCTGGTGTGTGCTGATAAAAAAGCTCTCGGGTTTGTAAACAGTCCAAGCCCCCAGTGTCTCAAAAACACATCAAGTTCATTTTAAACTTAGTTTATGCAGTCTTTTTAGAAAGTGTCTTTCTTGTGTAGTCAAATGCATTTTTGACTGTTTGCAGATTGATAGTTTTTTCCTTGTTTTAGCAACCGTTGAATTCCGATCCTCAATGGATGGCAGCGTCTGCACTCAGGAGCCCTCTATGAAATCGTCGATGGTCTTGCCCACTAAGAAATCTGTTGGCTATCCAGGTGACCATCAGGACAACCCTGCCAAACCACCGCTTTACCATAAACAGCCTCCTGCTCTCCCCCCAAAGCCTTTCTCTAGGATCCCAAACCACAGCACAGGTCAGTTGTCCTAGATTATGGTCCGTTCCATGCCTGTGCAGCTTTAATCACTCCAGGCAATATGTTTTTTTTCTAGAACTTTTCTTTAATCCAAGCAGAATAAATACAACATAATATACACTTGATTTAATATTTTTCCTTAAAGTGTACATTGTTGGGTGTTGCTTCATTAGCTTTAACTGTCAAAAAATGATTAATTTTAAAAGTAAATAGCAGGTACTTGTGTTGATAACTGCTTTGGCTTTAAACTGTACCTGTACAGCCACACATGCTCATAGGATTATACTAGTCTCATTAAATCCCTCTCTGGTTGGGTCAGCTGGCTTTATCTGTCATTGTCAATCTGTCAGGAGAGAGAAGTGGCATTACTCTGGTGTAATTCCCCCACTCTGGGCTGATGTTTGAGCCGTTTCCACTCATCTGTGTTCTTTGTTTATCTATCTGCACCATAAACTGCAATAGCTATGCCATGCATGACATTCATATAATAAGTCCAATGAATCTTCTTTTTGTCCTTTTTTTAATTTTTTAACAATTCCCTAGATTCTTGCCAGCCAATGAAGTTGCCCTGTATGCCTGGGGGAAAGCACTCTCCACCTCTGCCACCCAAGAAAGTGATGATTTGCGTGCCTCCAGGGGGGCTGGACTCCTCCTTATCCTCCCCTTCTCCATCCCCCAACCCCCTCAACACTCTCCCACAAAAGTCTGCCCCTCCCCAGGGCATGCCTTCCCTACATGGCACCTTACTGCCCTCCCAGCTTGTCGGTCTAGCCGGTCTACACCAGAGCCACGGTCACCCGCTCCAGCTTCAGTACGGCAGCTTACACGCCCCCAGTCGGATCATCGAGGAGCTCAATAAAACCCTGGCACTCTCCATGCAGAGGTTTGAAAGGTTAGTAGCTCTCAGTTCTGGTCATTAAATCTGATTGTGGGAAGGCAGGGAAGGATTATGGCTCAGTTTCTGTCTGTAAATCACATGTAATATCTTAAGTAAACTTAAACAATGCTGCATGTGTATGTTTAAAAATGACACAGATGGATCTTATGTAACAGAACTACACTCATCAGTCACAACACGGGGAGGGCCACGATAGGCAGCAGGAGAACATTAAATTACAGAAAACATAGAAAGAAAATGGACAAATGTAATAAACTGATCAAATTGTGATGCTGACCAAGACGATATATTCAACATGTTGAATATATCTGGGACTCTCCACCATTTGGTCTAGAACTGAAGAAGCTTTTTGGATGAGAGGTGAAACATCTTCAAAAAACTTGAAGGAGTCCAGTCATTTTTCTTTCCAAGTTAGTGTACCATGACCTGGATGACTGAGAACCTTCACATGCATGAATATACCACCAAAACCTTCCCGGGGAGCAAAACAGAAAGGCTGCCTGGTCTGATGAGTCACATTTTCTTTTACATCATGTTGACACCTGGGTGTGTGAGAATTGGTTATCCGTAGAAGACATGAGTGCAAGATGCACTGTGGGAAGAAGATGAGGTGATTCTCAGGGAATGTTATGCCAGAACTGCATACACATATTATATGTCATGGTAAAAACAAAGTACACCCAAACCCAAGGTTTTAGAATGTAATAAAATAATAATAATCATAATCGAGCCCTTAGCAGGTCTTAAAATTAGGTAAATACAACCTCAGATGAACAGTAATAAAAGACATAGTACAACATGTCACTATTTATTTAAAAAAAATAAGCAAAAATGCAAAAGCAGTAAGTGAAAAACAAAGTACAGCCTTACTGATTCCATGGGAATTAAGAGGGTAAGTAGCAGCTAGGTGCTGCAAATCAAATGCAATTGATGAATTGATTGGCAGCAAGTGTGAGGACCTCTATAAAAACAGCAATTTGGGTGGTAATGAATCTTAAAGAAGCACTTATTGCTGCATCAATCTGGGAAGGGTTATGAGGCCATTCCTAATTTGATGTTCATCATTCTACAGTATATAGAGTATGAAATATTCAAGAGAGCTGCTGTTTCCAGGAGTGGGTGTCCTATCACATTCATCCCAAGGTCAGACCATGCAGTGGTCAGCAAAAAAAAAAAAACCCAGAGGGATAAATTTCATACTTTACTGGCCTCAGTTGGCATGCTAAATGTTAAAGTTCATGACAGTTCAATTAGAAAAAGACTTAACGAATATGTTTTATTTGGAAGAGCTGCCAGTAGAAAGCCTCTTTCTATCTAAAATAAATAAATAAATAAATATGGGAGCAGAGCTTAGGTTTGCAATGTTGCATGTGAAGAAGACTTCTTAAAAAATGTCTTTTGGACAAAGAAGACCAAAGTAGAGATGCTTGGCCATAATGCACAGTGCCATGTTTGATGAAAACGAAACAACATATTAGCACAAATACCTCATGTAAGGCAAGGTGGTGGAGGGGTGATGATTTGGGCTTCTTTTGCAGCCACAGGATCTGGCCACCTTGCAGTCACTGAGTTGACCATAAACTCCTGAAATGTAAGAGTCAGATGTGAGGCCATCTGTCCAAAAGCTAAAGCTTGGCTGAAATTGGGTCAAGCAGGACAATGATCCCAAGCACAGCAGAAAACCCACGGAATGACTTTAAAAAGAAAATAATTAAGGCCCAGTCAAAGTCCAGACCTCAGCTGACTGAAGTGTATCTTCAGAGAGCTGTGCATAAACAAATGCCCACAAGCTTCATTGAACTGAAGCAAAATTGTAAAGAAAAATGGTCCAAAATTCATTCAGCAACAATGTGAAAGGCTGATAAAGTCAAGCAGAAAATGATTACTTCAAGTTCTTGCTGCTAAAGGTGGTATTTACCTCATTTTAAAACCTGGCAATACCTGATAACTTTTTATTATGTCCTTATATGTAAAACCGTAGAAATGACAGAGAGTTTAACTACATAGACAATGCTGCAGACCATGTCCACCCCATTACTAAAGCAATATTTCCTGATGGCAGTTGCTTGGAAATGGTGTAGCATCACAAAGATCTGAACTGTTTTTACTTGGCCTCTAGATTATCATTCCAATTACACATCAGTGGTATTTGTTAAAAAAGTCTCATCTATACAGGCCCTGCATCACAGTTTGTAGAACTTAATGCATCTGATGCTAAAGTCCTTGTGTCTGATAGGAGAGGACACTTTCCAAGAGGTCTTATGGAGTCTGTGCACCAGAAAAGAGCTTCTTTATTAGCAGCAAAAAGGGGATCTGCAGTTTTAGGCAGGTGGCTTTACAGTTACATGGCTAATATTAGTATAGCGTTTAATGCAGATTTTCCCTTGCGTTTGCTAGTGACATTTTTCTTCTACAAAGAATTGATTTCTTTTCTTTTTTCTTTTTTTTATCTGATGAGTTTCTGGTCATTATGGAGTAATGAATGTCTTGTTACTAAAAGCTGTCCCTAGAACAGGTCTAATCAGAGTAATCACTGAGAAATGTCATTAGCATAGAGTGTCCTCTTTTATTAGTATTTGTTTTTGTGGCACTGTGTCTGCCACTTTCAGATCTGCTCTTGTGTTATTGAGGTCGCATCCTGCCAGCTCTGTAGCACTACCATACAGGTCTAAATCGGCACACTGCCTCACAGGGCAGCATGGCCTAATTTTGAAGTAAATGTGTGTATGTGTGGGCACAGGCGCATGGAGTAGGCGTCCCTCCAACAGTTGGCCTGACATAACATGACCAGCTGCTCTTTACAAGAGCTGCATTTCTTCATGTTTGGAGAAAAGGGACATGATAGCGGATTGCACATTATGTAACCTCTTACATTAGGATCTCTTTTTCACCAAAGCTATTCGAGTAGGGATAAGGAAGTAATGGCCCTGATGTTGCTCACAATTAGTCTGAAAGCCTGACGTGGTTACATCAGTGTCCCATCATAACAACCTTCAGCTAGGCCGTTATTAATGAATCTGTCATATATGTCACTGCTGCTTGCTAGTGCCAACCGGTGACTGCTTGTGAAAGTGAAGTTTATTCTCGTCAGGCTGCTGTTAATAATGCAAGTTGTATAATCCGTTACTCTTTTTTTCCTTCTGTGCAGCTCAGAGAATTGCATGGTATTGCGTAGGGCTTCGCAGAAATGCAGTTAGTTGGTATTCAGGCTTTTTGTACTGAAGTTCTCTTTCAGCTCCAGTTACACAGTGTATCTCCCCTCGCTTTATACTTGGATTAAAAACCCACTAAGCTATCATTATGTTCTGCACCAGAAGCCCAAAGCCAATTTATTGTTTTTGAGCCATTTTCATTTTCTGGGTTTTGTGCGGGCTATTGTTTTAATAATACTGTATGAATTTAAGAAAAAAAAATGCTGAAAGATAATGGAGATGAAATATGATGATCTTCCCCATTTCAACTGGATTTTCTGGCTCAGGGTTTTCATAAATTCACCCTTTTAGCAAGGCCAAATAATATGGCCATCCTAATCTGTCACAACCCTGTTCCAAGAAAAGTCGGCATGCTGTGTAAAATGTAAACAAGAGCACAGTGCAATGACTTTCAAATAATCTATTTTACAATGGTTCTAATATAACATTTTTTTAAAATATATATTTAAGGAGACAATTTTTACTGTTTTAAGGTCTGTCTTGCTTGTTAGGGATTTCAATTTTCAGTGTCATATTTTTTTCCCCATTTCATAACCTGCCAGCTGTTTTCAGTGTGTGATAGGTCTAAACAGCAGGTAAGCTGGCCAGTTTAGCACATGGACTCTTTAGCTACTGAGCTGTGGTTTTGTAATACGTGTATATGTTGTGATATGGCATTGTCTTGCTAAAATAAGATAAGCCTTCCCTCAAAAAGATGTCAGTATTTGGCAGCACATATTTCTCCAAATTGGAGTTGGCTTTTGAATTGCATGGTGAGGTTGACAAAGTATTTCTTATTTTAATTGGTCAGACAACAGGGCAGTTTTTCACTTTACCATACTTCCCATTAAATGAACGTTTTGTCTTTTACATGGTAGAAATGACATTCTTGAAGTGCTGTTTGCAGTGATGAACCATGCTTCCTAACAGTGGTTTTAGAAATGCTGCTGAGCATTATTTATCTGTTTTTGTTTTTTATATATTTTTTTGAAATATTAATATTTTTATTTCATTAATATTACATTTTTTGCAGTCCTATCTCAGGGGCTAAAGGTGCTGTAAAAGCCATTCAGTCTTAATCTTTGGCCTTGTACCTTGTGCAGAGAGATTTCTCTCTATTCCGTAAGTCTTTTAATGATATGCCCTGTTGATTTTTTTTTTTATATTTGTATTGAGAAGTGACTTTAACTTGTTGAACTTATTAGCTATTGGTAGTCTTTCACAGAATAGTGACGCCATCCTCATGTTTATGTCTGAAAGTAGTGTGTTCCCAAATTTCTTTTAGGCATTACACAACAACCCAATGTTTGTGATACGCACATAAAATATCATCTTTTTGTTATTTGTTTAGCATTCGTTTTTTGTTGGAAATTGTTCAGTCTATTAATATTCATGCTTGGCTCAGAACCATCATAACTTATCTCCCTTTCGCTCCTCTAGCTCTGCTCTGCACGGCGGTGGTCAGTGTGCCCCCTTAGAAAGAAGAGAAGTGCCATCTGTGATCATCGACTACGAGGACGATAAGGAGAACCTGCCTAATGAATCTGACTATGAAGATCTACCCAGCATGTATAAGGATGAGGATGATGATGTGGATGACGATGAAGACGATGATGAAGATGACGACTCAATATTTACAAGTAAGTGGCAGCTGTCATGGTAACACAGAGTAGTGAAATTGCACTACTGCACTATGCTCATCAGCAGATGCCTGATCTGTCCCTTAAGCTATTACTGTCTGACTTTTGAGGATGTTATTTTGATTTAGTTTATCAAGTACGGTTGGTTATTTATTTATTTATTTTTTTAAAACTATGCACCCAAAACATTTAAAAATCCCTGTTTTTTATTTTTATTTTTTTTTTATTTAACTATAAAATGTGATCTGTTTTATACTTGGCAGGTATAAAGCTGGGGATCTAGTTTGATTATGTAGCTCACTTTAGGCTTCTTTTTGTGATAATTAACTGTGACGCACACATACACACTGGGGCATGCCTCGTTTAGTTAGTGTGTGTTATATGAAATACCAAAAATAACAGTAAATGTTAAGCTAAGGATTAATGTCAGTTGAGATAACTATAACATACCTGTGCTACAGTATTGCTTGGTCTGTGTTTTTTAGTTGTTGTCAGATGGTTGTTAGGCAACATGATATCATAATATGTCATGTATAATTAAACTTTTCTAGACATATAAATTAAATCATACTATGGTTTTATGTAGCATTGTTCATGCATAAACATAGGACCAATTCTGTGCAGTTATTGAAGCTAACTGCTGTTGGTGGTGTGCATGAGCTGCATATTTTGTTAACACACCCCATTCTTTCTGTGAATTGCTCACTCGAGCTGCAGTGTGACCTCTCCAAACATGTGCATTTTGTTCTGCACTAGTTGTAAGTCAAATTAAAGTCACAGGTAGGGCATTTGAGAAACAGGGTGCCTTAGCAGCAGAAGTGTCTTTCTCTGTTCGCATATCACTCCAGTCTTGGCCTCCCTTCACTGGTTGCCTGTAAATTTTAGGTTTCAGTTTAAAATTTTAGTTCTAACCTTTAGGGCCCTGCATGGTCAGGCTCCTCAAGATTTATCTGACCTGCTGAAACCACATACATCTTCTCGGGCTTTAAGGTCATTAGATCAGAGACTACTGGTGGTACCACGCACTCATTTTAAAACTCGTGGTGATCGGGCCTTTCAGACTGTGGCACCACGGTTGTGGAATTCTCTCCCACTGTCTCCTCGCTGCACGGACTCCATTGATTCTTTTAAGAAACAGCTGAAGACATTTTTATTTAGAAAAGCATTTGATTAATTTCTTCTTATGCTGTTTTTATAGTTTTATTGTTTTACATTGTTTTATTTACTGTTATATTGTTTTTATATTCCCATTTTCTGTGTTGTAAAGCACTTTGTGATTTTTATCTGTGAAAAGCGCTATATAAATAAATTTTACTTACTTACTTCTACTTACTGTTTTTGTTTGGACAGCTCATGTTTGCAGACATAGAGACTGTTTGTTTGACTGATCATAATTGTCAGGGCTCCTTATTTCACATGAAGGCTCTTGGAACTCAGATTTAAACTAACCTTCAAAGTAGGGCCGAAAGATTCACAGAAATGTATCTAGAATTTAATTATCAGCCAAAACTTTGATGCATATTCTCTTGGAAAAACTGCTGAACTGTGCAGAATGCATGGAAGGAACATAATGTTAGAGAGCTATTGTTTTAAATCCATGGTATAAAATATTTAAAACAGCAAAGATCAGTACATTAAACCCCATTTTCGTATACTTATTTTTACCATACCAATACCTATTAACCATAACTATTTTAACATTTTGCATTTCAAATTTAGGTACACTGGCTCAGAAGGTACTAAGAAAAGACTCTTTGGCCATCAAGCTGAGTAACCGTCCATCTAAGAGGGAACTGGAGGAGAAAAACATCCTGCCCATGCAGACAGATGAGGAGAGACTGGAATCTAGGCAGCAGATAGGCACCAAACTCACAAGGTGAGAATCATACGCACATGCTTTTCTTCTTAGCCTGAATACAATTACAATACAGCCACAATTTCTGGGACAGATATTTCCAGCGGGCCTGGCTGATGTTGCTGTAGCCAGCCCGATAACAGCTGTTGGGCAACAGCACTGGCTTTTCTCAGCCATTGCAAGCATTTGTTTTACTTTGGGCTGACAATTCCTAATGTCCTGGCTTAACAGTATTGTGACTCAGTCCAAAGCCCATGTGAGTCTTATTTTTATTCAGTCTTTTCTATCCTTTCAGTTTTTTCCTTCCCAATATCCGATAAGGATAAACGCTTTATTTCGTTAAAACGAGTCTCTGAAAATGGAGCTGACCTAATTTCAGTGATGCATCAAACTCCCCCCTCCTCCTTTTTTTCCCTGCTCTTGTCTTCTCTCTCTCGAGTGCTCTCTCTCTCTCCATTTCTCTCTCTAACCCTGTCTCTCTCTCACTTTCTTCCTCTCCTGCCTGACTCCATGCCTCGCTCACTGAATCACCACAGTGATGCATGTGCCAAACTATCTCCACCCGACTCCTCCACACAGCAGCACCGCGCAAGCCGCTTCATATCAGCAGTTTACACACACTGCAGTGATGCCGTGTGTGCAAGTCGTAGGAATGTATATACATATGTTGAGGTCATGAATGTGAATTCTAGTAACTGAGCAGATCAAACAACGCAATGTTTGGTCTCATTTGATTTCACTGGGCTTTATGAACATGCGCGACTAAATAAAGCGGATGTAATGATGTGGTAAGGGGGCAAAGAAACCACCAGCTACTCGGTAAAAATGAAAATCTGAATAGTGCAATTCGATATGAGATGCGGCACTGACGGAGTATTACCTAGAGACACTGGCACTACTCCTCACTGTGAAGGCAGCACAGTACATGTTCTCAGACATACTGTCTGCTTAGTTCTCATGTTCCAGCTCTGTAACAGCGTCTTTTATACAGTATCACCTAACAAACACTTTCCCATTTCACTCTTTATTACCAGCGGCATTGTGTCCTTTAAAGTAGTTGCTTGTGCCAGGCCAGTTAGAATTGATTATGATAATGCTGATCTAGGACACGCTGACCTCAGCTTAGTTCTGCTGACCTGATTCACTGGGAAAAGTATGGAAAGTAAAATGAAGTGCTTTTACCCTTCATAAAGTTAATAAACGCACGGTTTTATGCTGTTTTTTTTTTTCTTTCTCCGCTGGATTTAATGACTGTATTCATATTTTCATGTAACATGTAACAATAAAAATATAGCACTAACTATATATTTTAATGTCACTCATCTCCATCCACTCCACCATGCCTGCAAACTCTTCTTCACCTCTCTTATGCACCTCACTATCTGCATTTTCTTTACATGGTTGACCCCAGGTATTTAAACTCATCTACCTTCACCATCTCTATTCTTTGCATCACTTAAACTGGTAAAAGGTTCAAAAGTAAATGGAGCTTACTACATAATCTTCAATCCATGCTGAGATATCCAAAAGCCCAGTCTGGGATTTAGTGCCTGGACCTTTCTTTGCACAGAACTATGTCTGGCTACAGGCTCTTATTTTGATGAGCAGTAACAGGTCAGATCTAAAGAAACTGAGTCAATCATTGATCCAGTGCTCAAAGACAGATCTACCACCACTTGTTTTGGATAGATTGCTATTGTAAGAGTCTCCAGCTGAAAGTATTTTGAGTGACTGACTTTGTGCATCTTAGTACTTCCAGCCACTTAATAAGCATACTAGAGATAACCTGTACACAGCACATCTACTCTGATGTTGTATAAAATAAAATAAAAAGCATATCTGGCTATTCTGTTTTTTGCTGTGTAGGTGCTGTATGCAGTAAATTTGTAATGACCTTTTTACTCAGCAGCTGAAGGTGTCACAGTCATATTTTCCTGATACAGCATCAGATAAGAGTTTGGTGGTTTGGGGTATCAGGCTTTGCTTTTAGCCTTATTCCTGCATCCCATCACTGCTTTATCATTGAGTCATTGTGGGGATTGGTGATCATGAATGAGTGAGGTTTTTGGATTTTCACCTGTCAAGCTGTCATGAGGCAAGAGCTTAAATAAGATAAAAGCCTTTCAACTAAAACAATATACAACTCTGTTGCTCATAAATAACTTCTACAGGACACAAGGAAGAATGAGAATTGAGGTCATTTGTATTCAGTTCAGTTTGAGAATGCATTTTACTCTAAACTTACTCTACGCGACTTATTCCCAGCACTATATAAAAGTGCTCGTTCTGTGAGCCAACGTGTCAATAAGATAAACTTGTCGGGAGTCTATGTCAAAGCTGGGAAGTGAATGCTCTGCAGAATGTAGGGGAGAAAAAAAATGAGCTTAGCAGCTTTTTCCTGAACTATACTGTTTTGGAACACTTCTTGTCCTCTCAAAATACCCTGAATTTTCATGTGTGACGTGACTGCATCACATCAGTTCTGCAAATTTGGCAGCTGCACATTCACATTGCGGATCTCCCCTTATAAAACATCCCAAAGGTGTTGTGGATTCGGATCTGGTGACTAATGAGGTTATTGAGGTGACTGTACTCACTGCCACGCTGATGTGCCCAGTTAGTGGTGACTTTAGCTTTGTAACAAGGTGCATCATCAAGCTGGAAGTAGCCATCAGTAATTTGTAGGAAGAAAAGATCAACTTGGTCAGCAATGATACTCATACACACAATGGCAGTCAAACAGTGAAAGTTAAAGGAATTTTTTAAATTTATTTTTTCCTCAAACCTCCAATCCACAAAGTAAGGTTGGTCCATGGTTTGATGATGTGGATCAGAAATTCTGATTACATTTATTTCTTAACTGTCTTTGCATTTGTGCTTAAGTTTTTGTGAGCCTCTGCCCACTGCACCCTCAGATTTCTATTGCAGCCTGTTGGCCTCAAAGTTTGAAATTGCATTCTGAGGTGCTTTGCTGCTCTCAGCTGCACTTGCTGGGAGTGGATTTTCCGTACCAGGCTAGCTGTTCTGTGGCCTCTCATCACCAAGATGTTTCCCCTCTGTAGAACTGCTCCTCACTGGGTTTTTTTCCCCCCCCATACGGTTCTGAACTCTAGAGACATTTGTGGCTGAAAATCCCAAGAGATCCACAAACCAGCTTGTCTGGCACTAACAAAGTCATGTTTTCAAAGTCATTCAGATGTTTGATGCGAACATTAATTGAACCCCGTGACTGTTAAAGTCCTCTTAATGAGAAAAACCTGTAAAATATTTGGATGTATTTTCTTTTTTTAAATGTGATAATCTCAAAACTGCTCCCATATTGGTTCAGACTTTCCTCGCTGACCTCCTTTCTCTGATTGTGTGCTGACTGTGGATTTCTGTTTCTCATCAGACGCTTGAGTCAGAGACCCACAGCTGAGGAGCTAGAGCAAAGGAACATCCTCAAACGTGAGTATCTTAAACGTGTGTATTTAACATTACATAGCTAAAAATGTGCAAAAAGGTCCCTCAAACGTTGCGTTTTAGCAACACATGGCCCACATTTGTAGCTGCCTTCTTGTGCATGCTGACTGCATGAAGGGCAGCGTGGAAATTTCTTTTCTTTTCTTTTTTTTACATTTTTTTATTAATTTTTTTTAAATGATTATTATGAGACCCTGTTATGTGAGTGCTCGTGGACATGCATCTCTTTCTTTTGTTCCTCCTCGATCTGCCTTTTTGTGAAAGTCATGCAAGGTAGCAGGGTTCCCCGAGGAGTCATGTCCACAGAGACTGCTTTCTTAGCTCAAACACATGCAGTATCAGAGAGAAGCAGTTCTGTTTCCTGGGACTCTGCAGATCTCACATCAAAGACTGATTTACTATCAGTTCCTGCTTTCCCAGAGGCTCTTGGATGATTGGCAACAGTACAAGGGGGAAAAAGACAAAGTAACAATTTATGACTGACAAGTCATGTCCTCCCTGTCACTCACACACATACAAAACCAAGGTTAAACAAACGGGACTTTATTTTGTAATGAAGCAACATCTAAAATCCCAAACTGCAAGTAGTACTGGAAATGGAGTGTGTGTTTAGTACAAGCATAAATACAGACTGACTGGTGAAGCTTTTTGCAAACAGCAGTGTCCCAGTGTGCTTCTTGTTTACTCTTGTCTCTCGTTTTAACTTATCTTTTTGTTTTGTTTGTCATTGTGATTCCAGTGGAATCTGCAGGACAACACATACAGGAATTTAGTGAGGAATAAGAACTTGATGTAATCAGCAAAAGAGAACTATATACATTTGAAAAGCTCTGGGACAATGTGAAAGAAACAAAGCAATCAGTCACTCCTCATGCCTAACCTCTCCTAAAAGCATAAAACAGCCAATGATGGAAGCTTTTTAAGCTTTAAGGGACTTATCCAGTTAAGTGTGGAACAAATGAGGCATTTTAAGCAAGCGGCACGCTTGTACTTATTTCACAAAGAGCCCCACTGTACGGATGCCTGTATTCAAAGGTTAACACTTCATCCTTTCATTCTTTGCAGCTCGCAATGAGCAGGAGGAAATGGAGGAGAAAAGGGAGATAAAACGAAGGCTCACGCGAAAGGTGAGTCCAAAATAGCTCCAAAAGTGTGAACCCACACTTGCTCTTTTGGCACTTGAAGGGGCAAGTTGTTGGCCAGGATAAACAAACACTATGACAGTGAGTCATCTGATGAAATGGAGTGTGTGTGTATGCGTGGGCCTGGTGTTGGTACTTCTCAGGTTCCCTCAGGAGACACTGATGCCCTTGTTGCCCTTGTCCCTTCAACATGTTGGATGCCAAACTCTTAGACCCCATAGGGAGGTGTTGAGCATGTTCCCATCCCTGTCAAATTAAAGAATAACACTTTCTGCTCACCTGCAGATATGCTTCTCAAAACAAAACCTCTCAGCTGTTGGACAAATACCAATGATGATATATACTTTAAAATATGCAAGTTTTTAAAAATGCAAGAATAGAGAGAAGGTTTTTTTTTTTTTTTGTTTTTTTTTTTTGAAGTTGTAATCAGAAACATGGCTGTAACTGAAAGCGATTTACTCCAAGGTGAACCAAGGTCAAAATAACCAACATAACCGAGCTATTTTTTCAAAAAGTAGTGCTACCCAATTCTCAAGAAATCAAGTAAAAGATATGTACTCTAACCATGACTCCTTAGAATATGTGAACGAGGAGGAAAAACTGTAAAATAAAATGTCATGTCATCCCTTTTGCTTCAGCGCTATTAAAGGGAATTAATCTAAATCTACTTCCGGCTGCTCCCTTACTCACAAGAAGCCGCCACAGTGGGTAGCTCCTCATGTTTGATTTGGCAGATTTTTACACCAGATGCCCTTTCTGACACAACCCCAAAGGGATTTGTGTCTCCTTCCAGGATCAAACTGTGGATCTTTCACTTGTTATGCAAATGTGTAAACCAAGTAATGGAAGAACCAGGCTTTTTAAACAGCAGGGTGTTGTAATACTTCATCACTTCATCAGGCAAGGACCTGAGTCTAGCCGTTCCGAAAGACACCTCATAAGTAAGGAAGGAGACGTTACCTCACAAAAAAATAGATCTACACTCAGGCGTAGAGCCACAGCACCCATTTTAAAGGTTATATATGAGATTCTACATGAGGCAGTGGGAGCTTTTCATTATGCTGTTATGGTTCCATGTTCCTGAAATATTCATGCATCACTATGTGTGTGCAGCATGTTATAAATAACTTACTTTGCTGAAGACTAACTACATAAAACCACAGATTTCCAATTTGACAGCTTTAGTATGTCTGCCCTTGCATCTTTCTTATTTTTTGCTGGGTGTACCTGAGAGGAGAGAGGTTAGAGTAATGAAAAGCACCCTGTGCAGCTGAAGATAGACGTGCAGGTACTCTAATCTAATCCATTGTTTGTTAAATTTTGCTTATTGCTTCTTAAACTAAAATAAAGTTCTATGGGTTTCCTTTATAACCTCACTTTCTTATGAGAATTATGATCAGTATCTGAGTAAAGTAATCGGTGTCAAGCAGAAACTGAAATGTTAATTTGAGACTTTTTCAACACAATAAAATATCAGGACTGGTTTCTTGACCTCCTCACTCTTCCTCCTGCATAAGAAAAAACAATGCAGGCTGAAGACTTTCTATGAGAAATGTAATATATGTTTTTAATTTTCCTCATTTCGCTCCAGCTGAGCCAGAGGCCCACTGTAGAGGAACTGAGACAGGCCAAAATCCTCATTCGATTCAGTGACTATGTGGAGGTGTCAGATGCCCAGGACTACGACCGGCGGGCAGATAAGCCCTGGACCCGGCTCACTGCAGCTGATAAGGTCAGTTTACTAATCTTACTGTTAAAATTAGATAATCTCTGATATTCTCAAGATTCCCCCTTCCCTAATTTGATTTGTCACTCTTAAGCTCTGCTTCTGTGCTTCTTATGACACGCTCATACAGGGAGTGCAGAATTATTAGGCAAATGAGTATTTTGTCCACATCATCCTCTTCATGCATGTTGTCTTACTCCAAGCTGTATAGGCTCGAAAGCCTACTACCAATTAAGCATATTAGGTGATGTGCATCTCTGTAATGAGAAGGGGTGTGGTCTAATGACATCAACACCCTATATCAGGTGTGCATAATTATTAGGCAACGTCCTTTCCTTTGGCAAAATGGGTCAAAAGAAGGACCTGACAGGCTCAGAAAAGTCAAAAATAGTGAGATATCTTGCAGAGGGATGCAGCAGTCTCAAAATTGCAAAGCTTCTGAAGCGTGATCATCGAACAATCAAGCGTTTCATTCAAAATAGTCAACAGGGTCGCAAGAAGCGTGTGGAAAAACCAAGGCGCAAAATAACTGCCCATGAACTGAGAAAAGTCAAGCGTGCAGCTGCCAAGATGCCACTTGCCACCAGTTTGGCCATATTTCAGAGCTGCAACATCACTGGAGTGCCCAAAAGCACAAGGTGTGCAATACTCAGAGACATGGCCAAGGTAAGAAAGGCTGAAAGACGACCACCACTGAACAAGACACACAAGCTGAAACGTCAAGACTGGGCCAAGAAATATCCCAAGACTGATTTTTCTAAGGTTTTATGGACTGATGAAATGAGAGTGAGTCTTGATGGGCCAGATGGATGGGCCCGTGGCTGGATTGGTAAAGGGCAGAGAGCTCCAGTCCGACTCAGACGCCAGCAAGGTGGAGGTGGAGTACTGGTTTGGGCTGGTATCATCAAAGATGAGCTTGTGGGGCCTTTTCGGGTTGAGGATGGAGTCAAGCTCAACTCCCAGTCCTACTGCCAGTTTCTGGAAGACACCTTCTTCAAGCAGTGGTACAGGAAGAAGTCTGCATCCTTCAAGAAAAACATGATTTTCATGCAGGACAATGCTCCATCACACGCGTCCAAGTACTCCACAGCGTGGCTGGCAAGAAAGGGTATAAAAGAAGAAAAACTAATGACATGGCCTCCTTGTTCACCTGATCTGAACCCCATTGAGAACCTGTGGTCCATCATCAAATGTGAGATATGCACAGTAATAGTCACCTGCACACACAGATATCCCCCTAAAATAGCTAAAACTAAAAACAAACTAAAAACTGCTTCCAAAAACATTCAGCTTTGATATTAATGAGTTTTTTGGGTTCATTGGGATCATGGTTGTTGTTCAATAATAAAATTATTCTTCAAAAATACAACTTGCCTAATAATTCTGCACTCCCTGTAGTAGCAGAAGGGTGTGTTCCTCCTCTTTCATAATGAAAAGTCCAACTCTGTTGTTTGGTTTGCCTTTGTGAAACACCCTGAAGCAACCCTGCTGCTCACTGTCCCGTGATCTAAGACTTTTAATGAGCTGTAGAGTTTGCTGAGCAGATATTCTGCATTGTCCTAAACACTACGGGCACACCTGAGGTCCACTCATGTGAAATGTGAGAAATCATAAGGATTCAGCATTTTGGTTATGCAACATCTCCACTTACATAAGAGTGTAATTGGACAAGCAGTGCCTCAAGAAGCCCCCCAACGCTGCTGTGCTGAAGTTTTATTTTGTTGGGGTTTTTTTTGGTTTGCTACTTCTGCCGTCGAACACAGAATTTTGTTTGGTCTCCTGCTGTGGACGCATCCTCCCTGAGGCAGAAGACATCCCCTTGCGTCACGTTGAATAGTAGAAGCAATCACCTGACCGGGGTTCTGTTACATGCTGTGACATTGTAGAGGGGATGTAAGGTCATTAAAAAAGATTGTATCGTACCATTTTTATATACAGAAGCCATGATTCACTACCCGCTGGTTTGGACTCAAAAGCTTGCTTTGGTGAGGCCCAATTGGTGAAATTACACCACAGTGCCCCCTGCTGATGCATTCAGATCACTGCAGGGTTTTTTCCCCACTCTGAAATCTGCTTTATTTGGAGCTTTGGATCCAAAGACTGTAAAAAAGTAGATATCGCTTTGATGTTCTAAAAATACAGCTGTCATGGTCAAATCTAAAAATTCCATTTAACTGTATTCTCTTTATCTGTCCTGTATAAATCAATGCTATCAAAACTTAATGCTATTTAAAGAGGAATCTATCCAAGTAAATCATCAACAGATTGTAAATTATGTTAGGGCTGTTAGAAGTCTCAAGAGGGGGAAATTGAAGGTTCCTGTGATGAGAGAAAAGAATTCAGAAGACTCATTCATGGCTTTGAGATGAGCATAAATAATGCATGAAGCATACTAAAAGGAGTCGGGGCTTAAAGGCTGCCGTTTGTGAGCTAAGCCTTTGCAGCTTCGCTCAGTCTTCTTCCTCTTTGTCCTCTGCAGGCAGCTATAAGGAAGGAACTCAACGATTTCAAGAGCAACGAGATGGAAGTGCACGAATCAAGTCGCCATTTAACCAGGTACAAACTACCAGCTTGCATGATTGATATCACTTCAAATGCAGCCAAAAATATTGGCACGCACGTGCCGACTTCTTCTTGAAACTTCAAAACCTCTCTTTTTTTTTTAAATATATCTTTCTAGGTTTCACAGACCATAGTAGACCACCACTGTCTCGAGCAGTGCCCAACCGGCGCTCTCCTCCACTGAGAACCTTAAGTGCTGGACAGTAAAATGGTGCCCGTTTCTACAATAAGGCCATGTCTTCTGAAATGCCTTTTCAAGTCCCACACAACTGAGTCGGTACTACGCCACAAGACGCAGACACCCACTACTCCATCCATGTAGTAGCACACAAAGACTCCAGCCGATTCACATTGCCCCCGCCCTGTGTGGAATTTGCTCGACTATCTCTAAAACCTCTCTGCTGAGCTCTCAGGCAGGCACTCAGTTCTGTGGCGATTGGATAGCAGACCAGTTTTCTCGTTTGCGATTGATTGGCACACTTGTGTCATCTACCGAGGGTAACTGTACCTTGGTATGTCAATAACACCAGTAGACTTGTCTCAGTGGACATGTTTTTATTCCTCTTCTTTATTACGCTGTCACACCAGACTCCTCTAGCCCTTACGGACAGCTTTTGTGCCAGGATGCAGGGTTGATTGTTCTGAGCTCACTATGTCATCAGAAGCTCCATCATTACTACACCTGCTGGGACTTTGGAAACAGCTTAGAGAAACAGGAGGAAGGGCGGGAGGGAAGGAGGCGTCCAACATTAAAATCATGTGCAATACTTTTTTTTTTTTTCCTTCTGCTTTTCTTAGACTATAGCACCCCCTGGAGTGTCCTCTATGTCGTTACTATGTAGTCCTGACTTCTTTCATGCACTTCTCACTGTACCGAAAATGCTGACATTTAATTGCTAACTGTGAATTTAAGAGTTGGGGCTAACGCCTGTACTGTCTCTCTCTTTAATGTATATTTTGTTTATACTGAAGAAGGTTGAATTTAAAGAAGAATCGCGTTTAACTGCATTTTATTCATGTGGGTCTTATAAATTTACTGTCAAAATTTGCAGCTGGTGGATATTTTCTGGTTTCCTGTTTTGTATTATTTTGACAGTGTTAACTGTTTTTTTGTTTTTTTTGTTTTTTCTAGAGGCGCTCGGCTCATAAACGATTAATTTACATCTTTACATGTCAGTGCTTTGATGTGTGTGATTTATATCAAGAGATGACTCACCACATGTCTCTTTTTCTTTTGCAGAAGTGTGTGAAATGATCTTTGCTCATAACGTGCATTGTATTATACACTTTACTTTTATACTTGTGTCACCCAAGCTTTTGACGAAGCAATACCCAGCGTTTATAGAGAAAAGGTTAAACTGCAGGTGTACCCCCCCCCCCCCCCCCACACACACATCATTGTTTTTTACTGTGCGTACATACTATGCCTACACTTCAGGGTTTAAAGTTTTCTTTTATACCTTACTTTAAAAAAAAAAAAAGAGAAAAAAAAAAGGCTTTATTCTGGGGGACTTTTTCAGCAATTTTCTTGACTGAGCCACCTGAAAATCTGCCTCTTTGACAGCTTTACCGACACATTCGGACAAGATTTGATGGAACTCTCAACGAAAAAGGATGCATTCTCTATTTCAAAAGATTTGAGCACTGATTTTAGTGTATTCACTGAGTCAGGATTTTTAAATATTTTTATTCCTAAATATAGTTTGCACTGTTAAGAGTGTGGCTTTAAAGTGGCCGTTGTTTCAAGGTAAAGTCCAAATGTGTAAAGTATTGTTGGATTTCTGAGGTGTAACCAGTGTGTCTCTTCACTTCAGTGGTCTTTGTTACCTGATCAGCCACCCTTCACCAGTAGTCCAGTGCTCACGAGCTTTATGTGCACAGAATATTTTCATTATTTTCTACTGTATTGCTTTTAAAGTTGCAATATGAAATTGTCAGATGAAGAAACAGTGGAGTTGAACGGCTGCCGGTCGCCTTTTACAATACATCTGTCTGCAAATTAACAGGGTTTCCCCTTATTTTTAAGGACAGCGATAGATGACATAATGAAATCAGGGAATTGATGACAAAAAAAAAGTTTTGCACTGCATGGTTTGTATGTGAATGGATAGGGGTTTGCTAGATTTCTGAAGAAGTTCAGATCAGAATCAATACACAAGTATTTTTCTTGTCCCTCCACCCCCTCCTTTTTTTTTTTTTAATATTAAAATGTCAATGGATCATCTAATTGCAAACACTTTAATATTTGTGGTATTTCGTGTTGGGAGCAGCTTCTGTATAATTCAGCCATCTCAACATGTTCTTTCATGTTTTTAAGTCCAGAGGTTCAGTACAAGCATAGTAGGAATAGGGAGGAATTTATATTAAAAATACACTCCAGTTCTCATTTTCAGCTCTTTAGTAACAACCTGAGCCAACGGGCTGAGCATGAGGTTTTTCCATTTTGCTGGAATCAAGGAACATGATGTCAGCAATAATCTGATTCCTTTTACATGTCTGTGGAGCAACTGAACAAAAACTGAATGCAGTCCTCTTTCCCCCCCCATTTTTAATCTACAGAATACTATGTAAAGGATACATCATGCCAATTAAACTCCATTTCTGAATGCATTTACTTTGTATGCATTATTATTTTTGTACATATTTTAGGCTTGTTCTTTAACCTTGTAGTAATTACAGTCTGAGATCACTAAAACACACTCTTCTTTGGCTGTTACTAACTTAGTGTATATACAGTAAAAATTGTGCTTATGTTTTATTGATAGAAATGTTTACTAATAGTATTTACATTTCAGAGCCTTCTTCTTATGATCCAATAAACTTCCCTATTGAGACTAATTTACATTCTCAATTCAGGTGTAAAATATACCTCAGTTTAGAATATTACAAATCAGGTTTGGGCCATTTGGTAATTCCTTATGAATACAGGGGAAGGGCCCTTTTTTTAAAGGAGGAAGAAATGAAATTGGAGAGCCATTTAAATGCAACATTAAAGGTTTTGTCTCACAAGTTAAATATACATCATCAAACCAGGGAACATTGTTAGTTAACTATAGCCTCCATTTCCTGTTCTTAGCTGACTGGAGTCACACCCAATGGGCTCTTCTGCTACTGTAGCTCATCTGCATCTAGGTTCAACATGTTCACATTCAGAGATGCTTTTCTGAATATGTTGGTTGCAACAATTGTTTGAGTTACTGCTGCCTTCCTGTTAGTGCAGACCAGCCTGGGTATTCTCCTCTGGCATCAACAAACCCTGGAGATGAGTGTGAGGGAATATCCTAGTAGGTAATCCAGTCATCTTGTTCTGCTTACCAAAATTCAGGGCCGTAGGGGGGCTGGTGCCTATCCCAGCTAACATGCACAGAGAGGCAGGTTACATCCTGGACAAGTCGCCAGTCTGTTACAAGGCAAACATATAGAGACAGACACAGTTTAGATAAACAATCTCTGAAATACTCAGATCAGCCCATCTGGCACCAACAACCATGCCTTGTTCAAAGCTGCTTAAATTACTTTCTTCCCCATCCTGACGCTCTGTTTGAACTTCAGCAGGTCATCTCGACCATATAAACATGCCTGAATGCACTGAATCACTGCCATGTGATTAGCTGATTAGATATTTGCCTTAAGGAATGGTTGATCCTAACAAAGTTGACAGTTTAAATAAACTATAATCCTTTAAGCACTGAGACTTCCGATATGTAGAAATACCATTTTCCATTTGAATATGTATGGTTATTCAAATGAATAACCACTCCTAAGCAGTAGACGTTAATAACATAATATTTTTAGTCTTTTTTTTTTTGCAGGATCTTTAATTCCACACAGGTAAAACGTAGTTTTTTAAACCAAATTACATTGTGTGACTTTATACTGCCGTAATATATGCGGCAGAATGTGAACAAGTAGTCTGTCTGGTACAGTAAGGCTCGCTGTGGCCTCAACGCTCCACTAGATGGCGGAAAATACAACAGAATAAGTCGACGTACACTGAGCCTTGTGAAATGGCGTCCTGATGAGATGGTGCCGAAGTTATTTGCTTCGTCACCACTTATCTAAAACATTTAGACCTACAGCGAGGCTTAGTTTAACCTTGTAGCATAACAAAAACTTTCTCTTTTATTTTTAAGATAAATGACCGCCGTGTAAGCTAGCCAATGTGCAAGGAATCCTCGATAACAGTTGAAAGTTTCCTCACATATTCAACAGTTGACATTGACAACTCACTGTGTGACTGCGTCTTACAGTTTTACTCGCTGTTAGCGTACAAGTAGCAAAGGGTGAGTTCGCCACAGTAAACACAGGACGTGCTCCTGTAACGCAACACCAAACATTTTATAGGCGCTATGTTTACGCCTCTCAACTGTTCGCCGCCTCACTTGACTGAAAGTGCAAAAAGGCTTGCTGGGAAATGTATTTTTTTAACAGTTTCGTCCCGGCAGCGGCGACTACAAGACGCTAGCTAGCGCAATACTCTTCCCACAATTCACCGCGTTGTTGTTAGCGACCCCCATCTTGTGTCCTCCTCATGAATATATATTAGTCGGTATTTGCGTAGGAGGTCGGCCGACGTTCATTTCATATTCTAGCGCTGTGTTTTGGTCCAAATGGGACGCACAGTCACGTCTCCGCCCTGATCTGTCCCTGCTCGCCCAGCCTCTTTCTCAGCGAATTTAATCAGTAAGATGTTTTTTGGGAGCAGCGGAGGAGACTCCGACAGGGAAAGGAAGGCGAGGAGTGAATGACTACTAGTGGAATAACTCAGCAACACCGCCCAGTTGGCGGACATTTAGCGCGGCGGGCAAGTATTCGGGCTTTTAAATGTAGAGCTTTTAGGCATAACCAAGTGCGCACCGTTATTTATTTAGAGCGGGGGACTTTTCATTGGCAGGGATGGAAAGTGTACAGGCTGTCGCTGAGGATGGCGCGTCAGATGGAGGCGCGACCAAGTTAATGAAGAAGCCCAGCGGACTGTCTGTCGCCCAGGGGACTCCAGCGGATGATGGCGGTGGATGTTTGGCACCCTCCCGCGCTGAGGCAAAGAACGGGAATAGCCTTTCTCATTCCGCCTCTACAGCGGGGACTAGTGCGTCAAACCGAGCCGTGGCGTCTAATGGCCGGAGCTCATCCAGCAACTCCAGCTCGCTCCTGTTGCGACGGAGGCGCTTGAAGAGGAACCTCTCAGCTGCAGCTGCAGCCACCACTACCACCTCAGCTGTCACCGCCGCTTGCGGCGCGAAGATGAACTCGGCCCTGTCCTCTGCGTCTTTACATACTCGAAGTCTGGATAGGAAGACTCTGATGAAGCACCGACAGAACATGCAGCTGCAGTCCGCAGATCGCGAGTGGGTGAGAGCAGATCTCCACCGGGGCGCCATACACGTCCACGACAGACTGACGCCCTCGTATCCCAGGCCGGTGCTTTGCACTATGGACACCACAGCCGGCGAGGTGGCCCTCCGACTGAGTAAACTCTCCAGCAAGTCGAGCTCTGTAATGCGCATTTTTTGTAAAGACGCCTCCAAGACGGACCAAAATGGGAACTGTAACATGAATTATGAATATAATGATAATCAGGACAAGGTAAAAGAAGACTCGAGTATAAAATGCAGCCACCTGACCCCACTGGAAACCACAGATTTAAGAACCCGTCCAAATGACAGGTTGAGACTTCTCCTCATGGAGAACGCAGATGTCAGGCAAAAGCAACAGGACGTTGATGGAAAACTTTTCACCCCGGAGTCAGAAGACAACATAACCTGTTCGCTGTCAGACTTGAATTCTAACTCTAACATGGATACCCCCAATGACGATGATTCGGAGCACAGGAACGGTGTGGACAGTTATGGATTAAACTCTGGCTCAGATGTGGAAAGCAGTGCATTTGACGACCTGAGCTCCGGGGCCCGCCTCAGTGAACACAGGGACTCCCTGAGTGATGACATGATCCTGGGAACTGAGGCATCCATCCTCAGTCCCTCCTTTGATAGTGCCACAGAGGGCCATGACATGTACGGGAGCTCGTCAGACGAACTGGAACTCGACTGTCCAGCATCGAGCTCAAGCATGGACCCCATCTCCCAGCATCATACTAATGGCATCACTGCTGTCACTGCCAACTACAAGCAGTGCAACGTGGGACATTTAAGCGACTTGACAAGCGACGTGGGGCCAGATAGCAGACTCAGCCCACACAGTCTGGGCAGCCTCCCACCCAGCAGTAGTTCCGGCTCATTGTCAAGAGCTGGTTCTACAGGTAACACACCTGACATCCAAGATCCGGACTGTGGCCAGGGGGCCGTAAAAACAGGGCTCACAGCACACCAGAATGGAGATTCTTATAATTCCAGCCCCACACTCTATGTTCAGCTGCATGGTGAAGCTGTTAGGAGGCTTAGCCCAGATGAGAGGCCTCTGCAGATCCAGAATGACTTTCTCTTTAAGCTTGGATTTAAGAACCCGTGGAGAGTTCAGGAGGAGGGGCTTAACACAGAAATTGGCTCCTTGTTACGTTTTTATGCAGGTAAATGAAACTACGTGTCTGTGTATACATGTGTAATATGACTAATATCATTATAATATCATCCTATTGCGATCCATGTGTGTTTTGCTCATTCTGACAGTTACTGAGGCCTTTATATGAAGCCTTTGTTGTTTGGAGTGGAGATCCGTAATGTTGTAGTGCTTGGAACAGGTTGTTAACCTGTGAAAGAATGAATCTGGTGGATTCAGGCATTTGTATGGTATGACACCATATCCTTTTTGCAGAGGCAGGATAATATTTTCACAGGATGAGCTTGTGCAGTATGAGTGCAGCACAAAACCTGATAACTGCGACAACAGTTTTAGAGGGTCATTATTAAAGGTCTGATAGACTAAGCCTTTTTCCCAGTGATGGGTTGCTATGTTCAGGTTATCCGTGTGCTTGCATTAATGGGTCAAAGTGAGGTCACGTTCCAGAAGGATGTTGATTTTACAGATCTACCTTGCATTACAGTCTTTGTTTTTTTTTTTTTTTGTTGCTTCTTCCGGCTTCAGCTATCTTTGTTGGCCTGTAGCAGCACACTTTGCTCCCATGGACACACATGCCATTGGCTACAAAGCCATCACCACAACTTATGGTGCTCAGACATGGGGGCCCTTTCCGGCTTTTGCCCCATTATCATCCTAATGAAAAGCCTGAATTCCTTTTTGGTTGGATGGAGAATAGGGGTGGGAGCGGTATGGCTGGGAAGACCATAAACCCTCTCTGTGGACTCTGTGAATTCTGGTCATTGAGATGCTGCACACTGCCTGTCCTACTGGCATCCAGCACAGCTACTGTCACACTAACTAACTGCTTGCCAAGCTGGGTTAACGTGCTTCTCCAAAGCTCAGGAAGCCCTTTTCTTCACCATGCCACTGCCTCCACCACCGCTGCTATTGCTGTTTGCTGCTGTGGGAAGTCGAGTGTGTGGGTGGCGGTGGTGGTTGAGGGGTGATAATGTGAGTTGAATCAGGACAGTTGAGGAAACTGGTCTGAAGTGTGCAAACTGTAATGCTCTGTAGCTTCCTGTCCCTGGAGGCTGCTGAAACAGAAGTTATTTAATAAGAAGCTGAAAACGGCCATAGAACCAATTGTTTCCGATTGCTAGGATTATTTAATTACATGGAAGGCTGTACAAGCGTGCATACTGGGACTCCTTAATCAATGCCCATTTAGAGAAAATAACAAATCAAATCCTACATGAGCCTGTGCAGTCATCTGAGATGAGCCAGTAGCAAACAGCAGCTGTTAACTGCCGGCAGAGGAAGCCCTCACGGCCCTCTGATGGTGACGCCTCCACATCTCATGTGAGACAGCTTAACTACGATCACCTGAGCTCTCCCCGGCACGCCCCCACCACCACCACCACCACACAAAGTGCCACTCAACAACACCCAGGCTGCAGTCTGCAAATGAGGCTTGCCTCTTGTCCAGCCACATGTAGAACGACATTGAAGAGCACTACACACACACACACACACACACACACACACACACACACACACACACATATATATACAGGGATGCACTGTAAAGAGAGAGCAGTGCTGATGCCCTTGGGACTTTACTAGCCCGCTCTTCCACTGTTTCCTTACTGCGCTGAAGCACGTGAGGAATGTACGCTGGCTCCTCTAGAATGTCAGGCACGTCTTCTACAGAAGGGAATGAGAGGGCTGAGGGGGATGGGATGTATGAAGGAATTCTGCGCTGACACATGTTGAGCTGTCTTCGAATGGCTTTTTTCTCTCTCAAATAGCAGCGATCGGACTAGCCCCAGCTGACTTGTTGGCTGAATCTCAGCCACAGCTGCCACAGCTGTAGGCCTCAGTCACACTGAAGACCTTTTTGTTTTATGTGTCTGGTCATGCAGAGTGGCCTTTGATACAGGAAGTTTAGTATCTAAACTATGTTTTCTCACGCTGTTGCACAGTACAAGCTCTATGCACTTTTAATCGTAACCTAGATATTAAGTATGAGAGCAGCCGCTATGCTGTGCTATATTTTTAATAAGAGTGACATATGAAGTACTCAGCAACTCTGCATGATTAGGGAAGCAGGAGAATGATGGGAAGGGGCTGTTAAGTCGAGGAGTTGCCATGGAGCATCTCGATAGATCCTTTGGACAATCCAGGAAGGGGTCAGGTCATGCTTTGAGAACACAGACTCTGCAGTGGTCAAATGAGAAAACTCACTTTGCCCTACTAGACACACAAGCACACACATATAGGCTGACTAGATCAAAGGGCCGCTGTCCTCTTTGGAAGGCTGATGAGTGATCCTTTCAGAGCTGCTCACACAGGAGTCTCTTGTAATGCCAAGCCAGCTTTATTAGAATTTGAGTATAAGGGAAAAAAATTATTTAAAAAATACAGAAAATACACACAATTTAAAGGCCACTTGGACTTATTATTAAACTAAAGTTTAGTGGAGTCAAGAAAAATATGTATCTGCTTTGGTTTGCATGTTATTGCCACTTCTGTGTGTGTGTGTGTGTGTGTGTGTGTGTGTGTGTGTGTGTGTGTGTGTGAGAAAGAGAGAGAGCTGTCTAAGCCCCGACTACTGTAAAACTCTATCACAGATAGCAAAGTGTCTCATCTTTTTGAGAATAAATTCCTTTGAACTCGAGAGGCAGTGCCTCCCTGGAGCACATGTTTGGTGGATCTCTGATCTATCTTTTTATCATTCTTCTTGTATTACTATTCTAGAAACCTTTTCGATAAAGAATACACAAATATTTATTCTTTAATTATTGCTCTTGAAAATGTTGGTGATGGATACCTTCCTAGCTGTGAGCCATGTAGCAAAACAGTCTGTACCAGTCATGCTTTTTGGTGGTCTATCTTTTTAAATGTAAAGTAGTTGGTTACACTAGTTATCAGTGTTAGCTATCTACTATTCATCTAAAGATGATAAACTACATTCTGCTTTTATTCTTGTTTCTAAAGAAAAACTAAAACAGACATTGCTATCACTTTAGACATAAAGAAAGATGGAAATTAAATAACAGTGACATTTGGAGGGTTAGTGAAGTCGTGTTTAGAGGAAGGAGATAAACACCATCATATGGTAAACATAAGCCAAGAAAACATTTCAGATGAGCCCATCTTAAATATTTAAGCATTTAAATATTTGGTGTTCAGGAGACTGTGAGCCTTATAAAAGGCATGTTAAAGGTTTCAGATAGCATATAAGTAGTGCTATCTGAAAGCTGGAGATCTAGAGAATGAACACTTATTATTTTGAGGGAAATTGTTTTATTAAATAAAACAAGGCGCAAAGCATTACAACATGTTGAAAAGACAACAGCCTCAGTCAATGCAGTAGATGCTTTGACCTGGAAACAGGGCTGATGCATCATCGCTTAGCAAGCAAACAGAAGTTCTCTGTTAATCAACGGTGCGGTTTAGTAAAAATTGTAATATTTCAGATTAAAACATTATATTTTTTCAATGTTACTCTGTAACCCAGTTTCTTCTCTCATGACTGCAAATCTCCAGTCCAGCAAGCTAATGAAGTTACCTACCCCCTACTGGGGTGCTTCTTTTCCATTACCCAGAGGTAGTAGTGTTTGTCTCTCTCTAGATGTGTGTGTGTGTGTGTGTGTGTGTGTGTGTGTGTGTGTGTGTGTGTGTGTGTGTGTGTGTAGACTTGTTTTAAAGAGAAATGGCATACTGACATGCACACACTGGCACAGGGTTTTCTCTAGAGGCAAAGAGCCTGAAGTTCTTAACTAAACCAAAGCAGCATGCTAAATTATTTAGATTCATTAGCCTACGCGGCGTCGCAAACACTCTCATCTATGCACTTAAGCATACCAGCTACTTTTTGTGAGCTCTACTTCGTACTCTATTAAAGTTGAAATGTTTGAAAAGCAGTTTCCTGTAGGTCTAAAGTGGGAAGATTTGGTGTGCCTTACGAGTGAAATTAATGACCACGGGCCTAGAAACTATCAAGGTATTAATTCCTTTCAGTTCCATGCAGGTTCATAGCTCAAGCTTCTGTGGAAGTCAGTTTTGGTAGCCGTTTCAGCACACTGCACCCAATTTTCAGGTAATTCCCATGTCGTCATTGTGCGCCAGGAAGGTGAAATTGGCAGGAAGAATCAGCCATGAAGAACTAATAAAAGCAGAGATAATACCAATAATGACTCTGGTTTTATGAAACACAATATCTTCCTGATTAAAAATGTTTGTAGCTTTGCAGGTTTATGGTAGCCGTTAACGTTGTAATCTGAGTAATATTGGTTTTTCACATTATGTGCACAATTTTAATGAAATGTAACATTTTTATTTCAGTTTATTTTTGCAAACCCTCAAGACCAACTGAAACATGGCCTCACTGATATTCAGGTGTTTACTTGCAACATTCGGGCAATAACTTGACTACTTTATTGCTTTGGGATCTAGCTACAAGGCCAAGGCTAACACTGCACATATTCTGCATTTTTGTCATCACCTGGGTTAATTCCACTGCATCTAAAAATGGCAGTAATATTCCTTCCGCGTCTTACAGAAAGCTTTGTTTAAAGGGGGAGGGGGAGTTTTCTGCACTTATCCGGACCTTTTCAACACAAGCCTCCGAAGTTCCACAACTGTTTATTTTTTATTTTTTCCTCTGTGTTTGTGTGTCCTGTTCATGCTGAGAGATGTGTAACAGACAATCTGAGAACTATAAATGTAATTTTACTAACTAAAGCACATAGGAAAAAATTAAATCTAGAGTATAAGCAGGTGGCCTGTTGTAAAAAGGTTTCCCTTACCCCAAACTGCTATCATTTTTCTTTTACCTAGCCAAGGAGCTTTGGTGCCTAAAATAACAAACAATATATGAACAAAGTGTCAGATTAATTGAGCCCAATTCTTTTGCCGCCATACATTTTCCTAAAGAGACTTCTTTGCTTTGTAAAGGAAAATCCTGCTCAGTCTCTTGGTAACGTGTCTAATAGTCAGGAAAATGTCTTTGCCTGTGTGTGTGTGTGTGTGTGTGTGTGTGTGTGTGTGTGTTTGTTTGTTTGTTCATGGACACAAATTCTGTAAGTAATGCATTTCAATATGAAATATATTTTGTGTCAGATTCGCAGATTTTTCTTTTTGTTGTACAGAAAGAGCATGTGACACCATGGCAACCAGGAAAACAAAGCTCTAAAAGCTGTGGCAACTGTTGTATTTCAGCCCAAAACACTTTTTTAAAAATTATTATTAATGCCTAACCTTAACCAAGTAGTTTTTAATAGCTAAATCTAAACACAACCATATGACATATCTGTAACACATACCCTACAAATGTTGTGTGAAGAAATGTATGGGTCTCTGGTGTGAAAGTCAAGAATGACTTACTCCTCCACCACCAGTCATATTCAGGGACACCAAATAATGTTGGGAAATTTGTCATTACAAACATTAAAAAATGTGCTGTGAGATCAGCTTGAACTGTTATATGTCATTTCTCCAAATTTTGATAGTTGTTATCAGGTCATCACCTCTTTTCATTTTGGTACGCAGATGTGTTGAACCCCTGCACGCCACCAGAACCAATGTACCTTGGCACTGATCACCAATTTCTTTCAAAAGATATTCTGATGTAGAGTGTTTTAGTGAAGGAGGTGAAGAAAGTTAACACTCTGGTCCAAAGTCTCTCGTGCATTTTCAGCTGGTATGCATAGCATATTAATCATTTAATTTTCATGCTCATCAAACTCTTCAGTGACCCCTCATGTGGTTTGTATGTGGGCACAGTCATCCTGTAAGAGACCACTCCTGCTCTTGATGTAAAAAGTTGAAAGTGATCACTTAGAACAACTTTTTTCCCCCTCTGATACAAGTGGACTCAAATGATCCATGGCCTCCTAAAGCAAAGCAGAGCCACCACCTCTTGTTGTAGAGGTGTGTGGGGGGCAAGTGTTCACGCTCAGCTGCCCTTGAATTTGTCACTCTTCTTACACATCTTTAAAAGATTTGTAGCTTTCTATTATTATATTTATCATATGATAATAAAGTCTCGGTGGAATCTTGGGCAGGTTGTTGCCTACGGTGTGAGGAACATGTTAACATTTCATGAAGATTGCAATAGTTTGACTACTCTCAAAGCTTTGTGAAATCTCTTTTCAGGGCAGTATATTTCCACTGTTACCTCAGGGGCCTCTCTGAGGCGGCAGCGGCTAGTGACGTGATGACTTAAAGGACTGTGCAGGGTTTAAAGGCTTAATGAAGCTCCCAGCTTTCTCCAGCAGGCTCTGTGGCAGCTATCAAGCAGAAAACCACTCACTCTGTCTTGTCAGTGCCACGTTGCTCCCTTCGTACAGTCAGCGCGCCAGATTGCTCCCACACTCACACTTGCATTTCTATGAAAACATTTTCAAAGGCAGAAGGAGGACAGTCTGCGCGATTCTTGTCATTGTTTAGTTTTTTTGTTTTTATGAACGATTACTGGTTATCATAATAACAGTAGGAGGATGCCTTCCAGCGGTTTACTTTGGGTGAATTTTGTTAATCAAATGATGTTTTATTGGTGCTCGGCGATGTTGATCATTTGCAATATTCAAGTGTCGCTTTCACTTAAACCTATAAAACGCAGCCGAACCAAAGGATCTCCGTGTGTGTAAAGGCTCCTGCATCATCTCTGCAGAAGTGAGGCACTGGGGCTGCCTCATCCTTCCTCACATTCACGTTCTCGCCTGACAGCTAATGGTCTTTCTAAATGGCCCATTGCTGAGTCATTATGTAATTGTGTAACCAGATTTCACACGTTCCAGAGCTCAAATCCAATACGCATGTGTTGGTGTGCGCTGAGGTTTTTCTGGCTTTCACTAGTGTATCCGTGTGCCCAAGAGAAAACTGAGCGATCAAAGAATAGATTTACTGTATGCATTTTACTTTTGTTCACATGCGAGCCGCACGTGCGCAAGCGCTCTTAAACGAATAGTGACCATAGAGTCTCAGTGCTGAGCTGGATGTTAGTATCTCGGAGGATTCACGTGTGTGTCTACTGAGGCAGACTTGGAGAGGATGGTGGTGTCAGCTTGTAGCAGTTAAAGCAAGGGGAACTGTGTTCTGTCTAATATAGATTGCCTTCTTGGCTGACATCCACCACCCTCCCCTTCTCTCCTCTCACGCCGAATCATCCTCCCTCTCTCAATTTCTCTCATGATCGATCCTCCTCCCTTTCCTCTCGCTATCTTTTCTCGCATCTCCTCCTCCCTCACACCATCTGACAGTTTGCATTTATCTTCCCATATCTCTATCCTTTCCTTGCTTATTGCTTTTCATTCTGACAATTAGTGGTCACCCTCCTGGTTGTCTTATTAATAAATGACAAAAACCAACAGCTAACATCATTGCTTTTAGACGCTTAAAAGTCTCTGTCTGATTGCTGTCTCCGTGCGTGGATTTGCTTGCTTGGGTATATAGCATGCCCACTGTGTAAACACTGTAAGTAAAAAAGAAACAGGGTTGTATGCAGCTGAAAGTGCCTTTGTAAACAGTTGAATCTAGGCTGAGCAATGTCATGCTGATATGTCACTGTTGTCTGCCAGCCGGCACATCTTTGATAGGGAATTGGGAAAGGGGGTTGGGAAGGGCAGCGGCTTTTCCTGCCCTGTGGGAGAAGCCCATCCTCTTAGCTGTCTGTCAAGCTGCCCTTGCCAAATGCTCCCCGGAAATCTCGGAGGTTTGGAATAGTCGATGTTCACCAAACAAAAAGCAATGAAAGGGTTCCCCCTTCGGGAGGGTCACGGGCTCGGCTGACTGTCCCCGAGCTGAGCACCAGCCCCTGGCCCCGACCACATCCATGAGCGGGGGATTAGAAGCCGGCCAGCAGGGGCTGACTTTATGCAGCTTTGATCAGCAGCAGCATAGCCTAATACCCAACAACATCTGCAACTCTCAGCATTAAAGAGGCCCAAAAAAAGCGGCCTGCTTGCCTGCTAGTCTACTGGACAGAACTGTATCAATTTGGATGTTTCTTTAAATACCACCACTCCAGTGGTGCTTAGACTGATTTGTTTTACAAAGCCCACGTCTCCAGACAGGGTAGCTTGCTTTGTGTTTGAAAATCCAGTGTCTTAGCTTTTTGTTTTCATTAGAAGAAAAGATAGGATCACTTTGCTTTTTGGGGTGGCTCTGTATTTCTTTTTCTTTTTTTTTTACAGATACATTTTCCTGCTTTGTAGAAACGGAACAGAAAAAGCTAAGGAGGTAGAATGTTTTGCAAACATTATTGTGTAAAGAAAGTTACCAGGCGGTCTTTGAATCTTTGTATGTGTCATCTGGACACAGTTAGATAAGGTGTGTTTGGGTGGAGCTGAGCTCATTTCTTTGGACTTTGCTCTAATAGAAAGTGGACAGAGTTGTCATTTCATATCAACAACATATCTGTTGATATGAACTGACCTATTTTGAAGTTCATCTCTCTCAAAAAAATGCTGAAGCACAATGAAAGTACTTCCTCATTGGTGAGCGAATGAAGAAAGAAAGGTTATTAAAAAACAAGAAGGATGCCACCACACGCCAGTGATTTACTGGAACAGATTTGCATGATTACTGCACAAGACACATGCACAGATATTATACTTAAAATTCGAAAATGTTATATCCATAGCGCTCCATTCTTCTTTTAATCTGATCACACTTGGCCATAGTGTTTTTAATTTATTCTTATAGCTTTAATTGCGCTGTTTGCTCCAAAGTAGTCCCTGTATCCAGGTGGGATACACCAAAAACCCACTCAGTGCCACCTGCCTGTCACCAAACACCAGACAGAAAGAAACAAATTGTAACTATTTGATAAAACTGGATAGTTAACGAAAAGAACATCTTAAAGGAAAGTGAATAATTTACTGGCATTCATTAATTGGCCAGAAACACATCTAAGAGTTAATAGAACAGGTTACTGTTGTTCTTTCACTATTTGGTGTTTAGAATCTCAAAATAAGTAGTGTAACAATTTCAGTTTGTCCCAGTTGGATTATTACAGATGCGTTACATTTCCCAAAACTGAACAGAATCATTAGCAGCTACCAAAACATTTATACAGGTAAGATTTGTTATAGGCGCTGGGTGTTAACAGTTAGGTTCATATGTATTTTTGGCATTTCAACTGTTTATCAAAATATATTTTAGTGACATATCTTTAATTGAACGGGATTACGTCAAAATTCATGAATCACAACTCTTTCTCAAGTGACTGCTTGTCTCAGACCCCTTTTTATAGACAGGTGTGGTCTATTCCATCATTCTAGCTGTAGCATTTGCTTTTTGAAGTCGCTGCTGTGAACCCACTGCATGCTGTTTAGGAAGCAATACATGCAAATAAGAAATGCATCAGAGAGATATACATTAGCAATGTGAATGTTTGAGCATGCATTTTAGCTGCTGGCACAAAGGGGCCAACAAACAGCATTAAAGGATTGGTAGAGCATCAGAAAAGAGGAAGTCCTTTATTTTATTATTTTATTTTTGTTTGAGTCCATGGGTTTCAAGTATTTAAAATAAGAATTTTAAATATTATTGTGTCCAACCATACAGTATAGGTATACCCTCCAAGTATTTCTTGACCTAACTGTATAATAGTGGTGTGTCTGTATAGGTGAAGGCTCAACATCAGCCTTTAGAGAATGGACAGGTGAAACTGTCATCAGCAGGGCAATTTGCTAGTCTCTTTCTGTTAGCTGTGCAGTTTGATAATTACCCAGGTCCTGGAAAAAAGTGAAGGCGTCACTTGCTGCACCAGGAAGTTACCCTTCACTTTTCTCTCGTGTCCTTCCCCTGTGGATTTTACTCTCTTGCGCATGCTTATTCTGCCCAGTGACATTCTGTCAGCAGTTCCTGTTTCATTTGTGGTTTCTTTCACATAAACACTTGGTGTCTTTTATCAACTCTCACTTGGCCTCCACTTTTCTATTTTTCCCAGCTCCTCTGATTAAAGACTTTCCCTCTTTTGTTTTCTCACTACCCCCCCTTCTCTCTTGCTCTCTCCCTCTCTCTCCCTCACTGCCCTCCCACCCTGGCACCCCCTCACCCCTCCTCCCTCTCCCTCAGTGCCACTGTGTTCACATGGCCCCTGCATGTGACATGAAGCTGAGCCAAAACACCCCGGATGCCCGCTTCAGCCCTTCGCTATTCCAGACCTTGTTAAATTTTAAACAAAACAAAAGGACAGGGGAAGGAGGGAGGAGGGAGAATGAGAAGAAAGAGAAAAGTGAGCACGTGGGGCCAGGGGAATGTGCAACAACATCACAATTTCATTCATTCACTCGTTCTGTCCCTCTGCATCATCACAAGAGCACAGCCCTTTAATTCTTGCCCTCTGTCCATTTACTGGCGTGAAAGGCTTTCTCTTGTCTCTGTCCTCTCTCTCTCTGCTCTGGGTCGGACTAGTTGAGGCTTCAAGCAAAGATCTGGAGTCTGATTGCTTCATGGACTGTCCTTCTTTGGTATTAAAGAACAACTGGCTTTGCTGACTTGCAGTCTTCATGGACAAGCTTTAGTAGCCTATCTAAAAAAGTAGGCTTTTTAATAGAAATAGCTAGAAATATGGATGAGAAAAAGCAGAAATCACTGGTTTATTAGTGCCTGAGCACAGCTTTGTAAAATGCAGTGACTTGCAGACAATACCTGAAAAGTTGGGACAGGGGTATGTTTACTACTGTGTTGCATCACCACTTCTGTGTTTGGAAAATAAGAAGAGCAGTTGCTGCAGTTTTGATAGCTAATGGATGATACGGGGTTTCAGCTGGTTAGCAGTTCTGGGCCTCCTTTGATGCCTGGCCTGGTCAGGCCAGTTTATCAGCAAATTGTGTAACTAGAGAGTCATACTGCTGGGATACGTGCAGAATGTGGTCTTCCTTATATGAGCAGGGCCTTGTGTGCTGCAAAGCTAAATACAGCAGCCTGACCCATGCCTTCCTCATGCTCTCTCTCTCTCTGCTTCACTGTCGAATCTTTACTCCGCTATCTAATAAAGCTAAAACCCCCCAATAGATAATTAACAGATCACTAAAAAACTCATCATGCAGATGCTCTCTCTGTATTTACACTATGTTGTTTAGTGTTAATGGTGCCTTCACAGCTGTGCAAGTAATCCATGTCATACTATGATACAGTGGCAGGTGCTGGCTTTTGAACTATATTGGGTCTATCTTCTCTATAAGAGGATGTCCAGTCCGGGATTTTCAAAAAGAAGCCACGCAGACTGTGCTAAGCTTTACTCTTTTTAAATGTTGTCCCTTATATACAGAGTTTTTGATTTCTTGGTCATTTTTAGACAGCCACAGTAGAGAGTAGACAGGAGGGTAGTGAGAATGACCTGCAGAATGACCTGCACCTGCAGCCTTTCAGCATGTGGTTTTCCTGCTCAACCAAGTGAGCTGCAACAGCAGCCATACAGAGCGGACAGAAAGGGTCTGTTCGCTTATATTAAATACCAAATAAGTGTTTATTAAAAAAAAACAACAACAATACTATTTCTTAGTTTCAACGTTTGTTTATATGTTTATATTATTTTAAAATCACATGCAGGTCACCAATCTGTTGTGGCTCTAACACAGACAACCATTCACACCTACAGCTAATTTAGAATTACCAATTAGCATACTGTTGGACATAGTTGGACATGCTGTTGGACATAGTGCAGCACTTTGGGTGAAAGTACCCGAGGACTCGAACCACGAAAACGCCATACAGAAGGGTCCCAGCCAGCCAGTGGATTCAAATTCAGCACCTTCTTAGTGTGACGCCACACATCCATGCTGCCAACATGGCAACCCTTAATGTATTTGATCCCAGAATAACTTGAATGCCTGCAGTACCTCGGTGGATATGTGCCAGATTTAGCCAAGCTGTGAGGGTCATTTATAGCTTCTGATAATAAATGGCGGCAAAGGTTAAGTACTTACTATAAGAAGTGATCTTGTTATCTGTATGTCTGGTTTACCCGCAGGTAATGCTTGGAACTGAAAGTGATTTGATTGTGTTTCAGCTTGTTTTAACAGCTAATCAATCAGGAATGAAAAAGTTGTCTTTGCCACTATGCACTGCTCATATAAAGACAGGGCTAACTGAGCTTGATTTACAGTTTTCTTGCAGTAATGGTCAAAACACGTCAGCTCAGTGTATCTCTGCTATCAAATGGCACGTTGCATATGAGGAAAAACAAGTTCAGACAGGAGCCTCAAGCAGCCTGCAGTTTTCAGTCTGCCGAGCATAATATTAATCCCACCATTCACACACGCTTTCTTTATGATTTTGTACACTGCTCTGGTATTCAGCCAGTCTCTAGCTCACTCCAGTGCTATTCTAGTTCTGCACGTATGAAAATGTTGCTGCCGCCCACTTAAATCTGCCTCTTTTTTTCTAAGCAGGAATCTGTCTACACTTTGATTTGTAGCACATGCTCAGTGCACACAGTCGATAATATCACATCTGTTGATGGTGATCATCGCTGTTGTCCTCAAAGCATTTTGTGCAGCATTTTACAGCACAACGACCTATACTTACTTGTTAAGCTGCATTGCCATGTTGTTTAAGCCAGCGGTTCCCAACCTTTTTTGCGATATGACCAAAAATATTTATCACGATATACATTTGAAAATTTGCGATAACGATATAACTGATGATATAATTGACACTAGACAAAATACTTT
The DNA here is from genome assembly GCF_965226115.1 of Aulonocara stuartgranti. Taxonomy (NCBI): domain Eukaryota; kingdom Metazoa; phylum Chordata; class Actinopteri; order Cichliformes; family Cichlidae; genus Aulonocara; species Aulonocara stuartgranti. The sequence continues at coordinate 17,645,527 of NC_138954.1, read as the reverse complement.
ACAACTCCACAACTTTATTAGTGCAAAAAACCCCATCAATGTATTTTCACTTAAACAAGCAGCTGTTTTTTATGTGCATTAAAGTTATATAAAAACGTAACAGTGCAAATTCCTTGCTGACAGTTTAACCAAAAGGCATTTCCAGTGGAAATTGGCCGATATATCCTCAGCATAACCATGTATAATATCCACAAAACTTAAAAAGAGGTTATACACACACAATACGGTAATATTATGTTGAAGCGCAGTACGTATCACTCCGCGAGGCTCCTGCCTACGATAGCCGTAATGCTCCGACAATCCATCAAGCGGTGCGGCTTCGTAGCTTAGCAAAATCGTATTAAAACATTTGACAGATTCGAGCAACATGTACCACATAAAATCATTTCGAGGTCAATAAACACAACCAGAATTCATACATAAGGCACACGGGATTATAAGGGGCACTGTCGATTTTCAGAAAAATCAAAGGATTGATTTTAAGTGTGCCGTATTTTCCAAACAACACGGTAATAACGGCGGCCCGCTAGCATGCTCTACCAAAAATAGTGCTTTGTTGTGTATCTGACGGACGAAAGCTAAACCAGTTCCACACCACTGAAGTTACAGCATTGTTACAAACCAATTCTGATTCATCCGTTTCATTTAACGATCCACTTTCGCTCTTCTCATCCTGCGTCGCCGCCATGTGCGTATGTAAACAAAGGCACTGCGCATGCGCATTTTACCCATATTCTATCGTGATATTTCATTTTCCTATCGTTGCCCAAAATTACACCGTTATTACCGTGAATGGTATGATATAACCCAGCCCTACATGGCTGTAAACTGAAATACACTAGAGGCAGATTAATCCATTTGCCCACTTTATTATGCCTTCAGCCTTTGAGTTTTAAAGGCATCATGTGCGAGTGGCTGACAGGTACACACACAAAGTCTCGGTCTTAACAAAATATGAAGAAAAGGGATTTAGCTGCCGTGCAGGAGTTAACAGTAAAATATATACATAAATGTACAGAGAGTTGGCAATCCTCCTGCTCCTGTAATTATGATTTTTACTTATTGTCACATTAACTTTCTAAGGCCTTTGGAGCTTCATTATGAACACTGTCCATAAATTAACAAGTAGTTTGTTTATGCCTTTTTAGAACTCTCCAAATGTCATGGAATCGCAGTCGTCAGTGTTGCCATGACTCAAACAATCCACCTGATTATCTGTAGCAGTTTTGCTCTTTTGTGACCTTTAAATATTTTCTCCTTCTAATGGGCGTCTGTGACGGCCTTCAGGCTGTGGAAGTGAAGTTCTGGTATCTCAATTAAAATCCTCTATTTTAGATTGTTAATTTAATTAAATTGGTGGCTTACAGATATGAAGTACAATTATTATTATTATTATCATTAATACGGGAGGACCGTGCTGAAATGCAGAGGGGGATTTCGACTCTGCAGTTGACTTTGGCTCATTCTGGTGTTATTGAAGTTATTTTTTTTTTCTTTTTAGAGCCATGGTGCTCTGTGCCTATACCACATACTGTTTGACTGTGTGTGTGTGTGTGTGTGTGTGTGTGTGTGTGTGTGTGTGTGTGTGTAAATATGTAAATATCCCAAATGTCAAGTTTGTCATCCACGCATTACCATTATTTTCTCGTTTCTCGCCATTTGAAAGAAGAAATATTAGTTTTGCTGAAAAGGGCAGTGGCATGATGATGAGAAGAGAAGGGTGTATGTGAAATGTTCCATCTTAATTACTGTCAGCATTATTAATGCTGTGGTACAAATGAACAGGGAAGCCCAAGGTGACAAACACATGGGAGTCCCTGTATGCTAATTAGTCACCGACGTAAACACAAATGCGTGAGTGTGTGTCTCCATGCTTGTGCAACCCACCGCTATCAGTTTTAACCTTTTGCTCAACATCAAACCTTCGCTCGCTTACCAATTACTATACTCATCTCGCCTCTTTAGCCACTGTATCAGCAGGAGGTGTTGTCAGCCTGCTCCTTATCGCCGCCGTCTCTTCATCCCTAGCTCTCGTATTTCACCCTCCCTTGATGCACTTCCCAGGGGGGTTGAGTGTGAGGTGGGTAAGCCTAAACCTCTCTGTTTGGATGGGTGTTATTGTACTGTGCTTAAGATGACTGTACCCACCTCCCCACCCCTACCTCACTTTCTTTAAGCCCGACATACAGTATAAGGCACTGCACTTTATCAAGGCTGTATAGAGTGCAGCAGAAACAGGCTGCTGCTGCTGTATGCAGGCCATTAGCAACTGCTGAGTGACAGAATGCGGAGGCTGAAGTGACACAGTGTTAGCGCTGATGAGCAACCAGTGTTGCGAACGATAACATAATATGTGTGTCTGTGAAAGCTCTTGCACGATTTGGGTAAATCTTAAAAATAATGCTCCTAAAGGAGAGCATTTTTTTTCTGATTCAGTGATGAGAAAATTTGCACTCAAAACTTTTCTAGAGGCCTGGTCAATATCTTTGTATGGTTTGTTTGCTTTTGTACATGCATAACTGTAGCCACAGTAAACATCTTGCCTCTTGAGTATAATTTGTAAAGTAAAATGAAGATGCCCATTTCAGAAGCCAGAAACCAGCAAATGCTCGGCTTTTTCCCCGAAGTGTCATTAATGAGACATAGTGCTCTCTCAGCTTGTGAAAACAGTAATAGCAGCTTTGGAGAGACCTTCCTTTGGTTTAAAAAAAAAAAAAATCTGGATTCAGGAGACAGACACCCTCTCTACTTTTAAGATTAGGCTTAAAACTTTCCTTTTTGATAAAGTCTATGGCTAGGGTTGGATCAGGTGACCCTGAGTCCTCCCTAGTTATGCTCCAATAAATCTAGGCTGCTGGGGGATTCCCATGATGCATTGAGTGTTTCTTCTTCAGTCACTTTTTTCACTCATTATGTGTTTATACACCTCTCTCCATGTAATTATTAGATATTATTAATCTCCGACTCTCTTCCACATCATATCTTTGTCCTGTCTTCATCTGCTCACCCCCAACTAGTCGTGGCAGATGTCTGCCCTCCCTGAGCCTCGTTCTGCTGGAGTTTCTTCCTGTTAAAAGGGAGTTTTTCCTTCCTTCTGTTTTCTTTGTATCTTTACCTTACACTATAAAGCGCCTTGAGGCAACTGTTGTTGTGATTTGGTGCTATTTAAATAAAATTGAATTGAACTGGATTAAAAACAGCCCTTTATTTTTATGACAGAAAACCTTTGTTTGCTAGACTTTTTGGCACAGCCCGAAGAGCATGTTGTCTCACATTTTAAGGTACCCCTCGTGTACTGAGTTCTGATGGTAATTATAAAACATTATAGCCAACATACTAAAGGAGCTTGTGAATGTATGCTTGAGTTCATATTGGGTTTAAGTAAAAACTCCTCGAGGCAGATGCTGTTAACACGGCATTGTTTCTTTGCTTTGGGATTTTCTTTAATTGCAACTTCATACTACACTGCAGTCAGCCTTTGTTACATTGTGCATGCATTTCCTGTGTGCTAGCTTTCCTCATGTGTTTGTCAAAGAGCTGTTAAGACCAAAGGCGAGTGCTGCATCATTCATGAGTGTGTGCCACCCTGTGCCCAGACTGCAGTGACCCATAGCTGTCAACAGTGTATCCTTGAACATAATGGCACAGGTTGTGCTGAGGACACACTGCAGGGACCACTGGCATGTGGAGGTCTGTGGGTGGGGCCAGGGGATGGGTGGGCTAGTTGGGGTTGTAAATGGAGAGAAGCGCTGAATAAAGCACTAATATAAATGCAGTCATTTCTCTCTTTTTGTTTTAATTTTCTTTTTTGCTTTCGGGTACTGCCTGTACCAGTATATTTCAAAAGATGGCTAAGGTTTTTATAGGTTTGCAAGAAAAAGAGAGAGAGCGAGAGAGAGCAAGAGAGGGGTCAGGCTGTGAGTAACCTGGGCTAGAAATCATTCCCTACCCACATGAACAGCCACTGAACCACTGGACAGAAGAAAGTGAGGAAAAAACAAAGTGTGAATAACAGCTGGAGATACTGAAACCTGACATTATATATACAAGGTTTATGAAGAAAGATGTGTAGTAGGGCTGAACGATATATCGCATTTGCGATAATATCGCGACATGATCAAGTGCAATTTTCTAACCGCAAAGGCTGCGATTATACTCTGGACATGTCCAAATTCATGGGCTGCATCCTCCTGAGGCCGCATTTGTAGACCGATTACGTCACAGCGACGCGCCGAAGGCTGTCCAAATTACTACCATATCCCAGAATTCATAGCGCGGCCCAGCCAAACTCCAGTTTCCAGCAATGGCGGCTGCTACTGAGTTTTAAAATTACTCATACTAATCTTTCAGGGTCACAAAATAAACTTTTAACATATTTTCAGGCGAGAAAGTAGTTGTGTAAACATCAAATATCTGCTCGGTTTATCAAGATATCCCATATTTGCAAAAGTGCTTCGACGTTTTCAGAGGCGTCTGCTACCCACCAGCTCGACAGCTAGCCGGGAGCTCGAGGGTTACTGATGCGGCCGAGAACGGCACAACTCCCGGCACATCATTTTCAGATCACCGCGGAGTTTCGCTGCTCGGGTTAAACGTAATATATAAGTCACTTAGACAACCTAAAAATGTTATTGTTGGGCTTTTTTCAGTGTTTTGTTTGTTCGTGAGTAAATCGGTTTGGCTGAGATTAAAGTTATTAGATTAGATAAAATAAAACTTTATTAATCCCCCGGGTGGGTTCCTCCTTGGTTTTCACACAGCTGACTAAACGTCAAACAGAAAACTTATTAAACAGAAGTATGAGACAGTCGAGAATTTATACCAGTGTCTGGTTATATTTTAGATAGCAAGAAGCAGACGGCCGAGTTTATTAAACTCCACCGAGACAGCGGTGACGCTAATCAGAACTAGCCTTCTGATTAGCTAATCAGAACTAGACCGTCCAATTTCACGCCTTTAAATTTTAAAGGCGTGTTTGTGTGTGTGTTTATACAATTGCTATTATGTTTGCACTTTATGTGTAATGTTACTGACTGCAGAGATCAGTAAGATGTGTGTATTTTTTATTTATTAGTTTTATTTATTTAATATTATTTTTTAATTTAATGACTGTCTAGTAGTTCACAGATGTCGAAAAACTGAGTGTGGTAAAGCCACTGATTTTTTTTTATGTATATTTCTGCAATCTGCACATTGTACTGACTTTCATTTTAATGTTTACACCAGGGTTCCTTGTCAGCACTTTATGCTCAGATGTTTGTAAGCTAAAAATAAACTATTGTGTATGTTCAAATATACAGTTGTGATTGAAGAAGTTAAATAAAAATGTCAGTCATCAATTCATGCATCACCTCATGTCATCATAACAGAGGTCTGTCTTCCAGGAAAGAACAGTTTAAAATTAATGTAATATAGTATTGGCCATACTATATGATGTATTGCTTGTCTTTGTTTAATAATACAGAAGACAAAGACCTTAAAAAATAATCGCATATCGCATCGCAATCGCAATATTGGGGGAAAAAATCGCAATTAGATTATTTTCCATAATCGTTCAGCCCTAATGTGTAGGAAAAAGGAGGAATTTTGGTCCTGCTGAGGGTCCTATAAAATATTTCATATGCACGCACACACAGAGCTGAAACCTGTGTGTGTGTGTGTGTGTGTGTGTGTGTGTGTGTGTGTGTGTGTGAGAGAGAGAGAGAGAGGAAGCAAGTAAGACAGAGACGCATTACATAACTGGACACCATGGCTTTCCTGCCAGTTTACTATCACACAGCAGTAACTCAGTTCACACGTGTGCAGGCTTGCTTTATTTTGTGTGTGAAAGCTTAGCAACCTCCCGTTTGTTTCTCACGCGTTCATGACCTGCTGGTAATTTATGATTTCCCTACTTAGCCAACCTCTTCCACACCAGAGGACAAATTCAGCATGCAGTGCAGCTCCACATGAAACAGCATTATGTTATGTATATAATATAAAGGCTAGAAGAAGGGTTTGACAGGAATTACATCTGACTTTTAGCTGGCAAGATATTAGACAGCTATTGCAAGTGACTGAATCTTGATTCTTCTCGCCTCATTTCTTAAACAAAACATACAAAAACACACACAAAAAAGGTTTTACTTCTGTTTGAAGCAATCCGCCAATACTGGCTGAACATGTGTTTTTTTTTTTTTAGGTCATTTGTGTTACTAACATAATAATAACAATGATGATAATAATACTAATAATAACAATGATGATAACTTGAACTGATCATTTACAGAACAGATGATGGACAGTCACTGTGACATTTTAGTTATGCTTCTCGTGAGATGTTTATTACAGTTAAATTATCGCAGTGACAGTTTTTTGGGGAGCTATTATTACTTATTTTGTTATTCAAAAAAACTTTTTTGAGTATTTTAAACAAAATATGATCAATAAAATGAATACTCATCGTCAGCGGTAATCATCCACTGTAATTTACAGACATAACTCATCTGAACTACAAAACCTAGCTCACTGATTTTATATTATCACTCTAAATCTGTCAGCTGGAAACGACAGTATTTTGTGTATTTTCAGGTTTACTGCTGACTGAGATTTACTCCCATAACATTTTCATTGCACTTTCCTCTTGTGAATCTTTCTGCCTGAGGTGACAGAACATGCCACTAGCCAATTCATCCCGTCTGTTTATATTGTGCATCTGTTTGTCTTTACATCTATTATCGTTTCACTTCTTCATCTTAGCCCATTTTTATCTTGTTCTTGTTGGCGTCAACTTTTCTTTCTTTCTTTCCGTAGAGCTCCATTTATTTGCATCGTTCTCTCTGTTGCCTTATACTAGACTGCCATGCTTCCACTATTGATGCTTTTAACATGCCTTTTGGCCCTCATCTTTTTCTGCATTTGTAGAAAAAGATGATGCACAAGCATACTAATAATTAATTTGGGAGTCCAACAAACTTCCACAGCCTTGGAATTATACTCATATACTCATAACACCCATGCTTTCAGTTAATTTGTAGTACACGCTCCCATGCAAAAAACTGTATGCATTCACTTGAATACAAAAGAAAAGCTAATAAATGAAAAAAATCCCCACAGCTCTTGTGTGTCTGTGTATGAATGTGTGAGCTAGCTGACCGGGAGGCCTGTGTATTTCAATGTAAGGTTTCATAACACGCACTCATTACATAACAGCAGCAGGAGTGGAGCTGGGAAGAGAGAGGGGGAGCACAAATGTACGTCAGTATCCAACCCTTTCACTGGCAGGAAATCACTGGGGAACATCTTTTTTTCTCTCACCCTGATGCCAGCACCTGAATTTGAAGCATCCATAATACAATTCTATCCACTGCACCTAAGTGGTGTTTAGTGTTTTTTAAATAACGTGATGAAGCATGTTACCAGTGTAATGGGTGGCTTGAAGGACTGTGTTACTTTTATTTAAAGGCACAAACTTTATATATTTAATATTTAAATAGCTGCACAGGATGATTCGCTAAACACTTGTTGAGCCTTTATAACTCCTCGTGCCAACGGTCAGGCGCATGTTACACATTCATACATCGTTTGCATTTGCAATTGCGTCTGCCTTTCAGTACTGATTTATCTCAGGTTAATATGATCTGATATGGAATGATATTAAGTGGACTGAGTTTTTTTTTTTCTTTCGCCAGCGTGCATTAACTAACGTTAGAAATTAAAAATGCAGAAGTGCAAGTGAGTGTGCAAATGGGCAAAAGCGAAGTGACAAAAAAGGCAGCGTTAAAGACAAATTCATCTTCAGATAAGACAACCCTTCCTTTACCCAGTGCTGCTCTGCATCCGGGCATTATCCCTGCAGGTGGTGGGTGGTAATGCAATGACCTGATAACTGGAGTTGTACAATGCCTTTAATAGCAGAGGACTGTTTAGTTCCCTTCTTCCCAGGGGCAAAGGGTAATAATGGTTTGATGGAGAAGATATCGCAGGCTGTGACCTCATTTGGATTCAGGATGTGTTTCACTGGACTGAGAGTTTGAGAGAGTGATATTTTGTGTAGTGTCTGCGTGTGTGTGCATGTTGCCCTCCTTGGTGACAAGTTTAAAAGAGATGAGCTTTCAGAATTTTACGGCATCCTTCACACTAATAATTGTCCACCTCATCCTCTCTGTTGTGATAGAGTGATGTCACATGGGCACCTGGGTCACTACAATACCCTAGACTCCAGTTCTCATCTCTCTGGCTCTGCTGTGCTACTGTTGGGGGGAGGGGGCATCACCTCGGCTGTGCTGTTAAGACTGAAGGATGTCCACTGACAGCAGACAGGAGCTCGAAGCTGAATGTAACTCAAACTGGAGCCAGTAATTAAAGCACTAGAAAAAAGTGAACACAGACAGTAGACTACCTATCATATCCAATATCCTTATAAAAGATTACTCATCAAAATGACATTTTTATACTTATAGCAGGCTCTCTTTCTCTGATTTATAAGGTATTACTAGGTATCTGAATAATTCAGAATGTTAGAAAAAATATAGCTTTATGCTAGCCACAGTAGTTCGATCTTTTACATTATTGCCCATTAATTTTAGGCTTTTAATATTTTTGATGCATTCATAAACGAGCTTTAAACTAGACTAGAACAATATTGTTTTAAAAATGCATTTTTTCTTGACTTTTTAACTCAAACTTTTTCCAGTTAGCTTAGCTTAGCATAAGAGACTGCCCCTATATGCTAACAAGTTCACAATGCTAACAAGTTAATATTGGCTTAATGTTTTTCAGGTTAATCGTAGTACAGTATGTTGTCACACTAACATAAAGTAGACAATAGTGTTCCCATATACTAATAGGCTCACATATGTTAATGTCTATATTTTTGTTTTTTACGTTCATCTCATCTTTACATTAGCTTACCATGTTATCATGCTAAGTTAATATGCTTAGCATGATAACATTGCACGATAACACTTGATGTATGCCAACATGTTATCATACATAATTTACAAGATATTGGCCTCATATCTCAACAGGCTCACGACGCTATCATGTTAATATTGAGAATGTGTAATATTTTTAAGGTTTATCCTATTAGTTTAGTATGTTACGCTGATAACATTTGCATAATGTACATGATGCTGAGGGAGGATCTTTTTTTCCTCATCTAACAAAAACTAAATTCTTAACAGTTTCATATTTTGACCCTTGAACATTTTATTAAACTTTGCCTCCCTTTAAAAGTTTAAATTATTCAGACTTGAGCCCTAAGACAACAGGGAAATTTAGAACATTCATGCTCAGCACAAAGTAAGTAAGAATACACAGATGCTGTATTTGCCCAACTCTAAGCACTTGTGCAAATTTAGTGTCACGCAGTGATAATGCAGGAACACTTATTTCCCATGCAAACATCCACCTCATCTCCTTATCACTTTTTACACAAAGGACAGCTTGACACATTTCACACATCAACACCTCTTTAGTCCCTGAGGCCAAAGCAATCCCTTCTGTCTGTTTGGACCGGTTTGTGCAGTAACATCTGGAAAGTTTTAAAGAGCGGTTTGTAGGATTACGAAGTTACAAATTAAGGGTTACTCATTACAAAAACGATGAAACTGTGCGGTTTAAACGGGCTTGAGACCTTCCTAAAAATTTCCATTGTGCACTATGTTGTTTTTTATCACTACCGCACATTCACAGTTCAGCCTGTGTATATCTCTGAAAGGTACAGAGAGGTAAAAATGTAATGTAAGGGAAAATGTGGAGTATTAACATGAATACAGCAAGCAGTCTGTCACCCGTGATGGCTTTTGCCACCTTCGAGCATGGCTCATCAACCACTGCCTGTCACTTTTCATCTGAGTAATCACCTCAAGTCTTCCACAGAGAAGGAGTACTGCTGAAGAAATAAAGAAAGGAATAGCAAGACTCAGACTGAGGGACACAGCAAGTAAAATGTAGGACAAATATCACTCTCTTGCCTGAGACAAGTCACCTTTGAGTAGGTATATTTTGACTTATTGTGTTTGTATATGTTTGAAGCAGAAGCATCTATTTTGTGTTGGAGAGTAACAGCTGACGTTACTGTTTTACATCTCCAACAACTCCTCTCAACTCCAGTTTCCTTTTTGTAAATGTATAAGACATCTCATCAAAGTCTCTTTTAGTCGGTTTTCTATGCAGTTAAATATTTATATGATTCATTTTGGTTGCATTTAAAGAAGCAATATATATATATATATATACTGACTTGGAAGCATTTATATATCACCAGAGTCTTGCCAGTCATTAAATTGGATTGGTCATTGCTTCTAATAAACAAGTGTGTCTTTACAAGCTCATGCTCGGTTGTGACTTATGTGGGTCATTGATGCCCTACGGTATGGCATGCCCAGTCCTTTACAGATAGTGTGCTGATGTCAGGTTGTATTCTTATTATTACCGAGAAGATCCACAAGAAAGAAGTGTTGATCTGTTAAATAGGAGATGGATGTAGAGAGGCTGGCCTAGTTGACTGATTGCTAACAATGACGGATGACGGGGACATCAGGGCATCAGTAGTCAGATTTTCTAGTGCGCCAGAGTCAGCTCAGGGCTCTTTATTTCATGTCACTGGACGTTATTGCCCAAAAAACTATATACTTTGCTGGTAGATATCATACAATATAGATGTCTGTATTCAGAGAGGGCAAGGTCCTCAGTGTCAGTAGTAGCTGTTACATCTTCGTGCTTAATCTTAAATTAAACATTAATGTGTGTTTCACAGGGCTGAAGTCCTGAAATGAACTGAAGAAGTGGAAGTGCTACCATAGCAGTAGACTAAAATGGTCTTTGGCGTGTATAATTTTGTCATCTGGATATTTTCTCTCTCTTATCAGTGATTGCATTTCAAATCATTGGGACGCAAGACTAGTGGGACCATTATTTGACCAAAATTTGCCTTTGCAGGCTAACTCTCGCTCTGACTGTTTCAGTATTTTTAGGATGTACAGGATTTTCAAAGGCTTCTTGGAGCTGGAATTTACTGGAAGATTGTGCAGTCAAAAATAGAGAGAAGTGTTCTTTAAGAAGAAATTAACCAGCGGTGTTTTTATATGTGTTTTATTTTTTTTCCAAGTATTGCAATTGGATTCTAGGGACTCATTTGTGTGTACAGTAAAAGCAGAACAAGTATTTTTACTAATGATTAATTTTTTTTAACTATACTCAGAGGTGCCGAGCCCACAAGGGCTTACAGGAAGAAAGTTATTCTTACATAGAGAAGCAATAAAACTATGGGGAAGTATGCAAATGCTTAGCACATTATGCAAAATTGGATAAGCTGTGCTATTTCTTTCCATTGCATCGTATACCACATAAATAAATATATGGCCGTCTCAGAAACCGATGAATTGAATAGCTTCTAGTGAAAAATCTAATTGAGTTGCAGATTTCAGAGTGTACCTGTAAGCTTTTGCAGAAGTAAGATTTTCAACATTGAGAGAAAGTCAGGTTTCTAATAGTGCCGTTTGTTCTTTCATCCTGTGAGTCTGTGCATATTTATGTTTGTGTTAAAGCAGTAGTGGTGCACACACTTGAATATTTGAGCCTAATGTGGAAGGGAAACTGTTATTTCCTGAGCCTGGGGAAAAGGAAGGAAACCATCTTTAGATACCAACACACACACACAAACTGTACTACTCCAGCTCCTACATACAGTAGGGCTAGGAATAGACTGACTTCTGAACATGAGCACACCCACCTTAAAGAGCCTGACTATTATTTTTCAAATTCACAGTCTTATGCATTGGCCATATAATACGGGATAGCTAACCACCTTGAGTAACACCCATCGTTGTTTATCATGTTTTCACTGCAAGTGGGATGTGGTTCATGCATTTGGAATAATGACAGATGCCTCCTATAACTTCCTTCCCCTACAAAAACCAGGAAAAGACCCTGGTTTTCTCTGATCTACCTCTGTAAACAGGATGCTCACGTCAGAGTCGCACCCATTTCTCTGTTTCCTACGTTGTGCATTCCCATGGCTAGACTGAAATGTACTTCCATCCAGTCATCCCACGTCCATGTGAGATGGTTGTAAACGGCATTGTCAGTACAGGAGTAGCTATCAAACTTAGCACAAAACCAGCCCACTCAAGCTGACTGTATTCTTCTCCTTATGAGGGAAAAAAAACACTTTCTGATTTTGGGTCAGAATTGGATGGATGCACGCATGAAGATGGTTAATCACTGTCACACTGTCTGTGTGTGTGTGTGTGTGTGTGTGTGTGTGTGTGTGTGTGTGTGTGTGTGTGTGTGTGTGTGTGTGTGTGTGTGTTATGTCAGCGAGGATAAGAGTAGGAGGAGGAGTGGGGTGTATGAGTGCATGTGTGCACATATGCTTGTGTGGGAGAGAGCATGCTCCAACAAAAGACCTAAAAATAGTAAGACTATGCTCATGTGACATATTGAGGCTAAAAGCTTGTGAATAATTTGTTTAATGCAACACATTCTCCTCATAAGCTCTGTCATGAAAACATGTTCCTGCTAGTAACCTCTGCCAGCCAGCAGGTTGGAAGAGAAAGTTGTATCCAGCCTGTTTCAGTACCTCAGTTGGGTTTTCTGTCTGTTCATGGATGGCATTTGGATCATTTTTATATGTTTCAAGCAGGTACAGTAGTCGAGTTAAGTAAACACAGATACCAACCTGATAGTAACTATGTACAGTAACAGTCTTAGTTTAACTTAAAATTTCAGTCTTTTAAGTTGTTAAATATATCTTTACGTTATCAGTTCAGTTCCTTATCCAATCTTCCCCTTCCCCACGTTTCCTCTTAATGGAAACGCGTATCTACTGTTTACCTCGCTTATCCGAACCATTTATTACAAGTTGAAATTGAAAGTAGACACCTGTTATATTTGTCTGTTGCCTTGTGAATGTATTTGTGTGCGCCACTCGACTGGACTAAAGTTAAATTGGAAACCAACTTTGCAAAATGTAATAGACTTTTATTTCCTCTCAGATATGTGAATGAGGCATTAGGATTTAGAAATGCGATCAAGGTATAAACAAGTGTTTGGCTTGTCGTGTCTTGTCTTGCCAAGACGACTTGTTGACTTATTTGAAGCTGCGCATGCAATATCATTATATGCAATTATATGCAACAGGAATGATGTTCCAAATCTGTGAAAAGAATAAAAAGGGAAAGGGACCGCTTTCCTAGTGTCTGGTATTTTCTTGTCTGTACCTAAAATACTTTATACACGTAGTCACAATAATACAAATCATTAATGGTGTTTCCTGCAAAGTGGATGGTAATAATGTCTCTTTAAAGAGAGATAAAACCTTCAGTTTCATTTGCTCCTTTCACACTCCACTTGTTTCAGAAGTACAATTAAATGAGTGTGGAGATCAACAGTGGGGGTTGTGGGGGGGGTTGCACAGAGGGAACAGTTTGTGTTTTTTTTTTTTCTTTTTGAAGGCAGCATGAATGACAAAAACAGAACATCCAGTGATGTTCACTTATGCCTTATTCTCAAGCATGAAATGTCACAAAGACAGTTTGTTGAGTTTTTGTTTTTAACAGATATATATTATTTTAACAGCACCTACAGTTCTTAATAAATCTATTAACCACCACCAATGTAAGGTTTTTGCTACAGCTGCCCTAAATTAACAGTATTGCTCACTGACATTTTTTGTTTCTGTAATGGATCTTACTTTTTTTTTTTTAAAGTAAAGCACATTATTATTATTATTTTTAAATAGAAAGTACATTTGTGTGTTTCTTGTTTTTATGACAGTTGGTCTAATAAATTTAAGCACTACACTTAACACAAAATCTCCTTGAATCTCGAATTCACCATCTCAGGCTGAGTGCGACGTAGTACAGATGCCAGATTCATGATATTACATATTTGGTTAAAAAAATGCCTGTGAGGATTTGAATAATTTAAAACGTACAGAGATAGCTAATCGCTTATTCACATATTTGGAAAATATTGGTAATTACCTAATTGGATTAATGCATTAACCTAAAGTAAGAAAACAGAAAAAGAATGTTACATATATCCTTTCACATCTTTTAAGCTAATTAAAGCACATTTATTCGCACCAATAGGCTTTCAGCTTTTAATGCCTACTGTGAAGTCAAAACTGGCTGCCAGAGCACTGAGAGAAATTCTGAAAGAAATGTTAAACATATTGTCATATACACTGGACAATAAACAAACAAATCCTTTTGATCATAATGAGCTTTGTGCACAGTATAAACCTTGTTTAAGCTGTTGTTACCGGCAGATCTTCACATAAAACAGTAAGAGTCATCTTTTTTGCCTAGAACCACAGACCCGATATGACTCATAATATGCACATAAATAGATTTTTTTTCTGCTTAATACATATTTCTGTCATTTCTGAAGTGTGTGTTAAGCTGCAAACGTGGCGTGTGTTTACCATGTTTCACTTCATATTTTGCTCACAGAAGTTTTTCTTCTCTTTAAAATCGAGCTGCTCCTTCATTTCTTATCTTAAACTTCTTTAGAGCCTTGCCCTCTGTCAGCCGCCCTGTAGTTTTAAGAATACCGATACAGCTCTCCACTATAGTTATGCACGACTCGTAATTGACATTTAACAACAGTGTTTTGTGTTACATACTCAGCATTCTGTCAGAGCAAATATCCTTTTGCAAACGAGACTATTGATTCTGCTGTGAGCACAAGATTAGCTTGCACCACTGAGGAGATGTTAGGGCTCAGGCGCTTTGCTAATTTCAATAAATAAATAAATAAATAAATAAATATCCTGGGTCGGTTTGAAACTCTGCATCTCTCGCAAGATAATCTGATAATCATCAGATTAAAATGTGTATGTATTCTCGTGACCGTCGTCTTAACTACGCCAGCTCATGCAGTGCCACACAAGATACAATCTGCATGTGAAAGACCTGAATTATTTAAAGCCATGAGAGTGTGTGCAAGTTCTCACTTGCTTACCATACTGACTCTTTCTTCCATTAACTCTCCACTGCACCTCCCCAGCCCCTGCTTTGCTTAGCGTTTAGAAGGAAGTGAATAATGTGTGAAGGAGACGCCACAAGAAAGATGTGGATAGTTTAGAGCGAGCCACAGGACAAAAGACATTTTTCTATAACCATCTGTCGCTTGGAAAGGAAAACTTCTTGCGCCATGCCACAAATCTCTTAGCCAAATTAGAAAGCAATGAGGTTAAACATGCTGCGAAAGCAAAACATTGAAGCTGCAGATAGCAAGGGGGAAATCCAAAGGCAGGCAAGTTGGACAGATAGAAAGGCGAGATGATAGAGGGGAGGAGGACAGCACACGCCAGCCCAGGGAGATTTTTGCGGAGGTGGAGGTAGACAGAAAGCAGGTAGATGTTTAGACAGAACGATAACACAGCCTGGCTGACAGAACGCCTGATAAGCAGCCTGACTGTCAGGTTTGGCAGGCTAGCAGTGAAGTGAGAGATGCATGCAAGGGGGAAAGGCAGACAGACGGGTGAAACTGAATAAATGAGACCCAGATATTGTAAAAGCATCATTTTAAAAGAGGTTTACCTGGGGTTGAATTTGAGAGTGGGCTGCACTGTTTTGAATGCAAATCTGGACTATTCACTTCTCAGTCTAAAGCAAAGCATCCAATGGCCAATTTTGAGCTGCCTGAATGTTCATCGGGTTCCTGTTTTTTGTTTGTTTGTTTTTTTTGCTTGGTTTTTGAGTGACATCTTGACAGCTTGGTGGCGCAGTGGTCAGGTGACCGTAGGTGTAAACTTGCGAACATGAATGTCTCACCGTATTAGCCCTGCAACAGACAGTGACTTGTCCAGAGTGCAGAGCCCAGTGTCATTGTGAGCTTTTAGCACAGAGCACTGTTATAACAAAATATAGACTCAAATAATCAGTAGAACGGTTAAAGCCTGTTTGCTGGGTTTGACTTGTGCTTTATATTCATGGGAAACTTTCACTATGCCTTGCTCGTACCAGACAACTCTGACCCTACGATCTGAATGTTGCAACAAAAATCAAGGCTTATCAGACCAGGCGATGTTTTCCAGTCTTCTGTTATCGATTTTGTGGGGATAGGTTAATTGGATAATCCAAATTGCCACTAGGTGTGAATGTGCAAGTGAATGTGAGTGTGAATGGTTGTCTGTCCCTATGTGTTAGCCCTGCGACAGACTGGCGACCTGTCCAGGGTGTACCCCGCCTTTCGCCCTATGACAGCTGGGATAGGCTCCAGCGCCCCCCGCGACCCTGAAAAGGATAAGCGGAAGCGAATGGATGGATGTTATCGAATTTCAGGTCAGCCTATGCGAATTGTAGCCTCATTTTAATGTTCTTAGTGGCACCCAGTAGAGTCTTCTGCTGCTTCAAGGTTTGACACATTGTGCATTCATTGATGCTTCTGCATTCCTCGGTTGGTTATTTAAGTTACTTCTCTTTAAGCTACTTCTCGTTCCTTTCAGCTTAAAGAGTTCAGGCCAAGCTCTTCTGACCTCTGGCATGAACGAGGCCAAAAGAACTGCTGCTTCCTGGATATTTTCTCTCCTTTGGACCATTTTCTGTAAACCCTACAGATGGCTGTGTGAGAAAATCCCAATAGATCAGAAGTTCCTGAAATACTCAGACTAGCCCATCTGGCACCTGCAACCTCGCTAAGTTCATAGTCAACATAGTCAACTGGGGGTGACCGTGGCTCAGGGGGTTGGGAAGCGTATCTGTAACCGGAAGGTCGCCGGTTCGATCCCCGGGCTCTCTGTCCTGGTCGTTGTGTCCTTGGGCAAGACACTTTACCCTACCGCCTTCTGGTGTTGGCTAGAGGGGCCGATGGCGCGATATGGCAGCCTCGCTTCTGTCAGTCTGCCCCAGGGCAGCTGTGGCTACAACCGTAGCTTGCCTCCACCAGTGTGGGGCCGATGGTTGTAGCCAGGGCAGCTGTGGCTACAACCGTAGCTTGCCTCCACCAGTGTGTCAATGCGAGAGTGAATGAATAGTGGCATTGTAAAGCGCTTTGGGTGCCTTGAAAAGCGCTATATAAATCCAATCCATTATTAATTAAATCTGATTTCTTATCAATTCTTAGTGTGAGCTTGCACATCTTGACCATGTCTGCATGCTTAAATGCATGGTGTACCAAACAAAGTGACCCATGAAAGTATATGCTTTTGAGTGGTGTTGTATAGCTGTCTTCACTACCCTAACTTTCTCTGATTTTCGAAAAGTTTCTTCAGTGGTTTCACGTGGATTCTAACTGCAGCAGTAACTGATTCTGTCTAATCTGTATTCACGTCAAGTCTGCAGTGCTAACTGGACAAAACATTTCTTTCTCTGTTTCAGGGAAGCCCCAGAGCATCGAGAGCTCAGAGAGGGTCCAGCTGTCTGGAACCTACAACGTTCGGAAAGGGAAGCTTCAACTACCAGTCAACCGCTGGACCAGACGCCAGGTCATCCTGTGCGGCACTTGCCTCATCGTCTCCTCTGTGAAGGAGAGCCAGACAGGGAAGATGCACATCCTGCCCCTCATTGGAGGAAAAGTATGTAAAAGTCACACCATGGCAGGGCGTTACTGTTGTCACATAATCATTTTCTTTTCTCCCTCTTTTACCCTGGTCTTTTTATGGTGATGTTATATAGTTTATGCCTCGGATCATAAACCTATAACATGATATCATCAGAGAATGACCTGATAAAGTCAATGTTATTACCCTCTTCAAATGCCTCCCTGTGCAGGCAAGTTTGTCCTTGATGAAATGTCACCTTTAGTTTGACATCAAATACTGCTTCCTGCTTTGTTCATTTTAGCTCTCAAGGTCAGACAGGAATTGTGCAAGCCAGGGCTAAAGCACTGATGTGTGTTTTTTTTCTTCTTTTCTAATTTGGAGTCGAGACACACTTTAATATTTAGTGTAATGGATCAGTATAGCGTTAAAACAGCTTTATGTCACTGTAGCGTTTTAAATTGCCTTCCCAAAAGTGACCTTTATCCATTTATTGCTTTATGTGCGCATGTGTGTATCTGCTAAACAAGCTCTAAGGGCTCCTCTGAAAAGCCTTATCTGCTTGTCTGCCTGATACAAAGAACACTCAGTGTGTCACCACGCCCAGTTTTTAAACATTTCACACACAACACATTGACCTCGAGTCAACCCTCTTTTCTGTTTCTCTGTGTTTGTCTATAGTGAGTTTGCGTGTACGCCTGCTAGTATTCTGTTCAAACAACATAAGTAGTCAGCCATTCACCGAGCCTGCTGGAGTATGTGACTGTGGATGACTGAAAAACAATTTCACATGCACACGTTTTGTTTCTAATGTCAGTCACGTGTGTGTGTTATTTCATTATACGAACGTGCGTGCTTTTTCTCTTTTTTACAGGTAACTGAATCTGACTAGCCTGCAGACATTTAGTGTGTTATTTGTTTCAACTGAAGTCCTTTTTATATATATATATATATATATATATATATATATATATATATATATATATATATATATATATATATATGAGAGAACTAACCTATGTAGGCCTCCGTGTTTCATGTTTTCCTTTCACTTTTCTTTTCTGATGCCTAAAGATGAGCTCTTTAATTTATATTCAGAAGTGGATAAGGGATGTCAGTATTTTACACTCCAGTGACATTATTGTGTGTGTCTGTCTCCAGGTGGAGGAGGTGAAGAAGCACAATCATTGTTTGGCCTTCAGCTCAGCAGGGCCTCAGAGTCAAACCTACTATGTCAGCTTTGACAGCTTCACGGAGCACCTGCGCTGGCAAAGACACGCTGCCAAGGTATTGTGTGGGCAAAAGAGTTCGAGAAAGAAAAGGAGGAGCATATACTCCCTGGGCACTACTTTTGGGTCAGCTGCACTGTACGTTACAACACGCTCAACTGCATTACACCCACCACAATGCCGCTGTCGTATGAACCCGGTGAAGTTAAAACTGCACATATTTCACTGCTGTGCAGTCTGTACTCTATAACCTGTCTGGGTGCTCTCACACACATAAACACCACTGATGGCTCTCTCCTCTCTCTCATTTGAACTCAAGTAGGCCATAGCCAGAAAACCTCTTTTCTAAATATTAACAGGGACATGCATGTCACCAGCGCCCTGAGGGCCACTCAGAATAGAAGCCTGGATAGAAGCGGCACGTGCTGCAGTGACGACTGCTGAGCCTCTAGCTAAGTCAACTCTGAAAGGCTGCCGTTCACAGACAGTAGACTTTCTCCTCCAACATGACAGATGTCGTTTCGGTTTATATATCCACGTTTCTTTGAAACCGACTTATCAAATGGACACAGACTAACTACTCTCTACACCTGCAGTTAACTAGATTACCCAATGTTATAACTCGTGATGTCAGGTTACCAAGCTGTTGGACTGTCCCTTGACTTCTTCTGACTCTCTAATCCTAAGAAGATTGCCTCTGAATGACATTTGAGCCCCTATCAGCAGGCTACAAAGACATCATGAACCAGTACAGTCTTATGTGGTCGGGGTAATCCTTTTTAACTCCACATTCTTTTTCTCTCCCTGTTACCTCTGCTCTCCTCTCTTCTTTGCTTTCCACTCCACCTCTTTTTTAGATGGTGTCCCAGAGAATCCACTCAGTTGATTTGTCCTGCTGCAGTCTGGAGCATCTTCCTCCCAATCTCTTTTATAGCCACGACCTGACCCACCTCAACCTAAAACACAACTTCCTGCCTGCAGATCAGCGGCTGCAGCAGCTGCAGAGGTACAGTGCCATTATAAGACTACTGTAAACACACCTGTGAATGAAAGAACAGACCTGAAGATTCACAATAGGTTGAGGAGGTGGTCTGGATGGGCCGGCTCGGGCAAGATGAGAACTAAAGAAAGATATGGTTTACAAAAGCTTAGTGTAACTTAACAACAGCTGGAGTCGAGATAGGCTTTTGTACAATATGGAGGAGACAAGACACCGACACAGTGAGGCTTCAGTGGGAACAGCAAGTCACGGCTGGCTGGTTTTGGAAAGCTTTAGCTTTTGCCTGCAATTTGTAAGCCATCGACCTGAGCAGTCTAGGACTGGGGCCATTGGCACATAGGGACCAAAGAGGCTAGCCAGGGCTGTACCAGGCTAGGCCAAATCAGCCCAGAGCCCAGAAGGGTAGAAGTGTCTGCAGGGAAGCTTTTAATGTGCCTGGCCTCCCTCGCTCTTTCTCTCTGTGGGCACCATCTGCTGCATGCTTATCATGGTCGCAGATTAAAGACCACAGCCAAGATGCTGTATATGTGTCTCCACGTGTGTATGTGCACTTATGCATTTACAAATTAATATATTTGCACACTTGTTTCAACGTCTCTCTGTGGAGAAGATTACCATAAAATTGTTACCATTTGAATAGTGTGAATCTGGTGCCTGAGTATGTGTTAGCTGTGTGGAGTGTCAGTGTACGTGAGAGCTGCTTGCGTGTTGCATGCAACAGAAATAGTGGCTGCAGGCTACTGATTTGGGGTCAGCGCATACAGAGTCTTGATATAGTATGGCGTGTTCCTTCATTTTAACATGGCTGCACTAAAGGAATCCGCGCGTGTGTGTAGCTCTGCATCTATGATCTTGCTCCCTTTTGTGTCTTCTTGATAGAATATTGTGAATGAATGAGGTCAGGATTTTATGTTTTCCTACCACAGTCATTTTTTTGAGTCATCTTTTTTTTTTTTAATCCCTGGCATAATGACTAATATTTAAAAAAAGATGATGTGAAGGGAAAATAGCTAGTTTTAATAATTGAGTGAAACACAGCTCCCCTGCTGGTCAAGTGAGAGACATCAATTTAGCCCTGCCAAATCTAAGTAGGCTCATCCGCATTTGACCCAGCATGACAGAAAATGAGGTCAGTAATGAGAAAGAGATGAATAGTTAGCTGAAAATAGAGAGGTTCTAACAGAACCGCGCAGCAGAGTTACTCGAGTAGTCGCTTTCCCCAGAGAGACTGAAGTCCAAAAAGCTGGGCTCAAGAACAATAATACTCTGTATGCAGCCTCTATGAATGTGGGTGTGTGTATGTTTTTGTGTGGACTGTTGTGTGAGAGTCTGTTTTGGTTTCTGTATAAACACTAGCTTTTCTCTGACATCTGATGTGGGGTTATATTATAGTGTCTTTTAATTTTCCAAGACCAATGAATGTGAACCTGCCTCATGGCTCCTCCCCCCTCCGCCCCTTTCTATTTTCTTTCTGGCCAAATACTAACTGGTGGGTGATTTGCCAATCAGATATGCATAATCAGTTGTCTCGGATACTAGCGCTCTCCTCTGGCATGGGACTGCCTTCCCAGCATGCATCTCTTTTTGAGACAGAGGTTACCACTCACTGAGGGGAATGGCTGATGTTCCATGAATTTCATTGAACCTTTGGCCTTTTTTATTTACATATTTATGATAGCTTATCGAGTTATGAAGGACATAAAAGTCATTGAAATGAAGCGATGAAAGGCCAAGTGACCGGATTAAAGTTCCAACTGGTGCGCTCCTGCTAATGAGTAGCAAACATATAATTAAACATATAAATAGCTAACTGTATAAACTGATAATTCTCTTTGAGGACACGACTTTTAGCAAAAACATATTGCAAACAGTTGCTTCACTGGCTTTTTAAAAATAATTAGTGCTGCTTTAAATAAATAAGAATGTAAGTAAGGTCAAAGCAGAGTAACATGAGAAGACAGAATGTCACAGCATGACAAAGACGCGTAGGGACTGTGAGGAGGGGGTGTGAGCGTTACTCAGCAGATTGCAGGGGCTGATTTAATGGTGGAATGACATTTTCCCACATGCTCCGCATCCCCTGCCTGCAGGAGTCACCCTCAGCTGGAAATTCTCCGTCACTCTAATCAATAACCCGACGTCTAGGCTGGCTGCCCCCCCATATCACTGTGATATACTGTGTGTGTAACCTGTGTGTGTATAGCGCGGAAAATCAAGTGCCACTGTTAGCAGCTGCTCCAGCGTGCGATGCTAATATGGCACGCTTCTCATCTCCAGATGCCTAGCTGAGCTCTCCGTGATAGATGATAGCAGGTCGCATGCGTGTGTCGGCATGTGTGTAAATAGATAAATAAAGACAGAGCGAGCCAACTCCTGTGAAGGTCACTGATCTGCCAAAGGGCCAGCACGCTGAAAGCCACTGGTCACTGGTGTTTAAACGTACAACAGGCGTCTTTGCTGTGTTTGTTTGCTAAACATTCAAACGTGAAGGTTTAGCTGTACTATGAAGGAAGGGTTTGTTTATGGGTGTGTTGAATCTCACTCTGTGCTCACTTTAATTAAAAAGCATGGGTAAACTACACTTAGTTGAGATGTATAGATTTTTCTCTCTTGCAAAACTAACAGGATGAAACCACACTTTTCAATCACCCTTGTCTTTTCATTAATACTTTTATTCACTGTCTCTAGATTTTCTCGTCTTCGGAGCCTCAATCTCTCCAACAACCACCTTGGCCAGTTCCCCCTGGCTATCTGCGACATACCCACTCTGACAGAGGTCAACCTCAGCTGTAACTACTTGGCCTCTGTCCCCAGCTCTGTGGGTGCCATGACCAAGTAAGTAAAAAGAAGAACATACTGAGAACACAGAAGTTTTTTTGTTTGTTTTTTTTACCAAAACTTTGAAAACCAACGGTAGTCATCATGACTGTAAAATCAAAATATTTTATAGAGTCAGAACATGAATATATCTGAGTTCTAGTTCAGAAGGATTTTTTTTACTTTTGGTTTTGCTTTTTGTGTTTACCTTGCTTGTTAACTATATGCACAGCAGTGGCAGTGCACTAAGTCCTTGGGAATTGCCCAACTCTGTTCTGTACAGAACCGAAGCTTCTGACTTGGGGCAAAGCTTACTTGCATAGATGCCATTTGAGTTTAACTAATGAACCTTTTCGTAGACCAACCTCTTCAAGCATTTCCATAGTCAAATCTGAAAGTTACCTGGCAACAGTCACGTGACATGGCAACCACAATGATATATACATTCCTACTTCCAACATATAAGAAAACACCATAAGCTGTACATGTGATTCTGTGGTTTTTGCTGTAGTTCTCGAGTGTTCCCAGAGTCTTTTACTATATTATTGAGCAGATTTGTTATGAATGCCGTTTTGTCCGTCTCTTGTTTTGGTGAACACCTTAAGTTTTTTTTTTTTTAAATTCCAAGCTACTTACGTTTCCAAGAAATACTTTTTTTGGCTGTACAAAATTTCATAATTCTGAGCCAGCATTTTGAAGAGGATGGAACATAGGTAATGTTGTTAGCTCAATGGCACTTTTTTCTCCTTTTCTTTCCATTACTAGTCATTCGCTGTAGAAAAAAGCCCCATTACTGGCTCTTTAAAGCAGTGACAAAACATATACTTAAAAAATAAAGTCAGGACTTTGACCTTTAAAATCCTTGCACGTTTGGTCGATTTTACTCCACTTTGAATTTAGGGATTACGGGAATCAGTCTAGTAACTAGGGCAACACTTGCAGTCTGGGTAATAATAGAGGTCCTTTAACTCAGCCTTTCTTCAAAACCTACAGGTATGTTTGAACATAAGAAATTAATCTCTGGAAATTATCTAGCATACCTGTAAATTCCTGAAGTGGCCAGTAGTGCATTTATGCAGCTACTGCCATCTACTGGGCATCAAGTTCACTGAGTTTTGGAAATGGCAATTGTTTTGTTAGTCCTGCTTGATACAACATGTCACAACAAGCACACTAACTATATATAGAAATACAATTGTGGTCTTTCTGTGTGATCTGTGTGATCTTTCATTAATTATGCCAACTGTCTAATCACATGTATTTGTCTCAGTTTGCAGACATTCCTACTGGATGGAAACAGCTTAAATGAACTGCCCAATGAGCTGGGTTCCTTGCAGAGGCTGAGTTACTTGGGCCTTTCCTTCAATCAGTTCAACCACGTGCCCCAGGTGCTGGAGCGGCTGTCCTCCATGGAGAAGCTCTGCATGGCTGGCAACCACCTAGAGACTCTTACCCTGCAGAATTTCAGACTGCTCCATGTCAAACACATCGACCTAAGGTATGACATGGTGTCCAAATTATTACCCATTTATTCACTATGAAGACGAGAACAGCATGTCCTAAGAGTTTGTCCCAGGGTTACATGTGACACTGAGAACATGCACACACGCGTAAATACTAGAAAACAAAAATAAAAGGAGAAGGCCAAAACACAAGCAGATTGCCAGACAGCACAAAACGGGGAAATCATTTGCCTACCGCGTCTCCCGTTGTCTGAAAAAGTGCAGAGCTGGTGTGACTTGCACTATTTTACAGTTAATACTTTACTTTTTCTTACTTTTCTTGGCCGGGGTTTGTAAATTAGTTGTTTTCTGTCCAGCATTAACACATTTTTGGACAAAGATCACTCGGTGTCACTGATGAGTTTACATTTCATACAACATTGTGAAACTCTGCTTTCTTAACAAGGAAGTGCAGTTATGAATGATTTGATGTTCTGAAAAGAAATTTCAGTTTAATAAATTTAAAAAGCTCCTTTCGGCGGTTTTGAAGTTGTTCTTAAGGCTGGAAAATTTTGTAAACTTTTTAATCCAGCTAAACTGAGCAGAGCCAGTTCTGGACCAAAGTCACATATTTATGCTTCTTTTATCTCTTATTCATTCTTGGGTTCTTATCGATTGAGCGCTTGAACAATTCAAGATAAACTGTTAACACTCAGGACCAGACTACTAAACAAACTGCACAATATATCAGCAGTCACCCTAGGCATGTTCCCTGCTGTAAAGGCCAAAGTCTGTGCACTTGGATGAACCTTTGCCTCCTTCATGCCTCCTCTTGTCAGGTTGAATAAAATCTCCATCATGGTGCCGGACGAGCCTGACCTACTGAGGCACGTGACCCAGCTGGACGTGAGGGATAACAGGCTGACGGAGCTGGATGCCTCGGTCTTCCCCAGGCTGGAGGTGCTTCACTGCGAGAGGAACCACATCACCAGCCTGAAGGCTAAGGGCTGCTTGCTCAAAGGCATCTACGCCTCCAACAATGGTGAGTTTGGCTTTACTGTGACCTCACACATTTCTAAACTGAGATCACCGATTTGTATCTTTCTTTTCTGAATTTCAACACATAATGTATGTGTGTGTATGTGTGGATATGTAACACCTCAAAGACATCACCATGTTTTTATATATATTACTTCCATGTTCGTCTGCATACACCCTTAATCCTCATCAGTGCAGCAGTCTCACATCATCCCTCTCTAACATGTCATCACCATCCTCCCCTGCCTAATGCTTCCCCCATTTTCCATTTACCTGCATTTATAATAGACCTTTGTAGGAGACCTTGTCTGTCCTTGCTGTAAGTTAATGTGTTTGGATTTCTCCCTACAGAGCTCCGACAGCTAGATGTCAGCCCTGTGCCCTCCAATCTGAGTTACATGGATATCTCGAGGTGAGAGAAATTCCAGAAATGTACATGAATTTAAAAAATGAATAAATAAAACAGAAATATTTGGAAGTTCCTTCTGAAAGTAAATGCATCTTATTTACAGTACATCTGCCCTACAAGAGCGGAAGGGCAGCAGTTGTTCAGTGTGATGCTTTAAAGATTGTGCAACTACACAAAATTAGGAAATACACGGTCTCTGCAAGTGGAGTGAAATATAAACTTAGAGAGGTCATTTTTAACCATGCTAATCCTGACCTTCTGTACTTACTGTAGCTGTAGTCAATAAAATGCATGAACTAATCACTGCACTTTCCAATACCTTTAAATCAAAATGCTAGTGTTAAAGAATTCACCCATAAGTCACACAGAGCTTACTTCTATTCACTTTGTCTTTAACTTCTTAAAAGGGCATTGTCCACGAGACTGTCACACTTAAGAAAGATCGCATCTTTTAAAAGTTGTATTTATCTTTTTTTTAATCTTTTGTTTAGCTGTTTATCTTTTGGTAAACTGAATCTGAAAGATAGTAAAATGTAAACAAACAAACCAAAGCTGAAGTTTAATATATGGAGCGTTGCAGACGGCTAGGATTCATCATCATCGTCTCTCCTTCTCTTCCCTCAGGAACCATATGGAGTCCTTGCCAGACTGGCTATGTGAAGCTAAGAAACTGGAAGTCCTGGACGCGAGCCACAACCTCATTGCTGAGCTACCAGCACGGTGAGTGCCTCACACAGCAAAACCTGTAAATGCTGTACAATACTGCATTATTCCCCCTGCCCTTTGCTGGCCTGTCATTTATCCCCCAAAAGGCCTCATAAATCACACAGATAGCCTTTAACCTCCGCAGCATCCATCCATTCTCTTCTCCTTTATGTACCCTTTTTAGAAGGTCAGTTGAGTTGCACCTCTTCGTCTTTTCTATGTCTTACATCGGCTGTGTCAAACTTGCTCCACTCCTTTTCTCTTTCTTCCTCTCTCTCTCTACCTCTGGCCCCCTCATTGTCTGTAGATTTATTTTTTACCCAATAAGTGTCAGGATGATGAATTTCAGCCGCGGGCTCCACTAGAGGCACTGCTATTTTTTGATATATTTTTTTTCTCCCATTCTTATCCATACTGTCATCATCCTTCTGCACTATTGTCATTTTTAATACTGTTTCAGGCTTCCCCGGTTACAGTCGTTCAAGGACCGGTGTGGAAAAAAAGTGTCACCTTATCTATTTACCAACCAGTCTATCGATCTATCTTCATCTATATAGCCATCTAGCTATCACTGTGCAACACTTTTTTTTACACGTTTTTACGAGGCCCTTCCTGTTTGTCTTTAATCTTCTAGCAGTGACCTAACCATCTATATATTCTTCTTGCTGCAGGTTGTTATGCAGCAACAGTCTGAGGAAGCTCAGTGCTGGACATAACCAGCTGCAGAAGCTGCCTGAAAGAGTTGAGCGCCCTCTGCTGGAGGTTTTGGATGTACAGCACAATCAACTGGTTGAGTTGCCCTGCAACCTGTTCCTCAAATCTGACAGGTAGCATTTATTATCAGCTGAAAGTGATTTTTCTTTGACTAATGTTCACCTGACAAGAAGATTAAATGTAGGGACAGTGCAGGTAGATGAAGATAAAGCACAGAAATTCTAATTAGGAGTTTCCTGTGAAGGACAAGACCACCAAGGGCAAGGATGACAGGCAAATAAAAAACAATCAGTCTGTAGAAGGACATGTTTTTTGCAGTGAAGTATTAAGTAAGAATTTATGGAGTAGTTTGCAATTAAAATGAATCACCTCAGTGTTGTCTGTCCCTCTCTGAAGGAGATTTTTTTTTTCTCCTTTCAGCTTACGATGCGTAAATGCATCAGCTAATAAGCTGGAGCACCTGCCACCATCCAGTCTGTCAGAGGAAAGCCACAGCATCCTGCAGGAATTCTACCTGACCAATAACCGACTGACAGACAAGTGTGTACCCATGCTAACAGGCCATACACACCTACGAGTTTTGCACATGGCCTACAACCATCTCCAGACTTTCCCAGCCAGGTAAAAAAGTCATATGTTAAAGGGGACTTATTCCTTTCCTTAATCTCTGTCATATATGCACAAAAGCAATGTGACGCCTACCTACACACAAACTTCTCACCCATATATGCCGATGCTATAGTGATGCCTGTGCACAGTTTTTGAGCTGATGCTAATGCCATAGGACGTTGGGGACTCTGCAGTCATTGAGTCAGCACTACATTTTTAAAGATTTTTATGCACCCTAATCCACAACGTTGCATGCTCTTAGTTGCTGTTGTTCCTAAACACTTGCACTTTGCAATAACACCACTTACAGTCGAGTAAGTATCTGGTAGTGATATAGGAACAAAGAACTTTCACCAACTGACTTGTTGCAATTAAACATCCTATTGCAGTGCCTTGCTTGAATTCAGTGAGCTCTTTAGAACGACCCATTCTCAAAGAAATTTTCTGTCAAGTCAGACTGGATGACTTACGTGCTTGATGTTGTACACCTGTTGCAATAGAACCGAAAACACCTGAATCCAGAGATTAAGACGTGTGGCTCAATGTTTTCACATGTACCATTTCTGCTCTGGGATCGGTATGATGTCACTAACTTAACACACGCAAGGTGAAGGTCAGATGACTGCCACAACCGGGATCAGTATGCCATTTGTACTGGGGGGGGATTTGTCTTTTGACTAAGCAATTGATTGTTTCAGTACTATTTTACACACTTGACTTCACCTACTGCTCTCTCTGATCTTTCAGTAAAATGGCTAAGCTGGAGGAGCTGGAGGAGGTGGACCTGAGTGGCAACATGCTGAAGACTGTCCCCACCACCATTATGAACTGCCGGCGAATGCACACACTCATAGCCCACTCTAATGCCATTGAAGTCTTTCCTGAGGTCATGCAGCTGATGGAGATGAAAGTAAGTCAGGGGCAATAATGCATATCTTTGATGCCCTGACTTTGTAATGCATGTGCATTTGTGCGAGTATTGACATCTGCTCTTTGTTGTTGTCAGTGTGTGGACCTGAGCTGTAATGAGCTGAGTGAGATCACTCTACCAGAGAATCTACCCCCAAAGCTCCAGGAGCTGGACCTCACTGGAAACCCTCGCCTAAACCTGGACCACAAGACTCTTGAGCAGCTAAAGTATGTCTGGGGGTTTTTTTTTTGTTTTTGTTTTTTGTTTTGGGGGGGGGGGGTGTATTTAGTCCTGCAGTTTTTTTTTGTTTGTTTTATATGCGCCATCATAGTCCCGTTAATGTGGCTTCAATTTGTACTTTGCATACAGGGAATCTGAGTTACCACATGATGTATGTTTAGTATTTTATTTCACGTATGGCTGTTAGAAATACTTCAAGTGGTTTTCGTTTCTCTTTGCCCCCAAAACAGTGCGGTGAATTTGACCTTGTTTGCGTTTTCTTGTTTTTCAGCAATATTCGCTGCTTCCGTATTGATCCACCTCCGACCTTTTCATCGAGTGAGGCGTCTGGTGGGCCTGCTGTGTGGAGTCATGGTTACACAGAGGCCTCGGGCGTCAAGAACAAGTAAGCACAATTCAATCAATGATGAAATGACAACCAGCACCACCACACTCGCCCGTTGAAGCTGCACTAATCGCAACCTCTTGAGAGTGCACATCGTTAAAGCCGTGCGACTCAAATGAAGGAAATGTTAAAGCGGTGCTCGTTGAAAGCAAGAACTGTGCACATTCACATCCTGTGTGGACTAAATTGCTAATTCAGCATTTGAAAGTGCGTTCTGATGGCAAGTCTTCTATATCAAGGTTCTGCTTTACAGTCAAAGGAGTCATTTAAGGCATTGCTTATGCATAGCATATGGAGTGACATGATAAATAGTTGCACAGGGGAGTTGTGGTCCTAAGAGCTCTCATTCTTTCCTCTTTCAGACTCTGTGTTGCTGCCCTTTCGGTAAACAGCTTCTGTGGGAGTCGTGAAGCTCTGTATGGTGTGTTTGATGGAGACAGGAATGTGGAAGTGCCCTACCTCCTGCAGTGCACAATGAATGATGTGCTGGCGGAAGAAATTCACAAGACAAAGAGCGAAGAGGACTATATGACCAACACCTTCCTTGTCATGCAAAGGTTTGCAATAGATTCTACATGCCTCGTCTTCACTGTGTGTAACAAATTTCTCATTTCTGCCTCAAAAACCTCATCCTCTTCCCGTCTTTCCTTCTTCCACCCTTGCAGGAAGCTTGGAACTGCAGGACAGAAACTGGGTGGCTCGGCAGCTCTGTGTCACATTCGCCATGACCCCACTGATCCTGGTGGCTGCTTCACCCTCACGGCTGCTAATGTGGGAAAGTGCCAGGCCATTCTGTGCCGTGATGGAAAGCCGTTGTCTCTGTCACTCCTTCACAATGTAGGGCTGGAGGAGGAATACCGCAGGATCAGGCAGCACAAAGCTATCATCACTGAGGTAGAGATCCTTTTTTTTTCAGAGTACTGAAAAATTGGTGTAAAGTACATTCATGTAAATGCAGTATTACTTGCATCCTGCCTGAACACTATTGATTTGTATCTCTTTCTTTTTTCTTTTCTCCACAGGACAACAAAGTGAACGGTGTAACTGATTCTACACGAATCATGGGCTACTCCTTCCTCTACCCTTCTGTCATCCCTTGTCCCTATGTGCAGACAGTCACTCTAACCCCTCAGGATGAGTTCTTCATTCTCGGTAGCCGTGGCCTGTGGGATGCTGTGTCCCCCACAGAGGCGGTGGAGGCTGTTCGGAATGTCCCCGATGGCCTGGCTGCTGCTAAAAAGCTTTGCACATTGGCGCAGGGCTACGGCTGCACCGACAGCCTCAGCGCCGTCGTTGTGCAGCTCAATGTGAGTGAAGACTGCTGTTCCTGCTGTTGTTCTGACCCTCCCCAGCCACCTCCCAGTCCAGGCTTGGGACCTTATCCTCCATCGTCCTCTGCCATCAAGGAGAGACCCTCAGACGGCTCCCTCCCTGTTCCCCCCTCCTCCTGTAGTGAAATTAGCAGTGAGATTAGCACCAGTGAGATGAGCAGTGAGGTGGGCTCTACCGCCTCATCGGACGAGCCTCCACAGAGTTCCTTGGTCCTACTGCAAGAGCAGTCCCACCACCCTCACCTTCACTTGCACCATCAGGCCCACTTGCTGCCTCTACAGCACCAGCAGGCTCACACAAGTACCCAGCCCTGCCACTATCTTTTCCCGGGTTCAGAGCTGCCTTCATCCCGAAGCTGCTGTGCCCTCCACCCTGCCTGCTTAGCACACTCCTTTCAGAGGCAGCTCTCTAGTGCCACTTTCTCCAGCGCCCTTTCTGACAATGGGCTGGACAGCGAGGATGAAGAGCCCATCGCTGGGGTTTTCTCTAACGGTAGCCGTGTGGAAGTAGAGGCAGATGTTCACTGCCTGAAAGCACAGTCCTGCTTGTCCTCATCACCCAAAACACCGGTACCCTCATCCTCCAGTCAGGAACGCAACCTGCTCACACTTCCCCCACCTCCTCCACCACCGTGCACCCCAGAGCCCCTAGAGGAGGGGATTGACATGAGCCAAGGGGAGGCTGAGAACGGGCTTGAAAGGGATGAGTCATGGCCGGGAGCTGGAGTGGGATGCGGGGATGGAGGGAAGCTAGCAGGCAAGAGAAGGGTTAATGGGTCCGTGGCACAGCAGGAAAAGAGCCACAACCTTATTGAGGTGGCTGCTGATGCTCCCTCCAAGAAGTCCGGGGGTTACTTCACAGCTCCAGCCCAACCTGACCCAGACGACCAGTTCATCATCCCACCCGAGCTGGAGGAAGAGGTGAAGGAAATCATGAAGCAGCATCAGCAGAAACAGCAGAAGCCTGCTGGGACAGATCAACCCACAGACTACTATGACACCCCTCTCTGAACAGCAGTACCAACTTTGGCCTCATCTTCTTTACATGAACTAAACTGGTCTGATTTTCCTACACATGGACACAAACAAATGAGATTCGGCGAGAGGCTGTAAAATGCACACTGAAAAGTTTCATCAAGCTTTTTCTGTGTAGTCTCTCTTCTCCACGCAGCCCTGTCATTGGAGAGAAATGCACTGTAACCCGCTCCAGTTATAGAATAAAACAAGCAAATGAGCCCTTTAATGATACTCAATCCTCTTGAAAAGCCTATGGACGCAGCTCCAAGTGTCCATGGTCGTGCCCTTCTCACAGACTGTGGAACATTTATTTTTTACATTAGACAACCAGCTGAGTATGTAATCAACACTAGTCTCTTTGCTATAGCATTAGCTTGCCACAACACTTGTTAATATAAATAACAATTCAATGGTTTGTTTGTTTGTTTTTTAAAGAACTTACCATATCTTTTAATGTGAAAGCAGTGAAGTTTCTGGAAGAACTTTTTAAAAGCAGAGACACATAATCTTTTTATTATCAGTGAACTATGTTGAATGGTACACCAATAATACCACATCGAACTGTTGTAGATAGGGCACTTACAATACTGTATTTCTTCAGTAAATCATGGCTCTTGGCCTATAAAATGGCATAGAAATTTTTTTGTAGAAATTTTCAATACTAACTCCTAGGAGTTGCATACTCTTTATGGTGACTCAGTCACTTTTACTAATCTTCTCTGAGAGAAATGGTGATTTTTTTTCTCCAATGATTGTAAATAAGAGAAATGTTGTATACTGAGGCTTTTAAAGGAACTGTATGTCGGTGAAGGTTTTAGTGGCGGGGAGGATGCGTTTGTTTGCAGTTATGGAGGTGTCACCCTCCCTTTCCCCTTTATCTTACAGTGTAAGCCCACACACACACATACACACACACACACACACACACACAGACACACAAATGTAAATGTGCAGTAGCAGGTCAGAAAACCCAACATTCCATGCAGTATAACTACACTAAGTGGCTCTGGTTTGCCCCACTCCAACTGTGATGTCTTGTAGTCATCACTGCATCTACTGAACACTAATAGACCGATCTTTGCATGCACACACACACCCATGCAGACATGACATGCATACAAGCACACATACACAGACACTTGGTTAATATTAGTCCCACCTCCCTCCTACAGTAACTGTTATCACCGGCATGACTGTGTCAAGTTCAGTAATACAAACAAATATATCCACATGGAAAAGAAACAACACAAATGTTCCTGTCTTTGGTATAATAAATTTTAAATTTGTGAATATACTTCATGTTGTCTAGGACTGTTTTTTAACAAATGAATTCATACATAAAATCAGGTTATCATGATTTTTTATTAATTTTTTTGATACACTAATAATGATGCATCGCTCTGCTGTGTTTCCACTGAATGACCAGTAAGGGGCAGTCTAATGTAATATTTTGATCCAGTACAGAATACAAAAGTCTTATTTCTATATCATCAAAAGCCTTGTTTTTTACAGTATTTAGCAGGGAAATTTTTTTTTAAACATTTTCAACTATTTGTTTTTGCTGTGTTCTTCTGTTCACCAAGTTGTCATTGTGAAGTTCAGGGTCTGCCTCTTGAAGTCTCTAACTAGCATGTGAGTTCAGGATGACGGCGTTATTATTATTATTATTCGTGCGTTTTTTATACTTTTTCTTCACGCAGATGACACTGACTACTGTAACTACCAACATTACTGCCAGTACAGATAGAGAAGAGGCAAGTGCAAGGGTGGTTTTGTCACTGTTGGACCCTCTGTGCTGACATCTGTCCCCGTAGTACCACCAGTCGTCACCCACGTCACACCTGGACACCAGAGGAAAAGGATGAACATGAGAGACAGAAAACATACTTGAAGGTTTACCCAGCATTCACCACGTAGCTGATCGTGATGGTGGAAATTAGAGAAAGAAAGAAAGTGTACTTTATTGGTCCCCGTGGGGAAAATCCCTCTCTGCATTTAACCCATTCACTCAGTGAAGCAGTGGGCAGCCATTGGGCGCCCGGGGAGCAGTGTGTAGGGACGGTACCTTGCTCAGGGGTACCTCAGGGTAGCTGTTCAGGGGAATCGAACCCCCGACCGATGTGTAACAGGTTGTTTGACTGTCCAAACTAATCAAGTGCTTGACACTCTTAATGTGCTTGCTGACAGGACATAATTAGTTCACAGTGATATAAAACACAATATGAGAGGTTCAGTAGCACCTCTCAATCTTTTTTCTAAATAGGTGCACTTAAAACAAGTGTTCAACTGTTGCCAAAAATGGACAACACATTGATATAATATTAAAGTGTGTTAACGTCCATTTTTTGGTAAATGCCGTGAAGTTAGCATAGTGGATGACATCAAAAGTGCTCACCTGCAAGCAGGTTTGCCTTCATCCACGACACAGACACCGCCATTCTGGCATTGCACATTGTAGCAAACTTCAGAAGGTGTGATGGTGACAGGCTGTGAAGTTGTAGGAGGCAGGGGCTGGCTCACAGTTAAATGGGACACATCTGAAGAAGAGGAGCAAATGAGACAGCAGGTTAAAGAAACCCACGTGAAAGAGCTAATTGTTTGGATTACCTGCTGTGACCTGACCTGAGGGTTAATAAATCCTAGATGTGATCATGTATGCCGAATTACATAGTCCTACTTGTGCGGCTTGCCGAATTAGCATTACAGAATATGTTCGGATTTACAAAAAAATGGTACATTTACAAAATTAAAATGCATCTTGTATATCTGGTGCTTTTACCCTCCATGGTGAGGAGGAAGATGGCATCTCCTCCCTTGATAAAATCTCTGCTTTTAGCTCTGAGATGGGTGAGATACGCTGCAGTTCCATAGCCTGGCCCTCGGAAATACTTTGATCCGTCTGTATCTGTGACCTCAACGCCGACCTTACGAGGATCATCCCAGAAAAATTCATCAGAGCCTGTTAAAAAGAATATTAAAAGAGTGCAAAAATTGTAATACAGCAAAAAGCCATGATTTCATGATTTGTTTGTAATTTGCAAACAATTTCTGTGACTCTTTTTGAAAAAAGTTAAAATGACTGCACCTGCTGCCTTCATGTTGGGGTCAGTGGTGATGCTGCGCTGGTTGGACATGCGCTTTTGAATATGTGGATGCTGGTCCATTAGCATCATGGTTATCTGTTTCCAAGGACATGGCCATATCTGTCCTGTGTCCCCTTCACGGGCCACCAGATGAGCATAGGCTGACAACTGCCCCTGGTAGCCCTCTCTACCGCTGGGGTAAAGCATCATTTGGAAGGTATAACCCTCTTTAGAGGTGAATAGGGGGCTAAATATAGGTGTGTTTATTGGGGTGTTTTCCATAACATGACTGAAGTTTTTAACTCTCCAAATAAATTCTGGGCAGGTGGTCTCTGAAACGTTGATGTCATCCAAAGACTGTCCACCTGATGGGGGCCCAGCTTCCACTTTGGTCCCTTCAAAGACTACGCGGAATTTCATTTTAGCATCTAGACTGACGTGGTGCAGTTGCCAAAGCTCCTGAGGGGACCCTGTTATGGCACATGAGGTAAATGCATTGAATGTATTAAAAAGCAAGTGTACAAACCTGATATTTCAAGCAATATTCTGACAGTAGATTGTGAACAGAAGTAAGATTTCCAAAAATGTCACCTTCTATGGTCTTTATAAGGCGCAGACTTCCATTGGGGTTAGCTTTGTCATACTCTCTGACATAGACCTTCAGTGTGTCACTGGGCCCAGCACTGTTGTAATAGAAGAACTGCAGACATTGGTAGCCTCTTTTGGGGTAAAGCAATCTACTTTCCAGCAGAGCTTTGTCCCCAGTATTGGCTCTGCCGGTGCTGAAGTGCATAAAATACCCAGAGCCTAAAGATATAAGTTTCACTTCATTAATAGGTTCGGTATCTAAGCATGTTTGCACAGTGGATAATAAGACATAAGAGTACTCAAGCCAATCCAAAGCTACAGTGGCTTGCAAAAGTATTCGGCCCCCTTGAACTTTCCCACATTTTGTCACATTACAGCCACAAACATGAATCAATTTTATTGGAATTCCATGTGAAAGACCAACACAAAGTGGTGTACACATGAGAAGTGGAATGAAAATCATACATGATTCCAAACATTTTTTACAAATAAATAACTGCAAAGTGGGGTGTGCGTAATTATTAAGCCCCCTTTGGTCTGAGTGCAATCAGTCGCCCATAGACATTGCCTGATGAGTGCTAATGACTAAACAGAGTGCACCTGTGTGTAATCTAATGTCAGTACAAATACAGCTGCTCTGTGACGGCCTCAGAGGTTGTCTAAGAGAATATTGGGAGCAACAACACCATGAAGTCCAAAGAACACACCAGACAGGTCAGGGATAAAGTTATTGAGAAATTTAAAGCAGGCTTAGGCTACAAAAAGATTTCCCAAGCCTTGAACATCCCACGGAGCACTGTTCAAGTGATCATTCAGAAATAGAAGGAGTATGGCACAACTGTAAACCTACCAAGACAAGGCCGTCCACCTAAACTCACAGGCCGAACAAGGAGAGCGCTGATCAGAAATGCAGCCAAGAGGCCCATGGTGACTCTGGACGAGCTGCAGAGATCTACAGCTCAGGTGGAGGAATCTGTCCATAGGACAACTATTAGTCATGCACTGCACAAAGTTGGCCTTTATGGAAGAGTGGCAAGAAGAAAGCCATTGTTAACAGAAAACCATATGAAGTCCCGTTTGCAGTTTGCCACAAGCCATGTGGGGGGACACAGCAAACATGTGGAAGAAGGTGCTCTGGTCAGATGAGACCAACATGGAACTTTTTGTCCAAAATGCAAAATGCTATGTGTGGCGGAAAACTAACACTGCACATCACTCTGAACACACCATCCCCACTGTCAAATATGGTGGTGGCAGCATCATGCTCTGGGGGTGCTTCTCTTCAGCAGGGACAGGGAAGCTGGTCAGAGTTGATGGGAAGATGGATGGAGCCAAATACAGGGCAATCTTGGAAGAAAACCTCTTGGAGTCTGCAAAAGACTTGAGACTGGGGCGGAGGTTCACCTTCCAGCAGGACAACGACCCTAAACATAAAGCCAGGCAACAATGGAATGGTTTAAAACAAAACATGTCCATGTGTTAGAATGGCCCAGTCAAAGTCCAGATCTAAATCCAATCGAGAATCTGTGGCAAGATCTGAAAACTGCTGTTCACAAACGCTGTCCATCTAATCTGACTGAGCTGGAGCTGTTTTGCAAAGAAGAGGCAAGAATTTCAGTCTCTAGATGTGCAAAGTTGGTAGAGACAGACCCTAAAAGACTGGCAGCTGTAATTGCAGCAAAAGGTGGTTCTACAAAGTATTGACTCAGGGGGCTGAATAATTACGCACACCCCACTTTTCAGTTATTTATTTGTAAAAAATGTTTGGAATCATGTATGATTTCCGTTCCACTTCTCACCTGTACACCACTTTGTGTTGGTCTTTCACGTGGAATTCCAATAAAATTGATTCATGTTTGTGGCTGTAATGTGACAAAACATGGAAAAGTTCAAGGGGGCCGAATACTTTTGCAAGCCACTGTAAAACTGAAACATAGACTAGTTTCACATTTTACAAGTCTGTCATAAAAAAATGTTTAGTGTGATCTCATAAACAAGAGACCACACTAAATATGTTCACATGTTCCTATGAAGATATTTTTTCAAATGTTCTATGCAGAGGAGATTTTGGTACACTAAGAAGTATCTGAACAT
This sequence comes from Aulonocara stuartgranti, assembly GCF_965226115.1. Classification (NCBI taxonomy): domain Eukaryota; kingdom Metazoa; phylum Chordata; class Actinopteri; order Cichliformes; family Cichlidae; genus Aulonocara; species Aulonocara stuartgranti. Next base: position 17,608,443 of record NC_138954.1, on the reverse strand, counting down.
TGTTTTAAGAAAGAATTGTAAAAATATGAACCTATCCTTTCATACATTTCATAGTAGATTGTTCTCACCAGTGCATTTGCCCATGTTGGAGTAATCAGTGTCAGGCCCTCCAGTAGCTGTTGTAACCCTGTCCCAATCTGCCTGATCCCCTTGTCCCTGTATCATACCACAGATGTTTTCACGTTCAAAGTCGCACGAGTCCAGAAAGGTGGAACCTTGAGCTGCAGAGCAGATTTCATAAACACACATAAACAAGTGTTGCAGCACTTTGAACCGCAATAAACTATAAAAAAATCAAGGGACAAGCCATGTCATGAACATCATTATTGATGAATGTAACAAAACATGAAGTTGAACAGATCAGTACTGCAGGTGCAGGACAAGTTGACTTTTATAATGGAGAAAATAAAATAGTACTTGTGCACTGACTGCTGAATCTTACTGCAGTTATAGAGGCGGTTCAGCTTGTAGTGCATCATGGAGCTGTAGTCGTAGGGGACGCCCAAAGAGCTGGAGGTGGTGTCATCATAGGTGTTAAAATTGTGTCCTTTACCTGCAAATTGGACATACATAAAGGCGCCATTGCAGTTTCATCCATTGTGACATTGCATTACTTATTATTGTATGATTCATATGACTTGGACCATAAATGCTGCTTATCAACAGGTGTCAGAGACTGCTGACTTATAAAAGTACTCATATAACAATACTTGGGTAAACAGGTACGTCATGAAGAAATCACCACATAAAGAGATAAAACTTTATGAGAGGATGAACAGCCAGTGTTTAAACACTGTAGTTTGGTTGGATGAATAACAGTAACAATACCCTCTGTAATGCGGTCCCACATGATTTCGACATAATCATCACGGTCTGCCCTGGACTGCTCGTGCCAGAAACCCAGCGCATGAAGGAACTCATGTTCAATGGTGGCAAAGTGGTCACAGTTTGTTCCTATAGACAGTCTCTGCTTCCCAACATGCCGGTTGCCAACAGAGGAGAAACAGCTTATGGAAAGAAAATGAGGCTTTTGTGAAGATCAGATAAACTCCCAGTGTCTTCTTGCCAATACTTTTCTGTAGTAAAAGTACAGAATAAATACACTCACTGGCCTCTCTGTTAGGTACATCTAATCATCTGCTTCTTAATGCAAATATCTAATCAGCCAATCAAATGGTATTAACTCAGTGCAGTTATGCATGGTCAAGTCAACCAGCTGAAGTTGAACTAAACATTCGGATAAGGTAGAAAAGTAATTTAAATGATTTTGAGTGTTCTGTGGTAGTTGGTGCCGGATGGGCTGGTATGAGTGTTCCAGAAACTGCTGATCTACTGGGATTTTCCCACACAACCATCTCTAGAGTTTAGAGAGAGGTATCCAGAAAAGAGAAATACCCAGTGATTGGCAAAAAATGCCTCCATGATGTCAGAGGTCAGAAGATAATGGCCCGACGTGTTCGACTTGAGAGAAAGGCAATGGTCACTCAGTTAAACAATCAAATTATCTCTGAATTGACAACATGTTGAACTTTTAAGCAGAGGAGCTACAGCAGTAGCACGCCGAGTACTGCTGCTTTCAGTAGAGAACATGAAAATAGAAAAAACTAGGCAAAACATTGGCTGGTATGATGAGTCTTGATTTCTGATATTGCACTTAGAAAGCCAGGAATAGAACCTTATTGAATCTATGCAATAAAAAATCAAGGCACTACTGAAGGGCAAAGGGGAACCAACATGGTACAAGCAACGTATACTTAATTGAGTGTCCAATGAGTGTATATAATCCATCTAAAAAGAGATTTTAGAAGAATACGTTCTTCTTGCCTTACCCATCCCCTTTAAAGACAGAAATGTAGTTTGCTTCTCCACTCCATGGCTTAAAGTCGATGCAGGTCTTGAGCCGGTACTGCTCAAAGGCCTTGAGAATCACACCTTTTGCATTGATCTCTGTGTACAAAATGAAAAATCAGTTTTATTATAGTTGAAAAAAGTTCTTTACGGTACCTTTTTTTAAGAACAACTGTAAGCTCCTGCTGAGTTATGATTACAGATGACACCCATACCCATATATTTTTGTGAAAGCACAAAAATATTGATAATAAAATGTGTTTAAATATCCAATTTATGACATTTGGTTTTTTTAATCTAAATTTTATCATTAATATTGTTTCCAAAAGCCATTAATAACATTGCATTTAGTCAAAAAGATTTTATTCTTTATTCTATTTTACTTTATTTTTAACTGCTTCAGATCCCATTGGCTTGTTAAGTAATAAAATAATACATAATCTGAAAAGATTATGTATTTTTTTTTTCAAGTGCTTGAAAACAAATAACAGGAACAAGATTCATTTTAAAATTAAAATTAAAACATTAAATACTTGTAAACACAGAGCTAATAAAAATAATGCACATTTTCTCATTTATTTTGCTTTATTTATGCCACATGACTGTATATGCAAATATACTGTACTGTAGAGGCTTAAGTATGAAGCTAAATAATTTCAAATTGTAAAGAAAAACCCCCAAACAAACAAAAGGAAAAAAAAACAAGCTCGCTTTTACCCAAGTCATCTTGCATGTAGTATGGGATTGTTTTTGGCCACCTGTACTCTTCCCCTATTATAGAATTTCGGGGTTGCTTCTGCCACAGCCACAAAGAACAAACCACAAACAAAAGAACAAAATATTGAGCCATTGTTGAACTTTAATCCAATCCATTAATTTGTGTTGTTGGGGAAAGAAGTTCAATTAAGTTACCTCATCAAGAACTATGTCCCCTTCTGCAAGGTTCAACCCTGCCTCTGATCAGATTAAAGCACAAAGAAAGTTTAAGAGAACTGAATTTGGAATTTGGAAGAAAAAGAGAACATTTTCTTCTGGGTTTTTTTTTTCTGTTTCTTTCCTAAAATACCTTCATTGATATCAAAAATGTCAAGGTCCCGTCCACCGTCCACATCATAGACTGTAAAATCAAAGTAGTAATTTAACATGAAAATTAGTAAAAAAGTAACAAAAACAGTTAAAGTAGCCTTTGCTTGTTTGAGAAAAAAACTTACCTAATAATTTTGCTGCTGGCTAAATATTAAAATAAATGAAAAAGGAATACTGGTTATTGATTTTCAAGTGTATAAAAGTCAACTTTCAAGTTCTCCTAAGACCACTTCTGATAATAAAAACTAAACAAAATGACAATTTCTCACCAAGCAGAGTGTGGTACCACAAAGGAGGCATGCAGTGTAAAGGATGAGCACACCTGTAGGTTCCCTTCCTGCCATGCCATAGAATCTCCCTCTACAAGAGTGTCCAAATAAGACCTACTGAGCTCTGACGGGCATTCAGGAAGAAGAAATCAGAAAAGTGCATTTGGGGTGGAGAAATAAAATGCGTTCACAAGTCAATAACTGACAGAGCTATAATGGGCTCAAGTTAAACGACAACTTCAATCCACTCTGTTATCAGCCAATAAATCTTTGCACATTTGCAAGTAGCAGGCCTGATATAAGACATGTTGAAATTGATAGCAACCTCCTGATCTATGTGTACATTTCTGTTTTCAGGACATGTACTGTTATTATCGATTTCTATCTACACTGCATTAAAGTCAGCAACACTGTGGAGTGCTGCTGACTTCAACTGAGGATATTGTTGGGTGATAGAAGGAATACTTTGAAGACCTCCTTAATTCCACTGACACGTCTTCTATAGAGGAAGACGTGCCAGTGGGAAGACAAGTGTTCTGACTCATGCATTACAGAGGGCAAGGTCACAGCGCAGTTAAGCAACTCCTTGGTGGCAGGCTCCCTGGGATGGATACAGGAGGAACAATGCAGCTTTCGTCCCGGTTGTGGAACACCGGACCAGCTCTTTACCCTCTCGAAAATATTTGTGGATACATGGGAGTTCACCCAACCACTCTACTTGTGTTTTGTGGACTTAGAGAATGCATTCAGTCGTGTCCCTAAGAGTATTCTGTGGGAGCTGCTCCGGGGAGTATAGGCGCTCTGGCCTGTTGTTACGAGCCATAAGGGCTTTGGAGTTGACGTCACGCCGCAATGCATTATGGGAGCGCAGCGCCATTTTCGGGGTCTACGAATCAACACAAACACACTGTGTTGGAACGACGACTACAAGAAAGATGCTTAAGAGCCTCTCAAAAGAGAATGAACTGTATAGAGACCGATTGCGTCCAGAGGCGAAGCAGCGGTACTTGCAGAAAAGAGCGTGCATTGGAAATGTGGACCCGTATGACATACGGCCGTGGAGTAGAAACCCTGAAGACCAACCGCTACTGACATAGCCTGACCTTGTCTGTGGAGTCAGCGCGTACAAGTCGTCATTCAAACAAAGGTAAGTCAGCTTGAGTACTGCGAGTGAATGCGTTTGATTTCCCTGCAAACATTCACATTAGTGCAGCATAAATTCATTCATGAGGGGAAATTACAGTGAGAACATGTGGAGGCTGTTAGAGGGATAACATAGTGAGTTCAGTGCATTGATGAGACACTGTCCTGAAGGTTTGTTGTTCTTTATGGTTAAAGAAATTGCAATGATTTATTCATATTTATTATAAATAATTCTAATTATACATCTTGCTTCCATGTTTGTATCCTGTGTCACTAAAAATACATTTTATTTTAGTTTTATACATTGATTAATGACCTGCAGAATCTCCTTATCATACTAAGTGATTCATAATTGTCACTTTATGCTTTCTCCATCTCTAAAGTGATGACATCCTTGCATTACATACTTTAGGTTCATTTTCTGCAGGCAGGTTTCTGACAGAGAACAGGCAGATTTACACTATAACATGCAGCGTTCTATAGATGGACACATAAAGAAATGAAAAATGACATGTATGTGCAAACTTTCTAAACACTTTGTTACATTTATGATAAAGTAGATAAAACACATTTACGTCGGCCTTGGCTCATAGTTCTTGTCTTTAAATGAACTTTGTCTGTGTGTGTTTCAGGTCCTGCACTCTCAAAGACTGAATGAACCAGCATTGCAGCCATGGGTCACTGTGAGCATCACAGGGGAGGTTGAAGCCGCCCACTGCACCTGTATGGCCGGAGTCGCGGAGACCTGCTGCCATGTCGCTGCTCTTCTGTTTAATTTCGAAGCAACAGTGTTGATCTGTGGCACAAGGACTGTTACAGATGAACCTGCATACTGGGTTTTGCTGGGTAATATGACCAAGATACAGCCAGAGGTTGGCCATAAGATAGACTTCTCCTCTTCAGCTGCCCAAAAAAAGGCTCTCAATCAAAACATAAACAGACAATCTGTAGTGACAGGTAAAAGGAGCTGTCCTCATAACAGAAAAATCCCACCTGCTAATGTGGAGGAGTTGTCACTGCTATTGGATACTTTGCTGGAACACAGTAAAGCTGTGGGTTGTGGGAATGACCCATAATGTTTTATCTAGGGGTCTAGATTTATGCCTGTAGTGCACTGCTGTGTAAATAATTTGCATTTACTGAATATATACTGACTGAGTACCACTGTTCAAAAGTTGAATAAACAAACAAATTTTTGCCTGTTTTTTTTTTTTATTTTATTAAAACCACCTTATAGAACATCACATCAGTTACAGTGTAGAATCCATGTCATTTATAGTTTACAAATGACAAAATGTTTACACAAAATCATGAGTGTTTACATGATATCACCCACTACTAACATTACTTTATTTACTGTATCTTTTGAAAAAATACAGCAATTTTAACAGCACAATACTTAAGAATATTTAACAGGAGCAGGTTTCATTTTTCCCTGGTTTTATTATCACACTGTTCAACAAACGCAGCAAACCTTCACCATCTTATCCAGGAGGGTCACCTCTTCACCCTCACATGGAAGAAGTAATCTGATTGGCATGGTGGTATGTTTGAAGCAGGTCCCTTGTGTAGCGCTGGAACCCAGTCACGATGTTTCATCCATTTCATGGGCTGGTTTGCTGCAATAATGCCAAATAATTAGCAACTCTATAAATAGAAGGTAGTTCTGCAAAATCACTCAGTAGGATGTTTGTTCTAATTTGCTATGAGCTCAGAGCGCATCGAAAATAAAACTAATAGGCTATAAAGAGTGATATGAACATATTTAGAACTTACCGGAATGAAAATGTCAGGAGCACCAACAGATATTTGGAGATGGAAGAGAACTGGATATCAGCTCGTCTCACAGCTGCTATCCAGACTAGACGCCTTCGTTTGGTAACATCGATACACGAGCTGCCTCATGTTGCTTCCAGGTTGGGAAAGAATGAAAAGATAAACCCTTTTCAAGCTTATTCTCTTGCCGGTCGTGCGATCGAACATTGCAACCGACCACACAGCAAATACGAACCATGGCTGTTGTGTGTGACTTCGCTCCCTTTTCACTTGCGCTAGACCCCCAAAATGGCGGATCGGGCCAAAATCCTTTCCACGCCCACCCCCGTGACATCACGCTCCAAAGCCCTATACAATTGTTGCAAGAGCTTGATCCACATAGCTGGCAATAAGTCGGACTCATTCCCAGTGGGTGATGGGCTTTGCCAAGGCTGCCCTTTGCCACCGTTTCTGTTCAGTTGCAAAATGTTTCCACTTGGGTGGTCTCAGGACATCGTCTCTGCTTTTTGCAGATGATGTGGTTCTGTTTGCTTCATTGGGTGTTGGCCTCCAGCTTGCACGTGAGCGGTTTGCAGCCAAGTGAATTAGCACTTCCAAGTCTGGGGCCAGTTGGTCCTCAGCTTGAAAAGGGTGGACTGCCCACTCCGTGTCAGGAAGAAGGTATTGCCCCGAGTTGAGGAGTTTAAGTATCTCAGGGTCTTGTTCACGAGCGAAGGAAGAGGGGACCAAGAGATCCACAGACGGATTGATGTTGCAGCTGCAGAGATATGGACGTTGTCCCTGTCTGTTGTGGTGAAGAGAGTATTGAGTGTAAAAGCGAAGCTTTCGATTTAGCAGTCTATCTACGTCCCTACCCTTACCTATGGTTATGAGCTCTAGGTAGTGACAGAAAGAATGAGATTGCGGATACAAGCTCAGAAATGAGCTTTCTGCGAAGGGTGGCTGGCCTGTTCCCCCAGACAAACTGGAGGAGGTGGCTGGGGAGACAGAGGACTGGGCTTCACTGCTTGGGCTGCTGCCCCTGTGAACTGGCCCCGGATAAGTGGAAAATGGATGGGTGATAAATTGATGGATAAAATACACACACATATACATACACATGCACATACGCACACCCACAAACATAAGAAAACAAAGGAAAAAAAACATTTATTTCTAACATGCTTTGCCATTTGTCAGAGATTTACAGTTAACAAACAGTCAGGTGAATAAACGACACTGAGACACTTGATACTGATAACGTGCGGCACGGGTGAAACTCAGAGAGTAATCACACCTAGCTGCAGTATTCGTTTATTTTTATAGCAGAAGCAGGGTGGGACAAGCATAGCAGTTTCCTTTAATGTGTGTGTGGGTGTATGTGTCACTAAGTTCGTGTGTGTGTGTGTGCTAATCTCTTTCAGTAAAAGTCACAGGGTCAGCTTCCTGTTTCTGCAGAAAGCTGTATCTGGTGAAATATGTGAACATAAGCATAACATAACATTTGAAGCATAATCAAATAAAACAGTAAAAACTCCATGACATTCCCTCCTGATGTTAATATATTTCACTTATATTTCACTGAAGTTAATATTTTACACTTAATCATAATTTATTATCAGCCAACAATCACTTGCTTATAACATTTTCAATTGTAGCATCATTCAGTATGTGTATGTGTTTTCCTATACTAAATCCTCTTCATCCGGTTCATCTTCTTGTGGCAGTCCAACATAGGTGATTACTGTGGCCTGTACCATTTTGTCAATCATTGATCTGATACAGGGTAAAATGCAAGTTGAGAACATGCAAAGCAATAAAAGAAGAACTCCTATCAAGACAAGTCCTTTGATCACGAGGGTCTTCCAGCTGCCGCTCAGCAGCCAGGTCAGCCAGTCCTCTGTGTTTGTGACATAGTCTTGTTGCTGTGCATTACTCAGTTGTCGTAACTTGTCTAGGGCGGTGGTCATGGTCAAGGAGTGTACGTTGTCCGGGATATAAGTGCAACAAGTGGGGTTGAATAAGACACAGAGGCCCCCTCTCTCAGCCAGAATCATGTCCAGGGCGACTCTGTGTTGCATGACCTCTATTCTGATCACGTCGATTTCCTCATTCTGAGCCTTGTTTATCTTTGTTGAGCTGTTCAGGAAAAGTCCAAATCGGTAGTCAAGAGTCTCAATTCTTAGCATGTTTTTTCCATTTCCGACCCATGGGAACAGTGAGTGCAGGACTTTCTGTCCAGTAGTCCATAACTTGAACTCTTGTGGTAGGTCACTGCCCCATATCGAGTCGTGGGGTTGTACGTTGTCTTTGTCTCTTTTTCGTCGTCCAGTTGAGCGAGTTGATCCAGGGGTGATTTTGAATGTGTGATCCGACACCAGAATGGGGGCACAAAGTCCGGTACTGTTTGGTGGCAGCATGAAATAAGTTTTTGGGCCACACAAAACACTGAAAAAAATATGTTGTTGGATTTACTTAATTCAATGGTGGACATTTGTTGCACACAGATGTTTTGCTTTGGCAGCAACTTAAACAATTGAGTTAAATTAACACAATTTATTCATGTTCAATAAACCTGTGCAATTTGTGTTGATAAAATGTGACTTAAACATGTTTTGATGAAGTAATTTGAGCTCTTGAAATATTTTAATCCTTCACAATTTTCTCACTTTATCCCAACACCATTCAATAACTTTTACCCAATACTACTTGGTCACTTAAATACTACATGTTATCTTCAAATTACATTTTGCTATTATATTCTAGTATCAAATACACAATTTTCAAATGGAGGCCTTATAACAGATTATATTGTTCTCTTCCAAGATGGTTGCTGGCATCCACCAGTAACCTTTCAAAACAAAATGTCTAATTTCACTGCATTGACAGTAGGTAAAGAATTAAACTGACATTACTCCACTACTGAATCTATATAAACCAACAGTTAAATAATGTCAGTTCTTCCGTGTTCTCTGGAATCAATCACAGCAAAGAAATTAGACTCTTTCTTTTGAAAAATGTTGGGAAAGAACAATACAAAACATTCTATTTAAGGCCTCTAACGTCAAGATTCAGTTAAACAACAATTATAACTAAACAATTTGAGGTAATGTTAGTTTCCATTAACATTAAATTAGGTTACTGAATTGGCAAACACCTTCCTATTAACATTACCCATTTTACCCCAATAACTAAAGAAATTAGCACTTGCAGGTCAAAACCTTTATTCAAGAGATGCAAAAATAACATTGATACAGTGACTGTCAAAAATTACGGCACTGATCATACTGTGACATCTTGGTTCAAAACAGCACACTTAGAAATATTCAACGTTCCTTACTTCAACTGAATGAAACTGAAAATACCATTTCACACGGCCCATATGGGATATTTAGACTGCATAACTGTTCATGCTACATCTCTTCACTAGTAAAAGAAAGAAAAAATACAAAGAGAAATTTAAAAATGCTGCCAAACAGACAGAGAACTTGTACAGAGCAAAAGGAAAAACAAACAACAACAACAACAAAAAAACGGCTCGTCCTCATGGCAGTTGCAGTGTATATAAAAATGAACCCTGCGATCTGTTCCTGGAATTGAGCTTCAAAAATGCAGCAGAACAAGTGTGAGATTTAAATGTCTTCTCACCTAGAGCTGATCAGCTTGCATGCATAACAGTGAGCTTCGTTGCAGGAGCAGTTTTGTCTTAGTTGTGAGCTTTTCTTGAGAGCTGAGTTGCTTCCAACTCCATTACCACCCTTTGAATCACCTCAAAAGTGTAGCAGAGTTGTGATGGGTAACTCATATTGAAGGAATAAAAAAGGTCCAAACAGCATGGCTACTGCAAAGGTCACGTTATCCAGATCTTGAAGAACTACTATACCCTCGATGATGATGCCAACGTCAGAAAAGTCATTGCCTGGTGCATCCTCTGGAGACAGATGTTCATTGTGGTTTTCTCAATCTGTGCAGTGGCCTCAGTCAAGTCCTGGTTAAACACAAAACATTTCTTTAAGATTCCTTTTTAAACTCATCTCTTTTGAATCTACCAGTTCTAATGTTAGAGTAATTTAAACCAATGCAAGCAACATAGTAAATAGCTATAGCCAAAGAGTGGCCTGCCATGCTGCCATTCATGGTCTAACAGAGTTTCTAAGAGAGGGTGAAAAACATAATTTCAAATGCTTTACATTAGTTTTTCTTAGAAAGACACCGGCCCATCAGAAATCCAGGTTTTGTCACTCAGAAGATGTTAGAATTTAGACTTTCAGCCCCACAATTTGGTTAGCTGTTGGTCTTTTTTTTTTTTCAAACAAAAGCTAATGTAAATATTGGTGGGATTTTCCTTTGTTCACTAGAATGACAAATTTAAAGTTTTTTCACACTGATGTGACCCCTAATACAGGGGTGGGGCATCAAGGGCCGGCGGCTGAGTTCACTACCAGGCCTCATGTGAACTTCAAATTATTAAAGAGGACTACTGGTCCTAACTGGTCCAATGAGGATCAAGTGGATAACTAAATGCATTTTTAAATGTTGCAAAGCCACAATCTACTCATAAAACACTCACCATGAACTCCTGCACCAAGATGTTGCAATTGTCTTTCACACAGATGCGGAGCACTTTGATGAGACTCCCTTTGAGCATTAATGTCATCCTAAAGTATTATAACAAAGAAAACAGAGATTTGTGAACTTTTCAGTAGCACAGAAGAAAATGATCCCAGACCAAAACTTAAACCAGTCAACATGCAACACCAGCATCTACAAAGCAATATCAAAAGTTCCTGTTTGACATTAACTTTATGGATATATAGTTTCCAGAACATTTATTTTTTTAAAAAGATCAATTTTTCTCAGTGGGCCAGTAAATGCATGACGAAAATTATGGCATCCTTTCGGTGGAATCAGTACTCACAGGTAATAGTTGACTGTTTCAATGGATGCAGCATAAAAATCTTTTACTGACCTAATGCAATACATATACACTTTGTAGTTAAAGAATTTTAAAGTTCTTACTGTCATCATGGCAGCTACATCCTTTAGCTTTGTGCCCTGTTCCCCCGATCACTTTGCAAACACTTTCAGCAGACTGTCAGAGAGAAACTCAGCTCCGTCAGAAACCTTGACTGTAAAGGCATGGTTGGGATGCACTGGAATGCTGCATTTCATCTGAAATGACATAAAATTATTTTGAAATAACAGCAGGCACTGTGCTTGGTTAATAATCAGTAATGTTTTGTTGAATAAAAACTGTGTTTCCAGATCTTATGGGATTAAAAAAATCCAAAGATGTTTATTTCTGATTTGCAACCCAAGAACCCACAAGTTACAACCTCATTTTAGTTCAAGTGTGCATTAATGTGAGTCCAGTAATCACCTTTCTGACAATACATACAGGTATAAGTTAAACCTATGGCAGATTTTGGATTTCTCAGTTGTATTAATAGGGTGGTCTATTTGAGTATGCATGCACCTAATAATTATAAAAAACCTATTATAATTAAGTTACAGAAACCTTAAGCGAAAATAGAATATACTTTCTTACCATAACACCTTGAACCCACAATCCATCAGCTGACTCCTGGTGAAATGCAGAATAGATGTGGTCTCTCAATGTGCATCAACAAAAACAAAAACAAAAACAAAAGGACAGCAGGTGAGGGCAGGAGGGGTAGGGATGTAAGCTAGCATAATACCGCTGATGATATTAGCTAAAGCTGTTCAATGTCCAAAATCTCACTAACACCACGGTGCAGTAAATACACAATGTAACTGAAGAGTCAGTTGACAAATCTATTCACACAGAAAACCAAATTATGTTATGAGTGCCTCGTAATTAGGTTTAATGTGATATTACGGCTCTTGTGCCAAAGACAAATTCAAATGAAAAAGCGCCAATTCTTTGATAACAGATAAAACAGCAAATACGCTAACGGCTCTTTTTTAGCATGTTACATGGCGGCACTTTAGACGTTTAACTACATTTGGCTGAAATATGGTAAATATTAATTCAAAAAATCAAGACATACCAAAAAACGTAGAGTTGGCTGCTCGACTTGACTGAGATGGATGCATTTTTTAAACCACGATCCAAAGCCCGCGAGATGAAATCACGCGTGGTTTCACGAGATTTAACGTTGCTATCTTATTGACTTACTTCACCTGAACATGATATGAACAATTTAATACACCCTTTCTGCATATCATGTAGTTTTTACACTATATAGTTACATTTATCTTTAAAACATGAGGCAATTGTGTTAAATACATGCAAGATGCTTACATAAATCCAAGAGATGGCCAGTCCCTTTTTTTCAGTGAAGTTCGAGCTTTGTGATAAAAGATTTCTAGTTTTAAACATATACTAGTACACTCAATGCTTAATAGTCTTGAGGTTCTTATTGTCACTGAGAATAGCAATGTAGAACTGCAGGCTCTTGTTCTTGTAAACTTTCAGAGAAACACAAAGACTTTACATCAGAACAGTACAGCAACAGTACTTTTAAAGAAAAACACTGAAAACTACATCTTACAAACACAGCAATTAAGGACAAACCACAGCTTGGTTGCCATGATGATTACACTACAGCTGTCTTGAAAGCTTAACATTGTGTAATGAATCAACTTAACATTAACAGTCTGTTGATTCATTACACAATCTGGTCACCCAATTTTGATGTTATCAGTCCATTGAATGGGTGTTGTCAACAGTAATTAGCCCCATAGATATAAACCAGTATGGACTGTCTACACCTAATACGTGTTATCATCCACTGAATGAACTGAAGCAAGTGTTCTGGTTCAAAACTATAATTATTCTAAGAGACCACTCCCTTTAAGCTGATACATCAGATATATATTCATTCTTAGGTGTGGTGGCAAAATCTAAACCCTTATTCTGGAATGGGTACACACTGGTTAGATCAATTCAAACAACAGTAACCTCCATAATTTGTCCACTGTTCAACAATAAATAAGCATTCTTAAGCATAAGAAGCATACTCTACACAATTTTTCCTGTTCTTAGTCAAGGAAAACCCAACTACAGTGTGCATCAGTGACAGCTGACATGCTCTGCAGATCATCAGCCTATCTCAAGACTAAACAGACAAACATTTGCAAGCGCTGAAAGTTTCCCATTCGCTAGAATGGAAACCGGACCAGCCTAAAGAAAACCCGCAAAGACCCAGTAAGAACAGGCAAGCTATTGTCATGATCAAAGTCTGCAGCTTTTGCTGTGAAGAAGCAAGATGCATGAAACCTCACGTAACCGTCTGCAACCAGTGATAAGCCCACTCTTTCATATTCAGCGAGCTGTGTTTTCTGCACCAGATCAAACTGTTTAATCATGAATAGTTTTCACTTTCCCTTTTAAAATATGGAAATTATAGTGATAAATGCAAACACTGGTAACATTTAAAGCAGTAATGTGCAACTTTGAAAATAACCGTCACAAATGCAGTCCTTTTTTCTTCTTCTCCCTTTCTAATAGCTGCTGTAATACTTTTGTATATGTTTAGTTAAATTCTTAAAATATGTGACTGAAACCCGGTATTGCCACATCATTAGTTGTACAGTCACATTAACCTATTATACAATCATTTTGTGCTGCATTGTTATCACTTACACCCCCGGAGAGCAGTCATTTCGGGGTAGTACCTTAGACCCCCGCGGAGTCATCATTTTGCGTTTCTACCTTTAAAAGCCGGAGAGCAGTCAAATGCTGGAAGTGGAAGCTAAATTGGCTAGTCATTCATATGTATATTGGGTCGTTACCTAGGAATTCTGGAGGGAGGGGATTGGGGGAGAAATCAACACACATGAGTCTAGGTCCTTTGTTGCTGACATTTATTGATAAAAACAGTAGTTTCATTTCATGTTATTTCCTTTTTCATTTCAAGCAAGGAAGTGGATGTAGTTAGTAAGTAAGATATTTCAGACATTATTCTGACACAGAGGAGGAGATACTGGAATTATAATTAGTATCTATGCATGCATTTGTGATTTTGTTTGACCTTCCCATTGCTTACAGTACAAAAAACCAACCATTTGTACACATATGTACTAATAATAATAAAAAGTGAGTGCAACACTGCAACCCGTCACCCCGTCGTTCAGTGGTCGTTGATCAGTGGTCCATTGTGGCACCATTCAGAGCACTGGTACAATAGTACCAGCAAGATATGGGAAGACATTGCAAATGTACTTGGATTTTAGGTTGCAAGCCACCCAAAACTTGATCCCAAACTTGTCAGGTTTACTTGCAAACACTTGGAGTGTTTCAGTATGCCATCTTAGGGAGAACTCAACACACATGTAGGTCCTTTGTTGCTGACATTTATTGATGAAAATAGAAAAAAAACCAACCGTTTGTACACATGTTTACAAATAATAACAAAAATTGAGTGAGTACATTACAACATTTTCAGCAATCACTCACAATCCTGGCACTGCCACGGTATCTGTCGCCTGCATTTACCACATGTGTACCTGTAGCAGTGAACACATCGCACAGTGGCCTGATTTTTTTTGCATCTGTGTTTGACCTGACACGTGGCCCTTTTTCCAGGGCTCGGTGTGGAGGGTTGTGTCCGAAGCAACTGTTCTTTTCTTTCCTTCTTCGCAGCTACATGAGAGTGAGCCAATTCGGTTGCAAGGGCTACCAGGAAGTCCACCCGTCTTTCCTTCGTCCCGGTGCATTCTTGATACAGCACATGTGCATTCAGTGCTGCCATGTCAATCATGTTATAAAACACGGCAACTGGCCAGCGCCGTGTTCCTTTGCGGACAGTGTACTCCCGAACCATCTGGTCCATCACATCCACGCCACACTTTGTCTTGTTGTAAAGGGTGACAGTGTTTGGCTTCCTTTTGGTAGTGTTTTCGGTCTGAACCACGCTGTGCATGCTGCTAAGAATATATACTGTCTTCTTCCGTTTGGCCGCATACGCCGTCAGCGTGGCAGCAGAGGTTGAAAACACCTAAGAAATAAGATAAATTGTTAATTCCATAGCCCTTTTACACACAATGAAACACATAAACATAGAACCACAAAAGACCTGCAACATACCTGAGTGGTGAATTCATTGCGATCTGTCTGTCTAGTGGATTGAGGAATTTCCCTGCGAATCTTGTTGACTGTGCCGAGGATGGTGGTTTTCCGTCTAAGAAGTTTTTGCGCAAGTGAAAGCGATGTGAAAAAATTGTCAGTGGTAACATTTCTGCCCTTGTCCAGGAATGGTTCCATCAGCCTCATAACTACATTTTCGGAAAGTCTCTCCCCAGTGGGACGATTGGGGTCCTTGCCAAGATATGGGAAGACATTGCAAATGTACTTGGATTTTAGGTCGCAAGCCACCCAAAACTTGATCCCAAACTTGTCCGGTTTACTGGCAATATACTGCAGGAAACTGCACCGAGTTTTTGATGGGAAAAGCTGTTCATTGATGGTGATATGTAGACCAGGGTTGTAGCACGTGATGCAGTTGGTGACAAATGATCCCCACACACTGGAAATTGCTGCGAACTTATCAGTCTTTGCTCGATCACAGCGGGTGGACTTGTCATCAAAGCGTAGGTGTTGCATGATGTCTTGGAAGCGGTTTCGTGCCATAGTTCCAATTATCTGTGGGTTTCCCAGGTTTGCTGACCAGCAGTCATTTACAGATGGAACCCTGTAAACCCCCCGCAAGATGACAATAGCAATAAATGCCATTAGTTCAGGGAGGTCCATGAACCAACAAACATGCTCCGTTTGCTGTGCATGTTGAATAGTCCATTCTTGAATGCTACGAAGCATGTCAAGAGTGATGAAACACAGGAAGCTCTGAAGGCGACTCAAGATACTTCTCCTGGCCTTAGCCGTTGGCTCTCCATCTGCAGCGTACGGTTCTATAGGGGTGAAAGGGAGACGGGTCCCCACATGTTCTTCACGCCACACTGTGCCATCTTTCGCTGTCTCAGTCCCCAAACAAGCTCTCTTTTTCGGTGGAGAAGCAGTCTCCTCATCTGCAGTGTGAACAAATTCAAATTGTGAGCAATGGGAAGGTCAAACAAAATCACAAATGCATGCATAGATACTAATTATAATTCCAGTATCTCCTCCTCTGTGTCAGAATAATGTCTGAAATATCTTACTTACTAACTACATCCACTTCCTTGCTTGAAATGAAAAAGGAAATAACATGAAATGAAACTAACCGGAAGACTGATCAGACAGCTCTGAGTCCGAATCCGGCTGAACTTCTAGGTCTTCTCCATCCGAGTCACAAGGGTCGACTTCCGCCAGGATCATTTCCAACGCCTGCTGGGTGGTGAGTCTTCTCTGCATTTTCTTTCCTTGGAGAGGAGGTCCGTACACCACAGGATTCTTCAGGGCAATGAAGGGTTAGGCTAAGTGCAGTGAGATTGTATCATATATATACCCTTGATCACAATTGATCAGTGGGGTCAGGTCACACTGATCAGCGGGGTCACACCCCCGTCGTTCAGTGGTCGTTGATCAGTGGTGCCACAATGGACCACAGAACGACGGGGTGACGGGTTTCCTGCAGTATATTGCAAGTAAACCTGACAAGTTTGGGATCAAGTTTTGGGTGGCTTGCAACCTAAAATCCAAGTACATTTGCAATGTCTTCCCATATCTTGCTGGTACTATTGTACCAGTGCTCTGAATGGTGCCACAATGGACCACTGATCAACGACGGGGGTGTGACCACATAACAATGCAACCCGTCACCCCGTCGTTCAGTGGTCGTTGATCAGTGGTGCCACAATGGACCACAGAACGACGGGGTGACGGGTTTCCTGCAGTATATTGCAAGTAAACCTGACAAGTTTGGGATCAAGTTTTGGGTGGCTTGCAACCTAAAATCCAAGTACATTTGCAATGTCTTCCCATATCTTGCTGGTACTATTGTACCAGTGCTCTGAATGGTGCCACAATGGACCACTGATCAACGACCACTGAACGACGGGGTGATGGGTTGCAGTGTTGCACTCACTTTTTATTATTATTAGTACATATGTGTACAAATGGTTGGTTTTTTGTACTGTAAGCAATGGGAAGGTCAAACAAAATCACAAATGCATGCATAGATACTAATTATAATTCCAGTATCTCCTCCTCTGTGTCAGAATAATGTCTGAAATATCTTACTTACTAACTACATCCACTTCCTTGCTTGAAATGAAAAAGGAAATAACATGAAATGAAACTACTGTTTTTATCAATAAATGTCAGCAACAAAGGACCTAGACTCATGTGTGTTGATTTCTCCACACTCACTGCGGATGAGGAGACTGCTTCTCCACCGAAAAAGAGAGCTTGTTTGGGGACTGAGACACTCATCTGCAGTGTGAACAAATTCAAATTGTGAGCAATGGGAAGGTCAAACAAAATCACAAATGCATGCATAGATACTAATTATAATTCCAGTATCTCCTCCTCTGTGTCAGAATAATGTCTGAAATATCTTACTTACTAACTACATCCACTTCCTTGCTTGAAATGAAAAAGGAAATAACATGAAATGAAACTACTGTTTTTATCAATAAATGTCAGCAACAAAGGACCTAGACTCATGTGTGTTGATTTCTCCCCCAATCCCCTCCCTCCAGAATTCCTAGGTAACGACCCAATATACATATGAATGACTAGCCAATTTAGCTTCCACTTCCAGCATTTGACTGCTCTCCGGCTTTTAAAGGTAGAAACGCAAAATGATGACTCCGCGGGGGTCTCAGGTAGAAGCCTTCTTGACTTGACTGCTCTCCGGCTTTTAAAGGTAGAACGGTAGAAGCTGGGAATTCCAGTGTTATCAGAAAGCATAAAGATCTCACTTCTTTTGCAAAATTACTTTTCCAGACCACTAAAAATGAATGCTATTGCCACAGTTATTGTAACAGTTATGAAAATGGCAGAAATCATTCATTTCATCACCTTTAAATGGAATATTTACAATTGTATGTGCAGGTCAAACTGCAAGATTGCTTTATTTTGTTCAATCAAGGATGCAAGTTGTACTAGAGGACTCGGGTGTTTTACTTGCACCATCCTGCAGATGGCAATATAGCAAGCTAAAGGCCCCTTGCTCGGATCACCGTGGTTCCTTGCATTAAGAAAACATACTTTGGCAATTTCCAAATGAAAGTTTTTCTTTACCACTTTTGAGCAAAGAAATTGCTGTACGGACATACACATTCATGTGTCCTTGATAAGGGTCGTTTCTTTTCGAGTGCATTTCACTGTCCTTGATTGCAGTGGAACTAGGCCAAACAGGGCCAGGCAATCACAAAGCTGTCACACTCATGCAGCCTTTGTGTGCTTTGGTAGTTTTCAGCTATGGTGATTACATATTGATATTTCTTGGCTGCTGCTTTATATTACTTAAAAGAGGAGTTTGTGGGTTAGATAGAACTAATGGAGCTGAACTGATGCACCTCCGACTCTGGCCATATTTGTCCTGTGACTTACAGGCAGCAAAGAGGTAATATTTTATATGCAAAAAATATTACCGGATGCAGAAAATTAACAATAACTAGAAAAATTTGCATTTCCTGCGAAAATGCTGTGTGGATGCCTTAACGCTGAAGATGTCTGCAGAAAAAAGCTGAAAAAGTTGAAAAAAAAGGTTGCCCTGAGCAGGATTCAAACCTGGCCCTCCTGGTCTAAGGGCAGCTATTTAGCTCACTGAGCCAAAGTCATTCTCACAAAGAAGAGGTGGAGAGATTGACAATTGTGCTGAAATGAGCAGAAGCTGCTGAGAATTGTGCTGATAAGAGGTGGAAAGGCTGAAAATGTTTCAGAAGAGGTGAATAAGCAGAATTTGGGCAGAAAAGAGGTGAAAACTCTGAAAATTTTGCTGAAAAGAGTTCAATCAGCAGAATTTCTTCTGAAAAGAGTTCAATCAGAAGAATTTTGCTGAAAAGAGTTTTTTTCTGAAAACAGCAGAAAAAACTGAAAATTTTGCTGAAAAGAGTTGAATGAGCAGAATTTGTGCTGAAAAGAGGTTTTTGCTGAAAACAGCTGAAAAAGCTGGTATTTGTGCTGAAAAGTGGTGAAAAAAACGAAAATTGTGTTGAAAAGGGGTGAAAAAGCTTAAATTTGTGTTGAAAAGAGTTAACAAAGTTTAACTGTTGACTGAAAGAAATGTTGCCATAAGCGGGATTTGAACCCAGGCCTCCCAGTCTGAGAACGGACGCTTATCTCACTGAGCTAAAACACAACTCAGTCCAGCATGCAAAATCAGTGAGGCCATTGATAATGTGTTCCATTCATTTCAATGGTCAAAAGTCATAACAAACATCAGCAGAAATAGCAGAATATTTTAAAGTTTAAACATAGTATTTCTGCTAAAACTTAGCATTTAAACTAAATAATATTTTTTTTCCTGCCAAATCATAGCATTTGTGCTGGAACACAGAATATTCTGCCAAATCCTACAATTTGTGCTAAAACATTATTTATGATTTAGTAGAAACACTGGGACTTGGTAGAAATACTATGATTTACATGAAATACTTTGACTTAGCAGAAGTACTACAATCTAGGAAAAAAGTACTACAGCATAGCAGAAATTCTATCATTGAGCAGAATTACTAGGATTTAGAAGAAATACTAAGATTTGGCACAAACACTGATGTGGCTCAAGAACCTTTATTGTGCAGTTATACTATGATTTGGAAGAAATACTATGCTTTGACACAAATACTATGATTTGGAAGAAATACTATGTTTTAGCACAAATACTATGATTTGGCTCAAATACTATGATTTACCAGTAATACTATGTTTTGGAACAAATACTAGACTTTGTCACAAATACTATAATTGAGTACAAGTACTATAAGTTTACAGAAATACTATGATTTAGCAGAAATGCAGTGTTTTTGCAGAAACACTGTAATTTCGCTTAAATAGTATGAAATAGCAGTAATACTATGATTTGGCAGAAATACTACTTTTTAGCACAAATACTATTGTACAGAATGGTGTACGTCAGTTTAATGCTGGGTGGTGCTGCAATAGTAACTATCCTCGGTCAGAAGGAGAGGCTGACATCCAGGGATTAGATTACCACAGGTGGAGTTTATTGCGGTCAGATGGATGGTACAGGGAGGTATGGCATACAGTAGGAGGATGTGGAGAGGTGATATGGTGTGGTTTCTATGATTAAGAACAGGGTATGCATTACAACATGCATACAGATTAAAGATTAAGAAAACTGGCAACAAATTCCTCCACTACAAATCAGTCTGATACCACTTTTTACAGGGTTCCCGTTTACTAAGGCACTACCCAAAAGGCGCCACAAGAGGGCACTCCAACACAAGAGATGACCTATTTACACTGATGCACTTAGTAAACAGCCCCTACTTAGCCACTACATAATACAGTGATAATACAGTATTCAAATTCACACAAATACTATGATTTGGCAGAAATACTATGACTGAGTAGTAATACTATAACATAACAGATTTCCTAAAAAAACTATGAAATTGCAGTAATTCTATGACTTGGCAGAGATACTACGTTTTAGCACAAATACTATAACAACGCAGAAATACTATGACTTAGTAGTAATACTATAACATAACAGTTCAATGTTCTTGCACAAATACCACAATATGGCAGAAATACTATGTTTTAGCACAAATACTGTGATTTGGTATAAATACTATGATTTGGCACACATACTATATTCCGCAGATACACTATAACATAACAGATATTCTAAAACTTAGTAGTAATACTATAACATAACAGAATTATTATTTGGGCACAAATACCACGATTTGGCAAAAATGCCATGATTCAGCACAAATATGATGACATGGCAAAAATACTATGATTGGGTACAAATACTATGATTTGGCACAAGTACTATGATTTAGTACAAATACTATGATTTGGCAGAAATACTCTGATTTAGCAGACGTACTATCTTTTGGTAGAAATTCCTGCTAAAAGGTAGTATTTCTGCGTTTTAGCAGAAATACTGTAATTTGGCATAAATACTATGATTTGGCATAAATACTATGCCTTAGTAGTAATACTATAACATAAGAGATATACTATGGTTTTGCAGACATACTATGTTTTTGCACAAATACCATGATTTGGCACAAATGCTGTGATTTAGCAGAAATACTATGATTGGGTTCAAATACTATGATTTGGCAATAATACTGCGTTTTAACAACAACTACTGAGATTTGATTGAAATACTATGATTTAGAAGAAATACTATGACTCCATACAAATACGATGCTTTGGCACAAATACTATGATTTGGCAGAAATACTATGACTTAGTAGTAATACTATAACATAACAGATTTCCTAAAAAAAACTATGAAATTGCAGTAATTCTATGACTTGGCAGAGATACTACGTTTTAGCACAAATACTATAACAACGCAGAAATACTATGACTTAGTAGTAATACTATAACATAACAGTTCAATGTTCTTGCACAAATACCACAATATGGCAGAAATACTATGTTTTAGCACAAATACTATGATTTGGCACACATACTATATTCCGCAGATACACTATAACATAACCGATATTCTACGACTTAGTAGTAATACTATAACATAACAGAATTATTAATTGGGCACAAATACCACGATTTGGCAAAAATACTATGATTGGGTACAAATACTATGATTTGGCAATAATACTGCATTTTAACACAACTACTGAGATTTGATTGAAATACTATGATTTAGAAGAAATACTATTACTCCATACAAATACGATGCTTTGGGAGAAATACTATGTTTTGGTTCCAATACTATGATGTGCAACAAATACTATGATTTGGCACAAGTACTATGATTTAGTACAAATACTATGATTTGGCAGAAATACTATGCCTTAGTAGTAATACTATAACATAAGAGATATACTATGGTTTTGCAGACATACTATGTTTTTGCACAAATACCATGATTTGGAACAAATGCTATGATTTAGCAGAAATACTAAGATTGGGTACAAATACTATGATTTGGCAATAATACTGCGTTTTAACAACAACTACTGAGATTTGATTGAAATACTATGACTCCATACAAATACGATGCTTTGGCACAAATACTATGATTTGGCAGAAATACTATGACTTAGTAGTAATACTATAACATAACAGATTTCCTAAAAAAACTATGAAATTGCAGTAATTCTATGACTTGGCAGAGATACTACGTTTTAGCACAAATACTATAACAACGCAGAAATACTATGACTTAGTAGTAATACTATAACATAACAGTTCAATGTTCTTGCACAAATACCACAATATAGCAGAAATACTATGTTTTAGCACAGATACTGTAATTTGGTATAAATACTATGATTTGGCACACATACTATATTTCGCAGATACACTATAACATAACAGATATTCTACGACTTAGTAGTAATACTATAACATAACAGAATTATTAATTGGGCACAAATACCACGATTTGGCAAAAATACTATGATTGGGTACAAATACTATGATTTGGCAATAATACTGCATTTTAACAAAACTACTGAGATTTAATTGAAATACTATGATTTAGAAGGAATACTATGACTCCATACAAATACAATGCTTTGGAACAAATACTATGATTTGGCACAAGTACTATCATTCAGTACAAATACTATGATTGGGCAGAAGTACTATGTTTCAGTACAAATACTATGATTTGGCAGGAATACTCTGATTTAGCAGAAATACTATGTTTTAACATAAATACTGTCTTTTGGCAGAAATTCCTGCTAAAAAGGACTATTTCTGCTTTTTAGCAGAAATACTGTAATTTGGCATAAATACTATAATTTGGGATAAATACTATGATTTGGCACATATAATATATTCAGCACATATATTATAAAATAACAGAAATATTATGATTTGGCCTCAAAACCATGATTTTGCACAAATACCATGATTCTGCAAATATACTATGATTTAGCAAAAATACTATGATTTAGCAGAAGTACTGAGACGTAGCAGAAGTACTTTGTTTTAGCAGAAATACTATGATTGAGGAGTAATACTTAAACATAGGAGAAATATTGATACACAGACACACATACACAGACAGTAAAGGGAAGAGGAGCTGTGGAGAGTCTGGGCTTGGTATATGTAGGTCAGTTAAATTAGCTGCACCTGCTGTAGTCAGCCCTTACACACACAGACACAGACATAGAGAGAGGTGTGAGTTTTCTTCAGTGTATTTCTGACATTCAGGATTCCACTCGAACAAATGGCCATAATTTCCTAACCGTAGAGGCTAGAACGGTCATTCAGGCATTGTTTTATTCAGAAGAGATGGGGGAATCTTCAGGTCTTCATAATTCAGAGATAAAACATAAATTATTAAAGATATATGACTTGTAATACACTGTAACTGAGTAGAGGCGAAGCAAAAACTGCCTTGACTTGCGCTCAAACAACCTTTGGTAACTCTAAATCTATATGGAGCATCAAAATCATTCTTTCACCATAAGAAACAGCAGGCTTTGGTGAACAGTTATGGAAATTTTCAGGGCTCTGTGGAAATCCATCAAAAAGATATGACGAGAGAAAAAAATGCCTCATTTCCAGTGTTTGAAATCTGATGAAATCTGAGCGAGGGACAAATTTCCTACCCTCAAACAAGTCCAACTCATTTCAGAACGGTAATAGGTGAGAAAGAAATTCTTGAATTGTGAGCGTCAGGAGTGTCTGAACATATACGGGGACAAGCCTCATGTCTTAACTTTGCTTCGTTAAGGAGATATGACAATTTGAAAATGCCTCTCATTAGAGAAATCCAGCGGTGATTTTGAACAAACTCTCCATTGAGTTTATATGGAGAGTTTTCTGACTTTGTGTTACTCTGAGGAGATTTGCAAAGTCCCACAACAATGATAGGGACATTTTCTGAAAGCCAGCAAAAATACCTACGTTTTGATGTATAATTTGTGGGGCTTGAGTGGAAATTGAGCGAGTAGCAAGAAGTTGTTTGGACATGAAGAGAAAATTCAAACAGTTTCACTGTCCCCTCTGAGTTAATTGCATAGCAACCATAGCAACGCATGTATTTTCTGAAAAATCACAATTTTGCAACTGAAAACTCAAAGAGGGATAAGATTAAAACGGTAGAAGATCTGAAAAAGCTGAATCATACAGGAATAGCCAAATCATTTGAGAACATTTTAAAGTTTGAATGGAGTTTCTAGGTGAAAGTATGAGGCAGTAGTTAAGTTTCAAAGACAAGAAAGTTTTAGCAGAATTGTAGAAGTTTCCCATTCATTTCAATGGGACAAATTAAAGGAAAAAAGTGTAATATTTTAAAAAGTATAATAGTAATAAACACCAAAAGTCATAGCCGGCATTAGCAGAAAGAGCAGAACAGTTTAGAGTTTGAACGGTGAAAATAGCACAAAAATTGTGGAAGTAGATCCACGGTGAAAAGTGTACGGAAACACCCGGAATAATAAAGAATAAAGAGAAACAGGAACTCAATAGTGTGGATGCCCATTGAGGGCATCCACACAATAACACAGAAGTCTGCAGCGCTGTCAATTCCCACAGATGATTTTAGCACTGTATTACATCTCAGAAAATGCCTAATTTGTGACATTAAGACAATAGATGATGGTATGTGGACAGCTTCTTGGTTGTGTGGAAAAGGCTCATGTGTATCCACTCATGTGGGAGGTATCTGCACAGCACTGTTAAAAAAAGTTTACTGTATGAGTTGTCTTTTGTGGTAAATTCTTGTCTGTCATAAAGAAGATTCTATGTTTATAAATTTGAATGAAGTTAAGCTTTCTGCCCATACATAATGCATCTGTAAAGCCTGAATAGAATCTATATTTGCTGCATGTAGACTCACCAACTACTTTATTTGGTGCACCTGTTTAGCTCTTCATTAACAAATATATAATCAGGTGGCAGTTACTAAGTGCATTTAGACGTGTATAGACATGACCAAAACAACCTGCTGAAGTTCAAACCCAGTGTCAGAATGAGGAAGATAAGTGACTTAAATTACTTTGAATAATTGAATAATAATCATAGTTTTTTTTTTGTGTGTGTCCCGTTTGGATCTTTAGCCATCAGAATTGTTGTCTTAAGGCCAAGAAAGATGCCAAGTGGATTTATTTTACCAAGTGGATCATCATGGCCTTGCCATATTGGTCCATTTGATTGACCTTTATTATAATTATGAATTTATTTTATTTTCAGTTGCTACAAACGGGACAGACATGACTGGGGGATAGGACAGGGAGAAAGAATGAAAGAAAGAGAGGGAGAGAAAGAAAACCAAAGGGGAGAAGAGACGGTGAGAAGGGGGGGAAGAAAGAAAAAGAAAAAAACCCCCAAAAAACCCCCCAAAAAACCAAACACCTGGATCACCTGTATGGAGAAAAAAAAACCAGAAGAGAAAGCAAACAACAAAGAGCAACATAATAAAAAAACGGCACCATCACAATAAACTAGCTAGCAGTAGATAACAGTAGATACTAAATAATAAACGATATTGTGCAGCACGCAAGATAGACAGCGCACAATGTGCTTTGAGGCAGCAGCCAAGAAAGCTGTAGTCCGCGTCTGTGAATACCCGTGTGTACACCTGTGTGCATACCTGTGTGGATCAGCATGCTTGTATTCCAAAGGTTTCTCCATGTAATGATCTTCTAGGGAGTGTGGGGAGCCACAGCCCCGTCCACCAGGGTATGAAGCAGGTATGGAGGAGATCCAGGCCCCAGATATCCAGAGGCCCCAGAGTACAAGGACCCGAGGAGGACCACCAAAGGGGGGGGGAACCGTGCCACCCTCCTGGGAAGAGCTGAGTAGAGCCCCAAAGGAGAGGTCACCCCGCAGCTACGGAGCAGAGGCCAGAGGGGGTTGCAGTGGCGTGCCCGCGGGCTCTGCCGGCAGCCAGCTGTGCCAGAGAGGTCCGAACTTCAGGCCCAGAGGCCTGAGGGCATCCCACCCCCCGAAAGGGGCCCAGCCGGGCCACAGGCGTAACCCTTCTCTCTGGGGTGGAGGCAAGCGGACCACCTCCTTATCTGCAGTAGCAGGGAGGCCCCGCATCCCAGACCCCAGTCGGACAGCCAGCACCTCCTCCCAGCCCCCCAGCCCTGATGGCTAAAAAAGAAAAAAAAAAAAAAAAAGAATAATAATCATAGTTGTTTTCGTCAGATGGGCTGCTCTCACTGTTTTGGAAACTGCTGATCTGCTGAGATTTTCCCGCACAACCCTCACTGGTGTTTACAAAGAAAGTTCAAAATGCCACAGGTCAAAGATAAATGGGTAAATGGCTTTGAGCAGAGGAACGGCAACAGTAATTCATATAACCACTTGTTACAAGGTATGCAGAAGAGCATCTCTGAATACACAGTGCATCAAAGCTTGGAGCAGATGGGCAACAGCAGCCACTCCTTTCAGCTAAGAACAGGAAACTGAAGCTATAATCACACAGCTCACTAAAACTGGACAATAAAAGATTGGAAAAACAAATAAAGTATCCATGTGGTGTGACATCTCAAATGTTGTTTAACTATGAAAAAATTTCATTTTGAGTCACACAGCATCATTATCAAAATGTCCTAATATATTCTACCCAGTCCTCTGCAGTCAGTGAATGTGGATGCAGAGTATGGCTTTACGTGATCAGGTAAAGTTTGTGTTAAGTGGTTCTTTTGTAATCTTTCTTCACTACTTTGATGTCCATGTTGGCTTGTTGTATCCCATCATGGACATTAATTTCTCCCTACCCTCAGTGGCCATCTCAATTAATTCTTTTAGAACACAGTTATACCTCGAATGGAGCTTTCATCTCCAGCTTGTGTGTGTGTGTGTGTGTGTGTGTGTGTGTGTGTGTGTGTGTGTGTGTGTGTGTGTGTGTGTGTGTGTGTGTGTGTGTGTGTGTGTGTGTGTGTGTGAGAGAGAGAGAGAATTCATGTGAGAAAAAAGAAGAACTAGTGGCACCCAAGGCAACATTTTCACTGAGTGTAATTCTTTTGAGGATAATTTATTCCTGCCTTTAAGATGTGGAAAAAAAAGTTTCCTTTTCTGGGGGGCATGCAATATTGATTTCTAATTAAAAGCAGTATACTATTGCTGAAATTGGCAACTATTAACTTTTAAAGTGAATTTCACAGACTTTAAATGAAGCTAATACCACAAAATAACTACAGTGCTGGAACAATAAAGATTCTGATTTAACCTACTCACCCCCAAAAGTTTACAGCTTTGTGCAAGGAAACAAGGATGGAAATTAGGACTTAAAGAAGTTAACCACTTCTTAGAAAGTCTGGCTGGCTGAAAGTGCTGATCACCAAATTGTATGTGCACAAGCTGTGCCACCTTTGTTTTGTCTACAAGCAGAACACCATGACAGGCACCAACCACCTTGCAGCTGCATCTCAGTGCAGAAGCTTCAAGAATGCAGGTGCTGAACACCACCACGTGGTCATCAGTTGACAGCTCAGCACCTCTCTTCGCCTGAGCGTCCAGAACATATGGCCGCAGATCTGATGATACAATTACTAAATCAATCATCGACTTGCGGCCTAGGGTGTCTCGTGCCACGAGCACTAATGGACACCCTTATGTTCAAATATGGTGTTTGTTATGGGCAAACTGTGGTTTGTACAAAAGTCTCTGAGTAAGATGATAGAGTCCCCAGGTGGAGCACCTAAAAGCATGAGCCAGGCCCAGGGAGGGTGCCCAAGGAGGATGCCAATTACCGAGAGTATGATGGGCGGTCCTTAGTCAATAGAGCCCGACCTGGCACATCCCGAAAAAGGGACACTGGCTCAACCTCCTGTATGCCCACCACCTGCAGGAGGTGCTGTATGGATCAGGTGCAGTGTGTGCTGGCTGGAGATGTAACATATAATATAATTCTAATAATAATGGCCCAACATATTGCTCCAAAACTGTTAGCACCCCCTTACTGCAGTTCTATGTTTCCTTTGCGGTCTCTGGACCTAACCACCTGATGCGTCATCTGCCTCAGTATAGTCTACTCACATGTTTTTTTCACTTCCTGCAAGATTTTTTTCTTTTACACTGAGAAATAATTTTTTGCAGGTGGGAGGATTCTCAGCTTTAGTGACCAGTGCCCCCTTTGCCCCCTTGAGGATATACCCACCGTATTGACGTCATTGATTGGTGCAGTTTTGAGGACTGGCGCTGCAGCCTGTTGTAGTGAATGAAGCTGGTATCGTTTCACTGACTACTCATTTCCAGCCTGTGTGATAACGCACAAGGTAAGACGAAATGTATTGTAATTAGCTCAAACGAAAGACAAAATTCTCAGAAATGTAAGTCTAAATTGTGACAATGTTGACTTCCATTTGTTATGAAAACCACCAAACCTGTAAAAGTTTATTTGCAACTGGTTGACCTGCTGGGCTGGGAGACAGGCGCTGAACGATCTTTAGATGCTCTTTGAATAGCATTTGAATAGCATGCAAAAGTTTAAGTGAAACTGAAAAATGGTGAAATTCATACAGAAAGACTGGATGATTTTTCAACACTAATATCACAAAGATTCAGCTTTTCATCACTCGTTAGGGGTGCATTTTCCTTTTATCTGATTTCGGTTAGGACATATTCCATCCCACCGCCGTCCTGCTTAGATAAGCGATAAAAACATAAATGGATATAATTCTACAGGCTACACTCCATTTAAACTTACCTAATTTACCCTAATTAATTACCCTTAGTGCTTCTAAATGATGCTATCCGTGTTTGTTCAAACCACCTGCCTTATCTCTGAGAGAAGAAAAAGGGGGGAAGCATGGAGAAGTTTAACAGTGCAAACTCCTCTCTGTTCTTAGGTGAGTAAATGTGTGGGAGGTGATCGTTTGAAGCTCCCAAAAAAATCAGTGATAAACAAGACGGGTTTGCAGTTTTGTGAGCTAATAAAGCGTATATAACGGTGCGCCTCTGTGAGGTTTGCGCCTTTACGCACGGAGCTGGATTATAATTACTGCTTTTATCCGGCCGTGCCTCAGGCACATCTGTGATCTGTTAAGGACAGTAACTTGAGCAATACTTGAGCTGCAGGAGGCGGCTATATTTTGATGATGTTATTTTGATGTACTTTGGATTTGATGAATCTCTGCTGATCCATCGCTAAATTTGTCTTTTCACGTGTTCCAGCCGTTTGCAGTTTCACAAATGAAAGGTACACACGCCAAATTATGTATTGTCACTGCATTCATATTAAAATAATAATTAATGAATAGTTTATGGACATTAATTATTTTTATTTTATTTTCGAATAACCTGATGTAAACCTTAAACGTTACACACTGTAGGTTTTTGTAGCACAACTGCCATCTAGCGTCAGACTGTTGTGCTTGACATGAACAGTAAACATCAGGATTGCATGAACACAACCACTATTATTATTGAGATTGTTTTAATTGCACATATTAAGGTTCGCAGAGAAAAGTAGAGCAGTTCTGCAGTGTTGTTCACGGGTCTGTTGGAGATGTATTTTCCTGATACACCTTATTTATTGACCCTGATTTCATCTATTGATTTAGACCTGTCGGTCACTATCTGATTTTCGTTGCTGAAGCAGAATGGATGCATGAAAAATGGGAGTGCTGATGATACTGGCAGCTTATACAGGCATGTAAATACACAGGTCCTCCAAATATTTTACGATGCTGAAAAGAATTACACAGCCATGCATTTTGTTATTGTTTTATTAGTCCCCTCTGACACAAGCTTATGAAAGACATAATTCCATATATGTATATGAAACAGCTTTTTTTTTCAGTTGAAGAACATTACATGTGTATAATTAATCTTACATTTATAATATAAATCATTGTCAATGTTTTAATGTGACAAAATTCAGGGTCTCTCTCTAGATTTATTCCATGTTACTGTTTAAGTTCCTTATTTACACATCAAATGTCATCATTTGTTTGAAATCTATCTACTTTACATCCAGATGTTTAATCAAAACATGTACTAATTATACCAATTGCTTGTTTTTCTTCTATGAGCTTTTTAAAACTTAAATAGTGAAATACTTCAAAATAGTAAAAAAAAAGTATTGAATATTTTTTTAATTTTCAAATGAAATAATGAAAAATGTAAATAATCAGATGAATATAATGAGATAAAAAGTACACTTGCCTGTGTAGGGTGGTAAGTATAAAGAGCTATGAAACTGCAATACCTCACATTATGGAATTACAGTAAATGTACCTGGTTCCATTCCATCACTGGTGGTCTGTGGAGCTATATAGTAATTAGTCCAATGTGCTAAAAGCTCCCCCGTGTTGACATGGCTCTTTCTACCTGGGCCCGTCTGCTCTGAGCAGTTAGTGTAAGAGCTACTTTAAGGTAATGTGTGAAAACCATCTACTTATTGCATTGAAAGACTAAAATATTTGATGTGAAGTTCTACAAAAACATCACAGTTTTGGATACATTTTTCATAAGACACAATCAGAAGGTCTGAAATTTCGCACATGCAATATGTGAGAACAGTTAACAGAAAAGTTTCTAAAATCTGTTTACAGATGGGGTTGTTAAATGAAGACATTGCATTCCACTCTAGCATACCGGCACCACTGGATATAACCGTGGCCGTGGTCTACTCTGTTTTTGGTGAGTTAAATCTAGTTTACAATACTATCAATGAGTTTTCTCTGAGTTCTGCTCAAGCTGAAATGAATAGCAGCATGAAGCAAGGCATCCTGCAGCGAAGCCTTGCAAGTACACTTTTATTTTTAACTGTGTTACTGTGTGTTATGCATTCCACTTCCACCTATATATACCCACACCCACTGTGTACTCATCCATCTGCATTTACTGTTTGTATCACAGATGTCATACATGGTGTGTGTGTTTTTTATATATATATAGAACCAGTGATTTTGTCAGTATTAATGAAGATACTCTACATTTAATATTTTACAGAATCATCAGCAATTCTATGTATTTGTATATGTTGCTAGGTAAATATGATAAAGCAGTATCCAGTGTTATGCCTGTAAGACAGTAGAAGTGTGAGTTTCTTATTATTCTGTAGATCCATAATACTTTGAAAGTTATATATACACTTTGTGGCCACTACTGTTCATGTGCTTGTTCGTGCATGTAGACATGATGAAGATGAAGATGAACGGCTGAAATTCAGACCAACCATCAGAATGAGGAAGAAAGTTGTTTTAAATGGTTTTGAATATCACATGGTTGTTGGTGCTGGACAGGCTAGTCTGAGTATTTCACAAACTGCTGATCTACTGGGACACAACCCACACAACCACCTCTATGGTTTATGGAGAATACACGGCATGTTGAACCTTGAAGCAGATGGGCTACAGAAGCAGAAGACCGCACCGTCACTCCTGTCAGCTAAGAACAGGAACACTGCCTGATCTGATAAGTCTTGCTTTCCGCTGCAACATTCAGATGGCATGGATGGGTCACAATTTAGCATAAAGAACATGAAAGCATGGATCCATCCTGGCTTGTATTAGATACTGGAGGTGGTGTAATGGGGTGGGAGATTTTGTTCTTGGGCCTCTCAGTACCAACTGGCCATCGTTTAAACTTCACAGCCTACCTGAGTATTGTTGCCGACCATGTCCATCCCGTTATGAGCACATTTCCTGATGGCTGCTTTCAGGCGGATAAACTGCCATGTCAGAAAGCTCAGATCATGTCAAACTGGTTTCTTGGACATGATCTGAGCTTTCTGTACTGAAATATCCTCCAATGCGATCAAACTAGTAGAGCACCTTTGGGATGTGATTGAATGGGAGGTTTGAGCACATCATGCTGGTGCTTCGTTGTAGTACACTTTATCTAGTACACTTTGTGTTGTGTTTGTATTAATGCACTTTATGTATTTACTTTATTATGTGGCTTTATGTTTTTTGGACAGATATAAAAGTCATATCTAATGTATTCTAGGCAAAAAGCATATTATCCAGTATGTTTGTCTTGTTTTAAACGGACAGCGAATTTGATGAAGCAATTTCTGAAAAGTCAAAACAAAATCCCTCCCATTGTCACCATCAAATCAGTATTTTATTCACATTCAGGGTTTTTGTTCTGGTTTATTTTTGCAGGAGTATGTTCACTATTTGGCAACAGCACACTGTTGTACATCTCTTACAAGAAAAAGAATGTCCTGAAACCCGCTGAGTACTTCATCATCAACCTTGCTGTTAGCGACTTGGGCCTGACTCTGTCCCTCTACCCCATGGCGATAACTTCAAGTTTCTACCACAGGTACAAAACTTGGCGCCTACTCCTTCTCAATCATTGATCTTTGAGCTATATCTTTGCTTTGAGCTGTCCTCTTTCTCACGCCCTCCCACACAGGTGGCTGTATGGGAAAACGGTGTGCTCCGTATACGCATTTTGTGGCATGTTGTTTGGCATCTGCAGTCTGACCACTCTAACCCTGCTAAGCATGGTGTGCTTTGTGAAAGTATGTTATCCGCTCTACGGTAAGTCTTCAAAGAGGCTGTTTTTGCTCAGTGAAATGACACG
The DNA here is from genome assembly GCF_965226115.1 of Aulonocara stuartgranti. Lineage (NCBI taxonomy): Eukaryota > Metazoa > Chordata > Actinopteri > Cichliformes > Cichlidae > Aulonocara > Aulonocara stuartgranti. The sequence goes on along the minus strand of NC_138954.1, from coordinate 17,575,797 downwards.
GGATTAACTACCCTATCCCCAAGTGGCTGAGTGTTGATTTATCTGTGGAAGGAAATGAGCCCTCTGTAAAGCACTGCACATTAGCTTTTCTTTGTTAAGTGACAAGTCAAAGGGCTGTGCTCAATAAGTACTGCTTGTGATGTTGGTTAACACTGTGCAGCTGGGTTTTCTATTTGGTCCCCATCCCAAAAAAGTGCATTTCTTTCAGTGCCTTAAAAAAAAGTGCTGGGACAAAAGTAATTTTAAAGTATGAGCCTACAAATAGAGATATTCACATTAATTGCTTTAAAATTGTAATATTTAACCTTGCATATTTAAATAAGTGCTTATTTTATTTTCAGCACTGACAGACATAATATCTGCGTAGTATATAAGGCTGACGTAACATCACTCGTCATTTGATGAACTTAGATTGCTTTAGAGGGCTCATCTTTTGTCTTCTGCTGCAGCTTAATGAGGCCTCGAGTCACCTAACCTCTTTATGTTCTACCTGAGCTCCTGTGGAAATTAGCAGTCTGTATAATTACCCAATGTACTTTTACTACTCCAGTGAAACTGGTACAGCCTACTTATCACCAAACTAAAAAAAAAAAAAAAAGACCTGTAAAATGCTGTGGATATGCACAGAACCTTCTCTGGGGACTGAGCTCTCTCTGAAAAATGTTTAACCATTTTCACTTCTTAAGAAACAGGCCATTGCCAATGAATGAGAATAGGCATAATTAGCCTCCTGGAAGGAGAACTGGCATTCCTGTGAGGCGCTCTTTCAGCAGACTGGCTTACAAGCCTGTGTAGAGATTGCAAAAATTTGAACTTCTTCAGGTTGCCTTATGTTATCTTTTAACAGTAGTCCAATCACTGTCTGTCAGTTGCAGAATGCAAAGGAATGCAACATAATAAAAACACCTTTCTTGGAAGTCCAAAAAAGCCATTGGGAAAAGCTAAACACTTGTGAATTCAGATGCAGTTCTTCAGCACTATGCTGTATATTAACTAGATTATGGAGTATAAGCATCTTAGAGCACACAGAGTATTTTTCACATGGTAAAGCATCATTTACCATACCATCATTTAAAGTATAAAAATGCACTGATCCACAAATGCAGTTGTGTGTCATAAATAATAACTCACATTCACATCATAAAATATTAACACAGTCTGTTTTTACAGGAAACAGGTTTAACTCTGTTCATGGCCGTCTGCTTATTGCCTGTGCTTGGGTCTACGCCCTGCTGTTTGCATGCTCCCCACTGGCCCACTGGGGGGAGTATGGACCAGAGCCTTACGGCACTGCCTGTTGCATTGACTGGCGCCTGTCCAATCAACTCAGCACAGCACGATCTTATACTGTGGCACTGTTCATCTTCTGCTACATCCTTCCATGCTGTGCTATCTTAGCATCTTACACAGGAATCCTGGTCGCAGTGCATGCATCTCGCAGAACTATGGAGCAACATGCATTGAGGCCGACTCACATGAGCAGCATCCAGATAGTTATTGTTAAGGTGGGTTAAGGTAAACTTCACTTAAACACTTCTGTGGACTGCTTTACCATGTTCTCCCCATAATGTGTGTTTATGTGTTTAAATATGTTATACTGAATGATTATACAGTGCTCGCCAATCACTAAGTAATAAGTAAAAAATTAAAGATGTAGTCAATTTATTCATACCTGCAGTTTTTTTTCACCTGCACTTTCAATTTTAAATTAAAGTGCAGGAAGACAAAAAAACGTGCATAGTGTGATCACCCAGTTATTGGTGGAAAGGCCAGGGTTTATGGGTAGCTTATAAAAACACTGCCTTAGAGAGAAGAGTCCTGTTTAGAGTTCCTCGCCTCGATTTGTTGTAGAAATTGACAGTGACCTCAATATATCTCCCTCATGATGCAGTTTCTCATTAAGAGAGAAGTTCTGGTTTCACTGTGATGGATACTGCTGCCTTTGCTGATTAATCATCATATTCTCTTCTCTGTAAGAACATCTGAGATTCATTTTTTTTTTTTTAAAAAACTCATCATAAGGAGTGAGAAGAATGCTTTTTAAATCTTTGTGGCCTCTGCATGTTCTCTTTTAAATACAAACTGTTCATATGGGGGTATAGTGGTAGATCTCCTCACCCAGCTTTTTTCTTTAAATTTGTTTTTTGTTTTTCTTCCACCACAGTCTAGAGAGAATGGCAGGGGGTGTCAAAAGCACAAAATTAAATACAGGGAAGGCCAGCAGTGATTGCACAGGCTCACAAAAACACATGGAAGAAAATCTCAAAATGTAAAAGTGTGTCTTCATTTTCTTCCAAGGACACCATTATTCAAATTTGTCTTTACAACAAATAGCCGTTTGTTTCCAGTGCTGTGAAATAGTATTTGCTCCTCATGATTTTGTAGGTTTTTGTAAGTATTTGTCATACTTAGTGTCATGAAACCAGCTGTGTGCAGGCAGGAGAGAACCCAGAAGCAGACTCACGGAAATGGGACGTAACTCAAAAAACAGCTTTATTTACAGAAAGGGGAAGTAAACAATACAAAACTAAACCATATTTTACTGTTGTTACTGTCTTCCTTTTCTGACATGCTGGGTTACTCTTATGCAGTAATACGACTCAAACCTTCAAGAAAGCTTAGCTTTTGTCTCATCAGCCCACAGTCCAGTTTTCCTTAAAGTCTTGGGGACCAACGAGATGTTTGTTGGCAAATATGAGACGAGTCTTTGTGTTCTTTTTGGTCAGTAGTGGTTTTAAACTTGGAACTATCCCATTGATGCCATTTTTGCCCAGTCTCTTTCTAATTGTTAAATCATGAACTTTGTAACCCTTTCAGGATCTTTTAGCCTGCTTCACTCTGTCACACATATTATATTTAAGTGATACAACCTGTATTTAAGTGATTTCTTCATCCAGTATTCTGACATAAGGTAATGTTTTTCAGATAGTTGGGAAAGTTGACAAGTGTTACAGTTGTGTTTGTTTTTTTTTATTAATTGGATTTGGTGAAAAGAAATGTTGAATTACACTTTCTGTGTTCTTTCTCCTGCTAGCTGAGTGTGGCTGTCTGCATTGGTTTCTTTGCGGCATGGAGTCCATATGCTGTCGTATCCATGTGGGCTGCCTTCGGACACATCGAAAACATTCCTCCCATGGCATTTGCCATGCCAGCCATGTTTGCAAAGTCCTCCACCATCTACAACCCGATCATCTACCTGATGCTAAGACCAAACTTCCGCAGGATGGTATGCAGCGATCTGGGTGCACTATGCCAGGTCTCTATGAAGGGCTGCATCTGCAGCCAGTGCCAAGTAAAGTGCTGCTTAAAGCCAAAGATCAGGGTCAGACTTCGTGCAGTCCACAGACAGACCATTCACTTTGCTTCATCCAACTCTGCTGCTCAACCACCAATAGTGACATTAAAGGGTCAGAGCTGTGAGAAGGGCAAGGATGTGTTTGAGTGCTTCAAACACAGCCCTCAAATATTTGGTGTCACTAAGCCAGCTGCCAGTAGAGAGTTATCACAAGATCGAGACATTCCAGTTCCTCTAACGCACGTGCAGAACGCAAAAAGTGAGTGCCGAAAAGAGAAATCCCTTATAGCCACCTCATGGGGGAAAAGAACTTTAGAAACGAATAATTTCTGTATCAATCTGGAGATGGTTCAAAGGCATGCAAAAGTGGCCTGGCCCTGATATTTGTTTAGATTTGTGAGCTTATTCACAAACTGTATCGATATTTTCAGGCATTAATGATACATACCTGAAGTGTTTGAGCAACAACCATGTCATATATTTATTTATTTATTTATGCTTCTTTAACTTCTCTTCCTATTCATGAAAAATGTGCCAAGTTGCATGGCTCGGATGACTTTCTTGGGGGGATTCCACCAACTGAAATAACTTCCCAGGGAAATTTATCAGATACTTTGAAGGTATTCACTTTTTAGGTGTTGCTCTGGGTTTCAGTGCAGCTAAATATGTAAAATACATTAAAATATTCCTCCACCTCAAACACTCTTCCAAGCACTGATGGAAAAAACACGCCTACATTTCGATTCCACATTGGCTAGGTCAGACGAGTGGAGTCTCTCTGTAAATGTTCAAAATCATCATTAATTCATTTCTACTTTCTAGGCTTTACATATCTAGGATTTGTTGTTCATATTTGACTATTCTTCTGGCTAACAGTGCCCTCCAGTTAAAGGTGAAATTATGCACTCTAAGAGAAGTGCTATGCAAATAGCTGCCAGCCTTTTACTATTAAAATATTAGTCATTTGTTCCAGGTAGAAGAAAAACTTTAGTTTGACCTTTGGAGATTCAGCATGTATGACACACCCAACTTATTACTTTAGCATGTTTGGGAGGCATTTATTATATTATACTACGTATCATTATCCCATAGCAATATTGAGTTAAGCTATTTATAATCATGGCTTTGTGTATAAAAGGTATTTTGTGATTTGCAAGGTAATCGTTTTTCCTTTGATTATTTATCACAGCAGCACACCCCTGTGTATAGATAGAAACTGAGAGTCAGCACTTCCTTTACTGTAACATTACAAACAGTGTTTACACTGACCACTTGCAGGTACTGTAATAGTGGATGGTGCTTTGTGAATTATCTATGTATGTGATCTAGAAAATGAAATATTTGTGCATAATACTGTTTTTAAGTTATTATACAGTCTAACTCAATAACACAAACTTCAAATCAGTCTGAGTAGAGAATACTCAATACTCAATATTTTATGCAACAATATTTTTTTTTACTTGTATATACTCATGAGCCACTTCATTCGGTGTATATGTATTCAACTGCTCTGTCATGCAAATACCCAATAAGCCAGTCACATGGCAGCTATTCAATACATGGTCAAGTCAACGTGCTGAAGTTTAAACTGAGCTTGAGAATAGGAGAGACAGGTGATTTTATTTGGTTTACAGAGTACGGTCTGAAAAAGAGAAAGTATCCAGTGAGCTGCAGTCGTTTGGGTGAGAATGCCTTGTCAGAGGAAAATAGCTGGTCTGCTATGAGCTGACATTATGGCAACAGTGACTTCTTGTTAAAACCAAGGTATGCAGAAGAGCATCTCTGAACACTGAAGCAGATGGCCTTATCATACTGTGTGTCACTCCAGCTAAGAACAGGAAACAGGCTACAATTCACACAGGCTCACCTAAATTAAAAAATGCATCCATTTATGAGCACAGTGAACCCATCTCCTGATGCACCATGTTAAAAAGCCCAGATCATCTCAAGCTGGTTTCTTGAACATGACAGTGAATTCACTGTATTCAAATGACCTCCGTAATCACCAGATCCCAATCCAGTAGAGCACCTTTGGGATGTGGTTGAATCTTTTCTGTAAAGGTAATGTGAATCTGAATCTGGACAGTTACTCAGGACCAAACAGACCATTTACATAAAGCTTTGTTTTTAGATTCATGGCTGATGTTCCTTTACATGAGGTCATCCAAGGACTCTACAACAACTTCATCTAAATAAAATATTGTTGTTGGGTTTTTTTTGCTCCCTCCCATGTTTTTCCTTTTATGTCCTGTGTACATAAGTACATAATCAGATAGTCTACAGACCCAGAGAGCACTATTTAAACATCATCAAATCTGAAACTAAATCTGCATTTGTATGTAATATAAGTATGTATATGTGCCTTTGTAGCTCAGAGCGTTATCACTAAACCATCAACTTCAAGGACTGATGTTCTTTATCTAATAAACTCCCCATAGAAAAAAATTCTGATTTGCAAAAGTACACTAGCACCATGTCGGTAATTCATTAAAAAGTCCATCAAAACACGAGTTTGAATTTCTTTTGGCTTTTTATAGTCTGGATTGCTCAGTTCACTCAGAGATCACTCAGCTCCAATGATTTGTCTCACAATTTTTTATTGTTAAAAAAATGACCTGTGTCTCACATCTCACCATGTATCCTGGCAGTTTGCCATATAACTGGCATTGATATTGGGTATGACGGAAAAATAAACACACACTGGGGGCGATCGTGGCTCAAGAGTTGGCAGTTCGTCTTGTAATCAGAAGGTTGCTGGTTTGAGCCCCGGCTCCGACAGTCTCGGTCGTTGTGTCCTTGGGCAAGACACTTCACCCGTTGCCTACTGGTGGTGGTCAGAGGGCCCAGTGGCGCTAATGTCCGGCAGCCTTGCCTCTGTCAGTGCGCCCCAGGGTGGCTGTGGCTACAGTGTAGCTTGCCATCACCAGTGTGTGAATGGGTGGATGACTGGATGTGTAAAGCGCTTTGGGGTCCTTAGGGACTAGTAAAGCACTATACAAATACAGGCCATTTACACAATATTTACTTGGAAGGAAAATGTGTTTTTCGGTGACATAAAGTATTGTGCAAAAGTCTCAAGCCACCTGTCAATTCTTTACATTTTGCTAGAAACAAGAGAACAGTGTAGAGCGATTTACTGAAACGTGCAAACATGGAAATACAGGAGGCAAAAACAGAGTTTATACAATTCTAATGATCTTAAAACCATGACTGAGATAGATTGCTGTAAACATCTGTAAACATCTCACTTGGTACATATTGATTTGAGCCACAAATTTTAAATTTGGTTACCCACTGATTTTCAACCCAGTTCTTGTGTTTCTTGTGTCATACCTCAGCCTTTTCTCCCCATTCATCTGGTGTAAATGCATATTTTTTAGGCGTGCCACAGTGTTTGTCCTCCATTTATTTAGTTTGCTCATATTTTTTTAAGGACAGACGCCACATCATACTGAGATGTAAGTTTTCAGCTAACTGCTCTTTGGAAATCCCCTTGTTGGTGCAAAAAGCTATTTTATGCCTGTCTAACTGCTTTATCTTTGGTCTTTTTCACAGACCCAGCTAAAATGTGAAAAACAAGAATTTGTTTTTGTTGCAAGTAAAAAAAAGCACATGTGCCTAAAGATACAACTAAAAATAGTTTCTTTCCTAGGGTGTCTGTTATGTGTAGACACAACACTTGCTCGTCCCTTGTGTTAGGTGCATTTCTTTTGCTTGAATTATTCATTCTGTAGAGTCAGGTGACTTAAAAAACAAGAAAAACATTCCTCTGGAAGTGGTCGGCTACAATGACTGAACTGAAAATGAGTGAAAAACAGCCCATGGCAAAAGAAACACATAATAAGACTTTCAGAAAGCCTGGAGAGCTACAGCTCAGGACAAATCTTTTCACGCACAATATGAAGAGTGGCTCAAGAATATTGCACAGTACTGCACTGGAGAACGACACACTTAGAAATTAAAGCCTTTTGCTGTTTTAAAACATATGATATAGTGACCGCTCGGGACTAGTTATCAGTAACTAACTTCATAAACATATTTGTCAGAGGATAACAGCTGTAATGAATATGATGAAGACTCTGCTAGACTAAAAAAATCATTCAAAGTTTGAAAAAAAGGAGGGTTTTTTCATACATGGAGTTCTTTTGTAATGCTGAAATGTAGTTTGCATGAAGATGAAGAAAAGACATTTGACATGCAGACCCTCAATACTGTCTCTAACTATACACACACACACACACACACTCTGTCTTTGGCAAGACGCTATAATTCTGACGGAGAGAAAGTAACGTTTCAATCCAAAATGCTTATTATGTTTGAATGAATCACTTCATTAACATTAAAAGAATTGAATCACCAACTCACGCGTACTTTTGCTTTACCGTCATCAGATTAATGGTAGCAGTTTGGCTTACTCGTGACAGCAAACGTTTTCATTTGTATTTCATTGTTCCTTATGACGTTTTGCTGATGATGTTTTCAGCTTGTCACAGGCTCATTGGCCTTACCTGTTCTGTGATTGTAGTCATTATGTTTGTGTTGGACTGGAATAAACGTGTGCCACACACCATTTGACAGTCCCTGTACATGAATTCATTATTCTGTTAATGTGCACAAACCCACTGGCTTCTTCATACCGACCAAAACCCAACAACCTCGAAACAGTTCATATTCAAATTTAAACCTTAGCCTGAAATGAATATTTAGAGACTTGTCACCATATAGAGCAATACAAAAATCCACAATTTCATGTTAATATCTTCTTAGCAGGCGAAGCTATATCACAAAGGCATTCAATTTCATCGAAACAGTGTTTAGTAACTTGTCAAAGACTATTTCCTAAGAAAGTTTAAAGAAAACTTAATGACAGTTTTCTTTGCTCACAGAAAACTGACATTAAGCTCTATGTTTATCATTTTTGAAAAGCAGAGAAATGTATTTCAGATGAGGTGATAAGTTTTCAGTGTGTCCACCTCTACTAAAATGATCCTTCAGGCTCAGAGCCATGAGCAGAGTTTATAATTGCGGCCACCGTAGATGATAAATCAATCAGAGAACATGAGACACGTCAGTTGCTGTAAGGTTTATCCCAGTGAGGAAGACGAATTGCAGATGTCTAGTATTTTCTGGATGACATCTACCTTTATGTTTCCGTCTAGAGCTCGGCAAAGCTTCCCAACTGTACACCCAATACAGCCCTCCTTCATTTTCCAGCGCTCCAGCATCTGGTGCACCATTTCTGGCAGGCCATCACGATAGCAATCATGCTCTATGGTCTCTATATCCACATTGGTCAGACCCAAACGCCGCGCACAGCGCTTCCACTTGGTCCCAATGTTTTCTCTCAGCACGTCCAGGTGCTCCTCCATCACAGCATGGTCCTCTAACGGAAACACAAGATAAATATATTACAGAGGTGCCAGCAGCAACAGAATATGCTGCATCCAGCGAAAGAAAGTAAAGTTTTATGAGGAAGGAAATGCAATATGTTTGTTAGAACTCAAGGAAACACAAAATGCGTTTTGGTGAATACAGTACTGTGCAAAAGTCTTGAGCCACCACTCTTTTATTTGTATCTTGCTTCCAAGGAGCCAGGAGTCATTTTTAAAAAGTGGTCTTGATCAATAGTTCTCCAGGCTTTCTGACAGTCTTTCAAAGTTTTTCTTTGGACACTGGCTGCTTTTTTCACAGATTTTCATTGCATTCCTTGTACCTGACCGTTGTCAGAGGAATCTTTTTTCTTTAAATGAACCAGTGCTGTGTCTCCACAAAGCTTATTTCAAATTGTATTTCTAGGTTCTTTGTTACTAGCAGTCTGTTCCAAAAACACATCATTTGTTCACATTTTCTCCAGTCGAATTGATGAAAAATGCCAACAAACAGTATTTTTGCACAAAAAGATGTTTCCTAAAGACCTATTCTCTAAAACGTTGGCATATCTTGGCATTAAGGTTAGTTTAATTTAAGATATATTAGAGATAGAGATATATTAGAGCCATTCTCAATGAAGGAAAACCAGGAGACGAGGCTGAGGTATTCCAAATTACACAAGAACTTACTGGAAACCAGTGACAACACTCATATGGAGTGATGAATTCAAATGTTAAAGTTTTAATTCAGATTTTGATCTGCCATTCAATACCATCTGGAAAGCAACATCTTAATTTGCAACAGCCTGAATTTTCAGCATGACAATGCATTACTGCAGTATAGGCCTACCTGGATAGAAAAACACTGTCATGGATTGAGGCAGTGTGGGATCATCTTGAGAACAGAAGAAAAGGCAGCAAACATCCAAAGAAGAGCTTTGAATGTACTTCGAGAACCCTGGAGAACTACTCCTCAAGACTACTGAAAGAGCTCAGTCAGAAGAATAAAGATGGTAATACCAAATACTGACCTTGTACAAACTCTATTATTGCCTTATATACTGGATTTCCTTTGATGTTTGCACGTTTCAATAAATTTCTGCACCTATTTACCATTTTTTTCTAGCAAACCATGAAGCAATGAAGAGTGGTTGAAGACTTTTGCACAACACTGTAACACTATATGCAAAAATATTTCATTGCTCACAGAAAAACTTAGAAGGGCAAATTAAAGCTTATGGGTTTCTAATGGTCATATGTGACTATGGATGGGTATCGTTTAGGTTTTATCCGATACCGGTGCCAAATCGGTACTTTTGAAACGGTGCCGGTGCTCAAACCGGTGCTTAAAGAATGGAGAACACAAAATTGGTCCAAAAACCTCTCATGTTCAGCTGTTTTTTGTAAAAAGATAACAATGTTAGCCTTTTCTGCAGCTATGGGGCATATATGGTATCACTCTTGGCTGGAAGCAGTGCTTAAACAATGGAAAAAACACAAACTTTGTCCTAAACCTCTCATGTTTAACTGTTTTCCACTTTTTCTTTGGTCATTTTAGCCTTTTTGGCCAGGGTGAAGGGAGTATCTGCCATCAAACAAGAAGACAGCCGCATGTAGCTATGATGATGTTTGCTAGTTCACCTTACCTGCATTAATGTAATAACGTGGTTAGCCTACTCAACGTAAATTAGCTACTCACGCAGAGAAGAACTGCTGCTGCTGCCACCATCATCCGTCATCCGTCATCATTTCTGCTACACTGGCAGGGCTAGGGGCCAGGACTCTCCTCTTCGTGTTTTTGGGGGATGTTGCATAACAGGCAACCCACCCGCAGTAGATGTGCTCGGTGTGAGGTCTCGCAGCAAGCTATCAAATACGGCGCATTTCTGGGCTTTTAAAAAAAACGCTATGCGTCGCCAGGTGTTTCATCGGATTTGAGGTGTTACCTCCTTTAACAGTATCACAGTATCAGCTTAAAGCACTTGTTGCAGGCTGCTGAGTTTGCATATTTTGCTATGAAGTACAGCCAGACTTTTGACCGCTTCGCCTTGGACATTTTTAATCTGTAGCTCTGCTCTAACAGAACGTACGTACCTGGCCCCGCCTACTATCCTCGGAAACGTAAAATGATTGGCTAGAATCTAAAGTGTATCACAGCTCAGGAAAAAAAAGCACCGAAATAAAGCACCGAAATGTGCGCTGCTTTTCGGTCTGGTTACTACCGTTTATGTCAGATGGCACCGGACACCGGTACCTATCCCTATATGTGACCAAACTATCTCCGGGGTTTGGAAAGATGAGCCAATAAAAATAAAAATCACAACAACGTGTTCAACTACAGCTCTAGTAAATTAAAAGTGCATTTGTGATCTTCAGGCATGAAAAGTTCATAAACAGACAGAAATGTTATGTTTTACCATATTTCTGAATGCCTTCTTTGATGGGAGAGTTAGTTGAGCTGTTAGCAGATACAGATGACAAGCTAAGAGAGGGGTCATAACCTCTGATGCTCATTGTGTTGTTGCTTCCAATCTGAATCCCGCTGGCATTCTGAATGTAAAGGGGTCCTGGTCAGAAAACAAAAACAAACACACGTAAACACAACTGATCCAAAAACAAGGAGATAACACAAAAAGCTGGAGACACCCCTCAGGGATTAGATTCAGAATTTCTTCAAACACTTATGTTTTAATAGTACCCTGATCGTGCATCTGGCAACTCTTTGAAGTGGTCAAAAGATGTCCAGAGGTGAGGTCAGGGGCAGACGTATCAGACACTGGGTAAGTTGGCCAGGACTGCTGCCGGTCGAAGTGGGAGTGGGGATGTTGCTGGTTAAACGCTGACAGAGAGGGTGTGCTCGAAGATATAGGTAAGGGGAATGGAGTAGGTGTGGAAGAGGTCTCAAAGGCACCTGCAGAGGGACGATACCAAGGCTCTTCCTGGTTTGCGGGCCGGAACGGCTCAGCTTTTGTCCAGGAGAGTACAGAAGATTTTTCTTGTTCTGGTTGCCGTGCAGAGTGATCCGAAATGCTGACGTTGCTTCGCAGGAAAGGATTTGCGGTATGGAAGGAGTTGCCAGCATCGGAGTGGTTCTCACAGTTATAACTGCCGTGTTTGTGGTACTGAAGCTCCCGATCCAGCTTCTCCTGCAACTCTGAAGGGCTGTTACTTGCCTTAGCATCTGTCTGAAGATGCCCTGGACATTGTTCATATTGGTTGCCGTGCAGATCCTCGATACTGGCTTCAACTGGCACGGACACACTTCTGTCTGAACTTATCAACGGAGCGGGGCAATCTACAAGTTGAGGAGAGACAGTAAAACAATAAAGCTGCTCAAAGGTTTTCAGGATTTCTAAACAGCATTAAATGTAGCACAGAATGCAAAGGAGGGGATCAGAAAATATACAATGCGTTTTTTTTCTGACGACCGGGTTTACGGAGCACACTCACCTCCTGAAAAACTTTCAGGGCTCACTGATAAAGACTTCATCTTCTCAACAAGATCATCTGGGCCTTCGTATGAATTCTGCAATAATAAATAAATAAATTTTAAAAAACTAAAATTTTAATAACACTGTCATTAGGAAGATATGTTACACTATATATATAATGTTTGTTTTTATTAAAATACTGCTTAATGTCTGTGATTATTTTAAAAAAAAGATCACATATAGAAAATATTTATTCAACCTTCAGGTGAAGTAAATCTTCCTCTACAAGCGGTTCAAGGTTTTCCATGTAGAAAGGATGGAAGATGTTGTAGGCCTCTGCGAGACATTAAATAAGAGGAAAGAAAACTGACTCAACAAAACTCAACAAACAAAAGTGTTGCATTCACTTTATACACTCACTGGCCATTTTATTAGATACATCTGTTCGACTGCTCGTGAACACCAACAAGCAACTCGATGCATTTAGATGTGTAGACATGGTCAAAATGACCTGAAGTTCAAACTGAGGATGATTTAAGTGACTTTAAATCTAGTGTGTTTGTTGGTGCCAAAGTGGCTGGTCTGTTTATTCCAGAAACTGCTGATCTACGGGAATTTTCATACACGACCAACTCTAAGATTTACATATGAACATGATCTAAACAAAGAGAAAATATTGTTATTGTATTGTATACTATTGATACTAGACCTCAGAGGACAATGGACAGACTGCTTTGAGCTGACAGGAAGGCAACAATTACTCAACAGCAAGATTAATTCACATAACCACTCATTACAGAAGAGCATCTTATCTGAATGCGCAACAAGTCGAGTCTTGTGGCAGATGTGTTAGAGCAGCATAAGACCACAGACTGAGTTCACTGCACTCAAACTGCCAGATCTCAGTCAGACAGAGCATTTGTTGGATGTGGTGGAACAGGAGATTTGCATCTTGGATGTGCTGCTGACAAATCTGCAGCAACTGTGTGATCCTATCGTGTTGATATGGACCAAAATTTCTGGGAAATGTACCTAATGAGTGTACGTGGTTTCATCAATGAGTGCTATTTTGCTTATAATTCACAAATACAAAAAGGAAACCTTTAAAAGTCGGCCGTTCCTCAGGATTGCGATCCCAGCATCTTTTCATGAGCTGAATTATTTCAGAAGGTGTGTCTTCTGGAATAAGATCCTCTGCCGGTCGGTCACCGTTACGAACACACTGGCTGATTTGGTCTTCACTCCTGGCATCTGGGCATAAAAAGATGCTTTCTTTAAATGCTGTATGCAGTGGATATGCTACATCTGGTAATCTTTGGCAAACTTTGGCATGTCATGATATCACAGCTCACTTGCATATGGCTCTTCCCCTGTGAGAATGACCCACACCACGATGGCAAAACTGTACACGTCAGACTTCTCAGTGGAGGGATTATGAATACTCTCCAGGTGCTCCGGGGCCATGTAGCTCAGTGTGCCAGCTCCTCTCACACCAGTCGATCGCCCCATACGGCTCTTCCTGCGAGATTCCTCCTTGGTGAGTTTACTCCACGTCTGGCAGGTGGCCAGACCAAGATCTGCAATCTGCAAGAAATCCTTCACCATGACTGTGAATGCCAGCAGACAGAATCCTACATGTGTCATGACCCAGAGAGTGTAATGTACCTTGATGTGAAAATCCTTGTCCACTAAGATGTTTTCTGGCTTGATGTCCTTGTGTATGATACTCTTTTCTGTGAGGTACATCATTCCCTCCAAAATCTCTAGAATGATTCTTCCCTTGATAGATATCGGCACACTGACCTGAAGAACACAGAGATTATAGTGTAATAATGCTCCAGTTCATGATAAACTGACAAAAGTGGAACTCTTTAAGGCGACACGCTATCGATGAAAACCACAAAAGCTGTGTTTGTTACAGGTATTTATTGATTTAAGCCTACTAACGGTCTCCAGCATGTCCAGAAGGTTGCCTCTGGGGATGAGTTCCATGACAAGAGAGCAATCTCGATCCTCCATAATCACACCCAGCAACTTGACCACTCGCTCATGGTTCAGGCTCGCCATGATCTTTCCCTCCTCCAGTAGCGATTTTTTACTCTCCCTGGAAAGTTTGTTAAATGTAATAAGAGAAAGCTTTTGCATAGGAAAACTGACAATGCGAGCATATTCTTACCGACTTCAATAACCCAATTCTGACATCTAAGCATGTGTGGGTGTGCAGTAACAGATAAGTAAGAAATATAGTCTTTAATTCTGTGTTTCTGTTACCATTTATAATCATACAGACAAGCCAGAGCAGTGATTCTGTTTCTAGTGCTACAGAAATACATTTATCATCTTATACTGATAGGGATTAAGATAAAGACAACATTTTTTTAAATTATGTTAAACATTTTTTTGGTATTTGGTGGAGCTGATTGAAAGTACTGAGGCAAGACTTTGGATTGGCACGTGCCTCACAGCGCATCTGAGATACAAACAATAAGCTGACAAGTAAAAATATAAGCAACAATTTTTATAATCACTGTTAATATTTTGTATTTATAAATACATAAATACAATTATAAATTCATTTTGTATTTATTTACATGCAGACTGTTATGGGGACAACGCACTACATTTGAAATTTTGTCTCAAAAAATAAAAAGTGAACAGATATTCTTCACAATTTAAAAAAAAAACTAAATAGTCAATAATTAATAGAATAAATAATTCATGGGAAAGAACCGTTTTGTTTTTGTACAGTCCAGGCATGTCTCACAAGAAATCTTATGGCCTTGGATCTAGTAGCTAATTTAGTCTGTGTTCTTAGTGCTAGACTGAGTATTATCCCTAACTTTAAAACTTTACCCTTTATAGGAACGAGTTTTCTTTAAATTCGTGTATATCCGGATATAAAAACTGATTTTGGACTTCTTCGGCATTGAGCTGAATCAACCTGTCTCCATTTCCTTGTTCAAAAGGGAAGTGGTAGTGTCCAAGGTAGTGTCCCTTTTCACAGCACACTACCTTGGTATAGACAACCGTAATAACGAGTACATTCATTTACATACGTGTGTATTCATCTGTGTTATTATACTTTCTGCACGCTCTAAAAGTGTCTCGCTTGGTTGCGTGGAAAACTTCGCAGGACACATGATTCAAGTTATCGTTGGACGAAGGGGAATACCCTTGGGTAGCACATGCAGTAACATATTACAACAACTACAACAACTTACTCGTTGCGCAGACGTCCAGTGTACATAGTCTTTAACACCACCTGGCCCAGCGTCACATGATAACATAGGTAAACTTCTCCAAAACCTCCGTAATCCAGGGGTTCTTTTATAATGAGATCCGTCGACCTCATGTGAAGTGAGGACTCCGGCGCGGTGGCCATCCCTGGGAAGAATTCACAGTGTCACATCGGAAAAAACAAAAAACCTAGCCGTGACAAAGCGCACAGGACACAGTTTAATTAGTGAATCGGCTAATCAACATCCGTAACAATCACAACACTGTGACAGAGGTCAGCTAACAACACAGGCTATCCCAAAGTGTCGGCATCTTTAACTGACTTACTTCCATAACTAAATGAATTACTCGGGAAACAAAACTGTAGGGGGAACACATCCATTCACTTCCAGTATCAAACAAAACAGTTACCGAAAATGTGCTGGAAAGGTCCAAGTAAAGCAGTTTATTTCTATTTCCGGGATTTCCTCGACGACCTACTTCAAAAGTGAAAAGCGCAAGATAAAAAGAAAAAAACTACAAGCAGGCTTATAAATCGATGACAGAAACAATCCAGGGGTGCTAGTAGATTCAACTATGTACTGTCGGAGGTGCCTTTAACACAAAGCAGAAATACGGGATAAGATTATTAATCTTTGTGTGCGTTTGTCTTGTCTTATCTGTTGTGTTCACATTGTTTTTTCTCTGGGGGGGGGGGGGGGGGGGGGGGGGGGGGGCAACACTGCAATTTTTGCCGATCGCTGTAAATCGTTGAGTGTCACGTTGGTGCCACCTAGTGGTGAAACTCTTTGAAGGAGAGGCCTGTTCATATTTCATGATGGTGACACTGATGAATCGCTCTAGCTGGATCTAAACGGCAGTTGTCATAGGAGGGAAAAACAACGTTCTCATCGAATTAAAAAATTAAGGTGTAAGCTAAGCTAAGTTAAGATGAGGACTTTGACGTTTTATTTTATTTTTTTTAATAATAACAAAAAACCCCAAAAGACAAGTTAATATGATGGAGTAATTAAAATGAAGCACTGACCGAAAAAAAAAACAAGTTCATTGATAAATTGAATATTTATGCGAAACTAGAGCGGGAAACCACCTGAATTGTAGCCACTGACAATGTGGGCGATGTACTACAAGTAGGCCTACATTTTGGGCAGCCTATCTGTGAACGCCCACACTATAAATTCCTCCTTTTGCACACCAAAGCCACATCAAAGCAGTATCATATTTACCTGGCTCATATTGTCTCCATTTTATTGCCTTGCAAGTTTTTTTCTTCAACTTTTTTCTGTTAATTACATTTATTGGTGGTAATTGACACTTGAGGAGAAATGGAGTGCTCTTACCAACAATTAAAAGACAAAAACAAACTGGTGAGTGAAATGACTGAATTCAAGCTTAAATTCCACCTACTTATGACTGCTTGGAGATTCACATAGATGACCTTGTTTAGTGGCACAGTATCGGGCAGCGTTCTCATTCAGTTTTGGCAGTTTACAAATGAGTTTAGGTCCAATAGTGTGTTGACTCTCTCTATAAACTCAACTTACTTTATGGCAAAACTACAAGAAGTGATAAAAATATCTGATGTTGTCTCCTGCCCAGTTTTCTTGTGAATCCAAGTAACATTTTAGATTGATTGATTACTATTAGAGTACATTCACCAGTGTGCAGAGCTCTTAAAAGCAATAAAACTAGGGGAAAAGTATACATACCCTCATGCATAAACCGGATGGGTGGACTGATAACCAGCTCGCATTACTCTGTGTAGTAAGTGCATCACATCTCTGTCGCAGATGCTTTCCTCCCATTCAAGCTGTAGAGTAGAGGCTGGCAGTCACAAGCTGCCCCACATAGCAAAACAACACATTACCAGGAAGTTAAGTGAACTGGTGTCTGCGGTGTAAATGTGCTGTCAATGTTGGGCAGTGGGTAGCAGCACTTCCTGTTGATGTCTTTATCACAGTAATTATCAGTAGAGATCTGACATATGCCATCATTTCTCTGTAATAGCAGCACTGTAGAGTCCCGAGCCTGTCGTTGGTTTTTCAGTGCCTCCTTCAGCAGTCACACTCTATTTCTGTTCAGACTGGTTAACTGCCAGAATGCATCTAGTTGATTGTGTCTGCAGCATAGATTAAAGTTTTTTTCTAACCAAACATGCCTTCATATGTTGTTTGAAAAATCATTTGGATAAGCGCGATTTCTGGAAGAGCCTTTTCAAAGGTGTCACAATAAAAGTTGTGTTGTTGGTGGAGAGGGCATCCACACTGGCTGGTCTGTAGGGGAAATCAGTAATATTTACTGATTTTTTTAATAAATAAATCAGTAAATATTTTATAATTCACTTTGTTGCAAACAGTGGTTTTCGCTGTGTTTTCAATTTATTTTAGTTACTTCAACCTGTTAGATAAAAGGAATAAAGTCAAGGTTCTCTTGGTTGAGGGTGATAAGTCACATTCTATACTCAGCTTGCAGATTCTGTTTCCTGTTTGTCCTGCTTAAAAGCCTTTCCACAGGTGCCATCATTCTGCTGGTGGTGGTGATGGCATCCAAACTGGGTCGTCTGTATGGAACAGAACAAACAACCTGTGGATACTTTGTGTTTTGCTTTGTTAGAAACCGCGATCTTCAGTGTTATTGCACTGTGTTGTTATAATGACATCAAAGGAAATAAAGACAAGTATTTTGTGAGGTTTTGGTTGAAGGTGAGAAGATCCATTCCTGTCTGTCCTGGCTCTATCTATCTATCTATCTATCTATCTATCTATCTATCTATCTATCTATCTATCTATCTATCTATCTATCTATCTATCTATCTATCTATCTATCTATCTATCTATCTATCTATCTATCTATCTATCTATCTTTACATGCAAAATGATCAATATTGATTAAATTACTGAGCTTTTCGTTGATTTCGATAATTATATTTTTATGTGGGGCTGTTTAACTCCTCCACACACATCTACTACAGGTCTGCAACGCCCTTTGCGTTAGGGAACTACAGCTCCCAGCATCCACCTCGGGAACCTCGGGCAGCAGTGCTCGGCTCGCTCGGACGCAGACCTACTGCGTTTGCTCCCCTTCAGCGGGTTTGGGAAGGCATCGAGACGCCGGATACGCGTTTTCCAGCGCCGAGGCTGCAGCGTGTGACATTTGTTCCAACTCTTCTCCTGTGAGGCGGGTCTTTCAGCATGGGTAATGGCATCAACAAGGTACGATTTTCCTCTCTTCCGTGCTCCTCAGGTTGGAATTATTGTGTGAGCGGTGCTCAGTGTTTTAAAGATAGGTGCTGGTCATTTTTGGACGTTTCATAGAATAAAAAGTTTGGTTCCTCGTTAACTTTGCAATATTAGAAAATGTAGCATCGCTGTTAGAATACTTAATCACAGCACAGTTCAGTGATCAAACTAGAATTATTTTTGGCATAGTTATTGTTTTTGTTGTTGTTGTTGTTTTAGTTATTATCATTTAGTGCCTGAATATTTATCTATTCAGACCATCAAATGACACAATTTGTAATTATAACTTCATATTTTAGGGTTTCATTTATCTTTGTAGCTGACTGGTCTTTAATCAGTTTGCACCACCTCAGTATCAATCATTGGTTTTTGATATAGCAATCGGTATTCTTTTTCCTTATAGGTCCTTCCTGATTTATACCTGGGAAATTTCAAAGGTGTGTCTCATTTTCTCTTTATTATTATTATTTTTAAATTGACTTCTTATATGTGTGCAGATATAATAACGCTGTTCGACTGTGCTGTTATGCGTTTCTGTCAGATGCAAGGGACAGAGAACACTTAGCCAGAAACAACATTACACACATCCTGTCGATTCATGACAGTGCAGCTCCTATCCTCCAGGTGAGAAGCTCCCTTTGCCTTATAATGTCTCAGCACCCAGGTGTATCATAGAGGTACACATATTGAATTTCTAATAAATTTTTAAATAGAGTCATCCAGCAAACAAGCTGAGCAGATTGATTGGCTGAGAGCAGTCAGACACCCTCCACAGTTGACCCGGTCTGTCAGGTTGTTCAGGAACCACTGTGTATCAGTAGCTCTTTTCCTTGAGCAAACAGCTCTCATTTCCGTGCGAGTAAAACATACACAGGGGACTTTCTTTTACTCATGTGATTCTTTAGAGTATCATGTAAAATGCCAGTCAACAGCAGTTGGTTTGTCAGTGTGCTGAGTTGTGTGCCTGCGTGGGTTTCAGAGTAGGCGGTTGTTCTTGTCTCAACCAGCTCGGACTATGCGGTCTCTCTTCATTATTCTTTTTTTTCTGGATTATTGATTTTGACGCTTTAACATGTAAAGACACCCCCCACCCTGCCAATGGTACCTCCTGAACAGCAGGGATAGAGAGCACAAACTATTTACAAAGAGAGAAATGCAACAGAGAGCCCGAGGTTGGTCTTGTCATGGTTTCTGAACTTCCAAGATCCCATCAAGCATCAGCGGGATAAGTTGGAACAGCTGAGGTTGCCGCAGGACATCAAAGAGTTCCCAGGTCCATGACCTGACAGCTCAGAGCTAATTTAATGGGACAACAGAACAATTAGGCTGGCGTTTTTAGTATAGTGGCTAATCAGCTTTAGTTACACAGCCTGCCCTCACCATAAGCAACACACATCGTGAATCACTGATTGTGTTGGTGACATTTATTATATTCTTCATTCTGTTAGCTGATCTGTGTTAAATATTTAGGAGAACGTGACATTTGACTAGTATACTCTGTCCACCAGGAGATGACCTATCTCTGCATTTCAGCAGCTGACCTTCCCACACAAAACCTGTAAGTACCAAATTGTGCAGCACAGCAGCACGGCACAGAACAATGAAAAGCTGAGGCAGAGTGAGAGAGTACTACATCCATTTGAGGCTTCTTTGTGTGGGTGTCTAAGGTTCATTTTCTCCAAGATAAAGTGTAAATGATATGCTTTCCCAAGCTAAACATTTATTTTCTGACAAGAGCACAGTAACACAAATGGACTGAGCTCTTGGCTCTTATTTTGGTAGGTATGTGTGACGTTCAAATACACGCAGTTATTTCTATGTGAAACTAGAGAAGATGGCCAAGGGTGGTGCTTGTGTTACAATAGTCTTTAATTATATTCACACTAAAAGCAATGACCAATGTCTTGCAGCTAAGTCCTTGAATTATAGCACGATTATTGGCAAATGGTATGCTGGCTAGCTAGCAGAGGTATACAAACACACCTAGACATGTTCAGTGCTGTGAAAAAGTGTTTGCCCTCTTCCTGATTTCTTATTTTTATAAATGATAGTTTCATTTATTAAGGGAAAAAGTTATCCAAACCCACCTCGCCCTATTGAAAAAATAACTGCCCCTAAAACTAATCACTGGTGTTGCCACCCTTTAGCATCACTGTGGAGAAATGTTGGCCCACTCATCTTTGCAGAATTGTTTTAATTCATCCACATTGGCGGGTTTTCCAGCATGAAAGGCCTGTTTAAGGTCATACCAAAGCATCTCAGTCTGATTTCACTAGGCCACTCCAAACCCTTCATTTTGACCCCTTCAGAGGTGGACTTGCTGGTGTGTGCATAACTCAAACGTGCTTAAACTTCAAGAACTGACACCCAAAAAGTCATTCTCCTTCATGACTTTTTGGTGGAGAGCAGAATTCATGTTTCTGTCAATTATGACTTGTCGTTCAGGTCCTGAAGCAGCAAAGCAGTCCCAGACCATCACACTACCACCATCATGTTTGACTGTTGCTATGATATTCTTTTTATGAGATGCTTTTGTTAGTTTTACACCAGATGTAACAAATTTAACATGTCTGGCAGTAATCCAGGCTGGATGTGGAGTGAAATTCAAAAAATCTGAAACGCATAAGTATGACAAAAACACACAAAGGAACTCAGGAAGGGAGGAAATCTTTTCACAGAGCTGTACATGTGATATGCTACAAATATGCACACATGTGCACCTGCCATCTTTAGCACCCCCATATGTCTCATACCTCTAAGGTTTTGAGAACATGACATTTGCTGTTCGAGACCTGTTGCATGAAATATGACACCAGCTACTTGAGATGAACACACCCTGATTCTCATGGGGAGAGGATGAGCAATAGTTTCACATGCCAGTTACAAAAACATTCCCATGCCTTTCACAAAAACATGGCAAAGATAAAATAACAGCATATAGTCTGCGATTTTGTGTTGGCATAGCAGTTTTTAGGTAGTCAGGAGCCATTTTTACATTCCTTTTTTTGTACCCCACAGATCTCAGTACTTCAAACAAAGTATTGTTTTCATGCACGAGTCCCGCCTAAAAGGAGAAGGCTGCCTAGTTCACTGGTGAGACCTAGATTACTTGTATCTTTACCTGCAAGCTAGAATTTAGGTTCACTCAAGCTTGAGAGGTGAAATTTGAATAACGGACCTACATAGATTCACTCTGTCTGTCTCAAACAGTTGCAGACATGGTGAAATTTAAATGTAGTTAATTTAAAGCTGGAAAAAAAAACCCAGATCACAACAAACAAGTGCACAAATGAACTCATGTGTGACTGCTTTGCAGAAGAGATTAAGTGATAAAAACCTATTCTTGAACTTCCTAAAACAGAGTACAGTAACAAGTCTGACTGCATTGTGTTCGTGTACTAGGGTAGCTGACCAAGTGTTCACAGGGTAAAGTTATATTTGGCTAGACAGAGGGTCTTCTCAGAAATACAAGTGGCTATTTTTAAGAGCTGCTTTTACAATGCCTTCTCTAATTATGAATGCTTAGTCCCTTGTTCATTGCAAAGGCCAAAACTTATTCATTTATTTTATGTATCTCACCTTTACCTTTGCTTGCAGTATAATTGTGCAATAAATTGTGTGCACAGAATACAGAATTATAAATATTCCTGGTAACAAATCTTTTTTTCCAGTTGCTGGACTGGACTTCCTGAACTTATCTTCCTTTTTAAACAAGATGCGCCGTGTTAAATGCAGTGATTACTGTCAGAATTGGACTTTCATTCCACCTTATTACCACCACTACTTCTTTGCATGATAGTTTTATTTGCTTGTGTTATTAATAAACATCTGCACACTCTGAATATTCATCTACATTTTTCTAAATGAGGACAAATTGCTCAAACCAGGACATTGCGCTTGCTTGTACAAATGTAACACGAGTCATTTGCTATCTACAGTAAATGTGTCATGGGTGAATACTGACAATGATTTATTCATAATTGCTAAATCTTGTAGTGTTTGTTTTCCATCCCGCTCTTCATACAGTTTGGCTGGTGTGTCCCGTAGTGTCACGCTGGTTGTAGCTTACATAATGACGGTGACAGGATTGGGCTGGCAGGAAGCCCTGGCTGCGGTGAAGGTGGTCCGGCCGTGCGCTGGCCCAAACCTGGGCTTCCAGCGGCAGCTCCAGGAATTTGAAAAAACTGAAGCTGAACAGGTTGGTGGTAACAAAGCGAGCATATTGAAAATGAAGCATGAAAAGACAGGAAGTATACCCTTGCAATTCAAACTGACATCATTGTTGTTTTATATGTAGTAAAATTGCCTACGTTGCTTTTAACAGACTTAACCTTTTCTTCCTATAGTTCAGAGAGTGGCTACGGACGGAATACAAGGAGAATCCTTTTAATGATGAAGCTGATATACGTGACTTGCTTGATCAGGCATCCAAAGTCAAGGCTGAAGCAATAGAAGAACTTGCAAACACCCCACCTGGAGGTATCTGATGAGCTGTTTTGATGAGGTCTTTGGAAGATTATGGAAAGACAAGTTACAGACCCATCTGGAAGTCTGTGTTTGTATCGCAAATGGAAGGATTCTTTAAATATCATGGACATAAAATACTGCAAAAGACTATTCATTATTGTGTACAGTCCACAGTCATTTTTAGTGTTGATTACTTGATGTTCCTGGTACTGTTTTCTTAACTTATAAATGTTCTGAACTGTGTGCTGTTATGATTTCATATTGTCCAATAAAAGTAATGAATTCAAGTGTTTTGTGAGGTTTCTGGTCAGTGGGCTGTCATGTTGAAGGTGATAAGACACACTCTGTGCTCAGTTTACAGCTCTGTTTCCTGGTTGTCTTCCTGTTTGTCTGTGTTCCGGGGGGAGGTCATGCATGGTGGCATCAAAAACACCAAGATAGAGTTCTTTTAATCGGTCTTTTTTGCAGGTGTCGCAGAGACTAAAAGAAACTAAAATACATCACTTTTGTTTTACCATTATGAGATTTTGTATGCAGCAGTCTCCTATACACACTTCAGATAGCTGGGGAGGAGCATGGGCAGCCACTTGATGGCGGTATTACTAACAAAGCCCTCCTATAATGAGAAGCTTTTTGAATTCAACCATGGCTTTTCTTTTGACGATAATTAATTAAACCCTGTCATCATCTACCTCTGCTAACAAATAGCACATGAAAGACTTTAAAGGCGTTTCCATCAGCAGTTTTATTTGTGGAAAATAGGTTGGACGTGCGGACTTTTGCAAGAATAAATTGGTGGGGAAATATTTTTGTGAGCGTAGCTTACAGGTAATTGTTCCATTCCGTCCCGGTGTCTGCTCAGGGTGTCTCTAAAGGGATTCCCCACCGCAGCGCTGTGTGGGCGCCGAGTTTCACAGAAATGAGCGCCCGAGCGCTTAACATCTCCTCTTGAACTTCTCAGAGCCCGATAGGCTCCTCCCTTTAACAAATTAAGATGTGATAACGTTGAAGAATTGGAACCCGAAAGCTTCAAAACAGATTTCAACGGTGGACCTGACATATTCAAAGGTAAGCCAGATCAGCGCATTTTATAAAGAAAATTCACACAACCTCTCTGTCTGGCTCTCTATATATTCTTTCATTATAAAAAAAAAAATACATGTAAATATTTAATATTCTTATGAGACCCCACAAGTTTCAGTCAGGTGAAAATGTCAGCATTTAACTACACGGGCAAAAACATGAACTAGTTTGTGTAATTTTGGCATTAAATTAGAGTTATAGCTCCTAAACAATACAGCATTAAAAAAACCCCGCTACACACCTCTGTAAACCTGGGATTAAACTCTTGCGGATGAATCATAACACTTTCTTTCTTTTTAATTTATGCACGCGTCTCATATAAGTCACACTTCTCTGACAGAAAAAGGAAATTGTGCCAAACGTGATTGTTATATTTACTCACTTGAGCCAGATCACGTCCTTTACTAACGGCGTGACTGCATGAGGAAATTCTCTGCGAGCTTGAGCTCACTAACAGGGCAAATCTTTCATTAATTAAAAAAAACGATGACTTTTCGGTTTAAAATTGCAACCAAACATGTTGTAAGTGGTCGAATCGGCAAATTAATAATATCAGATTTGGGGCGAGGACTAAAACTTAGAATCAAAAATAATAAATAAGCTAGAACGTTTACTGCGCCCACAGGTCTTATATGTGTTGAGTTTGATCTCATTTTATCTCAGTTTGCACAGATGAACCTGGATGAAGACAGTGGCCTGTCAGTCAGTTGCGGCAATGGCAAACTGAGACAGTGGCTCATCGATCAGATTGACAGCGGGAGATATCCTGGCCTGGTTTGGGAGAACGATGAAAAAAGCATCTTTAGGATTCCGTGGAAGCATGCAGGAAAACAAGACTATAACAGAGACGAGGATGCTGCACTCTTTAAGGTCAGACCATCCCGTCTTTCTCCTCACAGTGCACCTAAAACATCTGACAATTGCATTTTGAACGCTTTGCATGAATTATTGCAGCAAAAAGTATGAAAAATGTAAGCTACTAAACATGTGCTATTTCATTCCAAATTCCTGACTTGCTTTGGCATGACTAAAGAGGAAGTTTAAAGAAAAATCTCTTCACTGATTAATGCAGGCATGGGCGATGTTCAAGGGAAAATATAAGGAAGGTGTAGATAAACCAGATCCCCCTACATGGAAAACCAGACTACGCTGTGCCCTTAATAAAAGCAATGACTTTGATGAAATAGTTGAAAGAAGCCAGCTGGACATCTCTGAGCCGTACAAAGTGTACAGAATCATTCCAGAGGGAGCCAAAAAAGGTAAGTATTACATATAGTTAGATATTGTTCATGCAAAATACTCTAAAGCTGTGTAGAATTACATGAAGCACCACTTTTAACAACCTGTGTAGGACATGTCACATGTAGCTTGGAGTAAAATGGTTGTATTTGGATTCCTGTGCAAGTAGTACAGGCTACAAGCATGCCATAGCCATAGCATTGATTCACCTGCACATACAGAATACTGACACATTTCACACAGCAACTTATATTGTTTATAGTCTATGGCATTTTTTTTACATACATATGCACCACTGCAGTTGTGATGAGGCAGGAAGCACAAAGGAAGCCAAAGCATGTACCAAAAAGGCCGTAGTGCTTTTTTTAGAGGGCTTCGGTTACTAAGTGCAGGGTGCACATAACACAACCAGACGACCTCCAGCCTTGCATAACTAAGTCTCTGCCATCATACAACGCTTTTTGTCACACCAGAGCAATTCTTGCTATCTGTACTAACACTTTATTCTCCAAATAAACAAGATTCAGATGAACTCAATCATCTGTTGCACTAGCTTTGAAAATAACCCTGTCACTCAAATTAAAATAGCACAGCTTCACAAGTGTGCAAAACGTATTCACAGTTCAGCCCTGCCAAAATAAATTTGATTAGTGTGGTTTGTGACATATTGCACCTCACATATTTTTACAACTCTGTGCAATAAAGCATTGTTGTTCTGAATCTTTCTTTTCACACTATTTCTCCTTTATTTTTAAATTGATTATTTGGGAAATCATTTTTGGGTTGTTTTTTTTTTTTTTTACAGGAATGAAGATGACCAGTGTGGAGGAGACCTCACCACATGCAAATAACCTTAGCTATATTCCTCCATATACATCCCTGCACAATCAGGTCAGCAGATTTTGTGGCTGAGCCTAGCACATACATGGGAACGAAATGTTTCGGTTTAATGACATACTTTCTGAGTGACCACTCGTTTGATCTTTCAGGTACCTGGTTTTATGGTTTCTCAGGAGAGAAGGGACTGGAGAGATTACCACGCACCTCCAGAACAACAGCCTCTTCCACATCACCACGGGCCACTTCCAGAGCTGCAGTATAGTCAGTGCCACTATCCATCATCAATCAGTCGGGCCTGGCCAGGGTCACACTCAGAAAACGGTACAATATTCACCTATACATGTTACGCTTTACAGATATGACATTCAGAATGGGCTAGCATTTTTCAAAAGTTTCAGTGATTTCTGTTCCAGACTGAATGATGTAAAAGATTAAGTATAAAGGGAACTTCCAATCATGTCTTTTTATTTTGTAATGTAATGCTTTTATCCAGTCGTAGTTGTAGGAGTTTATTTACTTTCAGTCAGAACGTTATATTTTAAGTATGTCAATATCCTGTTAATCAAAAGCAAATCTTAAATAACATATAAACAACTATTTAGCTGCAGTATCTTCCTTACAAATCATGATATATATTTGATGTTACCACCTGTAGGCAAACCTGGCTTTAAGAGTGATTATCCACAGTTCCACACTCATGCTATGGTGCGCTAGATGAGATACATTCTTCATACTTCCTTTGTTAAAAATAAGAGTTTAAAATTATTCTTCCTGCCCTTTTAAATTTTTGCATGCTCCCCTTCTAATCATTGCACGCATTTATTTTATTTCATTAATTTCATGCAGGTATTCAGCTCTCCTTCCACACCTACTTTTCAGAGTCTCAACCGCCCATGTATGCAGTGGACCATAACAATGCCATAACAGGTAAAGAACTGTTTCAGGCCCATTTAAACAGATACTCTTACTAACTCCTATGCTTGTTTCTAAATATTCACTAATCTACACTACATCTATTTGTGTGGCTAGGTAAGAAACTACAAACACATTACGCATTTAGTATTTCCATTTTTTAAATCTCAGAACATGAAACATGTCTATTTAAAATAGACAAAAACTCAGGGTTGAGAATATTTGGGGAAAGGTTAGAAGGAAATAAGCAATACTCTATATGCAAAGACTGCGAAAATAAAAGTTTTATTTAAGTTTAGCAATTTTCGAGACCTACATTTTATCATACAGTAAGGCTCAAATTTTTATGTTCCTGATGTATGCTTTTCTCTTTCCATCAGATCTTAGCCTGCACGTGTCCCTATTCTACAGAGAGACTTTGGTAAAGGAAGTTACCACCACCAGCCAGCAAGGATGCCGGATCACTTCTTCCTCCTCTCCCTCCTCTTCCTCTCCTTCTTCTCCATGCCCAGAGGACAAGTTTCACAGTGGGGCAGAAGTCATTCTTTTCCCATTCCCATACCCTGAATCTCAGAGACAGGGTGCTGAGATGCTTCCTAACATACTAGACAAGGGAGTGCTTCTGTGGATGGCAGCCGATGGGCTGTATGCTAAGCGCCTGTGCCAAGGCAGAGTATATTGGGAAGGACCTCTGGCTCCATATATGGATAAACCCAACAAGTTGGAGAAGGAGCAGTCATGCAAATTGTTTGACACCCATCAATTCCTTATTGGTAAGTGATATCTGCTGTGCTACAGTGTTTCCACCTACAGCACACAAAAACGCCCAAGAAAAGTGATGCAGTCCAATGCAATATTTCTGCTTTTGTGAAACTGTAAATGTTAACTTTCTGTTCTGTTTGTGGACCACAATGTGAAAGTGCTTTTCAGGGCTTTTATTTTAGTTAGGTCAGAAAATCTTTTCACTGATTAATGTCTTTTTTTTTTTTAAATAGGAAAAAAAGTCTTTAGAATTTGCACAGAATATGTTAACCTTGAGTTTCATGATGAAAAAACATTTTCTATACTTATACACTGGTTGCCCACTGACAAATCCATTTAACAAACATATGCCCAGATCTGGACTGTACAGCTGCTTTTAAATGCCAAATAGGTAAGGTTAAAGTAAAAGTGTTATCATGTAAAATCCTGGCTTTCTCCATAGTTTAGTAGTTTGAACTATAATGAAGCAATATTACGGATCCAAAATCTGAATCGTCAAAGAAACAAGTAACTAAACCTGCCTTATACTGTAGAATTTCCCCATAACTGTTGGCAATTTAGACGTAACGTATAGCACACACTGACTGCCTTTAAAATATAAGAGCTATAAATATATACCGAAGTATATTAGTAAAATGTGTTATTTTTGCGAATTAGTTATTTTTCTTATTTAAAACTCATAATTTGAGGTGTTTTTATTCCATTATGCTGAATTGTATTGCAAGCTTTTACAATATTTCTTGAAGGACAAAATGATTTCATGAGTTTCCATTCAATTTGCTATTCAGATCATACAGATTACACACACACTTGTTTTCAATAGACATTTTTGTCTATTTAAGCCAATATATCTTCTGCTCCATCTTTTCTTTTGTCCTAGCGTAGAGGATACTCGTATGGAAAAAAAACAATCGGTCATTAAATTCCTTGACAGGTTTGAATAATTAACATTGTAATGGTAAACAGCTTCAGTTACTTAAAGCATGTCGATGGCTTTTGATCATATTGATAATGGTTTTGATAATGGAGATGACAATGAAGAAGGTGGAGATAGCTGCAGGTGGTGTGTCTGGGTAAGTCCCTCTTAAGTCTTGAGGTAGCATTAAGAAGCCACTCACATTCTCAGCAGGGGGCCGAAGCATGTGGAGTCCCCACCCACCTCCTGTGGTCCACCACACTGCAAGATAATGCTTGGTGTGCCATTTTACATTAAATTTTGCGTCATTCTCATCAGTAGTTTCCAGAAAAGTCATCATGATTAAGGAAAATGTCACGTTAGCAAGAAGGGGATTTTAATGTCTTTTTTAGTAACCTGAAATCTAAACATGTCATGGCTGAGTACATATTGGGTTTTGTGTTTATTACACCTCATTTTTTTTGGTTAAACTTTCTTACCTTGTTCTTTTTTCTAACAGAACTTCAAGATTTTGCCCATAATGGCCGTCATGTACCAAGACACCAGGTGGTGCTATGTTTTGGAGACGAATATCCTGACCCACAACGCCCTAGGAAGATGATCACAGCACAGGTACATAAAACTCGCTTAAAACTGTAAAACTTTACCCAATAAAACAAAAAACAAAGCAAAAAGAACAATAACTGTAGGCGATGAAAACAGATTTTAAATGATCAATCAAAGTAGTCTGTATTAATATTAGAAAATGCATATTTTCAGAAAACAAGAGATCTGAATACCATCCTTTAATTGGAATCAGTGTAGTTAAACAAGAGCCTCTGCTGTTTATGATACTGGAGCTAAACTTAAAGCTATATTTCACTTGCTTTCTTAGATTTTATTTGTAACTGAAAACGGTCTGTTTCTTGGAAGTTGCATGTTAGTTATACCATTAGATGTATAACTAAGGTCAGCAGCTTTCATTCGTCATTCGTAAAATAACAGAAAATGGATTTTACTGTTGATTGATTAGCATGTTTTTATGTGAGAGATGTACATTCATAACGGCTACTGGAGAGAGGGATGGATGGTGGCTGAAAAGGCGATATTCTATTTAAAAATTAATAATTAAAAAAAGAATTTCCTAAGTCATTAATTTTGTTTTATAACAAATGGGCCTAATTTCCCATTATTTGTTTAAAAAAAAAAGAAAAAACGTAATTTTCTTTCAAGCTAGCGAACTAGTTAGCTAACAAGACTGATATATTATTTTGCCATTTTTGATATTAATTAGAGGTTATAGTCATGATTTTTGGGAGGGAAAAATCAGAAATAAAAGCCATAAAGTCTCCTTTTTCCACTGGTTGTTTTAGTTGTTTGGTCTTTGCTTGTATAGGTACGTTAACATACATGTTTCATACATCGTCATGTTCTCCTTTTAGGTGGAGCCTTTGTTTGCCAGGAAACTCGTGTACTATTACCAGCAGAACAATGGTCACTACCTACGGAGCTATGAACACATCCAGGAACAAAACACCTCTCCTACAATTGACTATCCCTCTTCCCAGAGACCTCTGCAGCATATTCAGGAGTGACATGCATACAAAACACACACACACACACACACACACACACACACACACACACACACACACACACATACATACATACATACATACATACATACAAATGTACAGGACTGTGAATGTAATGCTTCAACTTTTTATCATCGCTTGTGACTGCAGTCCTGTGTACAGTAAGCGGTAGAAACTGTCACGTTAGCTAGGGGTAGAGATGGGGAAGACCCTGTTTTCACTTGCACACCTATGCATCGTAGTCTTTGTGTCTGTGACTGTGGAGTTTTTTTTTCAACAAATATTATTGTGACAGTGTGAAGGATGCGGTTTGTGGGTAGGGGGATGAGGAGAGCGGAGGGCAACTGAGACAGGAAGTACTAGCACAGGTGCACAGGAAGAATGGCCCCTAAGACAAACACTGATATGTTAAAGCGATAAAACAACATGAATGAATAGTTATTTAGTTAGTTATTTACAGGTAACAGCTGAAAATGTGATTCTTGGTCTTATGCAGTTAAGTGGCACTGAAGACAATAGCCAGCTCTACTTCTTAGCACAATGTATTTCTACACTCGACTACAATACATGATATGGTAAATAACAGTTGCTAGATAGGGAAGTGAATCATAAGATAGTGTAGTCCAATGTATTTCCCAAATTCTTAGTTTTATTGATAGAGCTGGAAGAAAGTGAGAGAAAATTATAATACAGATGCACAAAAAGCCTTGAACACTGGTTCTCAATTTCAATCTGGTTCTCACGCAGCCCTCCTGCAAGATGTTGCAAGATAATCTAAGGGGTCAAAAGCTCATTACTGATATTAGAGTTTCTACAGAAATTTTTTAAAAAAGTTTCAAAACAGCCTTTTTGTAACCATGGACGCTGTCTTCTTTGTCAAGCATTCAAAACATAATTTTGACCCATTTCCCCTATTGAAACGTAGAGAGATACAGCATTCTGCATTACAGGGCTTACAAACCATGCTGTTGTCCATGAGCTGTTCTACTGCTGGTCATGATTAGCACTGAACTAAGTGAACTGACGGAAGCTGACTGGAAAATCACACTCATCCCGTAAGTTGTAGGGAAACTATACCTGTTCCTCTTGACCTGAAACTAGTGGCCTAATAAGTAGGAAGGAAAACTACCTTTGTGGTCCAAGTGCCGGTTTACACAGGGAGGAGTTCTCTGTTTCCCATGCCTGAGGGTAGATTCTGACACACAAGGTAGCCAACGAACGATATTCATGACACGAGATGGCACTTTGTGAATCGCTAGGCAGTATAAGATGAATAATGCCAAAATGAGTCGAGTGGAATTCCTCACGCTGCTGAAGCCCTAGAGGTTAATGCTGAAGGACGAGGGATAAAGGTTTTGTTATGTTTTTCTTCTGTGATCCAGAGTTTCAATCTCTGCATTTAGTTCCTTCACACTTAAACCACATTACTTTCACAATGGCTTCAAATGTCTGACCAAAATGTTTTTGTTTTTTTTCATGAATCTTAAATAATTTTCCCTCTTAAAGATCGCTCTCCTGAAACTGCCCGATTGTCCACTGCATGAAATTGTGTTTCACATTACTTCACAGTCAGAAATGTCACATAATCAGAATCAGACAGCTTAATGTACAACGTGCCGTTGTGTGTGTGACAAAGCACATGTGTCCATGTGTGTAGGTGTGTACGTGTGTGTCACACAGTTGCAGAATTACTGTTATCTGGAAGTGACATTTATGGACTCAGGACAAAACATGTGACTCCCCCACCTACAGCATCAGTGACTCAAACACAAACACACACCCTTTTCGCGTCACAGGTTACAGTTACAGTAAAAGCAAACTACAGCTAAAACCACACGATTTTCTTTAATTGTTATTGTAAACGTTTTTTATTAAAAAAAAAAAAGGATAAGAATCAGATATTAACATGGAGATTATTTTAATATAAAACTGCCATGAGAACAAATTTATTTTGGAATAAACTTTTTAACTACTCATGTGTACTGTGCTTGGTTTATGTTTGAGCTCCCCACATTTGCAGAAAAAGGGTGGATGAATAAAAGTCACATTTGGTTAGAAAAACAAAAAAGAAAAGAAAAGAAAAACACATTCACACATTTGCCATGGTGTTTCCCCCTTTGCAGGAAGCCACATAATTTGTAGTCAGGCTTCAGTTTTTCCGCCTTTATGAGCCGTTACTCCAAGTGACATTGTCTAAACTCGCAGCTTGAAGCTCTGGAGCTGACAGTTTAGTCAGCTAATGCACACGACATTGTTTAAAAGACTTTATAGAGGAAAATGAAACCACATGCAACACATCAGCTGCAACACTTTCTCCAAAAGAGAGTGATTCTGTTTGTTCCGTCTTGACTCAGTGACTTGATGAATCTGACTGTGGTAATAATGCAATATGAGCACGATATACACAAACTAATACTTGATATTTTTAACCTCAAAAATGACATTGCAAAATACATCACAGCAATCATTGTAACACTGTTGTGAATTTATCCATGATACATGTGTGTATCTGACATCCTTTGATTCTGTTATTCAGAGTGACAGAAATTTGGCTGTGTCACAACGGCTGGGGTTTATTTATTAATTTATGTGAAAAAAGACATGATTTAGTCAAGGCAAATAAATAGGTCTGCTCCCATTAAAAGTTAACAATGTTTTGCTGACATCTGCTGGTTGGTGTAGGTTCAGTTAAAAAAAAAAAGCTATTGGTTTATTCTGAAGAACTAGTGTCAGAAAAGTCCAAAGATAACATCAGCAAATAAACTGTAAGAATACAATTTGATCTCACTCCATTACTATGTAACTTTTAAACACCTGTCAAACTGCAGACATGAGGCTACTCACCAGGAGTGGCTGTAGTCAGAACACACATTCAAACACACACACGCTCTATCTATCTATCTATCTATCTATCTATCTATCTATCTATCTATCTATCTATCTATCTATCTATCTATCTATCTATCTATCTATCTATCTCTGTGTGTGTGTGTGTGT
Source organism: Aulonocara stuartgranti (assembly GCF_965226115.1). Taxonomy (NCBI): domain Eukaryota; kingdom Metazoa; phylum Chordata; class Actinopteri; order Cichliformes; family Cichlidae; genus Aulonocara; species Aulonocara stuartgranti. The sequence continues at coordinate 17,542,436 of NC_138954.1, read as the reverse complement.
GTTCCTGTCTAGCTATCTTTGTGAGGACCGAAAAATCTGCATTCTACTATACTTGTGAGAACCAACAGTCACTTGTGAGGACACACTCACCGGTCCTCACAAGTTTGAAGGCTATTTTGAGGCTCAAAATGTGGTTTTAGTGTTAGGGTTACAATTAGGTTATGATTAGGTTTAGGGTAAGGGTTAGGCATTCATTTTTAAATGGTTATGGTTAGGGTAAGGGGCTAGGGAAACCATAATGTCAATGAAGGTCCTCACTAAGATAGCTGAACGGGCTTTTGTGTGTGTGTGTGTGTGTGTGTGTTTTGGCTAAAACAAATTTTTCCTTAGTCTGAAATTCTGAGATTTATTTTCAAAAATATATATTTTAAAATATGTATTTACTTTTGTAAATATGTATAATTTTTTGATACTGTCAAAACTGTTCTAGGTCAAATTCTACCTTTATATATTCAGACTGATTTTAGATTAGCTACATGTCGGTCAAATCAAGGAAAATGATTAAATGTAAAATTGTATTTTTTTATGGAACAGTGGTGACAGATATTGACACCGTTTAGCTGAAGGATTGTGGGGGAATCTCAAAACAGTGAAATAATAACAATCATCATATATGGGGAACGTAAGGAAAAGAGAATATTCCAAAATCAGAGGGTGTCTATAGATGTGGTGCCTTGACACAGACAGTGTTGAAATATGTTGGTTCAGTGGTTAGTGTTGTTACCTCACAGCAAGAAAGTCACCGCTTCAAATCTCAGGGGCCCCCCATGTATGGTAAGAATATTCTCCCTGGGCCTGCATGTGTTTCAGTTTTTCTGGCTCTGTGCAACAGGTAGGTTAATCACAGTGGGGATTGTACACCACCTATTGATATGTGGTAGATAAAGTGCTTGAAATGTACAGCTGAAGTTTGACTTTTAGTTAAAAACACTTTGAGTGGACAGAAGATCTAGAAAAGTGTTATATGAATGCAACCATGTTACATTTGGGCCTGCAAGCACAAGCAGCCATGCTAGGTAAGTAAGCTAAGTAACCTAAGATTCAGCTCAAATTCAGAATCAGATCCAGATCAAATCAGAAGAGTGGTTGTAAGACTGCAAATGTGCCTGAACTGCCATTTCAGTGAGTGTGGGAAACACATGTACAAGCCCCACACAGTCCCACAAATCCCACACAGTCCCACCGCTACAGCTTTAAAAGTACAGAGAGTTTGGAATAAGCAAGTTTTGTGGTCTGTTAATTACTTTTGAATTAATATTGATAATTATAGTAATTAATAATATATTATTTTTTTTATGATATAACAGTGTTTAACCTGGTGGCTAGTGATTAGACATTGGTTGTATAATTAACCCCAGTTCCAGACCCAGAATGTTCAGTCAAATCTATTTAAATCATTGTGTCTGTTATATATTTATATCAGGTTAAACAGGGCAGATGTTTTTCTCCAAAAACAAATACTATAAATGACCCAAAAAACCCCGTCACTGGTCTCTGAAACTAACTCTGAAACCTAACTAAGATGAATCATCCATTTATTAATGACAGATAAACTATTACCCACATTCTAAATAAATCTGTAGTTAAAAATTTTGTGTATACACTTATTATGAGCGAATTCTTGGGGTGATACTGTGAAGGCATGAGATATGAAAAGCATGTAAGGGTTAAACAGCCCTTGCAAGCCGACAACCAGTTGGTGTTGGTAGCAAATACTTTGATAAATTGTTGACAGATGATTATTTGCTCACTTTTATCACAGAACAATACAAGACAGAAAAGCTGTGTTAGGGGAGGATTATATAGCTATTGGTTACTATTACCATGCCATTTATTTTTCTTTGTGTTATAATTATTATACCATATTATAGTTAAAATAATTTTTGCATCTGAGCTACAGAGGGCATGGGAATTGGCACTCAATAAAATCTCTATCAGTGCAATTAATCAGTTTGAATTGTTTTCAGATGCCTGTGTTTATGTGAGTTGCTTCAGACAACGCACTTGACCCAATATATTATGATGGCAGGAAAGCAATAACAGTTGTCGGATAAGGAGCAGCAAAGTAATGGAAAACAATCATCTGATGACTTCAGACAGATAAGTGTGGATAAGCAGAACAATGTGGTGTATCTGGCGGTGATGCAAAGACTGTTCTGTCTATTTAGTTTGGCTGGCAACTTACAAAGGCTTTGGATACAAAGGATGTCATACTAAAATGTCATTAGACAAAGTAAGAAATGCTGCAGTTTCAACGTAATCTCCGGAGGCACAGAATAAACAGAAAAGCTGAAGGTTTTCAAATTGAAACAAAGCAGGGGCTTCCAAAATGATTGGGCACTGAAGACGGTGTAGTAAAATACATGACCAGCAGGGAGTGATATATCATTGGTTGTCTAATTGCTGTCTGCATAGAGCTATAGGACCTGAGACTCTGTTATAATGCGCAAGCATTTGTATCCAGGATTACTAATTTCCTGTACACATTTTTAAAAGTGTCTAATTCCTCCCTTTATTTAGATTAATTAATAAATCCTGCTGTCTGGATTTGATGCCAACTTGTAAAACAAACTACTGATGTTCAGGCACTTATATGTTCCTGCTCTCTGAGCAGAGACTCTTTGTTTTATGTGTCAAGTGACAAACAGGTCTACTGCTGACAGAGAGACAGAGGTGGTCAGAGTGACAGTAGGCCTTATTGCATGAGAGTGAGCCAGGCTGTTCTCAGACTCTGTGTGGTCTGGGTGTGTGGTCTCCAGCTGACAGGCAGGGAGCAGGACGGGAGAGCCCTGTAGATTTTCTATCTGTGTGCATTTGTGTGTGTGCACTCATATGTTTACACTATCCAGAGTCAGGACCAGCCTCTCTTTAGCCATGGCTTGACTAGAAAGCTGGGCCGTCCACCACTTCGTAGTCCTGGTCTGAAAGATAAACACACACTGCCACCACTTTTTTTCTGTGTGTACACTTATGGGGCCTAAGAAACCTTTAAGTTAGCAGGTCTGTAGTATACATGCATGCATTTTTTAGAACAATACACACACTGATAAGTGATGCCCACATGCATTTATGCTCAGCCTGTCGAAGTAGGACATCAGTTTCCTGGCATGAGACTTGATTTTGCATGCGGTGTTTACAAGAAAAGTCATTCAAACTGGTTTTTACCCTCTATTTATTCCCTGTTTTTAACATTCAGAGAAGTATAGGATGCTGCTTTATTTTTAATAAAAACAAATCAATGCTGTCATGTTCTTCTTCTCATGAGTGTTATTTTTAGAGGACAAAACAAATAAGTCCGATTTTATTGATCACGAGATGGAATTTCCTTGTAAAACCTCTACACACACACATGCACATAGCATAGTCAACCACTGGGCTACTTTACAGCTCTATGCACCTCTCCCACAGAGATCTCAGGGGAATGCTTTGTAATGCAGCACCACTGAGAACGCGCCATGAAAATATAAATACAACCTCGCCGCATTTCACCCATGTAAATAAACAAGGCCACCCAAATTTCCAATTAGTGCTTGTGTTGAAGGCAGGAAATGGGGTAGACAAGAGGAGACCACACCTCCTTTTTCTAGCCTCCACTCCCGAGATGGATCCAGGTCCAGGTCCAGGTCAGAGACATGGGGCAGTGGCAGAATGGACGCCTCTGGAAACACAAAATTCAACCCTCCACTTGAGCCTGTTTTTTTCACATCCTCCTCACAGTCTGTTGTAGTCCTTTTCCCATTATTACTTAAGGGTGGGACTCACTTAAGCATCCACAAAATTCTGATATGGGATGGGATTTGACACTCATGCCTGTAAAATTGCCTTAATTTTGATAATAGGGAAGATTACTTGGTTCGCATGTCTTCACCTTGCAAACATTTAATGTACTTCATATTGAACAGCCAAGCTTTGCGCCCGGCTTGTTTTATCAATCCCATCATGGTTATGAGGTGATTCCTATCTGGCTTAAATGAAGCATTCTCACTGTTTTCTACAGCTTCTTGGAAGAGCAAGGCACAGTTATTACGCAGCTGAACCCAAAGACCACCCAGGAGATGTGGTCCAGTTGTGAAAGGCAGATGCAGGGTCCTTATTGTGATAAGAAATTCAGGCCTTTTCTAAGGAGGGATAGTCCTTTGGTAGTGTGGAGATTTTCTTGATAACTCAAATTATCAGTCAGCAAACATCATGGGGCCTATTAGCTAACATAAGCACATCTTAGTGTAATTACCCCAGAGAGTCAAAGAGCTGTGTCATGAAAGTCACTTTCACTCCAGATATGGTTGTAAAGCACATCACATTGTTTCTTAATGGCTATAATTCAGTCGGAATGGGCAGAGCTCAATTAGGGAGTCTGAGAAAATTGTGCCGAGGTTTAAATTTTTTCTGTATCCATGCAAAGGAGTTAAAAATACTGAGTCTTGCTTGGATGGCATCAACAGAGACACCCGAAAAGTCAGTCGTTGGAGCAAATCCTTCAGCGTCCATCATCCATTGTTCGGTGTTTATGTTTGATTGGTCTGTGACTGCAGTGTCTCTTCCCTCACAGGCTCCCAAACAGCCACACAGGAAACAGGCAGTATAAACACGGTGCTCAGCAGATCCTCTCTTGCCTTGACTGAGCTGCAGAACCACAATGTAAACACATGGAGACACCGGCTAGTCATTTTGAAAATGTCTGTAAAACTATGAGCCATCGCTCAAGCAGAAATTTTACCAGTGCCTTGTGAGAGTAAGAGATTTCAGAAAATTATTCCGAGACAGCGTTTCTTCTTTTTGTGTCAGTGAAATGCAGCAGGCAATTCTCCGAAACAGCGTGCCGTGGATTTGACTGATTTCTCTTGTATTTTCTAATGAGGCAGAACAAAACACTTAACCTCCTAGGACCTGTCGTCCACATATGTGGACATCACATTTTGGGTTATTTAGACCAAAATACTCAATTTTGCTCTACATCGGCCTGATATCCACTTACGAGGACATTATACTGCTACTGTTCTATCAAAATTTTAAATGAATATCCTCATATATGGCTCTTATTTTTCTTAAAAACAAAAATAAGGTTAAAAAAAAATCTGGTAATTCTTTGTTTTTACATTCATCGGGCCCCAATATGCCCAAATATCAAAGAGAAATTAAAAATGCATGTCGTGGAAGAGTTCGGGTCTTAGGAGATTAAACAACTGAAGTACTCGTGTTCTGTGCGGCTATACTTCCATGCACTGAGCCAAATGCTAAATGAAAAATGGACTGGTGCTTATATTGTGCCTTTCTACTCAATTTTAGGACTCCAAACATAAAATTGTAAGCACAAACACCAAGAAGTTATTTTCTCACAGTGAGAACACATTCTAATGTTTAGCTCTTTGGAGGGTGATGTTTATATAACTGTACCATATTCAGCATCTAATATACAAGTATATGATTATTTAATGATTAGTAGTAAAAACGAAGAACAGTTAAGTTTAATTGAAATGTCCGTTTTGTGGGTAACTAGCTAAAAACCAAAGGTGCTAAAGTGAATGCTAAAGGAAAGGAGTTCTTTTTTTCTGGGAACCATAAGCAAAAATCTTTTGAGATGTTTATTTGTAAAACCAAAATTTTTGGCCTGCTTGTGCCGAAAGGAGGAAAATCAAGGGAATAACTATTGCCATTTCAATTTATTCTCAAATAATTGTAAGTGTATAAATTAATAGTTGTTGAGGTATTTTAGCCTCACCATAGATAGATGTAAAAAAAAACAAAGATAAACTAGAAGTGAACTGTATAAAGTAAACTATAAGGCAAAGATGGAAAATAATAATTTCCTTAAATAGACAGTCTATTATCACTCTCTATGTTATGTCTTATAATAGTGCTGTTTTGTTGAGGAAGAACTGCACTGTTGCAGTTATGTTCTTCAAGGTGTAAAAATGAAAAGCACAGGCTAAAATCTTTGCACTGTTACTGATTTTTTATTAAATGATACTTACAGCTTTTTGGCCCGCTTTAACATTTAGACCTCTGAAAGCCCTTTGGGGAATGTATTTTTAGCAGCATTGTGGTGGTTTTAACAACCCCGGTCAGAACAACATGCTGCAGATTGGTAAAGCAGGGAAACACCCTGGTGTTGGATTAAACGGCCTGCTGAACATCAGCAGCAACAACATTGCAATGTATTTAGCTAGACAATATTCATTTGCTGTGTGATGATAAAGATTACTGTTAAGCTGGTTTGTCAGTGTAATATGAACGGAGCTCTTGTGCTCTAGTTTACAGCAGTATACAGTAGTTTTAATGGGTTTTTTGGACATAATGTGCACTCCTTGTGCACTGTAAGTGCAACACTTTAGAAACATTAAAAACATTAAGTGTGTTTTGGCCATATATGCAAAAATAAAGCTTGTTTTTCCAGTGTAAAATGTAACCACTACTGCTGAGAACTTTAGAACTATTTTAAAAATAGAAATTATTAAATGTGAGTCTGTAATGCATGTTTTACTGTTAATACCATTTATACATTTATCTATTAATTATTATTAGGTTGCCCGGTAGAAGAAAAAAGCAAAAAGCTTAATAACTGAAAGTAGAAATATTATAAAGCAACTGACATGAAAAAAGTTTTATTGCTGTTTAGTGTTAATGTTTTTTTTTTCAGATTTGAAAAAAAAAAAAACTTTTCCCACTATAAATATAAATAAACATGTTTCCTCTTATTCAGTGTCTTTGCAGGTTCTTAGTCATCTAGGTCATAGTAGCTGTGAGTGCCAGCATTGATTCTCATTAAAATGTTTCTACTTGATTCAATTTAATGCACACAAAGTTACCTACAATGGTTCAGTTACACTTAAAAAGAGAAAAAAAAAAATTATTATCATGCAGCCAACACGTCTGCCATGAAACACACTAACAGTTTTTCCTTTGTACTTAGAATTTGTTTGTTTTTTCACCCTACATGACTAAATACAGGTTTGATTGCTTACTGGTAACAATAGCAGTTTTAATATATTTTTAACTTGTAAGATTTGGAATAGAAGTGTTATGTATATTTATTTTTGGTTAATGCATTAAGGCAGTTTATTCTTTTAATTCAGTAAAGTAAACGAGACATTTACTGTAATAACAGGTGAACTGTGCAACTTGTTTTACTTCTGGGCTGTTCATAACTTAAGGTGGACTGTTTATACTGTATAATTCTAATAACTGCTATGTGGTTAGACTTTTCCAAATTTCACAATTTTCCAAGTCAGAAGTATAACAAACTTGACAAAATAACATTTTTCCTTTTTTGTTTCGTAGGTATATGGTTACACATTTTCAAAAAGGGTAAAAAATTGCTCTTTCGTTTACATTTTATTATTGTTTTAATATATAATGTGTACAATGGCAACATTTTGATGCAGTCTGACTTGATTGTTTCAAGATCAGCTATTATTTGAGTTACAGTAAATTTTGAAAAACTGCTTTTTGCTGTTCTTGGCTCTTTGTGAGATAAGGCAGTGTAAAGGTAGCTACAACAAGGGACACTTTTGATCTTAAACTAGACAAACCAACTGTATGCAGTTTCCAAGGCTGTCATTGTGCCCAGCAGGGGGCATGTTTTAACACATCATTTTAAACTATTTAAACATGGAATTTAACATACTGCATAATTTTGGTTTTAAATCACGAAAAATAGGCATACATATTCTTTGCCTCATTCCCTGAATGTCATTCAGAGAATTACTTGAAAAGGATGGACATACGTTTTTGTTTTTTTTCCCATTTCTGGGTACAGCAGGCAATGGAATATCAGACGTTAATTAGATGTACACAATAAATGACGTTCACTACACCACAAAATATGGGATGTTTGTCCTGCCCATACAAACAAATGGAGCCGAAAGAGCATATGAATTTTCCATAGTGGTGGGAGTGCAAGTGTATGTGTGGGTGTGACAGAGTCAGTATGCCACTTCAGTTTGGACACAACACTGGACCTTTGATCTTCCCACTGTGTCCCTGCCTGCCTTGCTGTGGCACAAACAAAGCTTATCTGTACCCTACTGGGGTCACAATCTCCCCCTAACCTTACACTTACATCGACTAAACTCCAGAATTTACTGTGAAAGTTCTTGTGCACTATTTCTCGTTTTTCCAAATGCCTCCTGGTTATTGTCAATTTAAAAATCCCCCTGTGCTAGCTCAACAAATCCCTTCTTAAGCAAGCAATGGAAGAAACTCTGTCTTTAGAGCACATAAGTTTTATAACACATATTGCGTTCAACATGACACTACAAGTTTTATATGAAGTGTTCATCTTATTGAGTAAGAACACATTTCCACAGTGACAATCCATTTTTGGGTTTAGTTGCTGTACTAGTGCACATGTTAACTTTACATAATGTACGATAAGATAAAAAACAAAAAACTAAACTAAACCAGAATTTAGAAGGAACCCCGTCTTTGTAAATATAGAAATGTAACACAGTCATCCATAGAGTATGATCTATGGACAGTTTCTAGGGATACTAGCACTGGAAAAAATGTAACCTCAGGTACTGAGGTTGGAAGCAGAGATTGATTGATTTATTGGTTGACTAACTGATTTCACTCTGTTCACAACAAATTAAACAAGCTACAAATAAACTGACTGATGAATACTGACCACAACAGAACAACTAATGTGCAAACAGCCTTTCATATCAAACTGACTACAGTGGTAGATCAAATAATAGGAGCTGCTATTGTCACCCAATGTCAAGTCAAAGTCATTATGCAACATCAATTCAAAAACATTTAACCACATGTACATAAAATCCTCCATGACGCATCTCTGAGCCTCACCTTCATACTGCACTAACTAGTCACTAAATTGCCTTTGTCCATATCAATTGTACTATAAATGTTTAAATAACTCACACCCTTTTATAACAAAAACTCCCACAATGGTAAATAATATCATGAACTCACGTGACTTATGACTCAATTTACTGTTCGTTTTCTTTTTTGTTTTGTTTGTTTGGTTGTTGACCATTGGTCTTACTTTTCTGCTGTATCTTTCTGATATTCTGACAACATTCAAAGCATTTCTTACCTTAATATTTATACTCTTAAAGTCCAAATTAACGTCAGGGATTCAGACTTTTTTGTGATTTCTGCTGAGACATTCTACATGAAGCTTTGACCTTAGAGGACCAAGAAAAAAAGGGAAACAGCATCAAAACGTGCTTGTTGGTCATATATTGAACTGACTGTTTCATAGTTTTTAACCAGGTTTGCAGCCTACAGCTCCCTGTTTTTATCTTCTGTTGTTGCTTTTTCAGTCTTGATTAAAGCAGCCTGATTAATCATTTATTATTAATCATTGTTAATGTAAAGTTCTCATAGTACTATAAGAACTATACTATTGTATTTATAATATAGTAAGAACAAAAGGAGTGGCCTTGGGTTTAACTAGGAAGTATCTTTTAATAGGGTTATCAAATGCAGTAGGTGGATCATTAATTCAACAAGTGTTTTAACTTGATAACAATGACAAAAATGTTCTCTCCTCCCTGTTAAAATATCAATCTAAGCCATGCATTAATTATCCCAACAGTCCTGTTTTGCTTCTTGTCAGTGTTTCATTTATAAATGAAACAAAAGAACAAAGTTAGAGGTGAGGTTTACACCTTACCTTGTTGTGGTTTTATTAAATATTCTATCTGCAGGATTTAGTTCAAGATTCTGGGACTCTTAATTTATATGTCCAACTCTAGAGGGCTCTGTAGTCAGAAGTGCAGCCCACTGCAGTGCCTCTATAGCGTGACTGAGCACAACACAGCTGTCAAGATGTGTGGAAAGGCCTCTCTGCTGTCATCAGCTGCAAAAACAGTTAGCAAGAGGCTGCACACAAACACACTAACGCACACACACAGACACACACCCACACACACACACACACACACACACGCACACACACACAGATCCACACAAACAATCGCAGACACACAAAGAGTTGTTTCTATATTATATCTTGGGACTTCTGTCTGTCAATGAATAAGTCCTGATCATGTAACAGGTTGCAATAAAAAGTTGTATTTAACACAATACATTACTAATGGTCTAATAAAATGAGATTAGCCTGATGTATTCAGAGCCTATTTTAGCAGGTGCCCACAACATAAAACCTAAATATCGTTACTATTATTTCTGTCTGCTTAACATATACATTGACAACAGCTAATTGAAAAGGGTATGAAACATGATACTAGCTGTAGCTTATTGCATTTGCTTAATAAAACAAGAAGTGCTTCAAAACCACAAACCTCCACCAAGGCAGCACACTCTCCGGGCAGTATTTGCTTTTAAGGGAATAGCATTGCATTTTCTACATATTCATCTTGTTTTCGTTGTTCTTTTTCATTTAACTTTAAAAAGTTTGTACAGTAAAATTAAGTGCAAAGTGCAGGCTTTTGTTATCTACTTTGTTAAAACCCATTTTTACATATTTGACATACTTTTGAGAAAAATATATATAGATATATATTTTTTTATGTGGATACGGTGCATGTGTAGCATTCATTCACTGTTTAGTACATTTGTTTAGTAATAAATATGAAGCGGACAAAGTGTTGCCCCCAAAAAACTGACCTTCAGATTAATCTATTGACCTTGAAGGAGAGGTCAAAGGTCAACTGTGACACAATATTTTAAATCTTTAAACCTGGCCCTTCCTGTATGTTCAGAATACACACCACATGTAAGAATCAGAGTTTCTAAGTTACAAGTTTAGTTTGTTTTTTTTCTTTTGGGTCAGTTTGTGACCAATAAATCATCAGGTTGACCTCTAAGTCCTCATGGATGTAAGCCAAGTTTAAATTGACTGTTAACATGACCACACTCTGAATTGAAAAATATTTGCACTATCGTGTTTAAAAACAGAACGATCACATGCATCCGAGCAAAACATTTGCTACTTTCATAAGAATAAGAAAGAAGATAACAGGAAGCATAAAATGACACAGAAGTTCACAGTGTAATATGCAAAACTGGTGGAGGTAATGCAGCTGAAAATTAAACTATCCTCAATCTGCAGCTAAAAAGGATTAGGATTCAGCAATAAGGAAAAAACAGTGAAGGCTCTGTTTGAATACATGAATGCTCTTTGCTTATGTAGGGTCACCGCTTGTATGTAAGGGAATAAATGAAACACTTTACATAACAGCCAAAGTTTAACCAGGACATGTCTTGTTAAAATCCCACACATGGCAACAAAAGAAATATTGTTTCCCAACTGCTGTACCATAGAGTGCAATAACGCCCTAATTACTTTCCAGTATAAAGTGAATGTGCTTAATGTTCAACCAAGGCACTGCCCATTTTAGTTCAACAGCTTGATAAGATAGCATTACCCGACATTATGATACAATGTGAAGGGAAGGAAGAAGTAGCGGAAAGAATGACTATATATCAGGTATCATTAACCTCCTAAGACCCGTACTCTTCCACGGCATGCATTTTTAATTTCTCTTTGATATTTGGGCTGATTGGGACCCGATGAATGTAAAAATAAAGAATTACCAGATCAGATTTTATTTTATTTTTTTTTTACCTAATTTTTGTTTCTAAGAGAAATGACATCCACATATGAGGACATTCGTTTAAAATTTCAGTAGAACAGTTGCAGTATAATGTCCTCGTAAGTGGATATCAGGCCCTTGTAGAGCAAAATTGAGTATTTTGGTCCAAATAACCCAAAATGTGATGTCCACATATGTGGACGCCAGGTCCTAGGAGGTTAAAATAGAAAATATGCGATCCCTTCTGGGTTTTGGGTAACAACAAATAGGAGACATGTATTGTATATATATATTTTATATTATACCCAGAGAAACAAACAACTATTCACACTCATATTCACATCTATGGCCAATTTAGAGTCACCAGTTTACTTTATGTGCTTGTCATTGGACTGTGGGAAGCAGCTGGGGCATCTGAAGAAAGCCCACGTGAACACAAGAGGAAAACTGTTAGATGATGGTGCTGACCACCACACTGTCATGCTATTTAACTATGCTAATTATCATTAATATATTATTAATATATTATTTGATTATTTGACTAAAACACTGATGTATTATAATATTGTATACTATGACTATTGCATTACCTGGAGTGTGTAAATCCAATATTCATGCACGTAAGCTGTGCTCTATAAGTATCTGTAGATGCTATCTGTCTCTCTTGCTGTTAAAAGATTTACTATGTTAACAAGTGAGTCACTAAACAGATAAACAGTGAGATTTTTGAGCTAAAGGCAGTTGAGAAGTGGAGGGTCAGTGAACTGAAACTATGAAGATAAGGCCATAAAAGTAAAGCATTTGGACTAGTGGGGGTGTCAGGTGAACTGTACACAGAACCAATCTCTGTGTGGACCTGGCAGATCATTCCTGCCAGAGAGTTGGGCCTATGAGTCCTGGGCAGAGTCAGACAACACTTGTTTATGTCCTTAATCCCACATCGCGTGCCAGACAGCAGTCATCCATGTCAACACCAAACCCAAAGCTTAGAATTCCCTTCCATAGAGACATTAGTCATTACTGTTTACTATAGGCACTGCTTGTGTCATTACTGTGTGTCTTAGTCATCAGTAAGCTTATTAAGTAAGCTTTAAAATCCCTAGAAGAATAACACTGAGGAATTTTAGGGCTGTTTGTATATGTGTTCCTCACTGCTTCTCATCCGATTGCTTAGATTTGGGCCTCACCCCAACTGACAGCCCTCATTCAAGCAATGCTGCTTTTGTTGTTGAAGTGTTTCTCTGTCACCACACATGTCAGTGCTCAAGTGTAAGACAGGTTTATTTTTCCTGACTGGCATGCAAACTTCAAACTTCTACCGCTGAAATCTGCACCTGAGGGATTTTATTGGACAATAATTTTACTTTTTTATAGTCTATAAATATAAAACTAGTAACCATGGCACGCCAAATATAGCCTTGCATGCTAAAAGGGTGTGTTTATTACAGTCAGCCTTTGCCAAAATGTTAATAAGATGTTTTTCATAACTATAGTTAACCTAATGTCTTTTAAGTTCAACTTAGCATTGTCTCTTGGTAGCTCATGTTTAACTTTGTATGTCTTTAAAAACAGTGATAAAACATCATTTGTTGTTCAGACATAGCAGTGATTTAAGTTTCCAAAGAGCCGTTATTACACAGACACTGATGTTGTACAATTACAATCATCACATTACTGTGCGGGAAAGAAAAAACATCCACCCTGATACTATGCTTTGTATAGTACTCATTAATACTCTCCCTTCCAAATACTCATACTCTAACTCTCCCAAATAAACATGCATTACCGATCAAACATTTAGTGATTGTGGCACTGCATGTTTCTTTATTTTTAAGGAAAATTCCAGTTTATTATAACTTTGGTCTCATTGCATAGTCTTGGCTATCATATCCATCTGTTTTGCAATAATGTTTTGCATGTTTTGTTTTGTCCCTGGGCAGTAGACATAATATAACCTTTAAAACAGATATGCCTATATGAAGTTGATACTCAGTGATTATATAACCAAGGATACACACCTTTTATTGAAAAAAACAATAATCCTAGATTTTACTCTTTAATAATCGCTCTACAAATGACAACCATATGGTGATTAAATGCTGCGTCTCATACACACTGGGAAAACTGATTCCATTGATTTTTTTCATACAAGCAGATCTATATATTTATATTAAGACTACGAGGAGCTGGACTAGCCAGATGAACAGAATCAACCTTTTGAGATTTACTTACCAGGATGATTGAGCATGCATCGAGACTTTTTTCTGCGTCTTCTATGCTTTCTACCTTCTGTAACATTCACATTTAGGTGAATGCATCAGGAGCAACCTGGGGTTCAGTATCTTACCCAAGGATGCTTTGGCATAGTGCATGCCGGGGATTAAACCACCAGCCTTCTGGTTAGTATATGACCTGCTCTACCTCCTGAGAAAAAATCGCACAAAACTTTTGGATTTTTTTTGAATTTGGGGCAATTTTACAAATAATTTTGACTGTATCATGAACATCTGACAAATCTGGATACCAAATAAGCATTTTTTTGCATTTATTAAATATGACATTGATGATGCTTTTTTCGGTTTCTTTTTAAAGTTTGTTTATAAAGTGGTTTGATGTGTCTCTCTCAGATCTAAGACCTTCAAACATGACTCAGTTATTACAGATGAATCTAATGGGGCTGTAAAAATGAACCAGTTGGGCAGTTTTTCCAAAAAGTAAGTGCACACAAAATGTCTTTAAAGGCCTACACAAAGAAAACTCCTTAATGACATAAAAACATTGAAACAAATGTTCATCTTTATGGTCCTCCTCTTCTAGTTAATGCAGCTGTTTAAAAAATAAAGTTTTCTCTGCTTTATTTACTTAAATAATTACAGTTGAGAGAACTAGGAAATTAATAAGAAAAAGTTGGGATGCATGAAGCAAAGTGTTGGAGTAGTAGGAGTCAGACTTATTACATTTTATGCACCTTATGATTCTGGGTCACTGTGAACATATCACCTTGAAAACAAACAAAACTGTGTTAAAAACAGGAGTAATAAAGCGATAACAGGAGTAATAAAGGAGATAGAGCTTAGAACTACCCCTAATGTTGTCTTTCTTAAGTACAAAAAAATTCAGTTAAAAAACAACATTTATTTATATTCATATGTTAATATGGTATCCTCTGACACAGTGTCTTGTCACCATAAACCCTTTCAAAGATCGTATGGTGACACAGCAGAAATAACTGGCAGACAATATAACCTGTTACTGTATGTGATAGCAGCTGAGAACATCCTGTGGTGTATGCCAGAGAGATTGCTGTCCTATGACCGGCATTTTTTATGATACCCCTGGGACATAAACTGCCTCTGCTAATCAGTAGCTGTGATGCTACCACAGCAAACCTTTCTGTTGTTGCCGATCATAAAACCTCAAAACAAAACAACAACAACTTTTCAAAGAAGCGCCAAATACCATTTAAGAAAGAGAGAAAATGCTAAATTAAACTGAAGTACAGGGTGGGCCATTTATATGGATACACCGTAGTAAAATGGGAATGGTTGGTGATATTAAAGTCCTGTTTGTGGCACATTAGTATATGTGAGGGGGCAAACTCCTCAAGATGGGTGGTGACCATGGTGGCCATTTAGAAGTCGGCCATCTTGGATACAACTTTTGTTTTTTCAATAGGAAGAGGGCCATGTGACATATCAAACTTATTGGTAATGTTTACGGTGTATCCATATAAATGGCCCACCCTGTATATTTAATGAAGACATGCAAAATTTTAAGGTCACAATATGAAGGCCCTTAAAATAAGTGTGGGTCTAAACTTTTTAGTTCGGCATGTTATCACTGCATGTGTCACAATCTGAGCCAAAATCTTGTCTTTGCTGGGAATTATTTTTAATGACCAAACGTGAACGTAAATATCATGAGCGAGGTCATAGTTTCAATAGCCAAAGTAAATGATTTAAAGTCTAGAGCAGGGGTCAGAATCGGCCCAGCAAAGATACCAATGTTGTTTACTAAATGTTTTTGGAAAATGTAAAGGAGAGCATAAATTTGGACTGTATTTTCATAAATTTCCCTCTGATTTTACACATTTATTTCTAACAATTTAAGCTCAAAGACACATACATATACATTTCCTTCATTACTACCACAGCACTTCTTTATCGAGTATTAAACCTGAGACTTGTTGTTGTATAAATTGCAATTAAACTTCTTTAAAGGGGGATTTTCGCCAGTCTAGTTTATATTAGTTTGACATCACCAATATAGAGAAACACAAACAAGCACTGAAGAAAACTTCAAAAAGTGCATTTTTCTAGGTTCATATCACCATGTAACATATGTGACATGTATAACAGGCCCGCTTTTGGCCTACACTCTGAAACTGGGCTTATCTTGTGATTCTTCAAGGTAGTATTATCTGCCTGTTACTTCTTTTATGTTACCTTAACAATTACAATCTGTATACACCCACTTCGCATAATCAGGACTTGATATTTCGCTCCTTTTATCATGCTGCTCACGTTGCTCTTGTTTTTTTCTTTATACAGCATGTCTCAAAACAGTGGTCTTCCTGATAATTTCTGAATGGCTTGCTAGCAAATGGAAGCAACTGAAAAATGTTTTTCTGCTGTTACCTCGTGCGTCATGGTGACTTAAACGGCATTCATGTTTTTTTTTCCGAATGTACATCATCATCTGATATTTTCAGGGAGTGCTTGCTGATTTTTAAACTGTGATTGAGACACCAGCCAAGTCAGGCTCCGTCTCTCACTCCATTCACACCCCCACCCTAGAGCAAACCACAGAGAGGTGGAGCTGGACTCGTTTGGCCCTGAAGTAAACACTGGCCTTTGCAATCATTAAAGACGGAATCTTTTGACCTGTCAGGAGTATAAGCTACAAAGTTTAGCTATAGAGAAAGTAATCAGAGTCATGGATCACATGGGCTATAAATCACCAAACATACTTCACATGTAATTTAATACTTTTTAAATTACATTTTGAATATGTCAAAGGACGATTTAAGGAGAGTAGATTTTTTCACACTAACTTTACATCTGTGGTTTATGGAATTTCGGCTATTCCAAGTATTGCTTCTTAGCTTCTTTGTAACTCGATCTCTGGGTTGTTTTCCAGATGTAAATTTTTGCACTGTTGGGAATATTTGACTGCGTTATTTCAGTGTTTGCCAAATGATCAAAACAGTGTTTGTGAAAAAACAAAGGTGTGTCTGACCACAAAGCAAACAAAATGCCAGTCTCTCCCTCTTTTTTTTTTTAACTACTTACAATAGCATTGTGCTACATCCCTTTCTCCAGCTATTTTTTGAACCCTTTTACTTCATCATTTGTTTCTTTGTTGGTAGTGGCTTTTTGATGCTAAATGAGGATCAGATTTCAAAGTTTGTTTTGATCTCCCTACATAACACAGCAGTCTGGGAATGAGAAGAGGTCAATGGACAGGAAATGCTTTCATCGTGTGTGTGCCTCTTTGACTCTAGGCCTCCATTGTGTTTATGGGCTTCACACTTTTTGATGGAGTTCCCAGATCATTATAAGGTAAAGAGCGCAGTATCACTGAATATTTATTACAAATTTGAGGTATGATGTTTACGTCTTGTTATGATAAATACTATAAAACGCTGATTTCCTGTTTAAAGGTTGAACAGGCACATTTTACTACTTGTTTGTAAATATATTAACAGATTTAAGATAAAGAACAACATCGACATCACAAAGATGTGCTGTTTGTCTTCATCTGCCTGTTTAATTTCTCTGTCCAAGCCTCAGGGTTCTCTCACTCTTCTTTTGGCCCATAGGTCTGGGTCAAAGGTAAGCAACAGACTCTAAACCCTCAAAGGACAGGAGTTGCTGTCTGTTAGTGAAACCAAAATAGAAATGACAATTCACCCAAATTCTCCTTTGACCTCATCACAACCCACCTTCCCTCCTCAAACCTAACAAACACTGGGTGTAGCAAAGAAAACATCCTTTCACGAGCTGTTCCACTTCCAGTTTCCTGGGAAAGACGTACACAGTCTTATGCAGAGTGTCTCAGAACTTGAACTCCCCAGTTTAGCAGCAACAGCTGGTGAGTCATTGCATGTGATCCTCACTGGAAATTAACCACTGACAGTTAGTTTGAACCGCAAATGTTTACGCAGCACTTATTATTTACATAATGTCTTCTGGTGGCCTGATCACATCATAAACTGGTGCAGCCCAAAAAATAAACAAAAAAAATATTCTTCCTTGTGAAATAGGTGGTGCTAAAAACTTGATGAAGTATATTTGCTGTAGTAGTTGGTAAGTTCCTGTAGCTGGTGAGCTACATCGGCTATACCTAACACTCTAGCACAGCGGTCCCCAACCCCCGGGCCTCGGACCGGTACCGGTCCGTGAGTCGTTTGGTACCAGGCCGCGAGAGTTGAGGCTCAGGTGTCAAATGTATAGTTTTCAGGGTTTTTATCGGGTTCCAGCGTTATTTTGTTATCGTTTTTATCGTTTACTCGGTTTTCCTGGATCTTTTCACGTGTGTTATGAATAAACCTTCTTTTTTTTGGTACCGGTACTAGTTTTATTTTGTTGTATTTATCCGCGACACCTTAAAGGCCGGTCCATGAAAATATTGTCGGGCATAAACCGGTCCGTGGCGCAAAAAAGGTTGGGGACTGCTGGTCTAGCAGGCCAGGACATGGCATTGTACTCACTGTCCAAGGTAAGGCCTCACTAAAGGACACCTTGCCCTTCTCCTTTTTCACCATAATAGGGACCATAATTTACTGTATAAACAAGTTGTCGAACTAAATAAGAATTAAAACTAATAACTGGGGCAATTAACTCATTGAGAAAGTGTTTCTAGAGATCATAGTTCACGTAAGCCATAGGGCCATTTTCCCATAGATTGCAATGCAACCAGATTCCTTCTTTGAACCAGAGAAGTTGCCCCCTGGTGGCCATAAGAAAGAATGCAATTTCAGACTTATAAGAAATTAGCGGAAGAAATATTCTGTATATTCTTTGTGTTAACCTTTCTGCAGAGGACTTGTGGTATGTTTCGTATCACATCATCATAATGTATGTTTACATATTAACATATTAAAAACAACACATTCTTATCAAACATACATCTGATATATAACATAATAGGCAGTTCACACTTCAGCATTAGATGTTGTGCTTTTGTCATGCAGCCCAGATCTTTGTTTCATCTCCATCCACATCCCTAAACCTAACCTAAACCTTAACCTAAAATATATGTTAGTTTTTAGATAGATAACAATGAACTCTTGTAGTGCTTTTAAGACTATTTTGTAATTCATATTCAGCAGTACACATCTTGATTCTCTTGATCTATCACAGCAATAGCGGCTCTAACAAGATCACATGAGACTTGATTTTTCCATTTACACCTGTTGGATTCCAGCTTAGCATATGAATTCATATGACTCTAATTTGAGCCTTGCCTGCATGAATCATGCACAGACTTGGCTCGTTTTCAAACACTCATATACACCCGTCACAATCAGGAATGTTTATATAGACAACTGATTTGTGTTGCTTTATCTGATGTTACTGATCATTTGGTTGAGAAATGATTCATAAAAAGAGGTGGAGTAGAGTCTCTCACGCACCTTGACTGACGCTCGTTGATGTGTGATGAGGTGATAGTGCAATTTTGTCCTTGAAAATTTTATGAAACCCATGCTGGCAAGATTGTTTGACCTTGTCAGCCAACCAAGAAACAAACAAACAAAAAGCAATCAAACAAACAGAAAAGCACAAATAAACAAATAGAGATTCACACAACTAAAAGATGTTGTCCTAGGACTCATTAATTCGAAATTATATAAGCAGTGAAGCCATTTTTTTCATAATCACTAACAAACTTGAAAAACTGTGTGTGCGTGCCATTAATCGCTCTGATCTCCAAACCTGGGAAAACTATGAGAGGCCAAAGATCACATTTCACCACAGTTTACATTCTCCTCATTGTAGACATACCACACACCAAGACACATACTTTACTTACTCCGTGAGTGAAAAGTAAGTAAAAGTAAGTCATTTTTTCTTCTTTTCTTCTTCTTCTTCTGCCTCTTCTTTTTCTTCTTCATTTTCTTCTTGTTATATGGCCTTTTATCAGTTAGATAGATGTTATAAATTGACACACCAGCATTAAACAAAAACACAGTTTTAGTTATAAAAGATATTTTATCCTTTGTCAACATTGGGTCCTGAGTTCATCGCATTTGGGTTTTAAAGATCAAAGTGCTATTGAGCTGTGACCACACTTTCTGGCATACTGAGACATAAAACTTGGCGAAATAAGCAGACTGCTTCAAATCAGCAATCTGCGCATGTTATTTTTATGTAGATCAAGCTACTGCTTACTGAGAATTGAAACTTCCACTTAAAACTCTCAAAATATGTTTCTAACTTATTTTTATCTGTCAGATGTTATTACGCAAATCCATAGTTAAAATGGGTGAGACATCTAGACCAGTGGCATTCTTTTAAATGTCATTTACAATGACATCAGGTGCCTGACAATCAAACATGACTTTCAAAAGGCTACACGGACGCTAAAGAAGCTCCACCAAGGCGTTTCCACCCTCCAAAAATATACACTTGTTTGTCAAACTAGTAAATCTCTATAGAGATACAGAGAGAGCGAGAGAGAGATATCTCAACCATTTGTCATTTACCTAAAAACTGTGGTACAAAAGGTATAATTAGAACCAAATCATCTCTCCTTTTTCCTTCCTGTCACGCTCATATATACATACATGTTGCATCACTGTCAGACTCTTTTGGCTTGCTGAGGTAAGGATTGCTTTATTGGTGCCACGTTCATATTATTACTGCACACATGGCAACCAAAAGATTTGCTGACAATATTGCTACTTGTGTAACTTTTATCATTAAGTGTGCAATGTTTAAAGGTAAAGGTTACCATAGATGTCAGTAGATTGCAGATTACAGTCGGCTGAATTCTGTTTTCTTAACCCTCCCAATTAAAGTGTATAATTCTGGCGATGGTAGTCGAGGAAGGAAAAGCAACTCTGGTCAGTATAGGTTGTCAGTCTGTTGTTTACCTCAGCTATCAATATGCTGGATGTCCATGTCTCTTTACTCTGGAGGAGACTGAAAAACTTGAAAAAAGTCAGATACAAGCCAGTGAGTCAGTAAAACTAGCTTCTGTCCTGTGACAGCAATACTGAGAATATCCTTAGTTGCTAACAGCTAACAGCTAACAGTTGCTGTTTTTCCTGCTTTTAGCCTGAATCAGTGAAACTTTCTTTAAAGTCGATTTAGCACTGTTGGACTTGGGCACATAAACTCAGTAAACACGAATTAAACTGGTTATCAGAGGGAAAGAGTGATTTTAAGAACACTCAAACCTAACATTAGCTGGCATGATGTTAGCTTATAACAAGTTGCTGTTTAGCTTATTGCGAGTTGTCTTTATGGGGTATGTACCACAGGCCTTCATGCTGGCAGTAATTAAACCAATTTAACCATTACTCAAAAAGCCATCACTTGATCCAAGTAAGTAATTATAGGCCAGTCTTTAACCTTTCTTTTATCTCAAAAAATCTTGAAAGAGCAGTTTTAAAACAACTAACTAATTGTCTGTAGAGGAATTGTTTATTCAAAGAGCTTCAGTCTGGTTTCAGAGCTCAAATTAGCACAGCCTTTGCATAAGTGCTATAAAAAAACAACTTTGTTTTCACATCTTCCTGCATTCTTTGTTATTGGGTCCCGGTAGGAAATTCTCAGGATTCGCCGCAGGCCACGTTGTTGAAGCACGTTCAGGTGTTGAATAATTGCACTTGTTGAGCGCCAGGTTTCACTAGCGTAAAGTGCAGTAGGGAAGACGATAGAGAGTCTGATCTTGACCCTTACATTCAGGGAGGTCGAGTTCCAAATAGGTTGGAGACGTCGCAGGACACCAACTGCCTTCCCTACTCTGGCGTCGACATCCCGATCAGAGACCTCGTCATTCGAGATGATGCTGCCAAGATGTGTAAAATTCTCCACCTCTTCAGCACGTTGTTGGTTGATCATGACAGGAATGCGGGCACATGCATAGCCAACTCGGAGTACCTTGGTTTTTTTGGCACTGATTCTTAATCCAACTTTCGTCGCCTCCCTCTGCAGGGCCGCGGTCAACTTTTGGAGGTCTTCCTGAGTCGAGCCCAGCAGCCCGAATAACAAATGAGGAGGTCCTACGAAGAGCAGGCACCCGTCCATTAGCCGATGTTGTTGCAGAAAGGCGCTTCCGCTTTGCGGGCCATATTTTACACCTACCCCCTCATTGCCCAGCTAAGATTGCCATGACATGGCGTCCACGCACTGGCAAGCGAAAGCAAGGCCGAGAAAAGACCACATGGCGTCGAACATTCATGGATGATCTGAGAACTGTCGACATTGCCTGGGACGAAGCTGAAGCAGTCGCTGCTGACCAACATCGATGGAGATCACTAGCTGCCCGATGCGCCGCCCGGCGTAGGAGGAACTAAGGTAAGTAAGTCCTGCATTCTTTAGTGCTTATGCTTTTCCTGCTGTTCTATTATTTTTGTCAGTTCTGCTTTCCCACACTGTCTGGATTTCCTCATCTTAAGACTATTGTCATTTATTTGATCCAAAAATCAGAGAAATGCCCCAAAATGCCTGCCTTTTCCAAGAATCCTCCAGATAAAATACTTTCCAGATACCCATTCATGCAGCAGCATTCTCATCTCCACCTCATCCTGGACTGTCAAAGACTGTCAAATCTCCATGTGCTACTACGCTCTCTACCGCCACAAACATTTAAATTATCCTGTCTTTTTTCTTATCGGCTGATCACCAAAATACTTTTGTTTCTTATCTGTGTATTTCTCTCTCTCTCTCGCTCTGTTGAAATAAGGAAAGCATGTTTAATGAATACAAAACAACAAAATGAAATAAAAATGAGGATTTTTTTGAATGGCTGTAAGCCACAAAATTACATAATGGGTCAATGACATACCGGATTACTTACTTGACCTACAAACTATGAAACGGCTAACAATGTGTCCTTATAAAAATCAAATACGCCCTGCTAACCCTAACCCTAAAATTTTTCTTTTACAGCAACATCAGATTGGTTGAAAACACCTACACACCCACAGATTGTTGCTTTATATGCACCAACTTTTAGTGTGATTGTTTCAGTGATGGTTAACAGTCTATTTAACCAGTGACCAGAAGTCAAAATCATAAAGTCTTTTAAGACCAGTAGGTAATTGTCCATGTGTACATGGTTGCAGACATGTCTCATATTGGGAATTTTTTTTCAGTTGGCCAGTATTTCAATAGTCATATTTAGGTATAAAATAAAGTTATTTTACTAATCACTTCATGGAAAATATAATTGATGTTACCAACTAAAGAGTATCTCAAACACTGGTTCACATTTTATTGGTTCACAATCCCATAAATCCTTTATGTGGTGGTGCAGCTGACCAACACTGCCATCCTGGGGGGTGGTGCTGTATTTTTTGCCTGCGATTGCAGATTTTGAGCTACAGTAAGGAGAGCGCCAGCTTGATGTGGCTCTGTGGTGGGCCCAAAGGAGGTGTGTGGACTGCAGAAAAGATGTTAAATCTTCTGGGGATGGGAGGTATATACACATCCAGGTTTGTATCTGTATCTAAAATTTCATAAAAGATTCACAACTGCTGTCAGCATGTGTGCAATAACACTCTTTGAGACAGCACGAAGAGTCGGAACATGCAGTGTTGGCTGTGCACGCCCACACACATGCAGTTCATACACAGTCTCATCAAATATGTTATAAACATTCCCTCTCTCACACAAGTTATGAGCAAACTCACACCAGGCTTGAGGCATTGTATTGAGGTCAGGTCCTGTCGAGAGAACAGATCCAGTGCAGGTCTGGAAGCGTGTTGCTTGGATACAAATATCATTAAACTTAACTGTCAGACTGCATTTGGCTCTGCTTAATGTGTCACCGTTCATAAGGGCTTGGCTGCCTTCCACTTAAGGTTTTCTCAGATTCTTCTCCGAAACACACACATGCATTCTAACATGCTACACGCAGTGCTCACAAAGAAATAGATGTGAGCACATGCACAGAGAAATCCACACACAAACTCACACACACAGACACGCACACACAGACCACCTGGGAGATCTGTTTATGTATCCCGGCAGAGGCTGCACGAGAAGCAGATGTCACTTTTATTTCACTTTATGCAGAAAAACGTCCAAATAGCCTCATTTATTTACATCCAAAATCTAGTTTTATCTTTAGGGATAATGGGTAAGTTATGCTTTGATCACTGACAAGGTTTTGCTGGTATAAAGAAGGTAACAAACATGGGAATGAGGCAGAGCTTTAGGTAAATAGAATATAATTTTTGCATCTCTTATGAGACCAGGCAATTACATTAAAAAAGAAAACCCTGGTAACAAAAGCAACAATTATATAATATAGCAACCAAACACTAAAAAGAAACACTGTAATAAAGATCATGATCACTCTAGATTCATATTGCATTAAATCTTCTTGACAGGATGGCATTTGCCCTTTGACTGACTTCTATCTGAGTGGGTGTAAATAAGGTGTGTGCTGGTAGATCTGTGTTGGTTTCGTGCAAAGCTAGCATTTTAAAGACACTCACCTAAAGGGAGTAGTTCCTCCTATTGGCACGCAGGCTCTTTGTTGTCTGTGCTGCCGGCGCTTTTTTTCTCCTGTCTTCTTTTCTCTCATTTGTACATAACCCAAACAAGTCCTGTTGGCGTAGTAACTCTGATATTATCTAAGCATACTTTTTTTTGAAGGGGATCCCAACACTGAGATTTTTTTTTGTTGGTTTCCTGCTTGCATGAATGAGACTGGGGAGGCCTGAAGGCAGCCAAAACAAGTTGAGTTGGGGCAGGCGAAGCGCTCTTAACAGCTTTTAGAATATTTTTAACAGGTTGCTGTAAATACAAAGTTCACTTGATTTATAGACTCAAAGTATCCAAAACCTTTGTTTAGTGCAGATCAGATAAATGGCAGTTAAGATGATAAATTGTACGGAGGCTTTATGAACTCTAAAACACATGTCCTGCAGTGAATGGAGTACAAGTTCTGTGCTAATACACACACACACACACACACACACACACACACACACACACACACACACACACACACACACACACACACACACACACACACACACATAAAAACATCTCTCCTCTCCTGAAGCCCAGTAGGGTTAGGCTGTTCTTAGGAAATCTATATATATGTAAAGGCACAAATATCCATGTCTGCCTTTATGTATGTATGTACTTATATGTGTAACACTTGAAAAACCAAGACTTCAAATGAGGCATGTTTAAACCATTGATAGTATGTTGACTCCCATAAAGATCCCACATGTAGATTTACAAAAGCTGCCTTAAATGTTTAGGCACAGGGCAGCAGACCGTGGCCTCACGCAACTGTTGTCCCTGTAGATAATGGCCCCAGATTTCTGGTCAGTAGTCATACTGGTATATTCACTTGTTTGTAAAAAGAAAAAGAAAGGAAAAAACAAACTAACCAGCATGGAAATACATACAGTTTCTATTTAACCTGACATTCCTTCTTTGCAGAGATAAGGTACTCTGGTAATGACCGGAGACGGTTACAGTTTTTTGTTTTACCCAAAATTATTTTCTTTAGCAAAATACTTTTGGATAATTAGTATATTAATTCAAATAACATCTTATATATATAATGTTTTCTGTGAGCACAAGAAAAGTGCTTATAGATGATTTTCTCAAATGCTAAATTAACCTAAAATTAACATAATACACAAAAAATCCAAGCATAACCCCGAAATACATACAAACATTAGCGATTCTTGCAAAGATTTTGACACTACTCAAGATGAAAGTATGTAAAACTGAAGCAAAGAAATAAAAGGCAACAAGATTTATCATAATGATGGTATGAATGTAGCATGTTTTATACAAGTTGCAATAACTGTTTATTGCAACGTAAAGTTTGGCACAGCTTCATGCTAGCTTTCAAATAACTGCAGAGATGGCATGTGTTACATGCAGCAGAAGCATGCAAACAGAGAGGAAACAACCAGATGAGCCACAAAGTTCATGTCTTAAATAATACAGGGAGCAGACTAATATCAATACAATTATGTTTAATTTGACAAAACATATTTATAAATGTAGGATCAGCTGGTTGCCTTGATACGTTAATTTAATGATTTTATTACATTTTCATGCCGCCTGCCTTTGATCTTTGTGGTTGCTGATGGCACAGCTTCCTTGTTGGGTCTTTGTATTTCATGTGATTGAATCTGACGGAATTTACCGGTTGCTATGGCATCATAAGTACAGGCACAGGAAGAAAATGAGCGCTTGTTTACATGTTTAAATGATTTCTTTTTAGTGAAGCCACGTTTCAAAGCCTTAGGCACAAAAACAGATGGTAACTAAAAACTCCAGACATTTGAGGGTTGCACTGTAGACAGAGAGAAAGTAAGATTATGATTTTGTGAATAGAAACAACACAATATGTATCCAGAGACACTGAAAATCTAGCATTATAGTAAGGACTTTTCTGATTATTACAAATCTGCCTTTGATTTTAATTTACCCTTGCATTTTTTTTTACATTTCTATATGCTGCAAGTTTAACACTAATCAGACTGGTAGCTTGTGGTAAAAACCACGCAGAACAAAGCATAAATAAACGTTATCTTCTCATATAGATTTACAACATGTCCTGGGTACTAAAGCACTAGGTAGAATAAATGGTAAATTGTAAAACTCTATGAATCACGAATGATTAACCCTGGCCTTTAATCATATCGTCGCGCATATTTCATTTTAAGTTTCTCTCTTGGATGCTGAGTTTATAAACTGTGAGATAAAGAGAGCTGATAAATGTTCAACAGTTGCTGGATTTATGTGTGGAAAGCATTTACTGAACATTTTATTTTTGTTGTAAACTGTAAATTATAACGTCGACAAAGGTGCAAAAGAGTTTATTGTACACACACACACATTTATATATATATATATATATATACATATATATATATATATGTATATACATTGTTGACGTGGCATTTCTCTACTCTAGAATAATGGTGGTAACGGTTTTGTAGCCGTGCTGCTTGTCAGTAACAGCTTATGACACTCTGTATGTTGATACACAAGGCCTCAACCTAGATCTCACCACACAGAGCCCTAGAGAGAATAAATAATGGACTGACCCCTTTTCTCAACGTTTTTTACAATCATCGCTCAAACTGTTGACATATTAACCACATTTAGTGTGGAAATTTGTTCCTTATTTGAAAGCTAAACTCCATCTTGCTGCTGTTTTGGCAATGTTTACCTCCTTCACCCCCTTTTAACTTTTAAATGCATTCTACAAGTGGCTTCTGTTCGCAGTATTGCAATTCTCCTTTAAATAGTATTAATTTATTCAGTAATATTATTCACTATGTTTGAATTGCCTTGTTTAATAGTAATATTATACATAAATACATATCTTCATTTCCCTGCAGAAAGCTTCTCTTACATTTTTATTGTGTCTCCAATACTTTTTCTTTTCATTTTTGCAGCACCTCATTACCCTTTGCCTTCCAAGGGAAAGCTCAGGAATAGAAACTTCCCAAACCAGCAACAGGCAATGGCCTGCTTTCATTCCTTCTCTCATACTTTAACTGCTGAGAGACATGAAAGAACTTGAAATTTGTTTTCTGACATATTTAAATATGTGTCGCACAAATTACTTATTGAAAGGGAAAGAAAACGGCTAAACTTTACAGCTTTCTTACACGAGAGACAGAATGTGTGGATTCAGAGGCCGGGGCGAGATATACATGACCCAACATGTGGAGCAAAATATACATGAAGAAGCAATGTCTATAAGCTGTCTGAGTATGACTAAGAATGTTTGTGCAAAACCATAATGCTCCAGTTAAGTGCTGAGACACTGGCAAGCTGGTTTCAAAACTGAGCTGTCAAAATAAAGCAATTAGTAACTGACGAAATATTTTGAGGTCAGACTTTTCTAAAATGATAATTAAAACATAGTTTCCACACATAGCCCTGAAAAAAGCCTGGAATAGATAAGAAATTATATTTTTGTTTGAACCACTTAATTTTAATTCCACCTCTGAAGATGCCTTTACCTTTAGATCTTCGCTCTTACATTTATAATTGTTTACCAAACGCATCACAAATGATCTGCAGCTTTGCACTGAAAAACTAAAATGTGTTTGGATAAACACACACACACACACACACACACACACACACACACACACACACACACACACACACACACACACACACACTGAGATTACTGAGATTCTAAGAAGGGTTTAAATGTTTTTCTCTTATATGTTTTAATGATGAGTCATTATCTGTCCTGGACATGTGAGACAATAGTGAGACTACTGATAAATATTAGTTAAGGAAAACCATGACAACTCTGTCTGTAAGCAATCATATTTTTATAAGTGGAAGCCATATTTACTTGATGCATATACAAAGGTAAGCACATTTCACTGTTGTTTTTTACTGGGCGACCATGGTTCAGGGGTTGGGAAGTGCATCTTGTAACCCCAGCTCTGTCTGTCCAGGTCATTGTTACCTTGGGCAAGACACTTCACTCTACCTACTGGTGTTGGCCAGAGGGGCCGATGGCACAATATGGCAGCTATATTGCTTCTGTCAGTCTGCCCCAGGGCAGCTGTCTACAACTGTGGTTTGCTTCCACCAGTGTGTCAATGTGAGAGTGAATGAATAGTGGAATTGTAAAGCGTTTTGAGTGTCTAAAAATATAAATATACTGTATAAATGCAATCCATTATTATTATTTCATTGTCCCATGTCTTTTTATACTAGGGTGCATTGTTTTTTAGTTTAAAAATCAAAAGCTCTTAGTGACTCAGCAGCTTGAGCAAAATGAAGCAGGTGTATCACTGAGAAATGAGCAGCGCTCAACATAGCTGTTAAATCTACAGTCACAACACATTTGTTGCCCTTCATGTGCTGTTTTGTCTTTTAATCGTGCAGTCAACTAAAACTATTTAACTTCTTCCGTGTGCTCACTGACAAATGAGTGGGAAACTATTTTCCTTGACAAACAATTAAACAAACGATTCTTTGGAAAATCATTGGGTTGTGACTGTTTTGTGAGTCAAAACCAACACTTTGATTGACTGAACTTAAACTTCATAGAATTTGGCCACATGAAGTCTGTGAGTGATCGCATGTGCTACACAGGTATGCTCTACCTTAAATGGGTTCTCATGAAACTACTACATGCTTGTGAATAGGCGTGACTTTATTGTACTGAATTGAAAAATCTTGGCATGCATTTTTATTATTTTGGCAAAAGTTTGGAATTCTTGAATGTTTTGGAACTGAAAATGGTGCCAGTGAATCACTGCACAGTATTCACAACCATCAGGGCATTAGTCACTAAGTGTCTGGCTATGTACTTTACCGTGTTCCTCATTCCAGCATATCAACAGGTTATGTTTCAACAACAACATCAGGGCCATGCTGGCAGTAAACGTTGACGTTCTGACAAAGGAAGATGGCGCTTTCACGGCCAATGTGTCTCCGTTGCTCAACGAACATGCTTGCGAACAATGTTATCATTATTGTGCTGTTCAGAGAAAAGCATTCTTCATTCTTTGGAGGTTTTTCAATTTTATAGCTTTGCAGGTTTAAGGGCTTTAAAACCATAAATAAAATTTCATGCAATTCATTTATATTTCACACTACATGCATTTAATTTTATATTCTAAACTCACAAACACACAAAGAAGAAGCTTATAAAACAGATTTATTATCTAATCATCTTAAAATAGACCATTTTAAATTATTGCATTATTGTGTATTTTTACAAAATTATATGTTGTTTAAGTATGAACACTGCACACACATGCCTTTAGAAATATTGGAGTAGCATAGAATTACTATAACTGCTCATTAGTATACTGGCTTTAAGTACACCATACTATCAAATGAATATTTACAGTCTTTCCTTCATAAGAAACAGTTACACACATAAATACGTATCTATGATTTTGTATGTAACTTTTAATTACTCCACTTGTGATATTGTATACTTTTTTTTAAATTATCTTATTATAAAGCCATAATAAATGATTTAAAGCTTTATACACATATCACCATGTATGTACACATTGAGACATGGCGTCACAAGCTACTACATGCACTGAGCAGAGTGAATACGGTGGTATGTGAGTTGCTGTCATTGTGTGGTTAGCTTACAGAATTCCATCCTTGACATGCCACCATTCAAAGTAGTGACTTCACTACAGGTTCTGTGTCACACTCAACGCAAACAGATTATTACCTGAAAATCAAAACATTCACACCAGCACAAACATGCTCGGCCTACCTTCTACAAACACTTACAGAACGCACAGTTTGCATAAACAGCAGTTGAATAATTTTGTACTTGGCACAGTGACAGCATGAGGGTAATGTCAACACCGAGTTCCAGGTGGTTTTACAAGGATATATATTTTTTTCCGTTTATGTGATGACACTGTGGCTGCACAGCCTGTCATGGCAATTGGTTGCATCTTTTTCCCGGAGGTATGTTGCACAAAGATGGGTTGTTCAGCAGAAGTCAGAGTTTGACCTGGGGGAGTAGCTGAGAGAAGATGACTGGCATCATCCAACAAGAGTACAATATAAATCAACAATTTGTCTTGTTTGTTCCTATCTCCATGATTCAATTGATACACCTGGTGCAATTGTACTGCAATTTCCTCAGGCTGAAATTGCAAGACTTAGACATTTCTAAAGCCTTCCAAAACCTCAACGCAATTACCAAAAACAGAAAATTAATGATCATTTGGTAGGTGAATTCTGGGCAACAGGAAGGACAGAATGCACTGTTTAAGTGACAAAAACACAATAACACAAGTTTCCATGTGGGCTGGTAAATTGGCATGACATTAAAAGTTCACACCTAAACACTGAGCTTTGATATGAGACATCTCGAAAGCAGGTGAATGTGTGACGAGTGCTGGCACAGAGACCCGAGTGTTGTTTAAATATTACACACCAGCATGGAAAGATTGTGCAGTTGATTGTTTTCATCATAAAACGGTTGTTTAAAAAAAAAAAAAGATGAAGTAAATAATTACACACACACACACACACACACACACACACACACACACACACACACACACACACACGAAAACAGATAGCCCTTGCTGTGATTACGGCGCTTCCTGAATGGGACAAATAAAACTACCTGTAGGCACCGCACCTTAAATGCAAAGGAAATATACGCCCCCTGGTTGTCTCAGGTAAAATAGTCCCAGTGTGTGTTCCTTAACATTTCACAGGTGAGACTGTTAAACTGGCTTTGAATGAGGTGTGGGTTGGAATGTTCGGAATATTATATTAAATGGTCATTATGATTTTTTTTTTTTTATTAAAGACACTGGAACGCAATGTGAAGGTATTTGTGATATTCTCAATATTTTAAACTCACATGCCCCGCCCCCTTGGGTTGGGTCTGAGGTAAGCCGCCTATAAAGTGCCGCTAACACGGACCCAAGGTGAGAAGGGCTTCAGCGCTCTGGCAGGTATGATTAAGAAGACACACTCCTTTGGATACAGCCCAAGACTCTCCGCATCTTGACTCACAGCTGACTAAAGCTTGACTAAAGCTTCGGACTTTACGCAAAGAGCTCTCCGAGGTTTATTGCTGGACAGATTCTACCGAGCAGCACACTAACAATGAAGCTGGAGGTGCTGTGTGGGAGTCACTATGACATGAAGCATTTCGAGATGTCCAGTGATGCTGAGGGTCATGGGCGATCTCCTTTCCCTCCTGAAGAGGAGCTGGGGTCGGATGGGGACTGCGTGGCCCACAGTCCTCCACCTGTCACCCCGTGCGGCGGCAGCGGCAAGTCCAAGCCATACACACGTAGACCCAAGCCCCCGTTTTCATACATCGCTCTAATCGCTATGGCCATCCGGGACTCACCCAGTGGACGTCTGACTTTGGCGGAGATAAACGACTATCTGATGAAAAAGTTCCCGTTCTTCAGAGGCACTTACACCGGCTGGAGGAACTCGGTTCGTCATAATCTGTCTCTTAATGATTGTTTTCTCAAAGTGCTCCGGGACCCTTCCAGACCCTGGGGAAAGGACAATTACTGGATGCTCAATCCTCACAGCGAATACACATTTGCTGACGGGGTATTCCGGCGCAGAAGAAAGCGCATTAACAAAAAATTCAGCAGGGAACAAGAGGAGCCCGAGCACACAGAGGAGCCGCAGCTCATTCACCAGTCTGCCCCGAGCACCAAGACTGATTCCCGTCCCAAGTTTACCAGTTCATTCGCTATTGACAGCATCCTCAGCAAGCCGTTCAAGAGAGACTTAAATAACGAACGTTTGCCTCCCTTTCCTGCCTTCCCCTGGCCCTACTACACTGAACTAATGACCTATCATTCAAACACACCTGCCTCATATCTATATGTTAAGTCACCCTGTCATGTGGACTCCAGTGCCCAGCATGTATCAACCCCCTATGGTGGTGGGTTTCTTTCATAGACAATTTGCAATATCACAAAGAAATGTGGACTTGCTGTTCGGTGACTCAAAATGATCACCTTGAGTTAGTCGCTAGTTTAATCTGACATAACTGTGGCGGGATGGTGGTTCCCTTTTATTTTTGTAGTAGTTTATCCTTAAAGCGTTTTCAAACTTGAAATTTCACACTCTGTTAGAAATGTTACCGAGCAGAGCATTAACTTTATTTCTTTAACAAACCTGTTAAAAATATGCACTTTGACTGTTTTTATGTCTTTTTATTTTGAGAAATGTGAAATTAATAATAAAAAAAAGTTGTGCTGATATCTGTTTCCTGTTGTTGTGTATATATCTATAACTGGAATTATAGATACTTCATAAAAGCATAGTTAACTGCCAGTGCAATTATAGAACGCACTATTCATGAGGGCGTATTCGTCTGACGCCTCCTCGAAACTATTTTCTAAATCTTGCATTGCCCAATATTTGTATAATAATAATAATAATAATAATAATAAACTTGGTATTGTTCTTTTTTCCCTCTTTCTTTCTGCTTCATGCTGCCAAAAGAAATATCATATAGTAGTATTTACTTTTTCATGTTCATGAAGCTCGCTGCTGCCGGATAGGGGCATCCAATATTTATGTTTTCTGTCTGGCGCTGCAAATAGCTGTCGCCTCAGTCACCACACATACTCAGGAAAGGGTTTATACAAATGCGAGCTCAACTCAAATTCAGAGCAGAAAGAAGGGTATTCCAGTTTGTGCTATTCATCTGACACTAGAAAGTAAATTTCCTCTAAAGCAGCTGTGCATCCTGGACGCACGAGTTTCGTGTTGGTAACAGCTTGCGCAGATTGTGCTTTTAACTTCACTGATGGTGACATTATTTCACGTCTTAAGCCACTCGAATTGCTCTAAACGTTTCACAGAAGAAAGGAACTTTGCATAGCGACATGTTCATATTTTATCATCTGAATCCTTCCAAAGACTTTTGTTAGAGTGGCTACTTTCATTTCTCCAGGGATGTAATCCAGGCTCCGAGAGGTAAACTGACACTTGGGCGCTGTGTGTGGTATGTTGGCACGCTCTGATGGAAAAAACATGCTCTGGCCTCTCATGTCAGAGCCCTTAACCCTGAACAGATCCCAACCAAATCAGGAGTCGGTGCTTCTCCCGCACAACTTTACAGTCTAAAGCTGCAATTGGGCACCTTCAGTGTTTGCTGTAAAGGGAGGTAAAAGGAAATAATTTGATCTTAATCGAACTCTGAGACTTCATTCATCATGATGTCGTGACAAATACCGGTTTGTCAAATGTGGACAGAAGTGTTTTGGAAAGTGAGTCGTGGGAGGAGATTTGTCTTACTCCAATGTGCAGTGTCCGGCTTCTAGGCTGGATACTTGCCAGATGGGGAGGGAGTAGTTCCTGGCGATTTCTTGGAGGGATTTGGGGGAATAGAGGGGCAGAGAGAGATTTAAGTACTGATAGGTGGTCGAGTTGTGTTTGGCCGGGTGGATATGCGCAAGCAAAGTCTAGGAGCTTTATTTCCCCTCTCTGATGGGATTATTGCCAGCGATGGGCAGAGAGAGGAAGGAGGCTCAGCGCCTGCGTTTCTTGATTTTCACGGTTATAATCTTACCGAGCATCGCAACGGGACACTGACCTCCGTGAATTCTGCGTTAGGAAGCCTTTAACGGTGCTTAAAATACAGGAAAAGAGAGTTGCATGTTGTATGAAACCAGAAAGAGGCACGGCTATGACGACTGAGAATTCCCAGCAACATCTGGATCTACCCAGTCCTCTGCGCGCAAGTCCAGCGGCCGGTGCTCTAAGGGCATCTGGGCTGAGCCCACAGCCAGTGATGGAGAGCGCGCATAATGAATCAGCAAAAGGGAAAAAGGGAAACTCCGGCTTGAGGCGCCCCGAAAAGCCTCCCTACTCATACATTGCCTTAATTGTGATGGCTATTCAAAGCTCGCCAACTAAAAGACTTACTTTAAGCGAAATATATCAGTTTCTCCAGGCCAGATTCCCTTTCTTCAGGGGATCATACCAGGGATGGAAAAATTCTGTCAGACATAACCTGTCTCTGAACGAGTGCTTTATAAAACTACCCAAGGGTCTAGGCAGACCTGGCAAAGGGCACTACTGGACCATCGACCCTGGCAGTGAGTTTATGTTTGAGGAGGGCTCGTTTCGTCGCAGACCCCGGGGGTTCCGGAGGAAATGCCAAGCTTTAAAACCAATGTACAGGATGATGAATGGGATCGGGTTTGGTGCATCCATGCTGTCCCAGAACTTTGATTTCCAATCACCCGCAGGCTCATTAGCATGTCATAACAGCTACAACTTAGATTTAATGGGTAATACAGTTCCAGGTGGCTTCGATGGACTCGGAGGAGGACATCACCTCCCGCACATGTCATCGAGCTCCGGGTCGTCATATATGGCCGCATGTCAGGTGGCCTCTAACTCAGACTATTGCCCCGACAGTAGCAGCAGCCCCCTGCAGTCCTCCCAAGCGATGATAGGCACTTTGGACTGTCAGTCTCCATATGCAAATGCAGCTTCACATTGGAGTACACCTGGTGTGTCATCGTACATCAAACAGCAGTCGGTGAGATCAAGCAGTCCAAACTCCTCAGCCGTACATGCGGGAATGACGTCTTACGCGCTGGACCAGGGCTATTTGCACCATAATGCACGAGATTCTGACATTTCAGGTATGCATTTTATTACCTACACTGTTTTATATTCTCTGCTTACCACAGTGAGTCACTTGAGGCCGTGAATAACTGATCATTTATCTATCACAGATAAAGTCAACGCTCTTTTTAAAAAACAAAAAACAAAACAAAACAAAAAACAGATTTTCATGTTTCACACACATAAAAAATACATAGAAAAATCAAGATTTTACAATGTATTTTTTATGCGAACAGGTTTATTTAAAAATCTATACATAAAACATATCAATTTGTAATATATTTAAAATTAAAATTGAAAAGCAGCAAGATGAACAGAAAAGTAGTTTTTAAGGCTATAAAATATTTTTTGATATTTATTTATTTATTTTTTTTATCACGCATCAAAATATTGGTGTTCAATCGTGGCTTTTGTTTCATTTAACTGATTTATTGCTATCATTGTTATTTCACATTTTATTATCATGCCATAGCGTCTGCATAGAAGCCTTTTCAGAGGTCCCCGTGTTACACAAATGTAGGTCTAAATACACAATAACAGCAGCTCATTAAAACTGTTAATTATGAAAACAAACCTTTTTAAAAAATTTCAAGCAGATTCATAAACTTCACTAAAAATGTCAAACCTGCTTTTATTGTATTATTGATTAGTCTGTAAACACGTTTTTTTTTGTTAAAATACGCTAAAAGGCACATTTGTATACAATGAAAAACATTCATTAATATATATATATATATATATATATATATATATATATATATATATATATATATATATATATATATATATACATATATATATATATATATATATATTTACAAGTAGTTCTTTTTAGAAATATAAAATTAGGAAAATCAGCAGACTTGATTTGTTTATCAGAATCTGTCTCAAAATGCGTTTAATACCTTATTGTTTGCAATGGGAAAAATCTGTTGTTTTATTACGATTTGTGACTTTAGGATGTTAGAGTGAGGAATCCACTAGAATTTGCATCATCAACTGCCTAACAGTGTAAACATGAACTGCTCTTATATCCTTTGGATAAAGGCAGCTATGGAAAATATGACAACTTTAAAAGAAAAAAGATAAAAAGAAAGACAGAAATAAATAAATGTTGTTCAAAAGTAGCGCCAACCAATTTTAGGTCTAAAATTGTCTAAAAGGAAATGCTCTAAAGTTGTGGCCCTTTTTCTTTCTTTCCTTTTTTGGTTGCGTGCTTCTATAAATCTACAGCTTGACCAAAGAAATGACTACTTGACCTCTTGTATCCTGTTTGTTTACAGTGGGATTGTCTCGATATTCCAGCCACTCAGCTCCCGTGTGTGACAGGAAGGAATTCGTTTTAAACCTTCATCCCAACACCAGTGGATCTTATTATCATCAGCTCCATCATCATCATCATCATCATCATCAAAGCGTCTATCAGGACGTAAAGCCATGTGTAATGTGACAAGAAGAGGCAAAGTGGTTCCTAAAATAAAACCCACAAATCCACTTCATTTAAGTTAAGCCCTTGGCGGAGTGATTCTAACATAACATTTCCTTATACGGCAGCTTATGAAGCACATCTTTCTTTCCAATGAACTTTGACCTTTCAATTTCTTTAGTAATCATTTTGTTGTGGGGACTTGTTTTAGCACTTCACGTTTTCCTTATGCGACTGACGTCACACACATGGATAAGCAATATCTATATTGTACCAAAAACGTCAATATATCTGAACCTTTCACTTAATTTTGTTTTGTGTTTTTTCTGATGGTTAAACTGTTGCTTCCCGCCTGTAATAATCCCTAATCATTAAAGAGATTTATTTTTGAAAGGACCATTTCGAAGTGATGTCTTAAATACTAAATGACTATAAGAAAGGGTAGACACCGTGTTTTCTAGAAACAGTATAGATCTTTTTTAAATGTTGGATTTAAAAAGTAAGTTTTGTTTCTCAGGAGCTCAGCAGAACAGTAATCTTTAAAGTTTTGCAGAGGCACAAATTTGAAACCATGAGAAAGCAAAAGTAAAAGACACACTCATCAGGGAACACCAGCTGTGTTATGGGTGCTTTCTTCTCAGTTTCATAAATATGAACGAAGTATAGATTATTTTATTTAATGTTATATCGACTTTTGCACTTTTTTTTATTGTGAAAAGTTGGGCTTAATGAAAAGTAGTTCATCTTCAAGGTTGTTCATATTTTGAGGATAATTTATGTATACGTTGTGACTTCTTTGCATTAAACTGCTGCCACAACAGCATCACTGATGTAAAATATAATACTGACATAATTAGTAGCCAGAAAGAAGAGGGAGAGGAGGCCACGTACAGTGAGCAACAGTGAAGTGACAAAATCTTACATTTTTCTTCAGTGCTTTTTGGTTTGACTTGCACTGCCATCTCGTGGTAAGTGAAAGTTTTTGGAATTCTAAAATAAAATTTCTGCGTTTGGTATTTGCAGAGGATTCTAAAGGTCCCACAGAACAGCCAGATGGACATTCAGTCACTTTAGCAGACGGTATACGAAACGGTATTTATCGATCAAAAACATAAACATGAAAACATGAAAAGAAACCCAACAATTCTTCTGGTATAAACTGAACCTTCAGACCAAAAGAACCTCCAGACATAAAAACGTGACAAGGTGAATAAACTATATGTCACATAGACTAATGACAGTGTACACCCTGATTTTTTTTAGACAGCCATACTCTCGCTTAATTACCCACACGTGGGTCTCGTTCTATCGTCATACATATCGATTTATATCACATTATTGCGAACATAATCCACATTGTTAGTATGAAAGTACATGTTCATATGTATATATATTTGGAAAGTTACTACATAATTTTAAATTTCCTAAAAGCAAAGGCTTCTTCCTACATAAACCTTATTAACGGCTCTGCTGTCCATGGTGCTGAATATGTGTTTTTTATTTTGATACGTTTTTTATTATAAACGCAAAAGTAATGGGGCACTTTCTGTATTTTTAAGATTGTAATACTCCCTCGGTATATAAGAATACACACACTGTGTTTATGTGATATAGAGATCGGTAATTCAAAGTTGGTGGGTTTACAAGTCCAGCCCCGATAAAGGCAAAGGTTAACTGTATTAAATTGCATCTCAAATATTGAGGTGTTTGTAGGTGTGATTTTATGTGATACTGCTGACAGCATAAGAGTCATCAAGCGTATTCCTTTATCCAAGCATTCTCCTAATGAATCACTTCAAGGTTAAATTTCATTGGGAAGTCACAGATTAAAATTCTGGCATTATTATTCTTATTTTTTTTTAATACAAATTAACATAACGTAACATGCAGTCAGAAAAAACAAACATTTCAAACAAAAACCGAAATAGGAGGTTGTTCTATTTCTGGAGGAACAGTCAAATTCTCCTCACTAGCCCAGCAAATGACAAATTAACTACATGGTTATTTTGAATTCTGGGACTCCAGTTTCGATCAGTGCTCTGATGTGGTTTAGTTTGTTTCAGTCATGACTGACATCTTTATACTTTACTCTTTATAGTGACTGCTAACTGACCAAGAGAATGAAAGGCATGCGTCGGAGCAGCTAAAGACGATAAAACAAGGTCTAAGCAGAAAATTCATCAAACGCATGAAAATAATTTCATTCAACATGTCACTGAAGGGAATGAGACCAAAGACCGCAAGAGACAATGGTCCAAGCTACGAGCCGCTGTATTTATATGGGTCAGAGAAGTGGTTTGCGCCTTGAAACAGTCAGTGTCAGTGACAAGCACAGTTATTCACATGAGATATTTTAATTGCATATAAACAAATTACCATAATACAGTACTTACAATAAGACAAACTTTTTTTTATCATTAACAACTATAACTATTTACAAAATATAAATGACTGTTATTGTTAGTTTTGTCGTTGTTGTTATTATTGTAAGCAAAGAAAGTAAAAGCAGAAAACGGAATATCACTGTAAAGAAGTCTAGATTCAGAAAAAAAGTGAAATACAGTAGTACCCGAGAAAATACTTTAAAAAGTACAGCACAGCTATCTATCTATCTATCTATCTATCTATCTATCTATCTATCTATCTATCTATCTATCTATCTATCTATCTAGATAGACAGATAGATGTATATAAAAGTATAACGTCATTAGAATTGTACAGCTTTTTCCAATAAACACTCGGGTATCATCCTGTAAATAAATTAATTAATTAAATTAAATATGTTTAAATAAACAGTATGTTTACAGTATGGTCCTTGTAAAGTTACAGGAAATCACCGATGCTGCCAGTAATTTACTGTAAAATTTTACAGTTTTCTTTTGTTTCGTTTGTCACTTTATTAGGCAAATGACTTGTGAAATACTGATCGTAATGCTTTGGCTACAGTAAGAAGCTTTTTGTTTTGTTTTTGTTTTATTTTTCTATTTGTTTGAATATTTAAAGGAATTTGTGGCACTACACTTGTCATTGTTAAAATTAAGGTAAAGATAAAAATACACGTTTTTATGAAGGAATTGTTTTACTAACCTAAAAGGTCATGCTTATACACCGCAACCCAAACGGTTCTTTAGTATGCTATTTATGCATACTAAGTTAAATACACATAATCCATATACAACCTGTTTACTCTTTCAAATAGGCCAACAAAAATTGTCTGTTTGCCATTTAATGAATCTCTTTAGTCCTGCTTGACACGCTGACCTGGAACATTAGAGAGCCACAGAGAAAATGCTCTTCTCTGGTATCCTGAAACACCTGTGGAAATTATTTTAGTTTATTCGCACATTTAGTGCATGAAAACAACAAGCAGGCTTTTATGATCAGTTTTGCTTCATAGTATTTAAGGTTGTTCCTTTCACATAACTGAAGGTGCTTGTTTGTATTTTCTGATTTGCTCAGTCAGTCAGCAACTGTAGTACAGAATTAAATCGGGAGATGGCAGCAGCCGCTAAAAAATGTTCTGAAACCCATGTCAGTGCTGCTCAGGGGGCTCATGTGGATCACTGAATATAATTAATATCCTGAATATATATACCGTTATCATGTACACAAAAAAATAAACAGACTAGTTCGTTGGCCGCTATGGGTGATTTTTAGGAAGTTTCTTTCTTCATATTTATTATAGTTCCTCTGAAAAGTTAGGTTTAACGTTAAAGGGTTGATGGCCACAACAGCAACAGCTGACAAGAGTTGAAATAATTCTTACATACTGGTCATATTTCATCCCTTCACAGTGTGATCCAGAGGCCATAGCAAGACCTGAAAACATGACAAGGTAAGAACATACTGGAACTGTTGGCATTTATTATGTATAACCGTTACAAAGATTTAACACCATCCTCACTGCTATATCATAAAACAATCTAATAACTCCTACATAGTATTACCAATATTAATTCACACATTAATTAACATAAAAATTGCTTTCAAAGAGTGGTAAAAAAAACCCAAAAACTTGTCTGTGGAACTTTCTCATGCATTTCCCACACTCAGTGAAATGGCAGCTCAGGCGCCCTAAAAGTATAACCTGGTCACCGCCCAACTTCTCCATTAATCATTGTTTTATTCTGAGGTAATGGTCAGTTAGTTTAATCTCAGTTAGCTCTGACCCCTATATGACCTCTTTGCCTTCTGTGCACCATGACCACTCTTGTAGCCCCTTCACACAGGAAGTTGTATGCGCTGCACTGACCGCTAGACTGGATGAATGGCCAGAAATTTGTGTTGCGCTTGCTTCTGTGCTCTATCCGTACTTTTTTCGGTCACGCTCGCTCCCTGTCATTCTGCGGTTTTATTGGTTGGGAGAACGTACGTCATACTGCGAGAGCGCTCACCGGATGGCGCACTTCTCATCGCACTGGCAAATCGTTCGTGCGCGGTGTGAGCCTTAGGAAACGATATGTTTCAGAGCGCATCGGCGACATTGTTGAATTGTATGTTTATGTCTCTTGGCACTGCTTTACTGTTTCACTGGTTTGTGATTCTCCTGATCCTCGAAACACCAGCAAGTCCCTGTCAATGTGGGAAATGTGGTGTGATCACAAACAGCTCTTATTTCAGTGTCGCCACTGTCTCATTAATAAATTATTGCGTTTGTAGAAATCAGCTGAACTTCATGAACTCAGCTAAGACTGACATGACGGCAGGCTGCAACTGCAACTGTACCCTTTCTGAACGCTAGAGGGAGCCACGTTCATAGTGATTGGGATAAACCCTCCAACGCCCCCCCCCCCCCCCCCCCCCCGCTCTGTTTCTCCTTTTTTTTACACTCCACTAAAAATTCAAGTTTGATATACATATTTTTTCATATTCACAGTATTGTATTTGTGTTTTGAAACATCGGTTGTTTAGCAAAACGATACAGCTTACAATATAGTTAGTTCATTCAAAATTCACACTTTTAGGCTGTTGCCATTATATTTGTTTATATTTTCTTTATGTGGTTTGCTATGATTTCGGCCCTTAGTATAATGTTATTAGTAATTATGAAGGCGAAAGACAGAAAGTGATGATCAACATAAACACACAAATATGATAAACTGACGGCAAATGTAATTTTTAAACAAATTATATCAGGAATATATATTTTTTTATTGAGAATAACATCTCCATTACTTGTACTGCCACTGGTTCGAGAAAAGACACACATAAAGCGCCTGAAGTTGTGTTTATTGATTTGACACTATATCATGTCTTTCACTGTGATCCAGCCGTGAATTCTTTTCTTTCTTTTTGTAAATAAAGGGTTAGGGAGGAGTGGGTGAGCAGGCCGTGGTATTAAGTAAAAGGCCCGTCGTGAATTGTGTAAACAGCCCAGGGCGGTGGAAAAAGTTCATGCCCGGGTCCATGTAAGGAGAAACCAGGCCACTGCACGGATATTTAATTAAGACGACCTGCGAAGGATTACAGCGATATTGGGACTGTAACCTTGTCTCAAAATGATCATTAACAATTTCATGCACCGTCGCTCTTGACAGTTAGGGGACATCTATGGCCCTTCAGGGTCGACTTATTGAACTGTTTTTTATATTTGGTCAAAATGTCTTATTTATCTGATTTGCGCTTCAGACCTTTTACATTATAAACTCATTAGAGTTTTTTTTTAATTACACAAAGAATTAAATCTGGGTAAAGAAACGGAAGAACTGTGCGTGTAAATAATTGTTTGCTGATGCTAAAATTATTCTCTACAGTCCAGTTTTCTTTAGGATAATAATTTCCAGATGAGCTTTCACCATCACCGCGCAACAAATATTCAGATATTTTTGATGAAAAGCCACACATGGAAGGTGTCGTCCCATTTGGTTCCCGGTCCTAAATGCTCTCCCTGAATAAACTTTCACAACTCTGGTCACCTGAAGCCCAAATTGTCTCTGATTCTCGCTGTAATGAGGTCGCACTTAACGCCCACTGCCAGCACTGTGAGGTTCTCTCCCGCTTTGATCTCACACTGACCTACTG
The DNA here is from genome assembly GCF_965226115.1 of Aulonocara stuartgranti. NCBI lineage: Eukaryota > Metazoa > Chordata > Actinopteri > Cichliformes > Cichlidae > Aulonocara > Aulonocara stuartgranti. The sequence goes on along the minus strand of NC_138954.1, from coordinate 17,500,158 downwards.
CTGGTGTTGAATGTTTTTAACCAATCAAATGCACTTTAAAGATGTTAAATTGCACCATTTGGTTCGCTGGTGTCAGCGCCTTTTCTGCAAAAACAAAAAGGAAATATTGCAATGAAATAATTTATTTTTCAGAGCAATGACCGTAGGAGAAAATGTAAATTAAATACAATGTGATTGTTTTAAAGGGATCAGAAATATTTTGGCACTGAAAATAGCGGACAGTTACTGCACTTCTACATTTGAAATATAAATACCATGTTTGTGCCATTTCAGCTTAATTAAATGTCTTGTAGACCATGTCTGATCTTAACACAGAGTGCGGGGAAATGAACTCCATGAGCTGACTGTGTACATGTTGCTCTGTCGTGTCCGAAGCTTTGGCTGGAGCGGACTGGGAGTTAGCTACACCTCCTAGGTTTCTTTCTTTTTTTTTTTCTTTTTTTTTTGTCTTTCTAAAATCCCTGAGTTTGGCCAGCAGCTTTCTGCTCCCTTTGCACGCCCGGACATCCCATTGGACAGCTCCTGCGCTTTTGTAGGCGGAGCTTCCCTGGCAGCAAAAAAGGAGGAAAGAATTTAACTGCGCAAAAGTCCTCTGTAGTGACGGATGTCCGAAGTTCAGAAGTTTTTCAGTGTGCGTTTCATTGGGACACAAGGATGGGGACAGCTTAAACACAACAAGTTGCACTGCGGTTAAGACTTTTCCCTCTTTTGCTTTTTTTTTTAAGTGAGGAACGAAGTCTTGTGATTTGAGCGCCACTATCTCCAAAGGAGTTAGAAGAGGAGCACTCATTCTGCGTTTTTTGGAGCGTTATTTTGGCCGGATCAAAGTGAAGACATGCAGGCTCGCTACTCCGTCTCCAGTCCCAACTCACTGGGCGTCGTGCCGTACATCAGCAGCGACCCGAGCTACTATCGGGCCGCAACCACTGGGGGATACACGGGGATGCCAGCACCTATGAACATGTACTCTCACGCGGCTCATGACCAGTACCCTGCCAGCATGGCCCGGGCGTATGGACCCTACACACCCCAGCCTCAGCCCAAGGATATGGTCAAACCCCCTTACAGTTACATTGCGCTCATCACTATGGCTATCCAAAACTCGCCTGACAAAAAGGTGACCCTGAATGGGATTTACCAGTTTATCATGGAAAGGTTTCCATTTTACCGAGACAACAAGCAGGGCTGGCAGAACAGTATCAGACACAATCTGTCTCTGAATGAGTGTTTTGTTAAAGTGCCCCGTGATGATAAAAAGCCCGGTAAAGGCAGCTACTGGACCTTGGACCCAGACTCTTACAACATGTTTGAGAACGGGAGCTTCTTGAGAAGGAGACGGCGTTTCAAAAAGAAGGACGCACTAAAAGAGAAAGAAGAGCGGCTGCAGAAGGAGATACCGCCGAGGCAACAGGGCCGGGAGCAGGAGCAGCCGGTGCAGGGCTCCCAGCCTGTGAGGATCCAGGATATAAAAACCGAGAACGGGGCGGTCACGCCACCACAGGCCGAGTCGCCTTCCTTGAGCTCCGTTCGCAAAATCGAGAGTCCAGACAGTAGCAGCATGTCCAGCGGGAGCCCCCACAGCATCCCCTCCAATAGGTCCATTGGTATGGACAGTACCGAGCACCACCAACATCACGGCCAGGCCTCGACGCAGGGCTTCAGCGTAGACAATATCATGACCTCCCTCCGGGGATCTCCACAAGGGGCCACTGAGCTCAACTCCAGCCTCACCGCCTCCTCCAGGACAGGTATAACACCGTCTTTGTCCTTAAACTATTCTCCAAGTCAGACATCTGTCTATAGTTCACCCTGTAACCAAAACTCCATCTCCACTACCTCCAATGCAACTTATCATTGTAACATGCAAGCCATGAGCCTTTACGCTGGGGACAGATCTAGCCATTTGGCACCGAGCACCACCGTGGACGAAACGTTGCCAGATTACTCAGTCACAACCACCTCATCCTCCCTGACCCACGGTAATCTAAACTCTGGGCAGGAAAGCCACCATCCCCACCAAGGAAGGCTGACCTCATGGTACCTCAACCAGGCCGGGGACCTGGGCCATCTGGGTGCAGCTTACCCAGCACAACAGCAGAACTTCCATGCGGTCAGAGAGATGTTTGAATCCCAAAGAATTGGCTTGAATAATTCACCTGTGAATGGGAATAGCAGCTGTCAGATGTCATTCCCACCAAGCCAGTCCATCTATCGCACATCGGGAGCATTCGTGTACGACTGCAGCAAGTTCTGACCAACAAAACAAAAAGAGCCCAAAAACAGGGTCAGTATTTCCCCCTCACGGTGTTTGAACTCGTTCAGTTAAATCCAGCGTTGTTGCCCTTCCTTACCTCCCTCACTCCCACATGGACTAATATGAAACAGAAAAGAAAACAAAAAAAGACTTGATCTTTCTAAAGAACAGTGTTACTGCAAATAACACGTAAGTCTCCCTTTGCTTTTGTGGCTTTATGTGATGTGTTAAATATATGTCACTTTTCATGGACGTGTAAAATGCATATAGTAATTTATTTCTAAACTGTAGCCGGATATTATGGACCAAACACCAAAAAAGTGTTTCTAAATTGAACTGCCTTAAGTGTCCTAAATAATTGTTCCATTATAAAAGTAAGAAAAAGGAACGTGTATATCGCCGTACTATTTCAAAGAATCTTCATTTGTTGAAAAAAATATTCTGAAGGATTTGTTTGTTTGTTTAATAAATTGTCATTTTATGAGAGTTAAAGTTACGCCTCATTTCTTGCAGACTTGAAAACAGGCTCGCGATATTTTACACCCGAGCTGTTAGTTTAGTGAAGTGACCCCTCGGATTTAATTCATTTAATTGTGTGTGTGTGCGTGTGTGTGTGCGTGTGTGTGTGTGCGTGTGTGTGTGTGCGTGTGTGTGTGCGTGTGTGTGTGTGTGTTTGTGTGTTTTGTTTCCCAAATAATTTAAAGACAATTAACTATATTCGTACTGTGATCTGCTGCAAGGACACGACCTTATTTACACATAAAAGTAAAACTTCCCTGGAGGTCGCCTTATATCTTCTTCATGAGAGATGTAGAAATTATGAAAAATATTAGGATGTACTGTTTCTTGTTCGTACTTCATACAACATACGTATATATATATATATATATATATATATATATATATATATATATATATATATATATTTCAATCTCAAGCAAGAGGCGTTGAGTTTTATAACAGATGATTAGAACTCAAAACGATCTTTAGTCAGAGCGCCTGGAAAGAGCCTGCACACAGCACAACTTTGTTTTGGACTGCGTTGTGTGTTTACTGGCGCATACCAGCGCTTACTTAATATCATACCGCACATGCCAAAGATAGTCCCGTTGTCACTTCAGTTTTGATGTCTGAGTTCTGACTAGTCTGACGTGACGCTGACAAACATAACCGTCACGGTTTTTTTTTTTCAATATATGTAAACCGCTATTTTAAAAAGGTTGTTGGTATTTAACTAAAGACAAATAAGTAGAAGTTAGTCCAATTGAGGTTTTACTGTAGTCCTTGTTGAAAGGTGATGTAAATATATATTTATTAATAGCATAAGTTTTGTTTTTCCTTAGTAGGATTAATGGTAAGAGTCGCTTACATGCGTTAAAATGCAGCTCACGAATTTCCTTTAAAAAGGTAAAAAAAAAAAAGGTATCCCACTGCTCTAATTTATGATTAAAGCGTCATTTTATCTTATTTGACTTTATAATTTATTGCGAGTTATATTTATTAAATGCAGACAAATTTATTTTAAATATTTTTCTACTTTAGTAGCCTTTTATGAAATAGCCTTGATAAAGATCTACAGTTTGCATAACAACAACAATAATAACAACAACAACAATAATAATAATAATAATAATAATAATAATAATAATAATAAAGGCATCTCACCATATATATATATATATATATATATATATATATATATATATATATATATATATATATATATATATATATATATATATATATATATATATATATATATATGGTTTAATGAAACAGGAATGATAGCCTTTAGCTGGCAAATAACTTGTAATAAGCTACAGTACAGATTTTCTACTCGAGTTTCTGTTAACGCCGTTTTACTTACTTTTTGAGGATAATTTAGAGGATTTCTATAAAATAGTTTCCCACTGAACAGAAACGGAGGACAACGCGTCTACAACTCCGTGACTGACGACAATTCTTATTGCATGTTTTAAAACCCAGTTTCTAAAATGGAAAATGGTTTGGATCTTTTTCTTTCGGCAGCTGCAGTCCTTTAGATCAACATGAAGGATAATAGAACAAAATAACTGCATGCCACGTGAATATAATATGAGGCCTTAAAGCATGTTTATATTTTTATGAATAGAAGTCCAACTTAGCACAAAAGCCTGCTTATGTGCGTCTTCCGGGTCTCCGATTGCACCATAATCAGGCTCATAAAAGTCATTAGATAGTTTCTCAAGTGTAGGCCTAATAAACAAACGTCGTGTTAGTCAAAAGATTGATGGCGCTCTCACAGAATGGACCAGGTCAGGAAGGAATAAAATTCAATCAGAGAGCTGGAATCGTTTTTCATGAGACGGAAAAGGCAGAGAGGGAGACGGGGGTCAATGAGGAGGATGTCGGTCGCCAGAGCACCATCAACAATATAACAGGACATAGCACATACAAAGAGAGCAAGAGAAAGAGAGAGAGGGAGAGGATGATGAGTTAGTTTGGTTTATCCCATATGATTTCGATTGCTTAAAACTGTAAACATGGTGAACAAAATGTTTCAGAAACGACTTTCAAATGTGCAGAATTTAGGCATGCCACAAAAAAAAAAAAGAAAAGAAAAAGATTATAGGTGGTACTAGAATGATACTGCAGGGGAATCAGCAGCATGCTGGAAGTTTCCTACGTGGGGCCCGGGGGCTTTCATCCATCCCGAGGGTTCCCACAGCAAAATAGGTACAAATTAAATTTCGCCTTCATTTCCTTTTTCGAAGGAAGGACTAGAATGAATTTTTTTTTCTTATTCATTTGCTTACAGCTATATTTCCACCTACAGTAGAGATGGCTGTGACCGTTATTTCTCACAGCAAAACACTCTAATCAGATGTTGCTCAGAGCTCATTGTCATTAAACATGGCACGTCTTTTTATGGCTCCCTAACAAGCAGACATTTGGAGACTACTGTCTGAGTCTGTGTAGAGGCTTTAGTCTGCTTCTCCCTGAAACGTTCCGCTACATTCCTGAAAATGCACAACATCCCTCACTGCTTTGGGTCATCTAGCAAAGATAAAAGAGTCAGTGCTGGTCCTGTCTTTAATATAACAATAAAGAATTAAAAAAAAAAATTAAATATGTTACATCGTTGATTTGAAAGCAGATAAAAGTCGTGTTACACGAGCTTCCTCTTTTGAAATATATTATAGAGTATGATTTTTGTCAAATACAGCTTGGTCGTAATTTATGTTTCATAGGTTTGACTGACACACTACGGCGTCCATAAGCGGGAGGTTTTGTTTGTGGGTCAGGTCAAAGTTCAACAAATGCACCTAAGAAGTAAACAACTGATATACGAGTAATATATAATATATATATATATATATTATATATATATAAACAAACGTCGTGTTAGTCAAAAGATATATATATATATTGTTGCATATTTATATATGCAACAACATTACATAATATATTCTCCTCAATGTATAGATTACAGCTAACGAAAAACAGTGATGCGCATGCAGGTAGCAAGTCAGAGGCAAAGCTTCACTCCAGCTTTAGATTTGACTTGTCTCAGTCAATGTGATGGCAGAATGGCAGATTAGAGGTTTATATTTTGTTTTATCATAACTTGTTATGGCTGTGGATAAAAGTTTGAAGTTTTCTTTGATATAAACACGGATATTTTACCAGGACAAAAGACAGTTCACTTTCCTTTCGCCATCTCTATAGTATTTTTAAGGTCGTAAAACAGTGGCCTTTATAAAATTTGCAGTTGTTTTTTATAACTCATGAACCAACTACTATTTAAATACTGGATTATTACGTTGGCCTTGACTGCGACCAGCTGTGTATAAAGCGTAAAGTAGGTCTACCTTGACTGAACTTTTTCCTCCTAACACTACCTGCAAACAGGAATATACTAATGCGTAATTTCGGATATGCACCTTTTTTTCTTCTTTTTTTTTAGTTGTTCCCCCCTGTTCCGCTGGGTTTAAAGGGGGGAGGGCAGAAAAGGAGAAAGTAAATGAGGTAAAGGCTCAGCGAGCCCCTGCAGACTTTGTGCACCTGTATGGCTGAGTGAGCACAGCCCAGTATGGAAAATGCTGTGTTTTAGCTCTCGGTTGCTACAAGCGCCATCTGTTTCTAATTAGGAGCCCATAGACTCAAATTCTGTCTGCTCTGCGGCCAAAAGAGTGAAAGGTTGGAGGTCCAGCCGCATGCAGCCTCTCATCCTGCACGTCTCATTTTCGAGACAAATGATAATTTTCAAAGAAATGATTCACCCCGCTTTGTCAAAACAGGCCGAGTAGCGAGCTGTAAACAAAGCTTCTGAATTAAATAATGATCCTGAAATCGTAAAGCATCCTCAAATAAAAAAAAAAGAAATGTACTTGTGCAGACTTCATAACCACTGGGAGGGTGGGATAATGGAGTACTGTGAATTCATACCGTTGGGAAACGGCCGACCTGCGAATAACCCGACAGCCCTGGCGAAATACCTAAAAAACGAACAGACTTGCCTTCAAGTTACACAAAACATGCTTTTCTGCCGCTCAGGCCTGCGGTTTCTAATTATAGCACATTTTACATATATATATATATATATATATATATATATATATATATATATATATATACACACACATATATGGAGTTGAAACGTTATAACAAAGCGGTTTACACAATTTTAAAATTAACAATATTTATCTAAGAAGTTCCCAACGGTCTGTTAACAAACAAACACTTGAAAAAATCCAGGCCTTATACTTACAAGGGGTGAATACGACGCTTATACATGTATACCTACATACTTAAACAATTCTTAGCTAAAAAAAAAAAAAAAAGTTTTCTTGTGACGAACGGATTCGGTTGCAGTGTTTCTGATGGCAGGCAGTAAAGTGCACCAACTTGAACTTCGTAACATTGTGTCAAGAGAGGGACACTTCAAAGCTGTCGAGCTACTGCTATTTGAGCCACAGTAGCAGTTGTCTGTGTCTTTCGCGGGTCTCTTCTCATTTATGGCGCAAGGCGGCCACTGAGCTATGAAAACACGGCCAGGAGACTTAAACTGCTGTAAGTCCGATATATATATATATATATATATATATATATATATATATATATATATATATATATATATATATATATATATATATATATATCAACCGGAATCCTTCAACTCTTTTTATTATGACTCTACAATATTTGTTTTTATCATGAGAACTAAACTAACATATCGGAATATTTGAATAAAATATAGTTTATAAAATGCAAACGTAGTTTTCCTTATATATATTTTTGTTCATTTACTGAATACATTTTACCAGTCAAAAATAATTGAATTAAAGAAACTGAAACTCGGAAAATAAAAAGACACCGAAAAACAAAGGTCAACGCTATTTTGTTGAAATAAATTTGCTCATGACATTCCAAAAATAATTGAAGGTTAATATAACTATTATTTTCAAGAAATGCCGATTAAAATATTTATTTTCTTTTCAGTTGATCAGTCCAAATACACACATTTCATTTGTTTTCTCCAGACTCCTACCTTTTCCTCACATCTTTTAAACTCAGGAAGGTGGGTGGGTGACCAAAAAAACAAAAAAAAACACACACAAAAAGGACAGTCCTGGAAGTGATTCTTTCAAACCCACTCGCGACTCCACCTCTTCTATAGTACTTCCATGGAAGAAAAAGGATTGTAACACCAACTGAGGCAGAGACAGTGATGAATTAGGTTTCAGAGTAAAAGCTATCTCTCTTAAAATAGAAATAGGAGCGTGGCTTCACACACACAGGAGGTAGATCACTGAGGAAAACATGTGACTAAAGAGGTAAATCAGTGCATGGTTTTAAACCATCATTTTGTCATTTAGACTTTGGCAGAGTGCGCTCTTCTGTAATATTCAGTATGTGTGTAATAATTAATTCAGAGTTTGTTTTTGTAAAAAACGCATGGCAATCCAAATTGTCTGCTACGGTCTTATAAAGGGTCTTTGCTATATCTTCAGATAAAATCTTAAAATCAAAAAGACTACAATGCTGACAACAGCTCTGCGCCCCTGAGGTTACACTAATCCAATATAATGTATCGAGTCAGAGATGAAAATATCTGATAGCATATTGCTTCTCTCAGTCATGGCCTACATGGTGGTCAACAGGTCATGAAATTATCTGATTAAAAAGTGCTGACAATTCAGAGCTACTACAGCTAATCAGAATGTCAACAATAACACATGTAATTAGGGAAAATCTCACGCCACTCTTTCCTCCCTCTTATCCTCAGTCCTTCCTGCCTTTTTAATATTGCTGACAGATTTGTTAAGTGATGTTTAGGCAAATGAGGTTTAGAGTAATCATTGGATTTATTTCAGTCACTCAGTAATTGCACGGCTGTATTCCTCCTATTTATGTGATGATAGCTGGCATCATGATTAAACACAATTTGAAGCTTGAAACATAATCAAGCTTTAAATGTTTTTTTTTGATCTTATTAATGAATTTCCCTTCAGGTCAGAAACAGCAATTGTCAAAATTGCATTAAAAAAAAAAAGTATACAACACAATGTTTCACTAACTCTGTGTGTGTGTGTGTGTGTGTGTGTGTGTGTGTGTGTGTGTGTGTGTGTGTGAGAGAGAGAGAGAGAGAGAGAGAGAGAGAGAGTGTGTATGTGCTGACCCATTGGTGTGGCTGTGCTCAAGAGACAGGCTTGCACTCACACATGCTGCTTCCTGTTACATCTCCAACCAGAATAGTAGGAAGCAGGGGTTTACCTGCACCCCCCCCCCCCCCCCCCCCCCCCCTCCAGACACTGACACACACACAGTCAAACACAGGCAAGTAAAAACAAATCGCTACCATTGAAAAGAGTAACTGATGAGGACAAATTTGAAGTTTCATCAACAGTGGCTCTATTGCCTCCATTATTCATGTAATTTGTGACCTGAAGCAAGTCAATTGAAATATTAGAAGACAGAGAACAATGAAACGTTTTACAATCACAAAGTAAACTTCCATCATTCTCACACATTCTTGCAAAATTCGTAATACGATATACCCATCTGTGGAAAATGCAGTGCTCTTACATTTGAAGTGTACAGTGATTCGAAATGTAGTGCAAATGTCAGCTGTCTGAGTTTGTGTCAAGCAGACAAACTGCCCTCTGACCTCTGAGAAGGAAAGCCTTCCTCCCGACGGTCCGTTTCAGCAGTCAGTTGTTTACTTTTCAGCCAGTTAACAATTTTCTTTTTTAAGTAATCCTTTCTCCGTTTTCATTCTTGGTTGTGCTACAAGCAGAATTCGAAATAGAAACACAGGGGTGAGTATGATAATTTAAGAAAATTAACTCACACACGCACGCACGCATGCACACATATATAATGTGCTACATATATGTAGGAGCAGGGGTGAAGGCTTTCTGCTTTCTCTCATTCTTAGTATTGACTTTAGAAAACACCTAACATACCCCAAAAGTCAGAACTTGACACTCAAAAGGCACTGCCAACTGCTTGGACAAATTCAAATATTGCCAGTGGTTTTCCATGAATTTCTGTTATGTGCGCAGGTGTGAGGCTTTCTCTGTGCGGTGAGAGACAGCCAGATGGTGTTTGTGTGTGATGGCGAGCAACAGCGATACAGCGGTGGTTCCTTTCACAGATCAGCACTCATATCTCTGTTCCATCTCCAGGTTCTCAGCTCATATAAACATCCCCAGTTCATGGGCCTCTGATGTTTCGGCCTTTGTGTTTACAGTGAGAAGTCAGGCAAATATGTTAACTTTACGACAAAGAGAACAAGGGCGAACAATAGACTGAGTGGCCGAATGCTTCAATTGATTATAGAGAAACATTATAATTGTTCCATCGCGCAAATGGGTGTTTATTTATGATAAAACATTAGTAATTGCATAAAAAAATCTAATTTTAATTTTTCATTCTGTTTACCAAACATTTAAAAACACTGCCAATGTTGCTAAATTCCTTTCTGTTTAAAATATTATTATTTTATTTCTTATCCCTTCTTGCAACATCGTGGGAGCTGTAACCACACTCTACACCCACTGGTCTGCACACCACACTCTACAAGCAATAGGAAACATGCCCAATTACATGACTTCAGCATAGCCAGGGGCTGACCCAGAAAAAAAAAGTCACGTTTCAGCATTCAGAGCCTTTGGCCACCAAAATGAAGAGTTCAGGAAAAGTGGAATGAAACACACACACATGCAAACACATGTGAATGCACAATTCTGCCAGAAGGTTAAATTGTCTTTGCAATGAAGCAAATGAGATGTAACATTCACTTTTGAAAATAGAGCTTTGTCTGAAAATAATCTTGGTAAAAATAATCATGCACATTTCCAATCAAATCCAAGCCCCATGCAATGCTACAACTCCAACATCAAAGCACAGCCAGAACAATTGTCTGCCCCTGCTCCTTTTAAACTGCCTGTTTTTCATCTGGAGAAAGCAGAAAAATCCCCTGTACATCAAAGAGGTAGACAGAGAAAGTAATTTAGTCTTATCTTAATTGAGCTGCAATTTTAATAATGATCTTACACATTGGGACCGAGGAGGAGCGAAGGAGCTGCAGGCTGCAGGAGGAGAGTCTGGCTTCCCTGTGCTCCACTGCTCTACTCTGGTTGTCTAATCTCAGTTCCAGACATGTCATTGGCCAGTGATTTATGATGACCTAATGTTTTGTTTACTTCATGCTCATAACAGGCGGATTGCATAGGGCATGTGGTGTACGGGGGAAACATGAAGGCTCTGGGACTGCTTGCAGGACCGCAGTCCCCTGCAGTTCACAGAAACAAACAGCTCTGTTCCTGAGCCACCTGGCACAGCACCTTCTTCAAATTGAGCGCCAGGGTTTCTGGCCACTCTGAAGTTTAAAAGTCCCAGGATGCGTGTTTCATTGGCTGTTGTGAGGGAGCCATCAATCTGCCGTGCGGAGGTTGCAAACTCTCAAAAAACACTGACCCCTCTGTTCATGCACTTTTTCTATAACTGACTTGCATTTGCTGTACTACTGGGCAGACATATGGGGTCTGACAACTGGTCAAGAGTCCAGTAAGTAGGTCCACATTTGAGTGCCTTTAATTTAGCTTCTGTTGGTGGTTTTCTGCTATTTAGCAAAGCAACTGAGAAGCATTTGAACACTCTTGGATAATGCGCAGCGTAAATGTTACTTCTAAAGAAAACAGACACAATAGAAGCCTTGTGTCTCCTCTGTTATTTGTTACAAAATTTGCTTTTGTTCATGTACACATATGCTTGAACCCGTTTCCTTCACAAGCCTCATCCTGCATATCTGATCTGGACAACTCAACTCAAGTGCCTTTTCTCTGCGAGTAAAGAAAGAGATATGTTTGGTGGGTGGTGAATGCTAGCGGACAGTAAGGCCAGGTAGACAGGGGCCATGTGGGAGTATACACAGGTTTCACCTTCCTGATGCGGGCTGGTGGCTCCATGGCTGTGCTTCCAGCGTCAGTGCAGTTGATGGGTAACCATAAAATTTCATTAGAGTTAATAAACTTTTTTTCCCCTCTCTTTTGGAGTCTTTATGCACAATATCTTTTACTACAAAAATATAAGCAATTCAAAACTTTTTCTATTTTTCTATTGTGAGGAAAATAGCTTGGTATTTTTTCATAAAGAGGAAGAACTGTGTGTATTTTAGTGGACATTGTTAAAGTTAAAACAGGGTTGAAGTTATGCTCAGACTTATGTAAATGCAGGTTAGGTGTTAATATTCTCGTCACATGTTATGCTATCATAGCATGGAATGTAATTCATCAGATTGAATTATATTGATACAATTTGCACCTTAAACGTTCAGTTAGGGGATTTTTTAGCACATGTCAACACTTAAAAAAATACACTTCATATATCAAATGAGTTTAAAAGACAAAGGAGAGAAGTGAGTCAAACTATGACAAATACATCAGCAAATCCCCCAAAGCCAAGTGTCACCTAATCTTGCAAACGTCAGCAGTTTAATTTTATGTGTTTCTGTTGTTTATAATACTGCCCAGGGCCCATGCCTACAGCTCCCACTGATGGAGATGTCACTTATGTAAATATTTTTTCTCCTTCCCTGTCTGGCCATTCAAAATCCAATTTGAAAATCCTATCAGATAGGAATTTCCTCCTTCTTCACCAGCAAAGCGACTGCTACATTCTTATCTTATCAGCAGCAACAATCTTGCACCTCATCGTGCCCAAACAGGGAGAAACCGAATCATAATGAAAGCAGCGTTTTAGCTACTTGCTCTGCCATAAATATTGGATATTCTGAAACTAATACGCCATCAACTCAGGCTAACTGTGGACTTTTTGTCCAGCAAAGAAGAATAAAGGAAAAACCCTCTTCTTGCTCTTAATACTCCCCCGACTCCCCCCCCCCCTTTTTTTCCCCTTCTCTCTTGGCACTGTGACCTGTATGATAAGGCCAGCGAAGCAAACTGTGTGCTCTGTCTGGGTCTGCACAGGAAACACAGGCGAATCAGTGGTGTTGTCCATCAACGACAGCTATGCTGCCGTCAGGGCCTAGAACAATAGCCGCAGACTCCCATGGCATCGGGAAAAGTTACTCAGCCTGCAATCTCGCTGGCACTGAGAGAAGAGATAACGTTAAGAGGCAAATAAGGGAAAGGAATCCTGGAATATTCACTTCCATGCATGCGCACACATTAGATTCCCCTCTGTTTCTTTGGAGTTTACATAACTAATGCACTATCTCAAAAGGACAGAAGACTTAAAAGTGGGTTCTAGGGGATTTCTTGTTACTAATGCTACAGTAATGATAGTACACCTTTACTCCTTTCCCACAATTAGAGCGCACAAAGTTAGCAGATCGGTTTGAAGGCAGTGACATGATCCACTGAAATCTCCATTCAACATGCTTTATGTGACTGTCCTCCACAGTGCATCAGTGAAATGCTCACATTCCTCCCATGTCTTTCTTTACACAGCAGGAAACCTAACCCCAATTACCTAAATGCAAAGTAAAGGCCAGATACCCTATAAAAACAAACAATGCATAGAGACTTGTTAATGCAATGCCATGGCATACATTATTGCGGTGGAAGGATTTTTCACTGCCAACAAAAATACATTCCACTCTCCCATAGCACATACTAGGGATAAAATACAATCAATAATGTAGTAACTAGTGTAAATAATGTCCCCTGGAGCAGCTGTAATGATGATAGATCCAATTGCTTCTGTACAGAATTGCATTCAGTCTTCTAATACTTGAAAAAAGTGAGGATTGTGCGGGTTAGCCGTGGCTAAAATCCTCCTAAAGGCTTTATACAGTTGTGGAAAGTATGGAAGCACAAAGCTACACCATGCTGAATTAACACACACACACACACACATATATACCATCTGCCCTGGACAGGACAAGAGGGCTTTAGGCTGCGGGTGACATCAGCACAGCAAAAGTGACACTATTTATCACTGACCACTGAGCATGGAGACATTCATAACATCCTGACAGGAAAATCTTGTGGAAAATAATAACTTGGGCTTTGATAACAACTTGGCTTTTTCTTGCAGTCTTCAGTTGGGTAGTGTCCAGTTCTGGCTTGGTATTATCTGTGACTTTTATTTATTTATCTTGCGTTGGTTTTGCCATGTTTTAATGTGTTTTAATGATTCAATAAAAACATGCACAAGCCATTAAAGTGTGGTTTGGTCACTTGATTTCTGACGATGTTTTAAAGTTACTAAGGGAAGCTCTTTGTTGGAAAGTCAAAAAGAAACAAAACAATTATTAGATGGTGATATCATCCATCTCCCATGGAGAAACAGTTATCAGTGTGACCTGTATCATGGCAAAGTTACACAACAACAACATACACACACAGAGAGAGAGAAAAAAAAGGAGATGAGAAAATCTTTCCAGAATGCTCTCATTTAGGTCCAAAGGTTAGTCAGCCCTTTCCCGTTTAAGCACAGCACAGAGAATCTCCAGCAGCTCTTTGTAAATGACCTGCTCTTACTTTTGGTCTCCCTTTTGTACTGAAGTGAGACTGGGGCTTTTGTCATATGTCAAAGGAGCATGGACTGCAGCCAAGCCTGTCCGTGGGTCTTCCTATTTTGACACCCTAAAGCACCTGCCCTCACTGAAGCATGGCAGGGAACGTCACAGAGAGAACAATGGACAAAGAGCCTCCTTCCAGCCACTCCTCTCTGGCTGATCCACCGCTGACTGCTTGTCACTCAAATCCATTAAAGGTCAGTGTAGCTTGCTACCCTCCAACCCTCAGAGCCTCAGGAGGAAACATTTTAATGGACACTGCAACTTTTACACTCACTTTTTCCCTGCTTAACACCATTTCTTCTTTTACCATTAAAGGTCAAAATAGGGGAATATCCCAGAAGGAAATACCTGAGCTCTAAAGGAGGTGTATGTGGTTTCTACATCCCACCCCCAAGCCCTCCTCCTTCTGTTACTTTTAGCATAGTCCTGGGTGTTATTGCTTTTATGTAATGGAGTGCTGGGTCCTGATAACAGGAAGGGGAAAAAAATCACACCCCTTCTGAGCTTCTCTTCCTATTGTTCCTACACAATTACTGTTGGTAATTATGGCACCGAGAGAACTGGTGACAGACAAATAAGATATTGTACTGAACTGAGACTTTTGACGTCAGCAAATGGAGAAATTCTACATGTACAGCAAGCTATTATTGCTATTATTGCCCTCCACTGCTTCGACAAGAAGGATGAGTGGCAGGAAATGACCTGGGGCAGACTTGAACTCGGGATACTGTAACAGGGACCAATAGTTTTGGAACATTTTTACTTTTAATCAGGCATAAAGGGGGGCTTGAATAACCCAAAATGCATCAAACACATTGTAGATTATTTCTAAATGAAGGCTGTAAATCCTAAACTGAAATGTAAATATGTAATTCCTGGCTAACCTGGAGTCATCTCCAGTGTCCTTTAGAGCACACTGAAGAGAAAACCTGAACAGCAACAAGACATACTGCACATAAGCAGAGGCATGCACACTCAAGCACAAGTGTGTTCAGCCATATCAGCCATGGCATTCCAACCCCTAGCTTGGGTGGAAGAAATGATTTAGTTCTCTTCCTCTTGATAAATGCATACCTTGACTGGAGTAAAATGAGGGGGTACGGAGAAGGAAATATGAGGCACCTGAAGCAGTGAAACTAAGGAGACAGGCTTTGGTGGTGATACTTCATGGACCACCTCCTTCATCTCTGGTGCTGTGAAGACAGATAAATCTCTTTTTTTATGGCAATTCCATCATCAGGCATAGGAGATAGAGCACCCGCTGCCACGGTGATGACGACCCACCCCTATCACTGCACCTCACAGACCTCAAGAATAGGGAGTTATGTTTGACTGCCTGCCCTTCTTATCAATCAAGACCAAATATGAAAGGCCTTGATTTGTGTCATCTTTTTGGCTGAAATGGGGGGTTACACTGTGGGCTTCTGATGACACATGTTAAACACATTCAACAAATATTTTCCATGTATACGGGTAAGACTGTTTAGCAATGAAAATACATAAAGTCCAGTGCACACTAAAGGGAAAAAATACATTAAAAAACAGAGAGGATTAGTGCCTATTATTTATTCAGGGGGAAAAAGGTGGAGAAAATCAACACACAGAATATTAGAAAGATAAACATGGAGAGAAACTTGAAGAACAAATGAACAGACAAATGAATGCTTATGTAGGATTTCACCTTCCATGGAGATGGAACAAATGGCTAACCTCAGCAGCAATGTGGTCGTGTAAGCTAAATCACATCAGTATCTTTTTTTCCCCCTCCTCCCAGTGAGAACTGAGAATAGGAAGGGTACACTTCTCCCATGATCTACTAATAGCTCCAGGCACAAAGCTGTCCATCACCCGGCTACAGTTCCCTTCGTCTCTGGGCTAGAGTGAACGTGGAGATAATGTCAGTCAGTTTAGCTGCAGTAGTGATAGATTTCCTCTTGCTGTTTGCACCCAACTCCTTCAGTGGACAAAAACTTAAAGAAACGCTTCTATGTGCATTTCAACAGGAAGCCGACTTAGTGTGAAAGGACACTACCTTGATATACCCATAACAATGGCATGGAAACACAGTTTAAATCATAATGGCCAAAAATGTGCGTTTACAAGCTACACATAATATTCAGTCCACATTTGAAGCATGTTTTCACTTTTTCTTTTTCCTTTCATTTTTTTTCCTTTTTTAAACTTCGACATTTAAAGTATCACCGTTGAAGTGAAATTTTCATAAAACACGCAAACAACGGATATGATAGCAGGTCGCCTGCCTCATCCATGGCAGCTGTCAACCTAGGCTCGTGGTTCCCTTCTTTAGGTTAGAGGTCATCCAGCTGTGCCCCCCTCTCCTGTCCCTCTGACACAGCAGATGTGGTTGGACCACCGTGGTGGGGGCTTGACCACATCTGGCTCTGATTACAGCCAGACAATCCAGCTTTATCAGCTCCATCCACTTTGCTGAGCTCTGCTACACTCATTCTCCCACAGGTGACGTGTGACACATTCTCAACTCACCAATATCTTCTGTAAATTATGATTTATGCTTATTTGAGCAACCAAAACTAGGTTATGTCCTGCTAATGTTTTAATTTTATTTTAATTTTTATCCAGAGTTTTGCACATGCTCACAATATCTGACTTGAAAATGTTATCAATACAGGTAACTACACTTTTCCTATCTAAAGGCATATTAAGTCTTTATGTTCTTTTCACCCCCTATTTACTCCAACTGTCCTCCAAAGGAAAAGTGATAAATTCCTAGTTGTCAAACAATACTAATGACTTAATGATATCCCCCTGTCTCTAAGGACCACTGCCGAACCCTCATTAATTGTAGTCAGAAGTGAATCCTTGCCTGCAATTGAACATGTCTGCTAAACTCACAAATTGGGACAATTATGTCAGCTTTGGCAATGAGCAAAGCATTTTGTTGTTTCCCTGCCTTAAAGCCATCTTTGCTTTAATAAGCAGTCACATGACCTCGGTAAAAAATATTTCACACTTGCAGAAAGAAATCCCAACATCCATAAACAGTGGAGTTTGAGAAGGGATTTTGTTGCACACAAGGATCATTGGCAGCAGTTTATTTTCCCAGGGTGCTTTCCCCATTATCTCCACCCATTTGCCAAAGAAATCGCCGAAGCCCGTAGTTCCCGTGTTACCCTGAGATATCTGAAGTCACTTCAAATAAACATTTGACAGATGAGATGGACCTCCACAAATATAAAAATATGAACCTGAAATTGAGACTGTCATGAGAAATTCATGAATACAAAGCCTGGTTTAACCATTTTGAGAGCACTCGGTGCATCAGTGACAGTGTTAATGTCATAGTCTGTCTAATGTAGCATGTCTACATTTGATGTAGTGTCCCACTCACATCATGCCTCTCGTGGCATGGTGTCCATATTACATCTCAAGCTAACAGGAGAAGTTGTCAGGGTGGTTATCACAGTGCTATAAACCCTTCCTGACTTTTTAATCCTTGAAGCTATCATCACCCACTTTAACCCCACTCAACCCTAGCAGCAGCAGCAGCAGCACAAAACTGGGCTACTCTGCAGGCTTGCACATGTCAGAGGTCCCTACGCAGTCCACTCACAGGGACACAGGCATGTGCACTAAAGCTGTCACCGCCTTCTACTGCAGCAGCGCTTGAGGTTATCTTCCCCACAGAAGTCCCAAATGGCCCTCTGAATGACTTTTATTTCCTCTGCTTTAAAATGTCTTTAAATCAAGATTTGAGATTTGCGAAGGGTTAAGCAAGGGATCTGAATTCACACAAAGATATTCATCAACTTTCAACAGAGGTCAGGATTTAGTGAGATGTATTGAATCACAGAGCAACAAATATTGAAGAAGACTGTGGTTGTAGTGTAAAGCCTAGACTACTGATGAGACTGTGGGTTTATGGATCCTATCAACAACAGGAGGAAATGGGCGAGGTTTGTTGCTCTTGAACTGTGAGAAGAAATAAACAGAATGCTAATTAGAGAAGTTCAGTTGTAAATGGCCTCCCGCTGATGGTGAAAACGGCCATTCAGCGGTTGTAAATGTGATAACAGCCCAAAAGGTCATGCAAGTTTGTTGTAGCAAATTTGATTTGTTTTTCTTTCTAAATCTTTCAGCTGAACGGAAGAGGATAGGTGTATGCATATCACAGACAATAGCTAATGGTGACGAAAAAATAGCTCCATAGTAAGGGTGATTAATTTTGAATTATATTTGAGCAGAAGTGAGGTTTCTTCTAGTTCACCATTAGAGGAAAATACTTTCTGGTTTGATGAGAAAATCTAAAATTAAGACAGTGGATGACTCAGTATCTGACTCAGACCAGAAGTTATTTCTACATGGTTTTATAAGGATTGTGCAAATAAGATAAAAGCTAGTAATTGGTGAGTTTTACTGGTACTGGCATGCAGATTTTTTTATTTAGTTTTTTAATTTGGAGGGTGGAGCCGGGTTTGGCCAGTGCAACATTTTCTTTTACAGCTAACTGGCTGCTGGCTAGCTTCACATTTACCATAACGATATAAATGGAATCTACAGTGTAGTAGTTTACACATTTACCTAACCAGCAAGAGATCCTCCCCTGGGGGTTGTTTCAGGAAGGGCATCCAGTATATTAAATAAATAAATAAATATGCAAAATCAAATATGCATAGCTGCCCGCTGTGCGGACCTGTTGTGAATAAGGGAGCACCTGAAAATGGCTTTCTGCAGTATATGATATAAACACCAAATTCTGAGCATTACCCTAAACTAGTCCTTTTAAAGCAAAGAAAGCTTTTTATTTTACTTGATATCACTTGGCACCTTGTTGACACATTTCCCATATATGCAGATGAGATTGCAGAGCTGCAAATCATTCACACCTATCGGATTCTGTTACTGTGGAAGTAAACCTGCACCAAACTGGTAATCAGTTGTAAGTAACAAATAACCTCACTTTTTTAAGAAGTGGAAAATCATTTAAATTTGACATGTTGCCAAGTGGCTGAGGAGGTTGCATCTTTGTAGGTTTCATCAAAGTGACCCAGTTGGTTAAATATCCAACATGTGTGAGAGTGTTTACTTTTGGGGGAGGAGTGAAGGTCTAGGGGACTGCAGGGAGCTAATTAGAAGCTATTCTCTAACTCAGGGCCAAATGGAGCAATTATCTGACCGAGTGAGTAGATAATTCCCTCCCATTCATCTCCCACTGTCAGTGTCCTACTACTAACCAACCTGCGCTGAGAATCGGGTACTGGGGTCTGTTGACACCTAACGTCTCTCTTCCAGCCTCTACATCCCTCTCTTGGAGGTAACCATGCTCTCTTTTAACAATAGGATCACCTAGCTTATAATTCCTCCCATGGCTGTCACATACCATTGCCTACCCACCCAGCACAATTTATGACTACCACATCTCAGATTCAGCTAATGAGTCTGCTGGACAGTGGTGGGAGAGCTGACTTAAAGGCATGATTAATGAAACAGCCTCATAGGCCCCATTCTTGAAAGAGAAAAAAGCTGCAACATATGGACCTGCTGATTGAATTAGAATTAAACATAGGGTTGGCAAATGGACAAAAAAAGTACTTGATTACTTACAAAAACAAAAGCTTAGCCACGGTACATGTTAAGCACACTCTTTCTCTATGCATGACTTAAAACAGGTGATAAGTTTGATGTAATTCCATTTTTTCAGAACGCTATATTGTGCTATGCCAAAATAGCAGGCATCTCTGCAGAGAGGGAGTCGCAGACCTCTGTCCAAAGTTTGACTTTTTGCTGCACATCCCAGGTCGACAAGAAAGTTCATCCTGCTGACAGAAGGAGTTATTTATTACTGTGAGTATCTCACTTATATCCAAGACAAAGAAGGCATCCTTTCAACACATTTCCTACACTGAAAGAAGTGTTGAGAAAACAGGGCTAAAAGACTTCACTCATGCAGAACAAAGTATGTGAGTCATGGCAACATGTAAGCATAGAGTCATAAGAGTTGGCTCGAAACGACAAAGAAAGGCTTACACCAAAATAAAACATTTATTTTCTTGTTTTAAATATCTCCTTTTGACTTACAGCAGGCAAAATAAATTTTTTGTGAACACACTGTCTTGGGTTGTTGTTACATAGCTTGCATTCTCCATGCAGACATTGTTGGTAATATAAACTTATAAATGTTATTTAACGGTACAGTGACTGTGAGCAGTCAATAACAATCAAAGGGTCAAATTTGTTCAAAAAGGTCAAAAAACGTTTCTTTGGATTCAAGTGAACTAAGAAATATTTGTTTTGCATACATACAGCATATAATAATAGAACAATGAAAGTAATTCTATTTGCTATTATGTAATTTAGGCAAAATTTTCATGTAATGGGTCTCTGTGAATCCATTCCCCATGCTATCGGTATATTATTTCTACTATTTTGTGTTTTAATTTAGTACATATTTGTTATATAAACATTTCTAAACGTCAGCATCCTGACTGGGTAGCATCTAACACAGCTGTTCGAAAGAACACTGGAAACTACTACAAAACACAGTTGATATTTAACCAATATAGCATGTTTGTTTTCTGCTTTTTCTCAGACATCTGCAAAAGCAAGGCAGATTTTGGTCAGGCCTCTGTGTCTCCACCGTGGACTAATTCTTGTGTGTCTTTTGGGACCCGTTTCAACATTTACCAAAAGAAAAAAAATATGATTTATTAGTCTTTCAACCCCAGAGTCTTTACCTTTGACTTATTTTCTGTGAAGAACATATAAAATAACACATTTAGAATGCTTTTGTCCGCATTAATATTATGTGTGAGTTTGTGTGTCTATGTGTGTGCGTTCCTGCTCTTGCCGCACAAATTCCAACATTGTTACATTTTAGGCACCTACACCTGCTTCTTCCCACACATTTTATCCTGTCTTGTGGGAACCATTCGATTTTTTTCTCACACTACCTACCGGCTGCATATCGGAGATGGGACACAATAAATAAACACCTTTGCCTATGCAGCCACTTATTCACCGAGATGCCAAAATTTTTATTTTTGCTGTTATTAGACAGGAAACTTAAACAAGAAGGTGGGGAGATAGTGAAGGGGAATGAAACACAGGAAATGGTCTGGGGCAACCCAGAACCCCAGGACTGAAACCTTCAGTACTCAGCCTCGACCTATCAATTCAGCACCATCAGTTCGAGTCTTACAGTGACTTTGAAGACAAGGATGAGCCTGACCAGAAGTCAGCTCCAAAACTAGTCTCAGCAGTCACAAAGTGGAGAAATATGAATGTCAAAAAGTTGTCAGGTTTAATGGTCTCATTGCCCAAGGAATTAGTCTTACAACAAGGACCAACACAAACATCTGATGTACAGGACATAAAATCTCATTTTTAGCTTTTCATTCACTTATACCACCATTATGATCATTTTTTTTATTTTATAATAACATATCACGTAAAAAATGCACTTTTATTTATAAGTAGACTCTTATATGTTCTCTGCTTGGAGGTGAAATAAAGCAAACATCTGTGAAGTATTTTTACATATATTTTTATAGCTGTAAACCCAAAAATATAATGAGTAGCAAAAACATTAAACACCACACAAGGGTTAATAGAAGCCACATCTATTGCCTTTGCCACCTGAGAGGGGTCACTGAGGAGGAGGGAGGTTTAGGAATGTCTGGTACTGGTCTGGGCGCCAGTAATGAAATATTCAATCACTGAATATGGAGAGAACTCTGAAGACAGCATCGGGCCTCCCCTGTCCTCCCTCTTCCAGAAATACATGCCCTGTCACACCCCAGTAATCTGTGCTCTCGGATTTGTTGCATGAGGGAACTTCTCACTTGACAGCCAACGAGCTCCGTGTGGCAGTGCTACTTTTGAAGGCCTTGCATTCTCCATGCTCTTCTGCTGTTTGCTCTCTCACTTCCTCTCCTATCCTCACAGCTGAGGTAAGCAGGCAAAGTAAGGCGAAAGGGGCGGCGGTGTCCACATGACCTTGAAATTAGTAGAACTCCTGGGACACAGCTTGCTGGGTGGGACTACATTGGCAGCTGCTGGATTTTTCCCTCCCGGGTGTACAAGATTAATGCATGCACTGGGGGTTTCAGGGTTCTGAGACACTGGGGGGAACTTTGGGGGGCATGTGCAGTTGGACCAAGAATGATTCAAGACAGTTCTGCACACTGTGAGCTGCTCATATAGGATGTCCTGCAATGGCAGAAGAATTTGCAGGCTTTGTCCATAAGGTGTCTGAAGCGTGATAAGTCATTGTAACTGAGTGCACAAGCAGTTGAGACCATTTATAATGCAGTTAGCTATGGATAAACAGCAAGGGCTGGACTGACTCAGTTGGGCATCACAACACTGCTTTCACACCCACACATGTACACAACCCAGGGATGAAGAAATCTTACACCTTCTTTTATTCCCCCTTGCTGTAGTACAGGGATGCAACTGTAAGGAGTATAACGAAAATGTTTTATCTATCCATCTATCAAATATACCTGCTTATCTTTTAGATAGTAGTGGCAGGGAAAGGAAATTTCCCAGCTGATATGAGAACAGGTTAATCACAGGGCTGGAACATAAAACAGGCAATCATTTACTAAGAATATCTTCTAATCAGATTATGAATCTAAACTCTTCACATTATGTTTAGATTTAGAAGAAAACTTGTCTATAACACGTTTCCCCCCCAAAAATGAATTGAAGCCTTCAAAGTAACAGGGAAATCTGCAAGTTGGTGTTGAAAAAATGACCAACAGCATTACAAACATTAACAAAAACAAGAAATGAAAAAGCTTTTCTTTTTTTAAAGGTAATCAAGAAAGCATGGACGTATTGTATTAATGGAATTAATGCATACTTTATTTGACCTCTCTTTATATTTTTTCAAGTTTTTTGGGAGTTAAAATTTCTTTTCCTTTCTCCGTTCTGATCGACTATCTAGTATATATGTGTAAAACACATGGTTTGGATTTGCATTTAAAATACAAGGGAAATAACAGGGTTTTTTTCCAGCTTGTTGTAAAATTATGTACTCAATAAAAAAGTGCACGTGCCATTAAGTTCCAATGTCTTGTGTCACTCGATGCCCTCAGTAACAAATCTTCAGTGGCCATTTTTCCCAGACTTCAGCACTCCAGGAGGTCCAACAGTAGCACTTTGAATTGAGCTTCCAGACCTCAGCTGCTCAGGCAATCAGTTTGGTTTCTTAAATTTGGGTTGACTGTAGCTGCGCACACACGTGTGTTTGTTTGTACACTGTGACTCTGTGTAGCTTGTGGTGTGCGAATGTGTTGTAGCGTGATGCATTTATCATATTGGTGTGACATAAATCCAATGGCCTCAGGTTCTATGTGTCACTAACACGGTCAAATAAATACTGCAAATAAAGGTGTGGACTGACTGACATGTCATCTGCTGTTTGACTTCTGTATGTATACTCAGGCCATATATAGCTATTTATCCAACTCTATTTTGATTAGGTGAACAAATTGAGAAAGATAAATGCTAAAACGGTTGGCTCGCTTGCACAAGATGTATATTTATCCTGGCACTGGGAAGTCCTTTATAACGCTAATCCTAAGAAGTTTTCACGTGTAAACACTATTGGAGATTATGTAAAAACATTTTAAGATTATGTAAAGGAGCAATTAGTCAGCAATGCTGCTGGCTGTGCAGTATTCACAGAGGCTGCTCACACTGGCTGAACTCACCAAGAACTTTCATCTGGTATTAATTGAGATATTTCATTTAAGTTTTCTCCATCTCACACGTGTGTTTGTCTGTCTTTCTGACAGGCGTTGAGAGAAGAAAGCTACTCCACATTCTAACACACCAATCCTGTGTGCTGTAGTCTCATCAGCGATTCGCCTCTTTTATTCCCCAGCTTCTCTTTTTGTCTGAATTCCCTTTGACCTCATGACGCTGCACAAAGTCAGAGCATTAACCGGGACTTAGGCACAGCCCATTCGGGCCTCTTGTCTTAGGAGCGCCTGCAAAGGTACCCAAGCAGACCAAATCCTGGCTTGATTTCTTCATATGAACTAATTTCCTTGTGGTGGTTCTCGAGTTCATGGTAATGTAACATGAGGAGAGCATAGACCGGGGGCCTCTAGGGGATGAAAGCATCCAAAAGCCTGAGAATTAACCCCTCGGGTCAACTGCATTATCCACCTCTATTTATAGTTAAACTTTAATTTTTAGCGGGTGAAAAAAGGCAAAAAAACAGGATTATAGGGGTCACAGCAAGAGATTTGCAGTTAATTAAATCAATTGTAAAGATTGACAAAATCTGTGGCTTTTCCCCCTCCAATATTCCGTCTGTTCAGTGACATCTTAATTAGATTACACAAATAAATTTCACAATCAGTTGTTGTTTCCTTTCCTTTTTAAATCAGAGACTTATAAAGACCATATTAAAGGCTTAGTTATCCCTGATTTTATTAAAGCACAGGGCTGTAGGAGGCAATGTGATAAATAGATTATCAGCAGTTGATCTACATAGAACAGAAGAATCATTTGAGTCATTTTTACAAGTTTATTACTTTGCTCCTTACAAAATCTACCAACTTTAATACAACATATAAGCACCAAATAGGAATGCAAACGTGGTACAATGCTAGCATTGTACCCCCCAGTCCCAGGCATAAAATTATAAATATAATGACATGCCCAAAATATCTACCTGGCAGAGATCTATGTGAGAATGTTAATGTCCAAATCAGTAGAATATTACAGTAGATCGATTTTACCATGCCAGCTCCCTAATACAAAGGCCATATAAGGTCACACTGAGCCAGTGTAATAGCACAGGATCCTGTTGTTTCATAAATTCAGAGTTATGTGTTCTTAATGCTCTGGACGCTCTACTGAGGTACACGCCGTAAACTAAAGAATGCTTTTCCAGTGGTGAGAACATGTCTGATTCAGGCAAGCGCCCATTGTGTGGTAAGAAAATTAACTTTGGACAAAGCCCTGAACCGATTCTCCAGATACTTTCCAGAGGTGATGTGTCAAAATGGCTTTAGTGTACATATGATGAAAAATTATAGTTTCCACATCAGACTGGCTCAAGATTCACTTCTAATCTAATTTTGATGTCTCACAGTCTGAAAATCTGCTCACAGGTGCACAACTAACAAATTTCGTCTCTGGTTTGAGTGGAGGAGGAATTGGCATTGTAAAATAAACTGGCTGTATTGCATACTTTACCAGTACTTTCACTACAGATAATTAAAAGTTAGAAGTCCATAAAAGAGGGCTTACTCACCAGTCGTGGCAGGACTTACTCACCAGTTGTGGAAGGAAAGCGACTAATAACATTAACCATGGCCATGTTCTATTAAGGTGTGCCAGTGAACTATGTATTGTGAGCCATTTGCAGAATACTCCTTTTGTTGAACAACTGCATTGCAAATGCC
The DNA here is from genome assembly GCF_965226115.1 of Aulonocara stuartgranti. Lineage (NCBI taxonomy): Eukaryota > Metazoa > Chordata > Actinopteri > Cichliformes > Cichlidae > Aulonocara > Aulonocara stuartgranti. The sequence continues at coordinate 17,474,465 of NC_138954.1, read as the reverse complement.
ATAATTTGTGTTATTTGTTACTTGTACATTCCCATGCTGTAGTACTATTTGGGCTTTTGGTATTGTCAGCAAACTGATATTCTTAATTGCATTTAGAAAAGTAAAATATTACAAGTGGTCAGTTCTGTGGATATGGCAAAAAATGGTTTACTGTAGCCTGTTGCTATGCGGTTGCTAGGCATGTATCATTCTTTTGAGGCTGTAAATGAGATGTTACTGCAGGGAAATGAAAACAACAACCTACTTTCATAAGTTGCTGTAGGTGAATAAAGGTTAAAAAACAGTTCATTTTAGCCTGTCGATAGGTGGTTACCAGGCAATATGTCATAGTACATCAGGCATCATTCAGCTTTTGTGGATATAAATTAGATGTGACTGTTGTGAAATGAAAATGATATGATTTTTATATGGTGTTTTAGGTGTAGAAATGCTAAATCTATGCTAATTCTAGCTCACTTCTAGGTAGTTGCTAGGCACCTTACATCCATAACATCTGATATAGATAAAGACCCTCATAGGTCTAACATGTACCTGAATTCCAAGTGGTTACTGAACTTTTGACCATCTAGGAGGGGTTACTGGACAAAGAAACACACAAACAGACAGACAAAAATGGATTTCATATATTATTGTAAGATGCCAGTGTTTGACAGTCAAACTGTGAAAAGTCAGAGTAATTTTAGGATGGCTGCTGTTTGAGACATCTCACCAACAAGTCTGAGAAGTTATACAAAATAAACATACAGGCTAATAATCCATCTTAGGACCTGATTTAAGTACACATGCAAAAAAAGTTCGATCTATTTTAGGCAAGTATTTGAATGAGTTTTAGGTAGAAACATCTAAAGCCACAGAAAGCAACACATGAGTTTGCACAGACGTTTCCTGCTTGGTCTAATTGTTATGTATGTGTCAGTTGAGGTGGTCGTAGTTAAAGCCACAGATCTGATTAGATCAGTTTTCATCTTAAACACAAAATGAACAAATATGGAGAAGACATGTGAGTATCATAATGCCAAAGTGGTAATTGTTCCAGCAGTATTTTCCTCTCCTTGAATTGCTTCACAATACCCTGCCCATGTCCCTAACTGAAGTCCACAGCTGCCCCTCACAGTAATGCGAAGTCTTGCCCAAAGCACAAAGGGAGCCTGTGTGAGGTGTTCACCTACTCCCACCCCAGCCCGCCTCTCTCCTGCAGTGTGGCTGATGTGCTCCATTTGCTGGATGATGGACTGAGCGAGGCAAGGCAAAAGTTCACACACCTTTCCTGTTCACGTGGTTGGGAGGCCGGGTTGACCCTGCCGAGCTGCTCAGGGGCCACCTCCCATGTGCCACTGCTGGTTCCTGGCCCTCCTTGTGCTACAATTAGTCCCCTCATTTAAAGCCAGGCAACGCCTCTGTTGTCCTAATGCCATAACTGCTCTCAACTGTGCTTGAGCTGCTCTTTCCTTGCCAGGGATGGAGAAAGGAGGGGATGCAGAGAGAGAGTTTCTTTGTATACAGTCAGTCAGTACCAATATAACACATAATGAGCATATGGTTTAGTTAATGCACCATTTTTGCAAAGACAAATATTTTAAGCTACTTACACATATACTACAATGTACTGCAATATCATATAAAAAAGACTGTGGGTTGGAGTTTGATGAAGTCAGTTTCCAGGAATATTTTTATCTAATAAAATTACTACTAAATCGAATAGAAAAGTGTGAGTTTACGCCAGGATGTACTCAGCATGTGTGGGTAAGAGGCTAAAACAAGTAAAACAAATGGCAGAGCCACCATGCTTCCTCTTTTCCCACAATTCAGCTGTCTCAGTGCAAATGATCTGCCAGTGACTGAGCACAATTTGGCATCCCTTTCCTAGCAGCACCACCACCTCCCCTCTGACCCCCACACATGAGCACCACCCTCACTTACCCTCTCTTGTGAACACACTCCACTTCAGCCCAGAGGAATTCATTTTCTAATTTTCCTTGACTGAGAAAACAATACACATGCCTTAACAATGTTGACATCTCTAATGCCTTAAAACGCAAGAGTAATGGAGCTTTATTAGTAGTAAGTGGATACACACACATTACAAACACACATACAGAGCTCCTTCAATGTACTACAATCTTCCTCACCTCTGCAGAACTATTAGAAGTGAAAAATATCAAAATAAGGACAGACTTACAAACTCAACAAAAGCTGTAAAATTTTTCATTGATTAATTAACCAATGATTCGTATTTCTTTAATCTGAAATGTACTTTTTGTTCTTATAAAGGTGTTGTGTGTTGATTCACCTCCTGTGAATTCTTCATTTGTGGTTATACACTAACCATGGAGTAACAGATTTGGACTTTATATGTGATTTATTTTTATTGGAAAAAAGGTCAGGCAGTACTGACACACATGTTCACTGTCAAACAAACAAGCTGATAAATTTTTAAAGTTGTACATTACCGCAAGGTTATTTACCAGGAAAGTACAAAATGTACAGATTTAGAAAAAAAAACCATCCTCAGGCATGATTTTAAATGAATATTCTCAAAAGCAATTTTTTTAAGTCGTGTTATATTTGTCCTACTTCGGTCATTTTTCATTTAAAGTGCTATTGATGTTAAACTTTTCACCCAGCCAATCATTATACACCTTTTTCCAGAACCGAGCCAGAAGTCCAGCAGCTCCAAGTGTGCTTGTGCTTTTGTGGGTCAGCGGGTGTCAAAGGTCACGAGTTTCACTACGTGACAGAGACTGCATGTGTCTTTGTTAATTCTTCACAAATTACGGACACAAAGCTTTTGTGGTCATCCTCTGTTCGTTTATGACAGTTTTATACTCAGCAGGGCCATAATCCAAAAATAAATCAAGTACTTCATTCACAGTTTGTCATTTGCTCATTATGGCCATACTCCATAATGAGCGAGAAAAATTGAAAATCAATAACAGATCATAACTGATTAGTATAGCAACAAGCCAGGTTTATATTGGATACAACTGTTGGCAAACATGTGCAAAGTTTCATTTAAAATATAAGATGTTAGAGTTAGAGAAAAATACAAAAACTGTTTAGATCTCGAGTATTTAAACACAAGTAATGGGGTAAGTAATATACAGTTACAAAAACAAACAAGTATTATATCCATTTAAACCGAAATTTGGATTGATTAATACTGCAGCACTGCTGAAAAGCTTTGGCTCGTTCACACGATGAAATGGATTTAATAAAATGGATTTGTTCATGCATTGTTCGCATTAGGTTGCAGATTAATGCCATTTATTTATAAAATTTAACACATTTCTGCAATGGTTATTTTCAGAGCAACAACTACTGGGTCACAAATATAAATAAATAAAAGTACAACAGGTTATGTAAGTTGCAGATCACGGATTTTCTATTCAGACTATTTGTGACATTTTGCTCTGCGATGGTTTTCATCCCTCCCAGGTTCAGCTCTGGAAGCTTTTCAAGCCAAGTACTGGTCTGACAACTCATTAACCAGTTTGTCTCCCATGAACACCTCTCTCTGTTTTAAAAGCTAATTGTTAGCCAGGTTAATGACAGCAGCAAGTTTGCTTCCTCAAGAAAAGGCAATTCACAGTGCACCTGTCACATTTCCTGTAAATTAAGAATAGTGGTAATACTTGAGCATTCCCACACTTTGTAATATATAATATAAACAGACAAAGTGGTTTATTTGGAATTAGTCAGCAACAGTGACACATTTATTTAGTAGTACATTCCACTTTAAAACACAGGAAAAAACAAATTGTCTTCCTTTTTTAAACTTTTTTAAGTTGGCTGGTACGTTGTGAATTGAACCTTTTTATTATTTTATGTGATTTTGTGTAGACCCCAAAAAGCTTAGATTGATATGAGGACTGGAAATAAGGGCAACAGCTATCTTTCTTATACATAAAAGAATCTACATACATAAATCTACATATTTACATACAAAAAATACATATTTTTAATCTTAATCAAATGCAGTTCTATTCCCTAAATGGCTAGCAACTACATTTACCACACATATAAACATGACAATGGCATGGATCTTCTAAATGAACTCTTGTCTAAACATATTCAAAAGAAGAAAATAACTCTCGCCATGTAAAAGTCAAGTGAGCCTCAAGTTTAAAGGAAATATCTGGAATAATAGCCCAAATCTAATGTCCCAGTATTTAATTTACATGAATACATGTGCCGCAACCAGCTGAAACGCTCTCTTGTCGATATAAGATTTCTTTTTGACCTTCAAGAGTTGACATCGCTCCCATGTCCACGAGTCCCTGACCTCATTGTGTCCCCAGCCATTTATGTGTTACCATAAAATCATCTGTTTCTGGCAAACCAGCCATTAAGTGAGTTATGCCTGACTTGGCAGCCGGGAGGCAGCAAGGAAGGCTGTCCAATCCTGCAGACAGGCTAGTCCTAGTTCAGCGGCCCACACACACAAAAAAAGACCCCTTCAATCATTCCCATGGTTCTTATTCTGGGCAGCAAGCATGGTGTCTACAGTTTCCCAGGCCCCTCCTAAAAAATGACACATTCTCAGACCAGATGCTTCAGACAGCCAGTACAGAGCTGTGATTATTAGCAGGGCCTTCTTTTTGTGAGGGCCAGCCTATTTTTAACCAGGGATGAAAGTTTGAATATCCTTCCACCCCTTGAGCACACTAACAACTGCTGCCAGATATTGGAGGCTTTGAGCCCAGACTAGGGGTGCCTGGAGGGCATTGCTCCTATTCGGAGCAGCGCGGCAGCGCTGTGCGGTGTTTCTGGCAATGCTACATTTACTTTCTCTCGCTGCACAGAGCCCACAGATGACTGCCAAAAAAAGGGACCATCGATGAGTGATTGAGAATGCTGTAAAGTTGCCTGGACCTTTGTGAAGACATGTGACCGCCTTCTTGCTCGTTCGCTGGCCAGCAGTGATTGCCAGGGGCATTCCAGGAGGGTATATTTCTCATACATTCCTACATGTTTGCATAGGACTCTGCTGTGGGGGCTGTCATGAGCGAGATGCAGACAACAAGCTGGGTTCTAGAGCAGAATGAGGGCTGTCAAAGCTTCGCTGTATTAGATGATGATGAAGAAAGGCAAATGCTTACACACAGGACAAAATAATGCCTGCTGTGCAGAACAAAGACAAATGATTGCTTTCGGTGACTTACTCACTCAGTCTGTCAGGGCGGAGTTCCCTTCTTTGGTGCTTACTCAGTCTGGAATGGGAAATGACTCTGAAACAGAAGATTGGTTTTTTGTTATTCTGCACTGGCCTTCTGATCTGCACCTCTGCCAGCTGAATGTTGAAAACATGAAAACAGTACACACACACACACACACACACACACACACAAATGTCCATTGTGTCAGTGTGCGTACTCTCCTTAAGTGTTCCTGATTTCACAACACGATCAAACCCACACGAAGCTGAGATTCAAATTCCTCTGTGTGCTATCTGTACAGTAGGGGGAGTGATGGGGATTTAGTTGGGAGGTCAGAAAAAGTGCCATTAAAATGCATCATTGTAAGACCTTGAAATCTGCTGTGTTTAGAGGTCTTGGCTCCGGCACAGTTTACACAGTCTGGGCCACATTCATGCTAAGTAGTTTCTTCAAAGACTCTAAAATATTACAATTTGTTTTTTAAAAAAAAAAAGGGGGGGGGGGGGTTGTGGTCAAAATAATCCCCTGATTATAATGGTTTTCACTGTTCATTGAATCGACAAAAAAGGCTTAAGGAAACAGAGGGAAAAGTCTCAAACTTAAACCTTTTCAATCTTTTGATTTCAAGAACTCCAAAATTTAATGTTCACATATTTGGCAGTTCATGCCTCAGCTGAACATCAGCTGAGAGAGGTCTAACACAAGGCTGATGATTAAGTGAAAATCAGCCCCCCGCATGGTATTTGGTACTTTAGCTGCGTCCCCATATTGTCTGTAAACAAACACAGGTACAGATCATGCAAATTGTTTTTGCATGCACATGCAACCGATAAGCCTGATATATCGCTTTAACAAAGGCTCTCTGCCAAAGAGTACGAATTCCTCCTGGCCCTCAGACTTCTGCAGGCGCCATTCACCACTGCTCTGGAAATTACTTACCCAAGGGGAGAAGAGAGAGAAAGACTATTTTAGGAGTTCGCCTAAAAATATTTCACAAATAATGACAGGAATGAGTGTACATAGGTCAATGTGAGTTTATGAGTCACTAACAATGCCTGGGATTGTAAATGGCTTGGAAAACGTATGTGATGCATAAAGTGAAGTGAGTGTCTGTGTGTGCAGTCATTCTGTGAGGAGGCTAAATGGAAAGAACATGCAAAGTTCTCTCATTCTTTTGCTCTCTTAGGCCCACTGTGTCTCCCCCTTCAATCAGTCTTTCCCTCATCTTTCCATCTCTCCAGGGAAGGAAAGTCTCCGAGTTTCTCAGGAATGTTGACTTCTCTGTGCTTTGGTCCCCAGAGGGATGTTGGTAGGGGTCTTGACCCTTCTTCTCCTGTATCCCTGGAGCCTATCAGCTAACTAAGTTAGCATGAGATAACTCTCTCCTCCTGGCCCCTATTGTAGCCTCTTACGCTACCCTCCCTTTTTGTTTCCTTCACCCAGGGCTAATATGAGGCAGGGCTTCATTAGAAGCAGGAGAGGATCTATCAACCTACCTTCTAATCTTGGCCTGTGACAACATTTCTCTTTCTACCCTTCTGCACACTGGGGCTATCTCCTTTGCTAAACTGCTAATGGGCATCCAGGCATGTGTTTGTGTGTGCTGCAGTGATTCCATTTATATTTCACAATCATACATTTTTCATTTAAAGTATCAGGTTAAACATGAATTTGTGAAATGTAAGAAGTCTGTGTAATTTATATCTGATCACATGTTCCGACTAACAGAAAATATTACAGTTGTGTAATATCATAGAAAATGTCTTACAGATGCCCAGAGATACTGAATAATTGCGCGGAGTTCAGCTAACCTCCCAAGTACGTCCACTAAGGTTGTTGGTGCTGCTACATGACCAAAAGCCTCTGGGAGCATTTTGTATGTCATCGGAGCTGCACAGGTCAGTCACTTCCATTGTGTACATGGGCTCTGATAAGAGGTATAGGGAAGTGGTGACACATAATTGTTGGAAACTCTAATAGGAAACTGTTTCGGTTTTGTTACATCAGAAACAGCGCTGAGCTCTTTTGTTATCTAGAATTTTATTTGAAATTGTGGTTTGCTTGTTTCAAGTAAGAATCCAAATGACACAAAAACAATTTTTGTGTGAACTAGAGCAAAGATCTCCTCCTCAATAACTGCTTTTCTTATGAACACTTGTAATGATGAACTATTAATCAAATGTTCAATAGATTTTGTAAAAGCATAAATTTTTGCTGGAAGCATGGTCTCTTTGTTGGGAGATGTTGTCATTAAAGTCACACCAGCAAACAGTTCTTTACTTAAGCTAGCATGTTTAAATGTTTGGTTAAGCTTTGTTATGTAGACATTTCACTCATACAATTTTTATTGTGTTTTAATGTTGTTAAATCTACAACAACACGCAGTCCAGGGATGGTGGCAGTAGTGATGGCAGTGCTGTATCTGTGCAGGATATTCTTCTTTGCTTCTTCTCTGCTGCAACCTTTCTATGTCATGGAGGCTATATTCTTCAGTTCCATGACTTAAGATGATTGTAATCTGTCTCTTGTTTATTGTGTATTTTCTCAAGCTTTACTTATTTCCCTGTAAGGTCAGTAACCTCTCAGTTTTCTCCCACACACTCCCACAGTATATCCTGGCTCTAACATGGGTCTACCTCTTGTCCTCCTCACCCCTTTACATTGCCCGAGGTTCCGCTTGAACTTAGGGACACACTTTGTCCCTCAGTGGGAGAACTTGGAACCAGAAGGAAATAGGCCTTTTTCCCAAGATTAAGACAGGCAATGCTCAAGAAAACATGAGGATCTGCTTAAAAAATGTGTCACTGCAGGGAGATGGTGCTTAGTACTAACGCTGTGACTCATTCTCTCATTGTGACTTTTAAGTCATTTAGAAGGTCAAAGCTGGAATGCAAAGCTTCAAATAAGTGATGCATATTTGAACTTGTGACCTAAAATCTGGATTTGGTTAATCTTTTACAAGTTATTTGATGCCATTATTTGTTAGTGCACCCTTGTTGTGCCATACTATATATAAAACCAAAAAAAGTCGCTATTATTTATTATTTATGATTTCCATTCTGGAACTGAAAAACAAAGGAAATGGACAAGCCCATACCTTGTTTAAAATGAACCACAGTATTTTCTTCCCCCTCACTTGAGCCATTTATTGCTCGTCTCTTAAATGAACTAGCTGCCTGCAGACGGATATTACTCACAACTCCAGTGACTGCCAAGTTCTGGTCTGAGGGCCATTAAGGTGTTTAAAGTCAGCCATTCATATTTGTGCTGGATAGCCTTTCTCTATTTTAAATATTCCCCTGAAATTTTTAATGAAATATAGCCACAGCGATTTTTCTGAGAGTGCACCGCATAATGCCTTTCCATCCTGCATAACCAAGCATCATTCAACACCTTAAACGTTATACATGCAAATTATACCTTTGTATTTGCCTTCAGGTGCAGCTGCTATATTTTAACCTTGAACTAAGTTACATTTGAAATTTCTGGCTTTACTTCCAAAGTCCAAAGACCCGAGCGTTAGGTTAATTTGTTATTCTAAACTGGCCATAGGTGTGAATATGAGCGTGAATGCTTGTCTGTTTCTATGTGTCAGAATGTGACAGGCTGACAACCTGTCCAGGCTGTGCACAGCCTCTCCTCCTATGGCAGCTGGGACAGGCCCCAGCCTTACTCTAACACTAACCTGAATTACATTACATCAGAAAATGGATGGATGGATAGATAGATGGATGAATAATTGGATTGATAGTTACGTGCCAGTGCATGTATACTTACAGGTGGGAGGGACCAGGGCAGGGAGTTCAGTTCTGCTGGTATACATTTACAGCTGTAAGCAAATTAAGTTATAGTTAAGTTATTGCTGCTCAAGTTAATTATTCAGTTAACAGTAGTTTAGTAGTTTAGTGTTTCAGCAGTGCACTGTAACGGCTTAACACAGAGAATTTATGTCTCTGTGTTCTCTGTTAAGTTATTATATTGTCATAGTGTGAAGCTATTTGTGGACCATATGAAGAATAGCAGCTGCATCGGTGTACCTAATAAGGATCCATATAAACTAAACAGCAGCAGCAACTGATGTAACATAACTGAGAAGTTTGTGCTGAAGAGTCAGTGCATGTCAGATTTAGTAAGTACCCCTCATGTCTCTTTGGAACTAAAAATGAGTCATTCATAAGCTTATGCTGTTAGTATGATCTCACTTGAAAACCTGCAAAACAACTGGAAATGTTGGGGATAATCTGCTTCTGGACCTAGAGAAAATGCTTTGTACACACAGATATTATTTTTGTGCTATTACAACTCACACATACATACTGTGCAGAGTTTTAGTTATGCATTCAGGTTCATGATGTAGCTTAAAGTAACTTGTTTATCCTTAAATTTGCTGTGTAGTCAGTAAAGCTGGCCCAGTGTATAGATTTGTTGATTATATAGGATTGCCTCTTGCAGTTCACAGTCTACTGCTTGACCTTTGAGCATATTTACCTCGAACAACCAGCATACTAAGTGATCGAGGTAGAGATAAATGCACTGACAGCATGCCAGCGTCTGCCAGAGTTGCAAGCTGTAACATTTTAATTTTGTTTTGATCTTAACTGGTTATGCCTCTCTTGTATTTTCATTGACTTCATGTGCAATCAAACCACATCAGAAAATGTGCACGTTCTGTCTGAACACATATGGTTGGCTTCAAAATCAGGGAAATCGAAATCTGATCTTGTTTACCAGACACAACTGTAGAACTTGCACACATATGGGTCAGTTATGGTATGAAGTATTGTGTATTGTCATAGGGAGAAATTGTTTAAGGAGTTTCTGAAGGCCAAATGCCACATGTGGTGGTGGGGGAGTCATCTAGCCTGGCAAAACCACAACATGGTTGCTCATAATCATCAACATACGAATATTATCTTCGATAACTTGCCAAAAGAAACAAGTATGTGATTCAAGTGCATTTCTATATTAAATACATCCGTAACTCATCTGGTGGATTTAGAAATACAAGTCCAGTGCTTATTATAAATTTTCCTATGATGTTGTATTGCTACAACAGTTTTCATTTTAAAGGTTGCACTTGCAACTCAAATAATGTCCTAATTATAATCATGTATACAAATCAATCAAATATCTGTTCAGTATTTACGCCAAAAAAAAAAAAGTTTTTAAATGAGTTCTTAATCAAATGATTTTAACTCCCTCTCTCTTTTTGGCAAATGATTTGCACATAATAAAACAAGTGTTAGCAAGTAGAGATTGGGTATTTAAACTTGTAGATAAGTATGTAAAACAACAGTTACAAAATTATTTATGGCACGGGATAGCATGGTGGTGTGACGGGAATAACCACTGCCTTGCAACAAGAAGGTCCTAGGTTTGAATCCAGTCCTTTCTGTGTGGAGTTTGCATGATCTCCCTGTGTCTGTGTGGGTTCTCTCCTTCAGCTTCTTCACAATATGCATGATGGTTGTCTATTTCTCTGTGTTATCCCTGCAACAAAGTGGCGATGTGTCCAGGGTGTGCTATACCTCTCACCCTATGACAGCTGAGGTACACTTCAGCCCCATCCCACCAACCTGAACTAGACGAGCAGAAAATAAATTGATAGATGGACATTTATGGTATGGTGAGTTATTATAGTTACAGGAAAACACCAGTGAAGGTGACTTTGAACACATCTGTATTTGCAAATACAAAAGCAAGATAAATAACCTACACTAAAAAAAATGCAAAGGTATCAAAATGGGTTGAGCCAAACTGGCTTTTTGTGTGCTTGTGGAGACAGTTCCCTTGGGTGTACTTTACCCTAAAGACTAAGGCCATGGAGTCATCCATGCAGCTTGAATTACACTAGACCCCTGTGACCTTAGAGTCACAGGGATAAATGCAAACGTGACAATGTGGATAATTGCCCACTAAAGATAATGAACTGTTGACTGAGATCAATGTCTCTCCCAAACACTTTTACCATGTAAACTAGTACTAAATTAATTTAAGACTAAAATGTCTGAAAGCTCTGAAAAACTGGCGGCCTGAGACACCCACTCACACAGTCTGCCCAAAATGTGTTGAGGGGCAGCTAACTAAACACAAGTGTCAGTCCAAGTAAACATACGCACATTTTGCGCTTTCAAGCTTGAAAGCTCTGAAACAGGGAAACAACAACATGCAGACATTCACAAATCAGAAACAATCTAGACATAACACAACTTGCTTTTGTGTTATGTAGTATATCTTCCTACAATTTCTGTAGTGTAATCAAATTTTAAAATGGCCAGGCCTATATTAAACTGTGTCAAATAAGGAAAAATAGTGTCGTGTGTAGCACAGTGAAACATTGGGTTGAGGATATTACATTGCTAACTTTGCTGTTAGTGAATTTTTAAATAACTGCTAATGATAAGTAAAGTAAAACGAATTTCCTGTATTAAAATTGGATAAACATGGATACCTGTAACTTGCTAACACAGGGTTACTCAACTACATGATAACAGTCATTCTCTTGTTTTAACCTCTGCTAAGATAAAATCACATGAAAGAAGCAACATTGCTACATATATAAAAAACATGTTAAAAAAAACAGTGACATGCAACACAGGGAATATAGGAATATTTGATCGGAACCATTAACAGTGTGCATCAGTCACAATTAACACATATTTTAAATTGCACATAGTCTTAAAGAAGGAGGACACAAGCACACACTTTGATTATGAGAAAGTACATGTAAAATGAAAGCACCAACAACTATATGTCTTCATCACACACTTGCTACAGAGTGACAAGCGATAACTGGCTTAAAAAAAAAAGGACTGACCGTGATTAGGACTAATGTATGGCAGGAAAAGAAGCAGTGATTGGGTGGGAATGCTGCTGATGGGGGCTTAAGTGAAGGGGACAGAGCAAGGAAGGTATAGTGATGTTTAGGGCTTTGAAGTAAACACGATGAATATCTTCTGTGTTTATCCTTTAATTTGGTGCCCAATTGTGAGAAGATTGGTTTACAAATTGAAAAATGAAGGTCAGGTGCAGAGTCTGGTAGTAATACTCACCTCTTTTTAGTGGAAAGTGCACACTCAGATGCTTACAGTATGCACACACACACAAATATGCAGAGAGAGAGATGCCTGCCGGCAGAGAAACTCCCAATTTTCTCATGTCCTATTCAACGAGCTTCATCTCAGTCCTTCAGAGTACCCACTTCCATGAGGCTCAGCCACTTCCCCACCTTTAACAGGCGAGGGAAAGTTCGCATTGAGCAGCACGTTTTTATTTACAGCAGTCAAGGTGCTGCCCCTAAAGTCTCCGTTAATGCATTTTTGTCACATATTTAAGAAAGTCAGATGAGGGTTTAAGAGAATTGTGGAGCGGAGACTGGAGCCCTAACTTGCTACTACTCTCTGTCTATGGAGACTAAGAACATCTTGTTTTCATTACTGGAGAGGCAGGGGTGGGGGGAGGGCAGAGAAAAAAAAGAAAGGGGAGTAGAGGTAGTAGTTTAATGTGGATGTTTTATCTGATTTTTTGCGTGTGTGTCTGTGTGTATGCATGTGAACAGTAAATATGTTTTGTATGTAATGGTCAACACAAGTACTGCCATTAGCCCTGTAGGGAGATGGATCAGAGACTGTGAGGACAAAGACAGACAGAGCTGACGACATCCAGATGACAAAACATCACCCTTTATGCAGAGCTATCTGTCATCAAGGAACTGTGGCTAACTCATGTGACATTACTAAGCATCCTGTTTTGTTTCTGCTGGGACAACTTCTTGTTTGAATCAGTTACAGAGCAGCATCAATCAAGATTCGCCTGTGAACCACACCAGAATGCACATACTGTACACAAACCTTTGATTCCTGATTCGCCTGACCTCACCACCTTACCGCTTTCGTTCATGAACCGCCGACTTTTCAACAGACCTGGTTTGTGAAGAACTGGTTCATGTACTTACACCCTTCAGTTCACTTCTAAAGCAAGACCACTGCTCAAAGACAAATAGCACCTTTTAATGTAGCTTCATTACTTTTTGTAATTACTTTTAAGTGATCTTGCTCCCACAAGTTGCCTTTTGTTTGCCTGACTTTGATTCCCTTGGCTTGGTTGGTTGTTCAGACGAAATACTTTGACTTTTACAAAGTTAGGTAGGTAATGTCTGTTGATGGGGTTGGCAGTTGAACAGCCAGACAGAAACTGGGGGGGAAATCTCTTCATGCAGTACCCTGCTTTGCTAAACATGCTCTCACTGGAAAAGAAGGAGCAGGTGACTATAAGTGTGAGTTTCTCAGTGCAGACACATTCACATAGCTGACTGGGCTACAGAGGTAACCTAATTTCTCAAATATCCCATATGTAAATCAATTTCCACAACTAAGAGTGGAGAATTACTGAAAAGCAAATTCAGCCAATTTTTTTTCTTGCAAAAGTAGATGCTTTTGCCATGTTTACAGACTGTCTGAGTGTGCCTAACTTAAAGCTTGAACATAATCCAGAGTTTTGTTTATATTACACTCGATATGCATGAATGACTGTGGCCACATGTTGTTTGATGTATCTGGATTTTGGGAACATTTTCAAATCAGGAAACTGCAATGCAAGAACTTTAAATTAGACTTTAGATTGGGGAATTTGATGGGACACAAGTGTGGAAAAATGAAAAGATTCAAAAACAGTGACATCAAAACATCAGACTTAAAGTCTACATAAGGTTCTTAACGCTTTACTAGTGGGACCAGCATGTAAAGTATGTGGTCTGATATTTTCTCGGGGTAATTTGGTTAGGTCTTTACAAGTCAGGTGGATAAGCAGCAGAAATCCATCTTTAGTATTTAAAATGAGGAGAATTTATTTAAAGCATTATAGCAGTGTGTGAATAGATCTAACAAGTAGATGTTAATGATGTGACAGCTGGATTGCCACATCATGAAATGTCTTCCTAAACACAGTGTTGATTTTTTATGCCTCTACACCAGCATCATTCTTGCATGCTTCAGTCCATCTTAATTTTGGGAATGTGATAGCTCTTCAACACCCTTAGGGGTTAACTTCACACTCATTCGGAACTGATTGCTTTTTGTCACTAAATACTTAAGCTAACTGTGAGCTCACAAAATGTGTTTTGACCATAATCCAGGAATTGCTGGGTTAATGCTGATCAATTACAAAGTGTTAACAGTTTATGTATATAATGGAAGTGAAACTGTGTGGTCATCATGGACAGGTCACCAGTCTAATTCAGGGCCAACACAGTGAGACGGATGACTATTCATGGCCAGTTTAAAAACACCAGTTAAACTAACCTGAATTTGTTTAGACTGTGGTAGGAAGACGGTCTATACAAAGAGAACCCACTCACACACAGTGAGAACATGCAAACTCATTCACCACTGTGCTGTTCTTAAATTACATTGTTTGGCAAAAAAATATTATGCAATGTTATAAATTATTCAGGAACAGAAGGAAAGATTATGACCATATCTCATATTTGGTAAAATACTGAATTGGTGTCCACCTGTTAAAGTCTTCACTACATATTTTATGAGTCCAACATGGAATTAAACTGCGCCTTGACTGATTATTAGTGGCACACAACCACAAGGCAGTAAGCAGGGGTTAAAGCAGGGGAGCAGCATTCTGGCACCTTCAGTTAATGAGTTATTAAATCCAATAGGCAGGTTCATGCATGTTCCTGCTGAATGAGTTGACTTTGTTGTTCGTGTGCAGCCTGATGTTGCTTCCAATGACAGCATAGTTATATTTGCTCAGTAAAAAAAGACCAAAAAATGACATTTCATTGTGAGCTTACACCTTAAACATGTTCTTTTTCCTTCTCATTCCCGGGATGTGTTCATTATGCAATTGTAAAGTTGCGGACATGGTACTTAAACATCTTGTTCGTTTTTTAAAATTCACAGGTAATTTTAAACACAACTTTTCAAGCAGCTCAACAAATATCACCAAATTCACCAACTGTGCGCATGTTTTTCCCTGCTAGTATTTCACATGGACAGAGAGAAAGTGTGCAACACTAAAAGATGGGGAAAGATGTAAGAAAGAGAGGAAAGGAGAGGAAGACAAGATATTATTTTGAAAGGTAAGCACTGCTCAGCCAGTGGATCTTTATGAATTTGAAATTTAAACTGTAATACAGTGTCCTAATTCATTTTAGTGCAGGCTAAACTGGTTAATTTGCAGTACTATGATAAAACTTACAGGGATGCACTATGTTGCACTGGTTTCATCTACTACTTGGTTATATCGAGTTCAGCAGACATCAATTTTAATGTAAGTTGACAGAGAGAGCGAGGTTTAAGATGTGAGAGATTTGTGACGTTTAGCGTGTTTGGAGTGTGTAGTTAATGTGTTGTCTTGTGTAGTTAGCATGTAGTGTTGTGGATAGTTTTGTGTTGTGTGTCAAAACAATGAGGCGACTGCTGTCTCCAGGTAGAAAAAGGAGTGATACACCTGCTGCTGTCAGACCTGCAGGTATCAGGCTGTGATGTTCTCCTTTATAGTGGACAGAAATATTTGGAGTGGCACAAATAATTTGTGTGGCATCATATTGAATGCAGAACAGCTGATTGTTCTGTAAATAGTTTGAAATGGTTATTTAAAAAATTAAGGTAAAAGGTAAATGGATGCAAATAACTTTGTTGTTTGCAAAACTTGTGCATAGGATTTTAAAATTGACAATTTATATTTGCATTTAAAGTTATGAAATATGATTCGTTAAACATGTTTGTGGTTGTTACAGTAAAAAATATAACTTTTTCTACTCTGATTTTATGTTTTTTATCTGATTTTAGATCAGTTGTGTTAATACAGTATGTCAAAATGAAAACATAACTGTAAATTCAGACACGTGAGGTTGTGCTGAAAAGGATGATACCAAACAAGGCAAAGTAAATCGATTTTAAAGGTAAAATGTGGAGGGAAAATCAAAAGTAGTTAAAAATGGCCAATTATACCCTGGACCCCAGAGGGTTAAAGGTTGTTTTTTTTTTTTTTAAAGTAACGCAATAGTTACTTTTCAAGTAATTAATTACTTTTAGAATATTGTAACTCAGTTACTAACTCAGTTACTTTTTTGAAGAAGTAACTAGTAACTATAATTAATTACTTTTTTCAAAGTAACTTGCCCAACACTGACATTTATACTAACTTTACAGTGTCTAGTGGTTGGTATATTCTTATATCTTGTTGAATTCATTTGGCTAAATACACAATACAATAGGAGCAGCACTGATCACAGTCCATACAAAAAGAAATGTTCACTGGAGCTTGCAAAACAAATTATTCTCATTTATTCCTAAGCAATTCTTCTTTCAGAGTGTGCCCCTATAAATCTATCTTAGGGCTCCCCCCACCTGCCAAATCCGACTTTAACCCCTGGTAGTAAGTAAGGTTAATTTAGGCATGATTACAGTCACTAGATCAAATACAAGCAGGCAAGGCGTCAGATCTTCTAAAAACACCACACATGTACAAACATGGAGAGAGAAACAATCACATCCTACCTGAGACACCCTGTTGTTACCAGCAACAAGGGAGATAACACTGCTTCCTCTCCTTCCTTTGGGTTTGACTTTATCACTTTACATGTGTGTTTATAAATGGAACTATCTATTCATACAGCAAGACCAAAAACCCTCCTGTCTTCCTGCTAATGTTTGTCCTCAGGTATTATCACGGCCACAATACTGACTATATTGACCATCAGTATCAAAGCATACAACACCGTCTGTGTCCTTTTGTACTTTTGATCTCTGCATTTGTGACTGTAGTTTTATCAGATGGAAGAGTAAAAACTCCAAATGTATAACATGTGAATACCTCAGGAGATAATTGCAAAGATAAAGCAAAATTAAGAGAGATTTCAGAGTGTGGTGACAGCGTAGAACAAATGTAACTTTTCAGTCAGCAACTAAATGAACGCAGCTCTGTGATTTAGATCTAACATGTAATGTAGTAAGCTAAGGCAGCACGGCCGGTGTCTTCATCCTTTGAAAGCTTTTTGAAGACGGCGGCAAACACGTGTTATGGAAGTGTCAGGAAACAGGTGCTTTGTGGCTCAGGCAGCGCTCCCTCTTTGATATCCTTTATAAGAAACAGACGGTAACTACCGGGTGTGTCCATAAACACTGAAAGCGCAAGTCTGCAGAGACCCCTGCATGTCAGTTCCCTTGTGCTATTAGCTGATGAAGGATGGATTATTCCAACACTTTTATTATGATGGAGACTTAAACATTAACCATATATTTAAAAAAGTCAAACTTAGTGTGAGCCCATAGTTCCATATACTGATGAAATATATCTTTAAAATTTATACAGTTCTCTCATACTATCCTCACTAGAACTATTCAATTTACTCAAATTTCTTAGGATCATTTTTAGGATATAAACACATTTTTACAAAGCATGGTTAATTTGACTGACTACTTTAATACCTTTTTGTCAGATCACTAAACTTTACTTTGAGAGGCCGTGTAGGTAGTTCTCCATGTCCACATGCTGGACTATTCCTGGGCAAGATACCGAACTTCAAACTGTCCCCTAAGCACCTATCGGCATGTGGTAATCAGTGTTGGGTAAGTTACTTTAAAATAGTAACTTAGTTACATTACTAGTTACTTCTCTCAAAAGTAACTCAGTTACTTCAAGTTACTCGTTACTTTCAAAGTAACTAGTTACTAGGGAAAGTAACTTTGGTTTTACTCAGAATTCTCTTGTTAATGTGTTGCTTCCATAACTTTGCCAATCTTCTAGCTTGCTTACTTGCCACAAGTGCACTGTGCCACCTACCAATAGAAAGAAAAAGATAATGTGCATATTTCCACGAGAGAAATCCCACGCCTGGACCGTCATTGACTGCTGCCATGATTCTAGCCTACGTCACAGTGTCATCTGCGCCTTTTACATCCAACACAAAAACTGCAGTCGTGGTGCTTTCGATTGTACTCAGAACTCGGAAATTCTGCCTTCCGAATAGGAAGATGTAGGCAACACCAGACTGCAGATGAGCTGCATACAGAGCTGGACTGGGACAAAAAAATCATCCCGGGCATTTTGACTAGAGACTGGCCCACCATTATAGGAAAAATCATAAAGCCTTTGAATGAAAATAAACACTGTTGTGACAGTGATGTACACTGTCTGATGGTATATATGCATCAATCTATCAATCGTTTGTTGTAAGATTCAGATAATTATTTTTTAAAAGCTAGACATTTTAAATGAGAATAAGAAAGAAAAGTATTTCTTTGTGCCCCCCTTTCCCTGTTAATGCCCTACCTGCCCCCCTGGCAACACTTTGCTAGACCCGCCCCTGCACAGTTACCAGCTGTCAGCTACTTAGAAAAGGATCCTGGTGTTATTTGTCTCTCAGAAACAGTTCATAACTTCCCTTCAACTCATTCATGTCACCTAAAAGGTAAACCTGTTTCTCCATCACCTGTTCAGCTCTGATGATCCAGTAAGGACATCTCCTGGTTTCATCTTCATGTTTCCCTCTCACCACATAACCAAACCATATCATGACCAGCAGCTTTTTTGCAGCTGTGGCTCCAGCAAACATCAGCTGATACTAGAAATTAATATTAAATAAATTCTAACAACAGCTGATCAAGCTTAAACGTGCTGCTGTTGTTTAGCGCGACATCCGCTGGTTTCCTCTTTCGGCGCAAAGTGGGCAATAAACACACAAGAGAGAAAAGACGATCAGCTGATCACTGATCAGTTTTCATGATTGAAGTAGAAACGGGAGAGGGAGGGGAGAGAATGAGAGAAGAAGAGGCAGCTGTGCAACGTAAAGACAGAATAACTCCAGCTTTGTGCCTTTTCCATTGTAGCTGAATTACGGGACAAACTGTCACCTCAATAAGAAACGCGTAATATTTTCTCTGAATACCAGACGGGACGGTTTGCAACTCTAATAACTTATGAACAAAATAAAGTTTAACATCGTTAACATCATAGCACCACCCAGCTGTATAGAAACTCCGTCATGCTAGCTAGCACGCAGTACGGAAAAAGTCAGAATAACGAAAATAAACTCCACCTAAACTTGGTTTATATCTGACCCAGAGAGACTGCAGGTCATAACTTCTTACCTGAAGTTCAGTTCACACTTGGACCGGCGGCCGCCTCGGTCTCTTTTCCTGCTGGCCTCACCACTTGCTAATGTTACTGAATCTGTGGAAGCTCCGCGATAGCCACCACACGAAGTAACGAGTAACGACCCTATCTAAATCCCAGTAACGAGTAACGCGTTCCTGATTTTGGCATAATAACTAGTTACCGTGCTCGTTACCACAATAATAACGTAGTTACTGTAACGCGTTACTTAATAACGCGTTAGTCCCAACACTGGTGGTAATAGATAAAAAAAATGCAATTAAAGTACATAGAATAAAGTCATGTATGCTTGAGTTATTCTGGTTTGTCATATTTAAATACTTTGAGTGTTTAGTTAGAGTATATAAATACCAGACATTTATTTTGCTGTATCATTAAAGAACATGAAATGGGATATTCTTACTAAATATGAGGAAGTCTTTTAGATTTAGCAGGCAATGTTACTCAAAATGGGCCTTGCTTACTGCCTTGGCCTGTATTAGCAGTCACTTCGCTGATACCTATTAGCAATATTATATATATATATATATATATATATATATATATATATTAGCAATCTATTCACACAGCTGGTGCCAGCTTGGAACAGCAAACACGCATTTGTAATTTTAACCTGATACTGTCAGCTTTACCTCTTCTATGACATTCAATTGAAATTACAGTGGTACTATAAAGTTTTGTCTGGCAGACAATAACGATACGCAGCTCAAACTGTCCTGCAGTCTAAGCACAGGCATGACTGTTTAAATTGAACCTTAAGCAACATAATTTAAAACACATCTTAAAATGTTCTCATCTGTTCCTCGAGGTGACCCTCCAACAGCGATCACCTGACAGATGACTCCTCTTCCAGAGACATCAAGGCTGACCGTGTCACTCCACTGTGCCCTCCCAGGAGAAGCGGAGGCCAATATTTACTGACACGCTCAACCGCCACCCAAATGATGCTGGAACCAAAAAAAATAAAAATTGCTTCTGATGTGTTAATCCGTTCTGACACAGCATTGCGCCTCTGAATTAAGATGTCATTTTTTATCATCAAAGTGACACCTGTTTAAAATAGGAGGCCTGGGATGATTTATGTGACTGTTATTCTTGCCTGTGAGCAGAGAAAAGTGAGAGGAACTCGGCCTATGCGCATATATCATTAAAGCGTGGTTGAAATGACCTCACAAGGGAGTGTTATGAAATGTTACTATAGAAATTGATGTGTTTGAACAGCTAGATTGGGACAGCAGTTAATATGTTCAGATGCCTCACTTCCTACACGTTCCTGAAATTGTCATCTACCAGAACAAAGCATTATGTTAACCTAAAGTAAGATTTAATACATGTGAGAATTTCCTCCATTACTGTATTTACTCTGCTTCATTTATCAAAGCCCGGCTCGGTGGTCTCTTAATACCACGGAGTGGCACACACGCTCTGTATCTTGCAGAACTGCACATAAGCATAAAAAGTTTGCTACCACCAGTATCACTGAATGATCAGCTTCCTGCATAGCTGAATGCTTTGGCTCTGTTAGCTGTCAGACTAAACTGTGGGGAGTTAGAGCATGTAGCCCAGATGCGAGCCAAGGTGTCCACCCTCTCAATCTAATCAGATTGATTAGGGGCAGTAATCTGCTGGGCTGGCACAGGACTCTGCTCTTCATGAGTCTGATCAGTGAGAACTCACAAGATGGCTGGATGTTACACAGTCCAGAGCAGCTTAGGACTGCCTGCTCCTCCAGAACACTGACATGAGAACCGTTAGGTAGAGTGGGGTTCTGACTATGGTGTACTGTGTCTGTTTTAAATCAAAACTGCGGTCTCAAAGAGATCAGGTCGCATTGGGCATTCTCAGCTGTAAGCATATTTTTATACTGTTTTTTTATGTAATATTGTGCCTTTTCAACTTGACTTCCTTCCATCGGATGGAAGCTGCCCGAAACTTCAAATCAAAGTAGTCAGCATATAAGAACTGGAGCTGAACTTATAAACAGGCACAGCAACAGGAGGTCTTATTCAGCTCCGGCCTGAATTTCAGAGTTTGAATCCAGCCCATAGAAATGATTCTAGAGGGATGTGGGAACTGAGATACTGGTGCTGACAAGCTCGCCAAATGATCAGAAAAGGAAATGCTGCTCTCAATGACCTTACTGTTATCCTTATGAACACCACATAAGTCTCCTTCTGATACCGGTCTGGGTCTGAACCATCCAATTCAGTCCCATCCCAGGAACTAGCCTTCCTCTCATTTCCTGTCTGTGAAACAGCCGTCTCCTGTTTAAATTATGCCCCAGTGCCTCCCCAGTTCCCTTGCACATAGCTATGCTCTCTCCTGCTGTCTTCCTCCTCTCTCTCCCGCTCTCTCTATCACTGTTGGCTGCAGCTGCCATGTTTTCCTGGAAGGACGGCAATACGCTAACTGGGTAGGCAGCTGTTTGATGACCTGTAAGGTTCAGAGAACAGATGATAAAGACAAATAAACGGCACTCTTTAAAATACCTTGAGGATTTGAAAGAATACATGGACATTTTTGGAAACGCAATCATTTTCTTGCTGAACGTTAGTTGAGAAGATGCTTCTCTAATGTCTGAGAAAAATGAGCAGGTTATTCTTTACTGAGCAATTGTTGTTTTCTTTTTTTTTTTTTCACCTTCGTGGTTCCAAAACACCAGGATAGCAGCAGTGAAAACACTGAGCTTTAGGCATTTTAGTAGAACATCACTATCTAGTGGGTAATTTTATGGAAGCTACATGAATGTTAGACATGTTAGAATTCCCCACTTTAAGGCAAAAATCAGGATGGCCATAGTCTGGTGCAACAAAAGAAGATAAGTTATATGGAAAAAAGTAGTTGGCCGCCTACGCAGTACACCTACAGGAGCTACATGGAAAATCATAACATCAAGCTCTTGTTGCACAGTTTTTGTGCTGATATGAATGCAAGAGGAACTGAACCAGGACAGCACTGGTGACTTTTACACACTAGCAGTCTGCACTTGGTGGCCCATTCTGAGTTGCTGTGGCTTCTAAATGCTTCCACTTTGCAAAATTACCACTTACAGTCGATGGTAAGAGGTAAGAAACTTTCCGCATTGGTAACACCCTCAAATTCAGTGAGCGATTTAAAATGACACATTCTTTCACAAATAATGTTTTAGGGGTGAGCGATATAAACGATATACGATAGAAACTATATAAATTTGGCCAACGATAGAGATTTTGACTATACCGCTTTATGCTGTAAGCTGGTGTTCTGACAGTGTTTGTCCCTTTTCATTTGCCTCAGTCTTCAATTTTCACAAGTTTCTCCTTCAGATGTGTCCCTCCCCTACCCCAGTCTCCACTCTTCACTTTGTCTCCTTGCTTTGCTACACCTCTCCAGTTGCGTGGCACCACACCTCCTGGTTGTTATCCTGATGGTCTCTCTCCTTTGACTCCATCCCAACCCTTTCATGCTGAGGCGTGACACGCAATGCCTTTAATGTGGCCTTGGCCCCATGTTCCTCCTGCCTGTTGGACTCATCCAGGAACAGTAGATCTCAGATCCACCCTGGGTGATTGATGGCAAGAATACCCTCTCCTCTCACCCTCCCCGCCCCAACCCCTGTTAGGGGGACAGCATAGCGTTTCATGAGCTCATCTGTGTGGCGCCCAGGAGCTGCACCTAAAATGCAGACTGCACTCATGTCTCGCCCAGTAAGACTCCCTGGGGGACACAAAGCATGTGTGACCTCCTTTTACCCAGGCTGCACCCCATCTACAAACTACTCTCACTGTATCACCATGGTCCCATTCTTAATTTGTAGTGACATACTTCAACATTTATCAAGATATACCATTTAATTTTACATCCAAATATGCCCGTGAATAAATAGATAACTTTATTTTGATTATTACAGGTAATTTCTGCAGTTTGAGATTTTGCCAAAAAAAATAAGAGAAATATCAGAGGAAATTTGAACAGTGTTGTTATTAAATGCATTTTTTTAAGCCTGGCTGAAGTGGAAAAGTGGACATAAAATAAAACTTCATGAAGCATTTAATTCATATAAGTCCAGTATATCTTGTGATTATGTCTCTACCTGACGTTTGCATGGGACTGTGGTTCTTTTATGAAGCAATATGGGAAGTAAGAGCATGAAGTGAACATGTAACACAGAACAACTCACCTATTCTCACCTCAACAGCACTGAAAGCATCAAAACACTGTAATTAAATATAATTAAGGAGCTTGCCACATTGTCTCACCAGCTATTGTCTGGCAGTCAACTGCATAGTCATGTACCAAAATTTCATAATCTCTCCCTCTTTATTTTGTACCCTTCTCTTCAGTGTTTCAATCAAAAATAGGCAAAAACAACTTGAAAAGGTTTATGTTAGCCATTAATCAGACAAGGCAGATTTTTTTTTAAAGTAGAGTATAGTTGAGGTTACAGCCTGCTCCAAGACCCCAAGACAGGCCCCCATGTTACATATCTAATAATAATAATAATATTAATACTACTACTACTACTACTAATAATAATAATAATAATAATAATGATGGGGGACAATTGCAGTTGTGCTAAAAAAGAAAGAAAGAAAAAGAATAATAGACAGAAGCTACGGGATGGAAACAGGAAAAATGTTCCATCTCCGGCATGTTCAAGGTTCAAGGTTCAAGGTTCTTTCAAGGTTCAAGGTTCTTTATTATTTGTCACATGCATAGTTATACAAGTATAACACACAGTGAAATGTAGCCTGACACGCTCCTCGACATGTGCAAAAATTGGGGGGGGGGGGTGTAGAGGAAGAACATTATATATATGTATATATGTATATATATATATATATATATATATATATATATATATACACACACACATATAGTATATACACTGGGTGAATGTGCAGTAGTAGCAGCAAGCAGGTGAATTCTGTACATTAATATGAATAGATATCTGACTATTTTACAGGATAGACAATATAAACATATTTAAAATTAAAGGAATTGGAATGTACATTGTGCCTTGCCTTGTAAGTCTAAGTTTATTGCTGACTTTTCACCTCCTATTTAATGCCACCTCTTTTCCATCAGATTTGTTCATCTGCTTGAGTTCTTCTCGTTTGTTTTATTTCGAGGATATTATCATGAAGACAAATAAAACCATCAACAGGAAAAATAAATGCAAGTAGACAACTTCTTCAACATCTAACATCTTGATCCGGATTGACAGTTTTATCTGACTAGCAATCCAAAGCAATCACAAGTTAGACAAAGAAAACCAGTAAAAGCTAAGCTATGAGCTGAAATATTTATTTTACCTTAAAATTAAATGATTCAGTGAATAGCAAGTTTTGCTTTTGCTCTAGCATTATAGCACGAAAGGCTGATCTTTTCATGCTTTCTCCTCCCACCTTAGCAGAGAGAAGTCTGTCTCCCTCTGCATGTGGGACATTCCAAGTGGGCAGGAATCTGAGGACAGAGATCACCTAATCTCTTTGAATGAAGTAGCACCTGTTGGCGCAGCGCTGGATGAGGAAGAAAATACCAAGATCAGTGGCAGCTCTTTGTTGACCCGATACACTTCCCCCGATGTATCAGCTGGCAGCTACTTGAAAACCAGTCGTCAGGTCCATCAGGATGACTGATGGACTCCATTAAAACTTTATGTAGACATATGTAGATATAGATATAATTCACATCACTTGTACTAAATTTGTGCTTGCAAAATTTAAGTTAGAATGACACAGTCTATAATTTAAGTTTATCCCATCTTAACCATGTTTACTCCATCTATAGACACACCATCAGCTTTATTTTATAGCAATTTGGTGCACATTTCTAAATACCCGTAGTTTTTCTGGAAACATTAGAGCAGCCTGATTAGGGCAACACTCTTACCTGATGCTGTAAGAGCGTTGCTGAGTGAGCCATCTGACTCAAATGAAACCAGATCATTCATTTAAGAATAGAGCACCCATTGAAAGGACATGCAATCCAGTCTACCAGTACCAGTCAAATTATCTCACCCAGCTGTTCACGAGGTGACCATGTGCTGAAGAGGACCCTGAGAGACTTGCGAGAAGGGGCATAAATCACAACTGAGGACGCTGCAGTTGTTGCGTGTGTCTGCATGTGGTGAAGACATTAGATTGTTGCCATAGCTGCTTCGGAGAAGTTGTCGTTAGATGTGTTTGTGTTATTATTCTGATTACACTTGGGTTCTGTAAGCTGTCTCTTGTAGCCTCTGAAAATTGGAAGTGCAGAAGAGGTAATAAATGAAATGCAAGCTGAGTGCCACATATCTTCTTTGTGTAGACTAAAGTATGAATGTATCCACACTTTGGTTTATCCTGATAAATGATCTGGATTTCTCTTGGAGGGAAATTGTTAATGTGGCCAGAGGAGGTCTAGTTTTTCCTCTTGTCCAAGGTTATTTAAACTAAACCAACCATTCCTTTAAATGTCTCAAATCCCTTACAGCATGGGCCACAGCCTTAATGCCTGTCAAAGGAACGCTGCTTTGCATGTAGCCTGATTATTATCTGCTACACAAATTGCTAGTAGCTGGATTGTTCACAGCTGATGGTCCCAAAGTTTATGGATTGAAACTGTTGGAATGTGGACAATTACCACTTTCACTTTCTCACAAAAACCTTAATACAGTTTACATAAACTATTCTCTTGAAAATTCTACTTTAAAGAGCTATATCGGGCTCTAGGGCCAGCTCAAACAAACAGAGAATCTGCTCTGCAATTCAGACATTACTCTACTAGCAAGGACAAACAACGATGACGATGTTGTCACATTTCAGACTGTAGGCGCTGGCAGAATTCAGTTGTAAGTAGGCTTCATTTAGGTGAAATATGTTGTACCACCCACCACTAAGGTCTGCTCAAGGTTAAATTTTGCCAGACTTTAAGCTAGACTACTATATCTTTCTTGTGATTTAGGGGTGACGGAAACAGGAAACCGCAAAGAAGTTAGTCAGCAAACACCCGAACTGCTAAAAACGTTCTCCTCAGTTTCTCGCTGCTTATTGTGCTGATTTGTCACAGTGGTAATCTGTGTCAAAGACAGGTTATTTATTTGAAAAACAAGCCCTATTCTTTAGATGTTATTTTATGTATGTTCACGATTACTGAAAAGTACAGAGCACAGATTTCTTATGGGAATGTTAAAAATGCCACTATTTTAATTGTATTTAGAGACTGATCAAAAATTACCAGTCTTACGATTTTTATTGTGTGTGCTCATATTTTAGGGAAAAAGAAGTAATGCAAAAGATGAAATAGACTAAAAAGAGTTGACCTGTTGTCAAAAGTTGCTGAGCACCTAAGAGTGGTTGAACAGTTTAACCTATAATTACCACAATTAAAATAATACTCATATTAACAGAGAAAAATTGCTTCCAAATGGTCTTTCACATGCGCAAGAAAAGAAAAACAAAAACACATGGCACAATCTGGCTTCAGAATTCTGGCAGCAGAGCATGACATGTCAAATCAGAATTAATTTTGCATAGAAATGAGTAACTAGCTGCTTTTATGAATATACCACACGTGAGTACAATATGTCCAGTAGTGAACATTTTGCAGCGTGACCTTTGATTTTAATGTTCGTAAGCAGAATTCATGCGTCCTTTTCGATTTGTTGCTGTACTATCACGTTGCATGGTGGGAATTTCCATGTAACTTGGTGGACAGAGACTGAAGGCAGGAAAAACAACTTAAATGTGTGTTAGAACTGTGAGGGGACTCAAAAAGTTGCTCATAAGCCAGATAACTAAACAGATTAAGTAAGAGAGTGGAAGACAAGCCAATACGTGAACACAACGTGCAGTATTTGAACAGTAAATATGTGATTTTAGGAGATTTTGTGATTGATCATTTCCATTCTGATTCCTCACTTTAAAGTGGTCTCACGGGAGAAAGAGAGGGAAATACAGTAAATATTGCACATACCGCTCTGACGTATCACAACCTGTTTTGCAAGGAAAATTGTAGGGGTTGACATCAAAGTCAAAAGCCCACTGCCAAAATCAAAATGTCAGCCATTTGGCCTATTAAATTCACTGGACCCCTCACTCCTGTGATGAGGAGAAACAAAAGAGACTCCAAAGTCAACACAATTTTCTCTCTTTCTGACGAAAAAAAAAAAAGCACACTTACAGGTTTTGTCGCTCATAGACTGAAGAACACTGTTTAAGAGATCTCCAGTGGTATTACCGCTTTGTGGGGGTTTTTTCAAACTACCTCTGGCAATAACAACCTTATGTCCAGTAAGTGCCCTTTCAGTAAAGAACTGATGTAGAGGCCCATTGCTGAGTAGTGTCAGGGAGTGATCAGAGGAGTCATGTGGATAAAATCACACTGCTGACCCTGGACATCAGTGATTGATGTCAAATGTGACCGTGAAACTCAATAGGGGTTGTTGTACTTTTGATTTTATTGGCCACCATGTCAGGCTGCCTGCTTTCTGTGGTAACAAGACCTGCACTGCTACAATGTAAGCATTTCCATGCATGCTGCTGAACAACATTATAATGATACATCACATTACATTATATTTAGTAGTTGAATTCTCACCTTATTTCTTGAGAAAACATTTGAATTAATGCAGTAATACAACATATTTTAGCCAAAACAGTTATAAGGCTAAATCGTAGCACTTTATAATATATCCCAGTAATAAGCAGAATAACTGAGGGGTAACACTTGAATGGTAAAAAGATAGTAATTTATTAACACTATGTAAATACCAAAGTGATAATTGTGTCATAGATTATTTTTAACAATGGTTCTGTCTGGTTCAACCAACCAAATACAACCAACCAAGAGCAATGATATGTAATAATCATTAACACGCACACAGTTAACAAAATCTAGTCCAGGTATTGAGTCTTCTTCAGTCATATGATGATGAGATCATCATGTGATGTTATGACTTAACCAGGAAATGAGGTGGGGTGAAAAAATGTTACAAATAAATTAAATCAGACCAACCAGGCTCCACTAGTCAACATTCAATAATCACTATCAGAGTAAAATAAGCACTTTATCCCTGTATCATGAGAAATCTGTGCCAATCAAACTCAAGCAGTCAACAGATTTAGCTCCAACAGGTCAACGGGCTCCATTCTCCCAGGCAACAGGGAAATACAAGTCCTCCAAAAGCAATAATAATGCGAGCTGCTCTTCTCACGTAATCCAGTTAAGAAGCGAGATGAATCATTTCCTTTATTTTGATCCATACTGTTTATTAAAGGTTGTTTGCTTAACACACTTCCCGCATGCCGAGTTGGCCTGGTCAATACATTAAAAAACACAGTCCACGATTTTGTATGGTGGAATTATAAGACACTATCAAATGTCCATCCATCCATCTTCATCCGCTTTATCCGAGGCCGGGTCGCGGGGGCAGCAGCCTAAGCAAAGAGGCCCAGACCTCCCTCTCCCCAGCCACCTCCTCCAGCTTATCCGGGGGAATACCAAGGCGTTCCCGAGAGATATAATCTCTCCAGCGTGTCCTGGGTCTGCCCCGGGGCCTCCTCCCAGTGGGACATGCCTGGAACACCTCACCCAGGAGGCGCCCAGGGGGCATCCTTGTCAGATGCCCGAACCACCTCAGCTGGCTCCTTTCGATGTGGAGCAGCAGCGGCTCTACTCTGAGCCCCTCCCGGATGGCCGAACTTCTCACCCTATCTCTAAGGGAGAGGCCAGCCACCCTTCGGAGGAAGCTCATTTCTGCCGCTTATATCCGCGATCTCGTTCTTTCGGTCACTACCCACAGCTCATGGCGATAGGTGAGGGTAGGGATGTAGATCGACCGGTAAATTGAGAGCTTCGCTTTTACACTCAGCTCCCTCTTCACCACGACGGACCGGTGCAGTGTCTGCATTACTGCAGCTGCAGCCCCAATCCGTCTGTCGATCTCCGGCTCCCTTCTCCCATCACTCGCGAACAAGACCCCGAGATACTTGAACTCCTCCACTTGGGGCAGGAACTCATCCCCGACCCGGAGTGGGCACTCCACCCTTTTCCGGCTGAGAACCATGGCCTCAGATTTGGAGGTGCTGATCCTCATTCCCGCTGCTTCACACTCGGCTGCGAACCGTTCCAGTGCGAGCTGGAGGCCCTCACCCGATGAAGCCAACAGAACCACATCATCCGCAAAAATCAGAGATGAGATTCTGAGGCCACCAAAGCGAAAGCCCTCCGCCACTTGGCTGCGCCTAGAAATCCTGTCCATAAAAATTATGAACAGAACCGGAGACAAAGGGCAGCCCTGGCGGAGCCCATCACCCACCTGGAACGAGTCCGACTTATTGCCGGCAATGCGAACCAAGCTCTTGCAACGGTTGTATAGGGATCGAATGGCCCGTAGCAATGGGCCAGACACCCCATACTCCCGCAACACCTCCCACAGGACACCCCGAGGGACACGGTCGAATGCCTTCTCCAAGTCCACAAAACACATGTAGACTGTACTATCGAATGTACCACAACAATATAGCTAGCAACTTCAAAATTAAGCTAGAAACTATCACAATTTTTAGATCTTCAAGTAGGTAATTACCATAACTTTTGCAAATGCACTATGAACCTACGGTTCTCCAGAATAATTGTTTACTTGGAGACATACAAGCCTAGACTACAAGCATACTACAAACAAAGCTTCTGGTGAATAAAACCTTAGCTTCCACATGTTCAACTGTTACACAGTGGTCTAAGCTCAACTCTTATGTTATTATCTTACTACTCATCTCAAGCCAACTTTGCCAATACCTTAAACCACATCTGCATGCTCAAATTTGGATCTTTAAGAGTCCGAAAATTAAAGATTTATTCCCAGAGTGTGACTTTAAACACACTTTGTTGTTCTTTTTTAATTTAATTTGATTTGAATTTGTAGTTTTAACTGTTGCACGCATATCTGCAACAGTTGTGAAATTGTCAATATGTATCATATGACCTCTGCACACCCTTTATACAGTAAACTTACAAATTTTGTAAACAGGAGAAAGCTGGTTGCAATTTACTCACATCGTGTTACACAATTTCTGGGATCTAGAGTTCAAGCTCAAGTTCACACAGTTACTCTTTATTGCAATTTAAAGCTTCAAATGTGCAAAGCTGATGTTGTTGGAAACTGGTCACCTTGTGTGTGGCTGACTCACTGGTCAACCACAGCTAGTGGGAGGTTTGACCAACAGAACCAACAAACATGGCTTGACCATGGTAGGAGTTTGATATATACTTTGCAGAGAAAATTGTCTATATGTGGTTTGACTAATGTGTTTTTGCATAGTGTGGCTGACTTAAAATGTGATTCCTACACATTATCATTATTTATCCAAAACTCTGCCTCCTTCCACGTTGACCCTGTATACACATGTGAGTGTTTCCGGAGGCATATATGTGCACACGTGTGCACATAAATCCACTTTGAATATACTGGCTGTACAATATATCGTAATTACACTGTTTGTCCCACAAATTCTAATAATTTCACATGGTTTGATTAAGCAGAAGACGAGGTAATGCAATTTTGCAGCTTAAATGATTGTCATGCGTCATAAGTGTATTCGTGTAGGGTTTACTTTACTTTTTTACAGCAATGTGGCGATGTAGAGTACCCTCTTGTCAGTGTCCATAGGGTGCAGTCAGAGCAAAAGGGGTCATGTAAAATACCAGCTAAATTTTTCTTAACATTTATGCATGCTCAGAGAGGAGAAAAATAGACCCATGGTTTTCCCTGATTTCCCTGGAACATGCATTGAAATGTAAACGAGTACAATAAATTCCCTTTTAACTGCCATATTGGGAATTAACCACACAGTCTGGACATAAAGAACTCACGTACTTTCATTAAAAGTCACATCATGCCTTGTTAAAGCAATAATGTCCATCTCATAGAAATTGCAGCATATGTGCGCCGAAACTGTGCGATAGCATCTGTGCTCAGAGACCTAGTGTGTTAAAACATGGAAGTCATGAGTGCGTTGGGCTTTCACCAGTTTCTTCACACGTTCCCAAATTGGCTTTTTTATTGCTAGATTGTTGATTATTTTTCATATGGTTCTCCTTGTTTATGCAGCACTGTTTCTGCTGAGGTTCTGTTTAGTGAAAGATGACGACAATGGCTGCGCAAAAAGCTTTCAGTAATGACATTTTAATATGCGTCTCAGGAGGACAGCTGGACCAGGTCAGATGGAGGAGAGGATTTCTGTTGTGGATATGTAATATGAATTAAGCCATATTACAAACATTATAGGGCTGGGCGATATGGCCTAAAATCCATATCGCGGTATAATTTGAAGCACGTGCAATAACAATATATATTGCAATATATTCTTTTCTTCTGTATAACGTATTTTCCAAACTAGAAGGCACACTTAAAATCCTTTAATTTTCTCAAAAATCGAGAGTGTGCCTTATGTATGAATTCTGGTTGTGCTTACTGACCTCAAACCGATTTTGGCGTGCAGAAATCTGTTAAAAAATGTTTTAGTACAACTTTGGTAAGCCGCACTGCTTGATGGATTGTCAGAGCATTACAGCTGCCGTAGTGAGGAGCTTCGCGGAGTAATCTGGGTCCAAAACTCCATCTACTTCAGGTCCCAAAGTCAAACAAACACTGAGAGTTAAAAACGGTCTAAATTCTTTCATCTTTAATAAAATGATCAGCGATGCTGCTTTACCAGGTGTAACAATTAAGTTTAACATCCATGCATCCATGAAAACAGAATTTCTTAAATTTAACGGAGTTAGAAGTTAACAGGAAGTTAGCTCGCTAGTTTCCACCTAAACATGACATACCATGTTCTGACTGAGAGATTTTTGAAACTAATTAAAACGTACAGCTCTGCTACCACTTCCAACAAAAACGAAGACAGAAAACTAAACAGCAGTGACGTTTGCAGGGTTACTGAAGTTGGACTACCCGGTATATAATGTTGTGCTACCTGATTGCTAGCGACACAGCTATGTTAGCATAACATTAGCACAGTGAAGCTGGAGGATGAACGCCAACTTTTTTTCCACTTGATGAAAGTTAACGTGAGGGATTCTGGTGGTTAGAGACAAATGCAATCGCATAGCAGGATGTTATACACGGGCCAAACTTCAGTCAGGAGAACAACTGAAATTATTAATCCACAATACGAGGTTGGTTATTAATATACTGCAACAACATGGGAATAGAACAGCTGCGAGAGAATTCAACATTAATGAATCAATGTTACGGAAGTGGAGGAAGCGAGTTTTTGGCTTTCCCCATATTTCAACAGTGCTTCATCTCTTTGCTATGACTGTCGCCCGCCATAATTTGCAGATGATAATGGTTGTAGCCGCTGCGATGCTTTCGAGCAAAACAGGCGCAGCTTGATCATGTCATCAACATGCGCTATCGCGATAGAGCGTCCTTGAACTCATCACCTTTGGTTTTCATGTAGCTTGAAGAAGAATGCTTTTTATGCTAAATGTGTCTGTGCTTGCTTAAAGCCAGGAGTCAGTCAAGAGCTTCAGGAGGACAGGCTCTAGCGTTCTGAACCACAGAGTGATCCACTCCTACATGTTGGCAGTAGTTACAGACTCTCAGTGAAGTGGTGTGCCTGCGCACAACCTCATACTGAGGGTGGTGTTGACAGACAGACAACAGACACACCAGGTACCAGTCAAAGTCCATCAGGATGCCATTGTGGAAATTCATTCAGATACAGACAATCCTCCTCCAACACTGAGCAGGAACATTCATATTACTGTGTGCCTGACTGTTCTAGGGTTTACAGAGAACAGTCCAAAGAAGAGAAAATAACCAGTGAACAGACTACTTTGACCTGAAGTCGAAGGTAACTTAAATTTCCTCTTTACAATTAAAGTAGGCATAAGAGCATCTCTTATTGCACAACATGGCCAACCTTGAAGCAGATGGGCTACAGCAGCAAAGACTAAAGTGGGTGTCACTCCTGTCAGCTAAAAGAAGAAAAATGAGACGACTTTGAACAATAGAAGAAATGAAATTGTTGCCTGGTCCTATGAGTCATTCAGTCTCATAGGCCATTGACCCGCTGAGTCAACGGCCTAGATGGTAGGATCAGAATTGGTCATGAACAACATTAAAGCATGTATCAATCTGGCCTTGTATAAATGGTTTGGGCTGATGGCAGTGGGGTAATGGTGTGGGGGATGAAGGGGTTTTTTTTGGCTTTTTTGGGCCCCTTAGTACCAACTTAACATTGTTTAAAAGATTGTTATTGACCATGTATTCAAACGGTCTCCCCATTTTGGATGGGGTGGAACCGAAGATTAAAAATGATGGCCTATGCATAATGATTGAGTGAACATTTAGACTCATATTATGGAAAAATTCACAGATCTTTTTGAAATTTAAATGTATAATTCTTAGTGAGTTCATCCCTAATCAGGTGTTAGTATTGCTATTTCACTTCTTCCAGATTAATTACTGTATTTTAGTATAGATCACACGTAATCATTTTTAAAGAAGTACATATGATACATAAATCTGTAAAAAACAAACAAAAAAAAACCCACTCCCAGACTAGTATGTTACATTTCTAATAAGCATCACCTAACTGGGAGGGGGTAAGTGAAAAGAATGGCTACTGTATGGGTTTATAATAAGAGCCAGCTGTGGATGACCACGTGGGCTCCATTCCGGGAGCAAGTTGCTGAAAGATTTGCACCAAGAAGAACTGGCAGGCACATCATAAACCCAGCTTGCTGTAGACAGTTGCTTTCTTGAAGAGGATTGGAATAACCAAACTGTGCATTAATTTGTGAGAAACCCTTTCTGAGCTGGGCTTCTGAGCCAATCAATGTATAAGAGACTAAAAAGTCTCCTTACCCTAATGCTCTTATACCATGTTGTGAGTTACCCAGGTCTTTCAGAGTATCTGACGTTTACCTTTCACAGCCAACAAAAATGCAGCTGAAATATCCTGGATGAGCTAATAATACAACAATTTGCATTGCCTTTGCTTCAGAAACAGCAGGTCATGATCACAGCCCCAGAAATAATTCTGGAAAACCTGGTGGCATTTCAGAGTGCTAAACCTGCTCCAAAGGAATTTGTCTGTATCCTCCACTTAAATAATTGTAGCACAAAGAGCATGAAATAAACCATGAGGGACCGCATTTACTTACTACTCTCTCAGTGCTACATACAAATATATGAAACTGTGTGCTTGAAAAAAAGAGAAGTTAAAAGAGAAACATTCCTGTCTGAGCAATCACTGTAAGCACTACATCATGTTTATTAACAGTACTAAATCAGAGTCTTTGCCGTGGAGGGGAGCTGCAATACTCCTGAGGATCCTTCAGAATGAGTCCGCCTGGGTGAGGACGCCATTGCATAGTTGGAGTATGTAGCAGGAGGATTGGGAATTATAAAGACAGATTTTTTTTGTATTCCCTTCTGATATGCTTTATTTTATTCTCCTCCTTTTTCTTGCACGTTGAAAAGAAAAAAAAGGGAATTTTAGGAATTTCCTCCAAGATCGAGGATGGTGGAATGCTTTTAATAACCAACGTGTTTTTCTCACTCAGTCTGTGTGGCTGTTGTTCCCTTTCCCAAAGTCTGGGACAGTTTTTTTCATTTTCACTTTATGAAAGCTTTGCACTGAGTCAGAGGACTAAAACATTCTTTAAGCCTTGCACATCCATGCTATCTGTCTTTCTCTCCTCTCTCACCCTGCATCAGTGAACTCTTGGGGCCTCAACTATTTGTGTGGGCCTCGCGCTGGGTCCAGCACCCATGTAACCACGGACAAAGTGGTAAATTCACACACATGCACCCTCTAGTCTCATGCTTCCTGCTCCCCTACAACTTCACTGGCCCCTGTGTTTGTAATTGTAACCACGGACAAATGCACTCTCCCTCAGGTACAAATTGCTGATAAGACGCTTTTCTAAAACACAGTTGACTGCTGCCACTCATTAGTAGCATAATCCCATGTTTTATGGCCAGCCTAGTGCCTTTGAAAACACAACTGAGACTTAATAATGGTTACCTTAATGTTTTAACAATTCTGAATGTGCAAATGATTGTCAGCTATATTTGACAGTGTTTATTTTTGATCTGATAATAAAATCAAATTTACAAAAAAAATGTCACGAACAGACTGGCTTTACTATGGGCCAATTCTCTCAACCTAGCCAATAAGTTGATCACTTCTAAACACAATTTATGAAGTTGGTTTACCTTAAAAGCATGACCTCTGAACTCTGACCAATCAGCATCAACACTAAACCTCTTAAAAACTCAATCAGTGACTCAGAGTGGAGGTTGTCTATGTATTAATGTTGTGTGTCTGTGACACTTTGCAAACAACACACAAGAACCATAAAGAGAAGGTTGTCTAAGACTTGAGAGGAAACAAGTTAGTGTCACACTAGGATACAAATAGTGTAGACTGGAGACACTGAAGCTTAATTTTTTTTCCAATGTACAATTAGGTATAAATAGTTTACACTTTCTCTGTGTTAGTTGGGGTAAAATTTATTTGTTATGGTGCTTTTATTTTGAAGGGAGAGGTCAACTGAAGGAGGAAGGGGAAAGCTGAAACAGGTGGGAAAGGACAAAGATGGCAGGATGTGTGGTTGGT
Source organism: Aulonocara stuartgranti (assembly GCF_965226115.1). Lineage (NCBI taxonomy): Eukaryota > Metazoa > Chordata > Actinopteri > Cichliformes > Cichlidae > Aulonocara > Aulonocara stuartgranti. Next base: position 17,438,575 of record NC_138954.1, on the reverse strand, counting down.
TGTGCCTGGCATCAACTGGGGAACTTGTGAGGGACGCTGCAGATAACACATCTGATGACCACGGCCAAAAAACTAAGGTAAGAAAGAAGTGGGTTAGTGCAGCTCTGACTAGCCATTACATATCTGCCTAGCAAACCAGTTAGCAGATAGCTAACTAAGGCAGACTCTGCACTACTAACAGCAAGGCTTGGAGACACAGCCAGTTAGATTGCAGCTCTGTGGGAGTATGCTTGCTGCAATTTCTGTCTATGTAGATGATAACAGATTTATAACAAACAGCAACAGATTTGCAAGATGCAACAGATTTTCCATTCAATTGCACACAATAGCACACTTGTTGCAAACAGCTCCATCTTACTGTCATGTTGTCAGCATCTTGATACACCAAAGTCACTTTGAAAACTGTGATTGTGAGTGGTTGCAGACCTGATCCCAGATTTTAAACCAACCATTTCAAAGGAGATGAGACTGCAAGATCATCGGGGGTTGCAATCATTTTCATTGCATTTTTTAGCAATATTTATGAGAATGATCATTATGGAGTCAAAGACATGTAACCAGAAGTCTGTGTCACCAAATCTGTAGGAAAAATACAGAGACACTGTAAAGGCTCTCTGTAATCATAAAGGGAATTAACAAGTCATTTGTTCAACAGCGTCGGAATTTTAAGTCCAAACTCAGAAATTAAACAAAATGTAGTGAAAATTTACATGCTTAGTCTAACCTGATGTTAGGACAAAGTCACTGCACTAATATGTTACCAAAATGGCTGCTGAGTGAAAACTTACTTTGAGAGGGACTTTGGTAAGGTTTAGTGAGAGTGATGTCGAAACAAATTCAAGTTTTGCACATTGAGCGCTCAAAGAATGAGCTGCGGACATTGATCAGTTTTCTTTTTTACATGTTTTAAAGATGCTCGGGGTGCACTGAACACCACACATCATGTACATATATGAGTTCCTCTTAAACTCACAATGCTGCCATGCAGTGGGATAGAGAAATGAAAGGTGCAAGGGAGAATGGGTGCAGCTAGGGCTCACTCGCAAGGCCTCGAGGCCAAGGGATGCTGAGTACTCTTCACCCGGGCAAAGGTTCATTCCGATCATCTGGGCCAATCTGTTCCAGACGTGGTAAATGACACATTATTGGATCCAGACCTGACAAGGGCTTTGTGTATATTACATTACCAGACACCAGGCTCACTTAAGCTTCATTACCTACAACCCCCCTCCCCCCCACCCTCCCCACCAAGAACGAGAAAAAGGAGTGTGAGAGGGGAAGTTAAAGGGCAACTTAGATCTTACCCCAAGCCATGCACAGAGGGTGCTTTTTCCTTCGGGTCAAGCTGATACCCTCTGTTCAGCTTCTCATCACGTAGCTCTCTTTTGCTGTCTCTTTTCCTCCTGGCCATGCGTTCTGTGCTGTGAACCCGTTACACATAACAACATCAGAGTCCTCCCTGGAACACCCAAGATGATCCTACCCGCAGGGATATTTAGGGAGATATAAGAAACACACCGAGGAGTTGGCCCCACCCTCCGGTCTTTCCAGACTGATGTTGTTATATAAGCTAATATGAGAATTACTAACCAAAATTAGTCTTTAAGAATTGCTGGTGATAAAGTTCATGTATCCACAATAGCAACTTCAAGAAAATGTTTCCTTGAATTGAGTATGTTTATGGTTATTTGGTAGGCAAAACCCTTTACATCTGGCCTCAAATTAATGAATGACTTCCTAAACCAAACTAAAACCGAGAAAACTGTGAAAGTACTAAACACTCAGAATACCATTTTAACTGTAGAATGTTATGGCGGGAGGTTTCCTGTGGCTTGGATGCCTCAAGGTGGGATATGCCATAAGCAGTTGGGGGATTTGGCTAAGCCTTCTTTTATTTGGATGACATACGTACATGAACACCCAAATACCACAAATTTCTGGCAGGGAGTACTAGCTCAAGTTTCTATTCTGCACTTCTTAAACTACAGACAGGTGTGTGTCTGTAAAAGTGAACATCTGCAGGAGACTGTGTGTGTGTGTAGCTATAACTTCAGGTATACATTCCACAGCACAGTTTTAATGCTCAGATTCCTTATTTAATTTGATGGCATTTGGCTGCAATGTAAACATGCAGTCTCAGACTGAGGCAATTTGTAATAAAATAATTTTGTTGCACAAGGTCATCTCCTTGGCTCTGGTACTTCTCCCACTGTCAAAACATTACCCATGATGATTTACAACCTATAGAATTGTTCTTAAAATAAAAAGACGGCCACACCCTTACAAAAAATGCAATCATATAACAAACGGGTCTGTTGGCAGTGCAGCAAGAATTTAAATGACAATCACCCTGTACGATTTCTCCGTTGCATCACCTGCCAGGGTACAAGGACAGGGGACGCTGCAACAGAAGCTCGTCTAAAGATATATGTGCCTCAAGGAATGATAACTGAAATGTACACTCACACGGGTCAGTTAAGATATATGTGCCACAAGGATCAGTGTTACAGTAAGAGGCAAACAGCTGTAGCTTCCTCAGTAGCTGGAGAGGGGTCGAGAAACCGCATTATGTATGGTTTGCCATGTGTAACATAAAATAATAACAGCTGCGCCATGTAGGATCTTACGATGGATGATGGTTTTATTATTATTATTATTGCGCTTCAGGACTGCGGTTCACCTTTTTATGCGATAGCTGGGTATGAAGCAAAAAGTATACATTTTTTAAAAATACATTTAAAGAGTGGATTATTTGGAAGCATTTGGCTTTTGCCCACACACAGTATATAATGGAGTCATCCACAAGTTTTAGCGTGGTGTGCCTTTCAGCAGCAAAAGATGCTTGCAGTATATTCATCAACATCAAGCCTGTCATTCGTCATTTCTACATGACTTCACTTATTTCTGTTTTCCTCCTCCTCTCATTCATCGCTCTGCTTTCATGTTTGTTTAAACTCTGTTCATTACAACCCACTGGTTGCAGGGGTCACTTTGATGCCAAGAAGTGTGAATACACAATGGTAAGTTTGCATTTTTGTTAACATTAATGAAGAAAGAAATTTGGCAGACTACGGTTTTCTTCTTGCTGCGAGTTCAAAAATCTGAAATATTCATATTTGCCATATGGCTCCTACGTTTTATGAGAATATATAGGGATATGCATTTCAATATATATTTGATTAGATAATATTTTAACATTTTAAATGATGCGTTTAAACGTGAAAAGAAGCGTAAGAAGCATGAGACCATTTTTAAATATAACGGGAGATTAACATTAAAAAGTGTCTGTTATTCTGTCCTTCACACGTCTCTCCACACAGACGTGTGTGTGTGAGAGAGAGATTGTGTGTGTGTGTGTGTGTGTGAGGTTAGATGGTCATGGAAGGCAGCTCGAGCTACACTGTTCCAGCTCATTAGCTGTGATTAATTGGCATGTGAGCTTTCCCATGGTCTCCTTAGCCTGGTGGAGACAGAGCTCACCTTGGAGGGCACCACGAGTCCTGACTGCTATACACCGCCACTGCAGGCCCTTCTGTCATACTTGGGAAAGTCTCATATACACCTTACCGAGTCCCTCTCTAACATTTTTACATGTTTTTTAAAAATATTTCACTTTTCAATCTTCTTCGTCATGTTTTTACACATATATCCACGTTTGAAAGAAATATATTAATATACAGCAGTTTAAATTTAAAGTATATTTTGTATTATGATTATATGTGAACTACCTTCTTATAGGCTATAGCTTTTTTCCATTCCGATCCATTTAAAGTAAAGCCAGAGCTCATTGGACATGTCAAGTAAGAACATATTCTCTACTGCAGCGCACATTTATTTATTGTTTTTTAATTTCTTTCACAGTGTGAAAAATACATAAAAAAATCCACAGATATTTAAAAAATAATAATAATGTAGCACTCAGTAAAACTGGCTTTAATAAATATTAAAGCAGTGCAAATATGTAGATGTAGAAAACGATTCTTTGAAATGAACATTTTCCACAAGTTGGGAATTTCCTTTATATTATTCTACTGTGTTTTAAATCAAACATGAGTTTACACCATCATCAGGTATAACAATAGTATGTCTACTACTGTAACAAGTCTTTCTATAAACTTCTAAGTGACATTTCTTGTCACCTTTTTTTCACGTTTACGTCCAAGGAATTTAAATGTAGTTAACTTAAAAAAACAACTTAAAAAGCAAACTGACTGTGATTTTAACGCCCTTGTATTTGGACAGAACATACCTGAGGACCTCTTTGTCTGAAAAAGTGAAACTATGTAAACTGCACTGACAAAGATCCCTAAATGAGATCATAAAAGCAAAAGAAAAAAAGTCCAGGTTGTTCACACACAAATATACATCGGTGTAGGTCTCCTCAATTAAGACATAATAAATTCAGTATAGCCTTTGTTTTTTCGCTTATTGAGGAAATACGCTCCTTAATCCATTGATACAAGAACCATCTGTGTAAATTTATGCCCACAGAGGCTGGACACTTGCTGGCTGCAGTGTACTGTATCTGCTGTGCACAGCAGTGAGAAGGCTGTGATGAACTCGCGGCGACTGGCTCGGGGCTTTCAAAGGGGGATCTCTCTCATCATTTTCCTGCTTCTTATATCCCTCCCTAAAATAAATAGCTCCTGTTTTTGTTGGGTCCCTCGTCGCCCACACACACTCGCTGACGTAACGGGGCTGCTCTCAAATTTTTAAGTGACGGGAGCATGGTTAATCCTGATTGTGTAAATATGAATCATTTACACTGTAAGCTGCCCCTGGAGTTGATGGTACATTAATAACATCTCAAGAATGAATTTGTATCTATTAAACAAAAACTCTTAACATGAAGATTTAAAGTTTTTAACTTTTATCGTATCTAATTTGGGCCACAGGGAAAAAAAATATATATATATATTATCACAATTAAAAAGTAATATACATAAAATTTAAAAAATACATATTTACATATGAACTTTTAATCCCAAGAGCTTCAAATGAATGGAAAGCTGCTACTTGACCACACATAACCAGAATAAGCACATGTTGAACCTTGTTTCACTTTTGTTTAAATCCGCTGTTCCCGGATAATTCAGATATAAATATGCTTAAAGCTGCAGAGGTTTCTTAATTTCCTGTGTGGGCCACACACAACCTCACAGATCTTCAGGATACAGACTGCACTCTGAAACTAAGATGCAAAATCCGCTGTCATTGTTTTTACTGTGAAAGTAGATTTCAGCGAGGGGGCTTTGTCTCCCACTTGTGAAAAGCTACAAAAATAATTCATGTATTCAGTTTCTCCTCCGTAACCAACAGTCTTTTCATGAATACTGGCTTTTCTTCTCATTTTATGCGCATGAAAATCCAAAATCATATTTATATTTTAAAAAAAAAATACAACTTGGGCAAAAATGTAATGTTAGAGTAAATAAATATCAGCATCCAATAGTTCTTGAACATTCTTTTGAGTCTTGACTCATTCAACAGTCACTGCCACTGTCATTTTTCAACATTTAATTAGAAAGACATGTCAGCGCAGCCCTCCTGACTGATTAGTTCCTTATCTGAAACGGCTTCTAAATCCTTGTAAATAAAACGAATGAGCGAGTGACCAGTTGAACAGTTACTGTATCTTAATCTGTCTGGTTCTGTTGTGAGGTTCCCATTTTCTGATGTGGCTAAATTAGTCAGCAATTCATCAGTGCACAAGCCTGGTCAGCCCTCACAGGAACCACTGGCTTCGCCAATAAATTTAAAGAACGTGCTGAGAAGAGAAAAGCAGAGCAGCAGGAGAGGGGCCAAGAACCTGGAGGTAAACGGGGCCACCTGATCCACACCAGCAGAATTACAGCCAGACAAACAGAGCGCTCATTGTCCGTGGCAGACACCACTAAGTTCTGCTCTTTGTCGCCCCCCACCCAGCTCCAAACACACTGTCCTTCACTACCACTAGTTGAAAAATTACTCATAATTCATTTTGCCAGCGCTGGGGAGAAATTTAATCTCCAAGCTATTTATTCTTTAGGATGTAATCTGGGCTAGACCCAAGTCACTTTTGCGGAAATGTCAATTTTATCTTTGACTTCAGTGATTATTCCAATAAAGGTAAAAATAATACCATTAAACGGAAGTTTAAAGGCTAGCTTTAAGTTTTAGAAGTATGCACCTTTATTTATTTATCTTTTTGCATGTTCCTGAAAAATATTAAGAATCTAACACTCTCACAGACACAGGATTAGAGGGTCAGCAGGCAGCAGAGGCTGCTGAATAATTCAGTAGTGGAAATGCATGACTGATGTGGGACGATTCATTTCCACACCTTTAAAAGGTTTCTTTTAGCTCCAGCGCCAAACAAACCAAGAGGGTCTCTGTAGTTCAAAGCCTGGCATGGCCTGGTCTTCCTAGTCAGACTCTTTGAGACAAGAGTGCCTTTATTCTGTGGCAGCGGCACCAGTGGTGGTGGTTGATTTCCACACCTGTGTTTGCTCCTTACCCAATAATTGAGAGCCGCATGCTATTTTGAGCCTGAGGTACAAAGTGCCTCACTCATAAGGAACTTGGGGTGAAGAATCTTGGCTCCCAGTTTGATGTGGGCGGAAAACCTAAAGGTCTGCGGATTAGCCCAGCAGGGTGCACATACACTCAAGAATGTATGAAATTGAGAGACACGGAGAAGTGAAATGAAACATCTGCTGCATTTGTGGCAATAATGTGACATTATTAACCTCTTTCACAGTATTATTTTAGGGTTTTTTTTATTGTACATTTTATAGTAATGCAACAACATTAAAAGAAAGGAAAAGTCAATCTAAGGAGATTAAAAAGTCGGTAACTGGACTTCTTAAGGTTTGTTGAGACATTTCATCTTTCATCCAATACCTAATGCAGAGTACCACTCTCCACCTTTTGGTTTGAGAACTAATGAAGCCTCTAGGATGAAAACAAACTTAAAACTCCATGTGTCTACTTTTTAAGCTGTTTTTTTTAAGCTTACTACCATGACCTAGATCAGAAACGGCCCTAACCAATCTGGCGCCCTAGGCAAGATTTTAGGTGGCGCCCCCCTACATCAGCAGTGTAGTGTAATGTTGTAACAAATAATATTTCTATTAAATAAGCTTTACTTTGCATTTTAATTAACGTGGGATTATTTTTTGTATTTAGAAATAATAGTACCAACTTTTTTTTTTCTTTTTTTTTTCAACATTTGTGGCACTGGCGTGGCGCCCCCTGATGGACGGCGCCCTTAGCATTTGCCTATACGGTCTATTCCACGGGCCGGCCCTGACCTAGATGAATGAGAACCTACACAGCCGGGAAAGTTCAAAATGTGCATACATTTATTTTCAACTGCACTTACGTAGAACTTTCAGGTATCTGTTCTCTGCTTCAGCATGTATTTTTCCGACAAATTTTTACTGTGGAGGACTATAAATACTATAAATACCTTGGAGTACACATTGACAATAAACTGGACTGGGCTAAAAACACCACAGCACTTTACAGGAAGGGCCAGAGTCGTCTCTATTTTTTGAGGCGACTGAGGTCCTTCAACATCTGCCAGAAAATGCTGAGGATTTTCTATGAGTCTGTGGTGGCCAGTGCGATCCTCTATGCTGTTGCATGCTGGGGGAGCAGGCTGAGGGTCGCAGATGCCAACAGACTTAATAAACTGATCCGTAAGGCCAGCAATGTTGTGGGGATGGAGCTGGACTCCCTCAAGGTGGTGTCGGAGAGGCGGATGCTGTCCAAGATAAAGACAATGTTGGATAACACCTCCCACCCACTCCATGACATGCTGGTCAGTCACAGGAGCTCGTTCAGTGAGAGACTGAGATTACCGAAAAGCACCACTGAACGACACAGGAAATCATTCCTGCCTGTGGCCATCTCCCTGTACAACGCATCCACTTAACACACTGTTTGCTGCTACAACTACACATGTTTCTTTTCCAACTATTTATTTATGAGTGACTTATGTATGTATGTATGTATGTATATATATGTATATATTGTACTATTCTTAGTTAGCGTATTGTCTGTCTTGTCTTAATGTTGGTTTAAAATGGAGCACTGTAACAAAAAATAATTTCCCCCAGGGATCAATAAAGTATTCTGATTCTGATTCTGATTCTGATTCTTTTACTCCCTACATTTTTAAACAAATATGTGTACTTTCTACTCCTTACATTTTCAAACCAGGCTCGTTACTTTTGGTCTGATACATTTGAGGGGAGTTATAATTTCACATCACTGCAGGCCTTCACCAGTGTTGGGACTAACGCGTTATTAAGTAACGCGTTACAGTAACTACGTTATTATTGTGGTAACGAGCACGGTAACTAGTTATTATGCCAAAATCAGGAACGCGTTAGTCGTTACTGGGATTTAGATAGGGTCGTTACTCGTTACTTCGTGTGGTGGCTATCGCGGAGCTTCCACAGATTCAGTAACATTAGCAAGTGGTGAGGCCAGCAGGAAAAGAGACCCGAGGCGGCCGCCGGTCCAAGTGTGTACTGAACTTCAGGTAAGAAGTTATGACCTGCAGTCTCTCTGGGTCAGATATGAACCAAGTTTAGGTGGAGTTTATTTTCGTTATTCTGACTTTTTCCGTACTGCGTGCTAGCTAGCATGACGGAGTTTCTATACAGCTGGGTGGTGCTATGATGTTAACGATGTTAAACTTTATTTTGTTCATAAGTTATTAGAGTTGCCAACCGTCCCGTCTGGTATTCAGAGAAAATATTACGCGTTTCTTATTGAGGTGAAAAGGAACAGTTTGTCCCGTAATTCAGCTACAATGAAAAAGGCACAAAGCTGGAGTTATTCTGTGTCTTTGCTGCACAGCTGCCTCTTCTCCTCTCATTCTCCCCCCTCCCTCTCCCGTTTCTACTTCAGTCATGAAAACTGATCAGTGATCAGCTGATCGTCTTTTCTCTCTTGTGTGTTTATCGCCCACTTTGCGCCGAAAGAGGAAACCAACGGATGTCGCGCTAAACAACAGCAGCACGTTTAAGCTTGATCAGCTGTTGTTAGAATTTATTTAATATTAATTTCTAGTATCAGCTGATGTTTGCTGGAGCCACAGCTGCAAAAAAGCTGCTGGTCATGATATGGTTTGGTTATCTGGTGAGAGGGAAACATGAAGATGAAACCAGGATGTCCTTACTGGATCATCAGAGCTGAACAGGTGATGGAGAAACAGGTTTACCTTTTAGGTGACATGAATGAGTTGAAGGGAAGTTATGAACTGTTTCTGAGAGACAAATAACACCAGGATCCTTTTCTAAGTAGCTGACAGCTGGTAACTGTGCAGGTGCGGATCTAGCAAAGTGTTGCCAGGGGGGCATGTAGGGCATTAACTGGGAATGGGGGGCACAAAGAAATACTTTTCTTTCTTATTCTCATTTAAAATGTCTAGCTTTTAAAAAATAATTATCTGAATCTTACAACAAACGATTGATAGATTGATGCATATATACCATCAGACAGTGTACATCACTGTCACAACATTGTTTATTTTCATTCAAAGGCTTTATGATTTTTCCTATAATGGTGGGCCAGTCTCTAGTCAAAATGTCCGGGATGATTTTTTTGTCCCAGTCCAGCCCTGTATGCAGCTCATCTGCAGTCTGGTGTTACCTACATCTTCCTATTCAGAAGGCAGAATTTCCGAGTTCTGAGTACAATCGAAAGCACCACGACTGCAGTTTTTGTGTTGGATGTAAAAGGCGCAGATGACGCTGTGACGTAGGCTAGAATCATGGCAGCAGTCAATGACGGTCCAGGCGTGGGATTTCTCTCGTGGAAATATGCACATTATCTTTTCCTTTCTATTGGTAGGTGGCACAGTGCACTTGTGGCAAGTAAGCAAGCTAGAAGACTGGCAAAGTTATGGAAGAAACACATTAACAAGAGAATTCTGAGTAAAACCAAAGTTACTTTCCCTAGTAACTAGTTACTTTGAAAGTAACGAGTAACTTGAAGTAACTGAGTTACTTTTGAGAGAAGTAACTAGTAATGTAACTAAGTTACTATTTTAAAGTAACTTACCCAACACTGGCCTTCACACATCAACCCAATTTGAGTCTAATCAGTAACCCATGAGAGGCAATCCTGTTTGTGAATTCATCATGAGGGGATGTTGCATAAAAAGAGATGAAAGATGCAAAACCATTTTTTGGCACAGCACTGGAACGAATGCAGGTGTCATAAGTTACAGTTGCGGTAATGCAGCATCTACCAAGTCTACAAAAGACGAGCAAGCTTAAGGGGAGTAACATGTTGTGGCAGGTCATTTCTAATGCAGGTTTTTCATCAGCTCAACAAACATCAGCAAACACACAAACTGTTTGTGCGCAGTTTGCCGTTTAGTGTGCTGCTAGCTAAAGGTCCAGCTGCTATATTTTACAGGGAGAGAAAAGAAAAAGAGCTAACTTCACTCAGAGATGGAGATAGACTGGAGAAAAGGTAGAGAGGTTAGACTTAAAGGTAAGGATTGCAATCCTATGCAGGTTAGCACAGGATAAGCTGGTTAGTTTTCTGTACTGTGATGCATTTAAAGTAAACAACAGTGTGTTGGACTGGTGCACAGTAGCTGTGGGGCTCATGGTTACATAAAGTGTAGCATAGATTATTAGGAATTTTAGCTGATTATGCTGACAGTGAATTCCACCTTCATACCAACTGTATACTGTAGGCTATAACAACAGCATAAGCAGTGTAGTGTCAGTGTAGAGGATGGAAATCAGCCAGAACAACTCATGAAAATCTACCTAAGCTCTCAATAGAAATTATGAGTTGTGATTCTTTTCCCCACACTGAGCCACTACAATAGATTTTAGGTTCCCCCTCCTGCTGAATCCCACTTTAATCTGTACTAATTTTCCTGTTTAGAGGCAAAGTCACCCTCTACAATGTAGGCAACAGAAAACAGAGCTATTTTTTTTTCTGATTAAAGCTGATACAGCTAGAAGTGAAAATTAGACTAAAGTTTGTATTCCCATTTTATTAATATTATTTCATTATTACAATAATATAGAAACAAGTGTCAGTTAGCTTTATCCAAAAATAGGTGGTAGAAACATCCTCCAAAGTGTGACTTTTACTTTCTTACTCTGAATAAGAAAAGCCTGCACTTTTTCACTTTTACTGGAGTATTTTTTAACTCCAGTATCTGTACTTAATTAAAGAATGTCTTAACCATGGCCCCCTTTGTTACTGATTAAGTCTTAATAAACTTTTAAAAACCGAGGAAAATATTATTTGCAGTCTTGCATATGGGATTTGGATCTTTTACTTGCGTCCCAGGATGCCAGGAGTTATTCTTAGAAATATAGTTAATTATGAGTAAATGTCCTACTTTTGTAATTATACTAAAATCCTAGAAAATACTAATACATGTTATATAGCATTTTGAAATATTGTTACTAAAGCCACTAAATAAATGTAGATGAGTTAAAGCTACAATAAATCCATGAAGAATGTGTTAAAGGGCAAGCGGCAAACTTTAATACTTAAGTACAGTAGTTGAGTAAATATTACTTTGCTGTCAGGTAACATGCTTCACTGCAGATTTATAGCTTGGGCTTTACCAGTGCAGTAAATGAGAGAATTATGAAAATTCACAGAGAAGCTTGAAAAGCTGACTAAGTGGGGACAGACAAGATGGAAATGAGCAAAAAAAGAAGAGCAAGTGTGAGCCAATGAAGTCAGTTTGGTGGAGGGTCAATCCAAGTGCAAGGTGAACTCCAAGTCAAAGTAAACACTCATTTTGGCTTCTGATAGGACAGCACACTCACTTTTTCCCACAATTTTCCAGAACAGGCTAATTCATAGTCGCACAAACTAGGTGGTCATGAAACTCATCACAACATTATGTTCCAGATGTAATTATTTTTCATGAAAGTGTTCGCTTTTCCAGGCATATATGTGATGCAGGTTATATATTTTTGCAGAATCACTACGATAGATTTAGAGTTTTGCTTTGTGTTTCATGACAGTTCTTCCCTGCACGTTTATTATGATATTAATAGCGAGGGTTGAAAATGTCAAAACATTGCTCAGTTGCCAAGTAACCTTTCTGTAGTTATTCCTTTAAAAAGGGAGAGAGAACCAAGACAATCCAAATAAGAGTCATTATTTATTTAAAATGTTAACTGGCTGACCAAGTTGGCAGGCTAATTTATTACTAAGAGAGAGGAATTTTGACAAATCATTCAGCTCCGCAAACTCAGCTGTGGCAAAGTTCAGCAATTAGACTCCTATGTAAAGACAGTCTACTCCTCTGCATCAAGTGTGGTGAATTTATGTGCGCTCTCAAGCTCGTGGGCAGGTTCAAAGCCCTGCTTAGGGGAGCTGGAGGTTGACACATGGGGAATTTCACAAATATGGTGGAACACACATATTTTGCAGTAAATCTGACTGGGGGATAGCGGTCTTTGGGGGAACGGAGGTGGTCAGTGAGGGGAGTGAAGTGCAGAGTTGAAGGAAGGCATAGCTAAATAATCAACATGAGATGGGGGTCAACTGTTTTCCAGTCATCTGTGATACTAAAGAGACAGAAAAAGCGGATAAAAAAAAAGCAATGGTGATTTTATAGCCTGATTGAAAAATCACAAAAATTGCAAATAGCTTCTGAATGTTTTAATGCAGCCCACACGTGTTAAATTTTGACTTTCAGTCAGCCAAGCCTAAACCTTTTGTCAATATTTAGCTTTCTTTTAATGAGGTGATTTTATGCTACTGTCTGACCGTAATGGCCAATGAGTAGCTGGCCATTCAGTATCACACTGACAGTACCTGAGTAAAACTCTGGGTAAACCATTGCAGTCAGGAGTTCATAAAGCCGATAATGACAGAGATTCAGACATATTCTTACAACTGGAAATACTGTGCTTGGTTTAGGCAGCGGACCTGCCGAGGTAGAGCATGCAAGAGTCAGGAGATATGATGCCTAGTTGCTGTGAATTCGCCTACATCATTTGCAATTGGCAATCACACAGCTTTGTTGCAAGGGACAAGTAAGATAACATTTGCCTTGCATACCACTCTGTTGGGTAATGTCAAGAAAGTTTCAGGGCTGAGGTTCATGTGTAAAAAGAAAGAGTCAGTCTCCAATCATATGCCAGATTTCCCAACCTTCTAATACAGAGTTCTTGGAATTCCCAAAGACTCCAAAGACAAAAGAAGAGAACAGCGAATAAAGATGGATAATAATCTACTTCACCTCCACCAAGGGCCTACCATTAAACTTGCTGGAATTTCCATTTAAAAGGTGACTCCAATTCCAGTCTTTCAATGATTTTTTTTTTCATTTAGTGTCAAATAAAGCATTTGTAAGACACAATGCCTTTAGACATTAGCAGTAATTCAAACAGAAGGGTGGTGTGTAGGTGATGGTAACCCTTCCCCCCGCTGTTACTAATTTTGAGGTTTCTAATGACCTCAATCAGAAAAGAAATGAAACAAATGTAAAAAAAACTGTCTTTTATAATACAATCAACTCCTTTATAATCAATAGTAAAAAATACTTTTCACCAGTGTGACCTTGAAAGGAAATTAAAGACATTAGTTTATTGCATATGAAACTCACAATCACGAACATGAGGACATTTTAAAGCCACTGAGCATTTATGTTGAACTGTTACAACTACCTACTGTAAATGCATGACTGCCCAGGCAGGGTTGATGTAAAAGGTACCGGTTGCTCAAAATCTATGAGAAACCAACATCTGTTTTTACCTTACTCTCAGCAGGGAGCACTTAGGACAGAGTCTTTAAGGTAACAGGGCAGTGTACGCAGTGCAGATTAGAAAGCCACTCGAGACATACTTATGATTTCTGATATTGGGCAATGAATAAAACTGACTCGACATGTTCTAAGCTCCTTAACCTTGCAGTTCGTGGTGAGTATGTGCATTTATCAGTATGTATGTGACAGATCCCAACTCCTTTTTCTATTTGTCTTTACACAGCAGCAGTTCCCCTAGTTCAGTTTTCAGTCCTACTAGAACTCCTGTGTGAAGGATCATTACTGATTGCTTATTCATTAAGCTGAAATTCATGAAACCAGGAGGACGGGTGGAGCAGAATCCATTAAAATTTGGATTTGAATTCTGTTTTTAAATTTTGAGGTAAGGCATTGATATTGACTTTGGTAGAGGATGTACTCTCGGCAACAGAGGAACTCTGGGTTGCTAACTTTATTTTGCATGTAAATGCATGTAAATATTCTTTTAGAAACAGTCCCACTGGCGAATTTTGTAAATGTTCTGAGTAGAGAGACAATCTAATTTGAAACAGTATGGCATCCAGATGCTAAATCTGATTAACAAAAAGATGTCTTGGCAAAACTCCTAATTTTTTACATTTTAAAAATAAACATTCTCTCTCTCTCTCTCTCTCTCCCACTCACTCACTCACTCACTCACTCACACACACACACACACACACACACACACACACACACATAAAAATCACAGCTCGGTCACTGCTAAACTCCATGACTTCAGAATGATGTCATATGTTTGACCCAGTCCTTTATCCCCTGCAGGACATGAGCCGAGGGGTCATGGCTGTGGGACACACACAAATTTTTAGCCAGTACAAATTCGTGTGAGTACAAAATCGTGTGAGTCGGTGTCAGCCGTCATTTAGTTGTCATGGGTGGAAGCAAAATAGATGAGAAATGAAGTGCTGAGACTGGCCTGACCTCGTGGATGATTGCCTCTAAATAGCTGGGGCCGAAATTGGGCATTTTACACCCTGGCAGCTGCCCAAGACACAATTTGTCCCAGTTTAAAGGACAACATGGCTCTCATAGCACACCATGTCAAACACCAATTTCCTGGGAACTCTCATAGCCCACTTCTTACAGAGCAATAAATGGGAAAATACAGTATTCATCAGAAAATTATACCAATCAGTAGCAATTAATCACTCTGACTGACACATGGTACTGAGTTTTATAAAGGTTGTACTGTTTTTGAGGGTTTTTTGTTTCTATGACTAAAAACACAGCACACAGTACTTATTAATTCCTGTATTTTTGTATTAACAATACCCACTTCTAGTGCAGCATTTTTGAAAGCCTATTATCTTTCCAGCAAAAATGAGTGAATAGAATATTTCACCCTTATTTCACCCTTATATTTCACCCAACGACAACAGCTCTGACTGTGCTGCAGTCATTGGTTGTGGCGCAGATTAACGATCCACAAGACAAAGTTCAAAGGTGCTGCTTATCTTTCTGTTGCTGTTGGTAACAATGTAATATAAAAAATATATAAACGATATATCTAAAATTCTGGAAACATATGCATTGGTGTTCATGCTGAAGGCTAGGAAGGAAGTATGAAGCTACCTCACCTTTACACCACCCTTTTATCAAAGACACTGGTGTGCATGACATATGCAGACTGCATCCGTTAGCATTGCTGTACACAGTGTTGGGGAGTAACGGAATACATGTACCGCCGTTACGTATTTAAAATACAAAATATGAGTAACTGTATTCCGTTACAGTTACCGTTTAAAAGGGTGGTATTCAGAATACAGTTACTTTGTTGAAATAAATGGATTACACTGCGGTACTTTCCTGTTTCATTTTGTCGCGGGTCAGGACTGTTTGGGTTTTGTTTGACAGCTACGTTCTGTTGATCCAGGCGGCAGCGTTACGGTTGCCATGGTTACAGGGCGACGCTCTCTCTCTCTCTGCAACTGTGTGTTTCCTGGGTGAGAGAGCGCCTTTTCGTTGTTGTTGTTGTTGTTGTTGTGCTAAGCTAACAGGCAGAATGCTACAAGCATAGCTCTAAAGAATGTAGCATCATGGGCAGTGTAGTCCGTGCTGCAGGGAGAATGGACTGCCATACACGTTATGGGTCTGTGAGCGCGAGGAGGGAGAGAGAAAAAGGGGAGTGGAAAGGTACGAGTTGTCATCGAGGAAAAACGGGAGCTGGAAGCATGTAAATATAATAATAACCACTTCAGCCAAGAAGAGTGCCTGACGAGCCCAGTTGTAAGTAAGCTATTAAGACTCGACTGTACACCGTGTTCGTGTTTTCCTCCGAAAACAACAAGTTCCGTTGGAGCAGTCTTTCAACGCCTCTCTCTATCTCTCGCAAGAAAAGTTGACCCACACAACAAAGTAAAGCTAGTTTTCGGCTACGAGCCGACAGGGACCCCGCCGTTTTAGTCAGAGGTCCCTTTACTACAGTTCGGAGTCGCGGACCTTCAGTAATAGTAATAAATCACACAGCAATAGTACATTCACGTTGTTGTAAAAAGCATGATAATATATTAAGTAATCCAAAGTATTCAGAATACTTTACTGTCATTGAGTAACGTAACGGAATACGTTACAGAATACATTTTGGGGCATGTATTCTGTATTCTGTAATGGAATACATTTTAAAAGTAACCTTCCCAACACTGGCTGTACAACACCATGGCACTTTTGTTGGCTAAGCTTAACCCTAATAAAACCCCTCTACTGTTTAAAAGACTGACAAAGTTCACATATTGCAGTGGTGTAAAACACAAAACAGCCAAGGTATTGTGGTTCATGCCTTGTCTAGGAACTCTCCCTTCTTTTCTCATTTAGTTTGTTTAATTTGGCTTTTATTAATTATGTTATCAACTTGCTGTTAAGCCACCAGAACTACAGTGTGGATCCTGCACTAACTTCACAGCTACTTTAGCAGGCTTTATTCAGTGTTTTAACTCAAGGTTCTTGCCCAAATGTCCATAAGTAGCAGATACACACTGAGGACCTATTCTTTTCTTTCTCTAACTACCAATATATGGAATATAGGTTTTAGATTTCCTGGTGCCCCAGCGTTGATGCATTTGAATAGATTTGTTCAAATCTGTTCTACCTCTTACCCATCTTCATTGTATTTATAATAAATATATTCAAGCTGTAGTGATATTCTCAGCAGAATTCTGGAAAGCAAGCAATTAAGCATGCTTCCCAAAATGTTTAACTACTGTTCCAAATTCAAGTGTGCAAGGCAACGATTTTGCTATTAAAGCATATTTTCCAAAAGACAATATTCTCCTATAGCCGAGTTCTAATGGGATTTATCCATCCAGAGCCACCATTTATATGGACCTAATGTATTTGGAGCTACTACTGTAAAGTATACTGTATGTGGTTGTTACCTCAGTTATTTTGTTAGTTTAGGGGCTTAATCCAGAGGTGCACCTCAGCAGCATCTGCCTGGGTCTGGTGGGCTTAAGACTCTGAGTAGGGATCACTTAAAATGGAATACAATCCTTAGCTGTCTGCTTGAAAGGGCTGGAACTAATCGATCAGTAGAGAGTATCTGTGAAAGAGATGTTCAGAAGGGCAGCCTTAACTGTGCTGGAGCCAGAAGGGCTACTGTCTGATGCTCCGGTTCTGGCATTACAGGGCAGCATTACCACTTGATACGCCAGTCAAGCTTTGATGCAAAATATGGTGAGATATGAAAGCTGGCACATTTCTGTCACGTTCTAATTTTGTCATCTCTGCTGCGTTAAGGAGCTATAATTTCTTCCCCGCATCTTTAATCCTCTGTCCATGTCTCTCTCCTTTTCACTCCCTTGCATATTTTATATCAGTTTCTGCGTTAAGTCCTTCCTTCCTTCTGAACTCAATCCCCAGTCTGGCCCTCTGTGAGAGCCCCTCAGCTGCTGGTCTGCTCTCACACTAACCCCCTTGTTTATATCGGGGACGCAATTAAGTCAAAGCCAAGTAGAGAAGTCCCAGAGAGAGAGGCAAGAGTGCAAGCTTGTGAGTCAAATTTCACCTTCCACACTCACACACCGCTCCCCTCACTATTTCACTCATTTTCTCCTTCCCTCCCTCCTGCTTCTTTTTTTTTCTCACCCTCTTTCTAACTTTGAACATTTCAAAATGTGTGTCGTTCAACTTGATAGCAAAAGCAATAGAAGATAAAACATTGTTTAATTAATGTGTAGTTAAGCCTGTAGTTGCTAGATTTATTTTGTGCGGCTGAAAATGGTTCACTGGGAGAGAAATATGTGGCTCGAGATAGCCCGATATGCAGCTGAAAACTGCCAAAGCAAGACATTACCTCATCTGTGTGTGATGTAATTTGAAATGCAGAAGAATTACTTATTGTACCACCACAAATGTAAGTCTGTGCACATAAATATTAGCATATTTCTAATTGCATTTTGTGTCACACTCACTCATTTCAAGCATTTTTGTCACCTTATACCAGTCACTACAATTTCTACTTTTTCCCCCCCCCTTTTTGGAGAAACTAGTTTGAGTGCCGAGTTCACATTCTCCACATGTGTGGTCCATCTGCCCAGGGGACCTATCCCAGAATCCCAGACACACGTGTGCAGGCAGAAGCAGTAGTGCAACGCAGAGTAGATAAACAGTGCTTTTGCTGGCCACTGGGCACACTCCACATCTAAACAATGCCAAGTTAACTATTTTGCAGGAGTGTATAGAAAAGGCAAACACAAATATAGTCATGTTAGTGTACCTCAAGAAAATGATTTTTGAAGAAAAAAAATGGCGCTCACTCGGACACTGTGTCAGGTTGTATATTTCTTAAAGGTTTTGCTTGAGTCATAAAACACATTGATGGAAATTGCAGTGCGCTGCATGTCTAGATATTTAGTAGATTTCAAAACATCATTCCTGTATGGGCGAATTTAGTGTCAAGCGGCTTGATTGCCCTACTTGAACATTCCAGCTCAGCGGTGCGAGTGTGCCTCACTTTCATGGGGGAGATGCAAAAGAAACCCCAGGGATGCGAGCTGCCTTGACGGACAGCGGGATAAACAGAGGGATTGTCCCTGACCTCCCAACACCAGTCTGGAGGAAGACGAATAGCCCCCCAAAGGGCCCTGAGCAGATAAAATACACCCTACTGTCTTCAACACCAGGTGTGACAGCCATCAGGGGTGGCCTATCAGCAGGAGGTACAGAGAAAGGGGGAGGCAAGGGTGAGGGGGCACATTAGGAACATATCAGCAATTACTCTCTGGGTTTATTTTTCTTCCTGCTTTAATGCCTGAATACTAAGTTGCATTCATCCTGGGTGTTGATTGTATCTTGAGGTCTAAGTGAGAGCACTTTGGAGAATCATTTGTTGATTGTCTGATAATACACTGCAACATGTTAATGTTGTGTTATAGCACCCATTTAAAGACTGTGTAGTTTGTTTATTTGTCAAAGCTGAGTTTTTTTTCATTGAGTTCTGTGGCCTCTGTGTTTCAAGTTTTAGAGATTATCTGGGAAGTTTAGTTCCATCGTTGCAGTTGGTGTACCCAGCGGTGCAAATCAACGTCTTTATGTAATGGAATTCACAGGGTCGAGGACATGTTTACCTCTTTTTCCAGCCCCATTAGGCACCAAGCGGCTATATCATATCTGACACACGAAAATGGCCTCAATCTGTTTAAGCCATGATCTCTGACTGCGTGGGCCCCACATCTTCAGACTGGCCTCTGAAAGCAGTGATATGAAGAGGATCGTCATTTATATGTTCTGAACTTTAAACTGTAAATGTGTTACGGGTGCAGACATCCCACAGCCGAGACAAATAAATTAGCTGTGCTGTTGTTTGAACTGTCGAGCAGGACAAAGATTTTGCTGGCATTCATGTGACTGCATAAATAAATAAATGCTGGAAAATAACTCCACAGTGGGGACTTTCAATAAAACACCATGGATATATATATATATATATATATATATATATATATATATATATATATATATATATATATATATATATATATTTATTTTTTTTGGGGGGGGGGGGGGGTTAAAATGAAACAGCATATGCTAATTTTGTCAAAATGACCTTTTGAGCATTGTCCGTGTCAAAATAATCTGCAAAAATAAAAGAAAGCGGCTGTGTGCAAGAAGAGCTCGTGTGAAAAAGGGAAGCACAGACTTCTAATTTCCTGTGTGAGCATTTGCCATGGAGCGGGAAGGCCAAACCGCACTGCGGCTATCGGGAATCAGCCCAATAGTCCCTCAAGCCACCCTTGCCCTCACGATACCCTCGCTCACCCCCCTCCTTTCCTCTCAGCGCAAGCCCCAGGGCCACTGTGAGTTAACCTTGCTCAGCCGTGACCAGAAAACAGAGTGATATCTTACTCATCTAATCCCCCTCTCAGTCATCATGCAATAAAGTATGCCTTGCAACCCTTGACCTTACAAGGCAGAATAACCCCACCCGCTAGCAACACCACCCTGTCAACCACCATGAGACATGTAGTAAAGATAAAAAGTCAGATATATAGATGTGTTGTCATTGCCAAGATAGAATAAGTTTAAAATTCGACAAAAAAAAAATGAAGTAAACAAAGTTACCATTTCAGGGTTTTCTCTCAGTTAAGGAAAGTTTAGTTCAGTCATTTAAACATATTGGAAAAATACTAGACTACTGTACTTTCTACGTTCTGTAGTTCTATAGTTATGCTATGTTTTATGCTCTATTGGTTTTTTGTCAGTTTACTGTAGTAGGAACAAAAAACTGCTGACAGTCAGCTGGTCTAAACTCCTGTGTGTATTACCAGGATGCAGATTTCCACAGCGACACAGCATATTCTTCAAGAAATTTAGTTTAATGAAGATATTTTTTACTAAGTGCATATTTAACATCTTTATACTTATCGTTAGCAATTGTGTATTGACACAAATTTATTTCTACTTGGAGGATTTTTTTTTTTGCCCAATAAAACCACAAAATGGCTCCAGCTGCTCATCATTTCACATTGTTTATACAGACTAAACAGACAAGATGCTGAAAAATAACCATCCTATATTACTACTGTACCTACTCTTGTGCTTTGTTTTATTTTCAATTGAACCATGAGCACATGGAGCCCCCTGCAGAGGACTTTTACTGCCTCAACATCTGTCAGTAAAAATGCTTTGCACAGATATACCTACTGTAAGTGGACCGAAACACACTACAAATACATCACTGTGGCTCCACCTCTATTCCTGCCTCTACTTGGAGTATTACTGGGAACATGGGAGGGACAGAAAGTAATGATGAGCTCACTGTCATTATATCACAATTACAAGAAGGCCACAGACATGTGCAGACCTTTGTTCATGCCTCTATGAATTTGCAAATAGCAGTGTGTCTAAAAAGATGCATGCGTGTTGCCATGTGTGTACAGATGTTGATATACACTGCATGCTTGTAGGCATGTGTGTGTGCAGGCAGAGAACGAGCCCTTAACTGGTCTAAGGGGTTCAGGGCTCTCTTGCTCCAGCACATCTGGGCTTTATATCAGGCCTTTAATTAATCCTGAGTGAAGGCCAGGCAGTGACAGGCTGACTGGGCAGGCTCCAGTCCAGGACAAGACCTGATTTATTACAACTGAGCTCCAACCAGCATTGATTTATTTCAGACTGAGGAAAGGGGAGAGCTGAGGGGATGTGTTTAAGGGGACTGGTGGGGGCGGACACAGAAACAGCACTGTTACACTGAGAAGGGAGAGACACTGACTTTGAAATTGAGCAAAAAAGGTGTGCAAAGGTGAGTAAAGACTGGTTAGGCGGAGGCAGTGTGATGCGTTTTCGACTCGAGGGTTGCCTCTGGGCGTTTTTACCATTAGTGAGCTGTCAAGCACTCAAAAAGGAGAGAGAGAGAGAGAGAGAGAGGGATGATGAATGTAATGAAGGAAGAGGGAGAGATTAAGAAAGTTGAAAACCTCTCTCCATCAGGTGGGTTATGTTCCCTCCCAGGAATGTGCTGTCAGTCAGAGTGACTCCTCTTGCCTTATCTCCTCACAGAGGGGGACTGTAAATCTTCCCCTGCTCATCTGACTTAATCATGACAGTCATCTGAACTCAGCAAAACACAGGAAAGCACATCCCTCCCCCCTTGCTCTCTTCCCCCTGGCCTCTTTGCTGGACAGCATTAGGAGTATGTAAAAAGGATGTTCTTTTTATTATCTAACACATGCATCAATTAGCCACAAGTGAGCAGCAGTGTTGTGGAATTTGATCGCTGTGTGTTTGTGTTTGCCTGTGTGACTGAGCTTATAGCATGGACTGAGCCGCTCTCATGACATGTGGGGAAGATACCTTAGTGTGGCTGGGTTTTTATGAGCCCCTGTTGCTGTGTGCATCAACATGCTTCCTTCTGATAAGAACTTTATTACAGTCAACCTTTACACCATCAGACTGTTGAGAACTTGGAAGTTCTTGCTTAGATGTGTGTGTGCATGCGTGCATGTGAGTGCGTGCATGTGCGTATATTCCTGTTGTTTATTTGTAAAGATTATTGGATTTTAAACCATTAAATTAAAAATCCCACTGAACCTTTTGTCATGTAAAAACAAATGAAAATTAAAATTTTCATCAGTGTGGTATTAAATGCTCGTTCATTGTGACGCTGGCTTTGAAAAAAAAAAACCCTGAATCTTCCATCGTAAAAGATTATTTTCTTGAATCAGTTACTGCCACTGACCATCTCCTGACTACTACCAGTAAATGGCTTTGGAGTTCTGCAGTCGGCTGTAGTTAATAGGCCTTTTTAGCAATATCGTCTAGACATCAATTCTTAAAATACCTCGACACATCATTGTTTGTACAGGGCTCCACCCCCACACGCATGCCTGCTCATTCTAACATTTGCATTTGCCCTTCTTTGACTAAAGAGGAAAGCTTATTCACTGTATCTGAAGAGTTAGTTGGAACTGAAGAGGTGGTGTTTTTTATAGCACGACTTGCATTGAAACTCGGTGATTCAATTGTCGGCATCACTTTTTAGGCCAGTAATCGAATGTTATCATCCTCATTACACCACACATCTAAAGTCTGACAAATGAGGGAAAGACTCATGTTTTTGAGTTAATGTTCATGGTATTAATACTATCATATGTTATTTATTATATTATTAAACAAACAAACTAGAAGCTAATGATTGGGAAATGATCATGACTTTAGCTAAAATGTGTCCTTTACATTTGCTAATTTACTGTGATATTTGCTTAAAGAGTTGATCTGCACTTTTAAGTGATCAACTACAGGACTGCTAAATGCCGTCTACATAATCCATGTTGTTCTGATTATAACTGATTACAATGACAAATGTGTGACTGATCATAGCTGATAGTGGCTGTTCAGTTGGTTAATGAGATTCAAGATAACAGCTATTATTACTTTGATTATTAGTTATTACACACTCATTTATAATATATTTATTAATTTATGATGTAAGTTTTTAGTAGATAAAAATTAATAGTAGTAGTCAGAGCAACTGGCAGCTTTAAAAGAAAGAAAAAATAATCAACAATAAAGAAAATAGTACTGTAAGTATTTTACTTTTGGGGTACTTTGGGGTAAGTTCTGTATTTTATTTTTATTCAAAAGTTGTTGGGTTTTTTGTAAACTTAAAACTGACCTATTTTTGCAAGAAAAGAAATGTCAAATTTAATCCCTTTTTCTTTCATGCTGGCCAGACATTAGTTGGTGAATGAACTAAGGATTTATGGGAAACAGGAAATACCCTCACTAGAGAGAACAAGCATGTCACTGCTTACATCTTTCAGCTTCTGCAGCATTGCTAAGATAAAGTGATAATGCTTGACTGGTTGAGAATACAACCCGAGAATCTAAGGAGATCACAATTAAAAGATGAAGTATGACTCAGTGACCACAACCTGAATTGTTTCGTGATAAACTTTGTGTAGTAGCCAGAAGTATTCATGCTGTCATAAGTCTTTAAACACTTCCCAGTAGCCAGAAAAAAATAGTTTTAAGCTTTTGCCAAGACTCCAATGAGGCTGGTCTGTTTGTGAGGTCGAGGCTGGGGCGTTTGAGTACCGCAGACTCATATCTGCCTCCCTATCCTTTCCTTCACAGAGGCCAGAGACGGCCACTTTCAGTGCACCCATGGGGAATGAGGAATTCAGCTTGGCAACCCCTAAGAACATATTTTAAGCAAGATCTTTTTTCATAGCCATATAATTGCTAATATTACAAGAAATGTGCTTTTAAAATAGAAAACTTTTTTTTTTTAATTATTTGTTTTTTTCTGTTTATTCTGTTTCTTAAGTATTGTTTGGATTGTGGTGGTTTGCACTGTTAACGTTGGGGTACAATGGAAGTGGGCAGCACACTGATACTTAGGGGATCCTTTGGGGGCCTTTTTTAGGGATCTATTTTAAAGACACTCATTAAAATGTAGCTTGACACCTTATCTGTTTTTAATTTTTGTGAGACTACTTGCTCTGAAAAACCATTAGTCCATTATTTATAAAACCGAATGTTCAGTAAACCCCTGTGACTATCCGGTCATAGCGGGCCTTTGAATTTCTCTGCATATTTAAGGGATGTATTTGTGTTTCTGTAATATGAGGAATTCCTGCGAAACACTAGGTTTGTATGGTGGTGCCGTTTTATTGCAGAACATAAGTAAAAGCTATAATACACAAAGTGTACAGAATGAATCAAATGACACGATGCTAACAGTGGAAGGGACAAATCATATTATAATAAGCATGAGCAGAAATTTAATAACTGAAATCTTCTGCTTGTGTTGTTTCAAATTCACACTCCAAGTTGTGTACTCACTAGAAAGGATAATCAAATGTGACCAAAAACATCCTTCTAGCTAGCTTTGCAAATATTTTCTATCTGTTCACCCTCTTAATACAGAAAAAGTTAAGTTTGTTTAAATTTTTTCTCCAATGAAGAGAAAAGTCAACATCCATGAGCACCACACAACACACGAGCTCTTCAATTTCACTACCTGGTCTGATGCTGTTAGCTAGCATTAGCTTTGCGATTGAAACACCCTGTGTGTCCTTCTAGTGACTAAAAATGTTTGTGTGTACGTTATACACCATCATATACCATGGTCAGTACATCACCCAGGAAGTCATACTGCATTATTTATTTCCGCTCCTACTAATTATAATCTGACCCATTGCTTACACTGTTTAGAATGTCTGTTAGCATTATGTCATATATGTAACCATCTTCTACACATTTAAGATCATAACATTGCATAGCATGCAAAGCACTCCTATTTTATACAACATAAAGAACTCAGAGGTTGAGTCTTTTCCTTTGCGCTCAGTATATGCTAGCTGCGGATAAATTACCTTCAGAACATGTTTTTTAAACAGCAAAATTATATAAGAAGTCTGCTTTTTATTGCAGTGTGTAAAATCAAAGACTTGTATGACTTCACAATTACTGTGAATCCCTGACAGTATAAAACATGAACATACAGTAGCTTTCGGGTCTGAAAAGTAAAGCCAATGTAGAAATGCCTTAAACCTGCATTATTTGTAATCGCCACCTGGGGGCGATAGTTTTGACTTACAGAGTATAGAAGATTTGACCTCACAAACACTTTCCTGCTGAGTATATGGTCTCGGTCACTCGCTTTTTTGGTCCATGTTGAATAAAATATTTGGTCCATTTTGTAAATCTTCATCATACATCGTCATACTATATAAAGAAGGATTAGCTGGCGTATGCTCGTTAGCCACCGACCATGTTCACAGTCAGACACGCCCCTTGTTGAAGATTATGATGACAAAATGCTCAATGCCTTCTCTAAAATGGGACTTCACTAACCAATGGATGAAATCACAGTAGTTATGTCTTTTACACTGTCTATTGTGTGAACATAGAAAGCTGGCAGACCTAAGATCAGCAAGCTAACTAAATGGGAGTTTATGATTTTACATTTGTAAACAGTCACTAACTGGAATGTGAAGAAACGTCAAAATCTGATCGATCACTGACAAAATGACTGATGAGAAAAAAAATTTAAAATCCCTGACATACACCACTACATTATTATCATTGTCATCACCATCTTCATCATCTACATTGCTGTTGTCATCACCAACATCACCCCTACCACCCCTGTAACTATGCCCACTGTCATCACTGTTGTCCACTCATTGTATCTGGTCCAAAGTTTGGCAACAGGCTATAGTCGGTTTGTTGGTCTCAGTATTACTAAGATCATATTTCTATTTAGGCACATGCTTCACATGCTTGAGATTTGTGTAAATCACATTTTAAAAGTATATACATCTCATTATACCACTGAAACTCTAATTCACCAAAGTCCACTTGAGAATATTCAGACCTCATTTGTGGTGTAAACATGTCTTTACTTATCCATATTAACTCTGTGGATCAGATTACCCTTTCTTCCTTGACGTCCCTCAACAGCACATTTAAAGAAACCAACCCCAGTATCCCAAAGCAACTAGGTGCCCTACAATATTTTCTCTTAATTAGATGTGTTTTAAGTCATTACAGTCTATTTCATTCTGTGCTCATGTTACAGCAGTTAAGCTTTTTCTTGTGAACGTTATAGTGAAGTACGCTTGGCCAGCCCGCTTGACGTCTAGTGAAGCCCAAGGCCACAAGCAGCGAGACCTGTCCATCAGTGGCAATTATTAGGGGGGACCACCGGTGAACCAGGGCCATTTGGTGAACCTAATAACAATGTGCATGGGAGAGCCAAGGGACAGGAAGTGCAGCCAGACAAGCTGGTGCTGAGAAAGGCACTTTTTTGAGAGGGAGGCCTCCTTGGAAAAAAACAGTGACAAGGCCTATTTCAGCCCAAATCACTCTCATAGCTTACTTCCAGATGACAACAGATCACTTGACACTTTTGCTCAAAACGTAGCATAAACAATAATGATAGGGGAAAATGTGAATCTGGTGAAACTAGTCACAGCATCATACAAAAAAGTTAACAGAATTTTTTTTGAAATGCAGAAGAACTTCAATTTCTAAAGATTTCATCTGTCTTCTCTCCTGTAACCCAGGTGCTTGGTTGAAACCAAAGCTCATTTGACAGTGATTTGGGACCCCACGTGTTTAACTGCCCATCAACATGGGAGGCTCGCGCTTTACAGCCCGGGCTTTACTGGGCGACAGCTTAAACGTAGCTCATGTTTCACACAGGCGTTTTTCACTGTTCAACCCTCACCCTTGTCCCTACTGGAGTGTGGATAATGAGGAACCGACGCTTTAAGTAATCTTCATCTTAAAAACCAGATTAAGCAGACAATTTCGACATACATGACGAAATCAATAAACTGCACAAAGAAACATCTGAATCTCATTATTCACCATTTGTTTACGCAGTTTTTGCAGTTTGAAAACATGACCCGCAAAACGAAACCTCTCTGAACTCACCGTAGCGTTTCTAGGGGACATCCATCTTGAACTCTAAATAATGTAAAAGGATAAATTCCAGGAAAAAGTCATTCTCATATTCAAAGATATATGAATAGAGTGGTTTTGCACCTTGTGCAAAATTTGAAGGTCACATATGTCCAAGCTATAAAAATATATTTTCAGCCTATACCAGCCTATAAATATCAGTACTTTGCAGGATCATTTAACAGTTTATTTCCTGTGATATGTCTATGTGAAAACAAGGCAAGCCAGCAAAGTCATTAGTGGCTCTGACATCAGACTTGTGTGAGGCCTGGAATAACTCCTTATCTGGTTAAATGGACCAACGGCTGAGAAAGATTTACTGTTCAGCATAAAGGCAGCCCTGAAAAAGGAGACATTAGACCGGTGTTTTTCAATCACTCTGAGCACTGTAATTGCACAGAAGGGAACGCACAGCAAAACGATACTCTGAACTTTTGAGGGAGTCACAGTTTAGGTATTCCCAAGCTGTCATTTCAAACAAAGGTGCATTCATCTCTTGTATATGTGACACGGCAGCATACTGCGCATTTATTGACTGTAAATATCAAATATTGGTGTGGAATTTTCATTACAGAAGATAATAAAAAAATCTGCATTGTGAACAATCATAATGTTTTATTTTTTTATACTTGGTCACTAAGAAACAGTTCTGGATTTTAGGTATGGCTGAAACAGTTTGTTATATCTGGGGAGCTCATTGGCTCGATGTCAAGTCTGCTACGAGAGACTGAGGAAAGATGAAATGAAATGATGCTTAGCTGGATGGAGATCCAAATCCGCAGCTATAACGCTGACCACTAAGACCATCCGCCATAAAAACAGGCGCAGCTTTTTATTTACCATGAAACCCATGAGGCAGAGACGCCGAAACTAAGAGAAACAAATATAATCTATTTTTATAAACAACATAACTACAGTATAAACACTGAATAAGCATTAGTAGTCACTGAGATAGTATAGGTGCTGTGTCATTATCTGGACCAGCAGTGCATTGCTGTATAGTGTATAGCATATATTTCTGACATGTGTGTTTTCCTCACAACAACAATCCTTTGTATCCAAGTATACTCGGAGCCATTTGTTGTAAAGGAGGGGAGCATGTTTCATATTTTTGAGAGACACTGAAGCTCTATGGTTTAGGGGAATTAGCTACATCAACTTTCAGAGAACTGTCAAAATATCAGTTTATCAAAATAAATTCATAAATATATGCAGTGAAACACTCCTAAATAAATCATCTTTATTCCGTCATGCAGAGCTGTGACATAAATGTCAATTTGTCTGACCGTTTTTTGTTTCATGTGAACCATTACTATCTGGAACAGAAATGGGTGAATTCTGGGAATTTTGAAGTTGTTGTCTGAGGATCTCAGCAGTTTTGAACTCCTTCTTGGCAGAACTTCATAAGAGGACTCATGCAGCTCAAATATTTCAGCTTCAAATGATCTAGAAAAACACATTCCCACTGGGTGGTTAAAAGTGGGCATGTACAATGTGTGCACTTGTAAGGATGGGGTTGTGTGAGTGTGTATGTTTATGAGCAGGTCAGTGTAAGACTTTATTTGTCTATAACTCGTCAGTGTAGTGACTCACAATGTTTTAGATCCCGCCGATTTCAGATACTCGTCCAAAAGATCTATCTCTTCTACTGTGATTATTTTTGTGATTAAATGAACCCAAACAAACTCTCCTCCTGCAGATGATAATGAAAATGCACCAAAAGGAATTATATCACTGACAAAGAGATTAGAAAGCTTTTGCAGCCACACAGTAACTTTTCCTGGGACCGGTCATGAGAGAAAGTCCAGAAGCCTCATCATGAAAGTTAAAGTTACACATTCTAATTTCCATGTTCCTCATCCAACCGCGCAACATATATTTATTAGGTAAGCATCAGTGTTTAGGCTCATGGCCAAAGAAAATGAAATGGAATTTCAGTTATCAAAAGAAAATGTACAAAGTTACACGAATGGCTTTGTGAGGCATTTGTTGGGTGGTTAGTAAATCAGAGACTATTGCTATAGTTCTGTAAGACCACCCTGGTTTTCAAGCTCCTAAAGCCTGCCCACAGGCCAGAAAACAACAACCCGCTCAACTGCTGACCTTCCCTTTTCTTACTCAAACAGACATTAAAAAAGCAAAGTCCATCAGCAGCCTCAAACCAGAAAATCATGATCACGTTCATGGTCCGGCGAAGATGTTGAGAAGACTAGATCTATTGTGTCACAGTTATTTTTTTTTTTTTAATTATTCAAATTAAATTATTTTTTCATCTTGTGGACAAAGAAAAATCTATTCATTAGATCTATAAGCTGTGACTTATAGATAATAATTCTAAGTTCCCTTTATTAGCTATGTTCTTAGGATGTATATCAAATAAATAACAGGCAAATATCACCTAGTACTCTCAACATTACAGCAACTAGTTATTGTCGCATACTATTATTGGTTTGGTTATTGTCGCATTTTTATAAGAAATATTTTGAACATTTCTCTTCATATTTATAGTCAGAAGACATTTATTTTAATGACATTTTTAATGTAAAGCAATTCCATGTTATTTCTACATATTTACATTTTATTAGCTCCTGTGTATATATACTGCTCTTTATTTTATTAAAACACATGCAGTAATATGTTAAAAATGCATTACAAGATCCATTAGAATACATCTGCAGTATTAATATATTCATGTATTCCTGTGTATTCAGTATTACCTCCACATAAATGTAATCCAGTAAAAACTAAAACCTCTTAGATCTTCAAAACATACATATAGTATGTTTTTTTTAATATGGGGTAAGCATTAATATTTACATTTTGAGGTACACAAAAATACATAAATAACATTCCTTCAGATAGAGAAGAGAAAAATAGAGTTATCCTTGAATACTTTTTATTTTAAGTCCTCTCAGCTGTGTGATAATATTTGTTTTATAGTGCATACTCATCAAAATGGTCTTGCTATTGCTTATAAAACTGAATTTACTGCATGCATATGTGTGTATATACTGTGTATATCAATTTTGATGTGGGTACTTGAATTTGGGTGCACCTCAACAGTGAGCCCTGTTGGAATAAAGTTTATGCTATGCTTGGTCATTCTGATCATAGATATTACAGATATTGCTTTTCTTACACTGGAGTAGCCCACGCTTTCTTTAATATGAGCCACACATAAACATATTTAATCTCTCGTGATTCTCATGTAAATGTATGCTGGAAAAACACACATAAGATTACACATAAAATACTCATAAAATGTCATATTGAAGCGCTCTTTCTTTGAAAAGTGTAAGTCAAGCAATAATCAATCACTAATAATTGTTTGTGAACATACAACCAGGGTGGTTCAGATTATTTTAGTAGGTTGTTATTGAATGCAACTTACCTAAATGTAAATGTAAATAAAAAGTAGGGGATTCTACAAAAATCACATCATATAGTTATGAATTATTCAAGCACCAAATATATTTCCTTAATGGTCAGAAAATTAAATATGAATAAACAAACATACACACAGTGCTAATGGTGGGTCAAATCAAATCAGATTAGTAATATATTTTAAAAATTAGATGCACTATAGCAACAATGTTTCTTATAATGAATTCAAGACATACTTTCTAATGTAATCTGGGTAGTTGTTGTTTCTGTTTTTTATAATCCATTTATAATATATCACTGCACATCTTTATATACAGCTAATATAAGGCTAATGTAAGTGATTCCGTGATAAGTGAAATGTTTTGCTCTTTGCTGGCTGATGATGGTGTTAATTTGTTTGCCTCAGCTGGCGGCAATTATCATGGCCTTATGAACAAAGCAATTAACACATAAAAATACAACCTGCCTCAACAGTTGGCCTTTATGTTATGTTCTAGTTTTGCATCGCTTTCTCGAAGAACGTTCGGATTCATGTAATACAAACATAGAGCAAAAACTCATATTTTGCTAACCCAAAGCTCCTATAGTGTCCAGGTGCGGCAATAAAAACACAGGTGAGAAGAACTGGGGGAGCTCAGTAAATTCCTGTGTTATATTATGTTAAACCTCTTGAGTTGTGATTGAATGTGCCAGCCCCTTGCTGACCGCCTCCCATGGGCAAAAGTGGTAAACAGGCCCTGTGCAAAAACTGAGAGGATGAAGTAATTTCCTACTCATGTGGGCTATAAAATCTGGCAACTGTGTGGCACTATACCTCCCCAGCATTTCTGGAGACAATGATGTCATAGCTGTTACCTCAGCCCTACAGACTAAGTGCTGTAAAGTACTGGTGAGGCCACAAGCAGGTGACTCTTAGCATCAGTAGTGGCCCCAGCTGGGCTGTAATAATATCCTGATTTTTCATGAATACTGTCCCTCAAGACTTATATTTCACAAATTTGAGACAATTATGTGCTTAAAGTTAAAGTTGAGCAGTACTGAGACTCTTAATCATGGTGTCACACATTCTGTTTGTCTATTCATAGCTCATAAGAAACTTTAGTAAATGTTTAATGCGTGAATTAATATGCTCATATTAATCTGGATAAAACTGAATCTAACATTTTTGCTGGAAAATGTTTCCACCCGTACAGGAAAAAAATCACCAAAATGAGATTAGTCAAAATCAGTTTACAAATATGTCATCACCAGGCGTTTTTCTACATTCTCACATTTTATTCTACAAGCACTCACATTTTGCAACATATTTACCTTCATAAATTTAATCATCTTTATTTATTAATTAATTGTAACTTAAAAAAATATGGTAACAAATTGCCCGGTAACAATGAAAACACACAAGTTGTTCTAGCTAACTTTTATACATAAGAACATTTTTAATATTTCTGAAAAAAATAATAATAATAACAATGTTATAGTTAATACTATTATTTTACTCTCTGTCTGTCTTTATGTTTGTGTAAGAAATTATCATGAACCCAAGAATTGAAGATTACCCAGCAAGAGGCTAAAAAGACCTATTTTAACATTTATGCACCTTATAATACCTTAAGAACGCTCCATATCAATTTTGCAGCATGTAAACAGAAAAATGTCAGTTATGTATAATCTATTAAAAATCAATCACGTTGCCCGGCAACCATTTAGTAGCAAGTTAAAAGTGGCTTTGGTTTGTTTTGTCTTTAGCCACCTATACCTACAAGCATCATATTATTTTAATGTCATATACAACAGCACAAAAAGGCCAAATAATTCTGTAATAGTAATAACAGTAGAAACAATAAAATTGCATATATACCTGTTAATTATATATAATTATATACATTATAATTATTGTCTTTATCTCATTATTATTCTCAGTTTCTCATGCCTAGTGGTTCCGCTGACTATTTAAAGGGCTAGTTCACCCAAATTATCAAGTGACAGACAGTATCTATCAAGCTGCAGAAACATTTCTTTTACCTATCACTTCTAGTTCACCTAAATAGTGTAATTCATAAAATTTTGGCTGCAATGTTTTTGGGGTTTTTTTTTTCATTTTCCATTTTTCCATTTTTTCTAATTATATTAGTGAATTACATTAGTAAACTTGCAAACAATCAAGATGATGCCTCAAGTTCTGATAAAATAAAATTGTTGATAAAAGTCTATTGAGTTAGAGAAACAAGTTGTGTATCAGTCAAACTGGAGTTTGATTACTTTAACCAATCTTCATTTCTATGTAGTGATGTTAGTAATGCTCTACTCTGTCATGCATGCACAGGCATGACATCTTTCCAAATCCCTTACTGAGCTGAGTTATCAGGTTGTGCCCGATCCAGAATGGTCTGTTACAGTCATTATTTACAATGGCTCCACTCTGCTTGAAGGGTGCAAAGTGCTTCTAATAAACGGTTTAGGGTTTCCTCATCTCCCCGCTGCTGCCAGCCCCTTTACAAAAGACCATCACACTACTGACAGTAAATGGGAGAGCTGAACCCTTTCCAAAGCAAAAGCTGTGGAGTAGGTGATGGTGGTGGTGGTGGGGAGGCAAGTAAGTAACTGCCCTATGAAGCAGATGCATGTTAGTCAAATGAAACAGACAGATTGACATAGAGTATAAATAACATGCAAGCCATAGCATCCATAACTGAAACCAGAGAACTGCTAGGCCTTGTTGAAAGAGCTCTTATGTGGAGACAAGCCAGGCGATAATATTTCACAGGTAAAAAGATGTCCACCTCATGATAACACCTTCTAGCAGAGAGGATGAGAAGGGGTTGAGTGAGAGGTCCCAGACCCTTAAACATCCCCCACCTCGCCACTCACGGCTGAGAGGAGATACCACAGAAGTAGGGAGTCTGTTATTCCCATGGCTGCCTGGTTCATCAGCAGATTCTTACTTACGCCCAGAAATTCCTCAAAATGCTTAAACTGTGACCGTAATGTCACTTGAGGTCAGATTTAATTAGTAAGGTTATCACTGATGCAAATAAAGTCAAAGGGAGATTACTGACTTTTAAAGTGGAAATTTTATCTTCACCAGGCTCATCGCTATACTGTAGCTTGACACGCCTCTTGTCACAGCACTGTTAGTGCTGCATTTAGCCAACAAAGAGTATGAAACTTAATCACTCCTCCAGGTTATCTCCTCAAAACATTAGCAGGTTATGGAATGAGAGAATTTAATATTTGATAGCACTGTCTTTTCCTGTCTTTTCTGGGCTTATTTTCCTACACAATGGCCAGTATTTCCATTTTTGTGATTCCCTAGACCAATGCCATGGTTTCTCTCTATGCACACTATAAATTAAAAAAAAATTAAAGCTTATCTAAAGCAATATATTCATCTTAAAAAATGGCTTGCTTGGATATTACAAATTAAATCCAATTTTAATGCTTTAGCTTTAATGCTTTAGCTTACTGCTAGTAGGTCAATATTTTAAAAAGATCAAATCCAGTCCAAACACAGAAAGAAGATAAATGCTAGCATTCCCCCAAAATCAAATTATGCCTCCGGGATGATAAACATTGTGCTTCTTGATATTTACAGGCAGAGTTAATGTTAAACTATGTGTTCAAGTTGTGCAAGTCTAAAAGTAATTGTGAGTATTTTTTACCTGCACTGTTTGTAAGATAAAAATGTTGTTTTCATTAGTATACCACATTTCTAATGTCACCCTGTTTCTAACTCAGTACAAGAAAAAAGAAATGTTTTCTTCTCTGTAAATGGATGTGAGGTTAGTAGTTTCTTAAAGCTGTAGATTTGTGATTTAGTGCTGTCTTAAACAAAGCAATGAAATTATCTGGTAGATCTGGTAGGGGAGGTAACATGTGGGGTGGAAAGTTTCAGCTTAAATGAGTGAGATTTCCAGCTGTCCTCCCTACTGCCCTCTGAGAAATGGAGAGGGACAAAGATGCCTATCTGGCACTAATCTTCTGCATCTTTCTGGTCAGTGAACTGTAGTCCACTGGCTTAGAAGAAATGAGTGAACACAGAAAGAAGACAATGAGGTAGGGAACGTGATAATAACGAGGTAATGGTTATTCATGGTCTCTCTTTCACTGCTATTATATTTTTATGTAGGTTTGAAAATTAAGCCAAATGAACATGTAGTGTAAAAACAGCAGGGATTAAGGTTATTCATCAGATAGTCGTACATGCTTTCCAAAAAGGAGAGGTTAAGATAAGAAAATAAAAACGTGGTATGATTTTGCTTAAAAGTGGATACAGACACTTTTGCAGGTGAAACATCTAACGCTATAGCAGATGCACGTTTTCTGTTAGAAAATTGGAGCAAAAAAAGTGCAACCTAAATCAATCACGATAAAGTTATTAGTGTTTACTCACCAAGATGACAGAGAAAGTCAAAGTAACTGAAACATTTCTCAAAAAAATCTGAAATTTGTAGAATCTTCTTCCCTAAAAAGAAACCGCAGAAGAAGTTTTTCAGGTATGAGCTGATCTGTGACAACTGGTTAAAAATGATAAAACAATAGAGACCAAAACAAAAATGATGTAGATTAACCAAAAGAGCGGTTCTTTTCCCATCACTTCCTGAATTCACTCCTTCACTGCACATGTAAAATTGCAAAATGGTCATTTTTGCATCCCTAAAGGTTGACACTGCTGTAGGATTGAGGCTACGGCCGTGTATATCTCACTATTTCACTTTAATTCTCTCACCGCTGTGCTGCTGTTTATATTCATGTATCTTTTGTTATTATTGTTGTTTTATTAAAAGCTGTCTAATCATTGCTAGGTATGTAAAACCATGGAAACAAGGTCATCTGACCGAGAAAACTCATACTTTAAAATAAATTATGCTTTGTGATATATTCAAGTGCTTTCATGCTGCATGTGGATTCTTCATAACGCTAAAAAGTTACTTATTTCTGGGTAATATTGTATGAAAATACAAAAAAAACAAAACCCAAGTGACTTGAAGTAAAATTCTTGCATGTTAATTAAATGTTAGCAAAACATCATTAGGAAAATACAAAGCTGCTTTTTAAATTTAGCGTGCGCTGATATTGTAAAAGAGGATGTGCTGAAATACTACTAAAAAGAAAAAACAAAATCACTCATCAACCTCTGTACAGATAATAAAGTACAGCGCTGTTCTTTCTATTTTACGCTTTACTGCCACCCCGTTTGCCGAGTTCACCTCTCCATCTTGCACCTCTCAGTCCTTAAAGGAATGTGTAAATATGACTGATAAAGGAGAAGGTGAGTTGAGCAAGCAGAGGAGGGAGAGCTTAAACTGCTCCTTGTAATAAGCAGAGCTGTAAAACTGTGTCAGAGAAATGTTGCCTCGTCGTTCTTCTTCTCTCCCCTCCCTTTATTCTTTATGGGTCTGTAACCGCATTTGTTACTCGTTTGATGGGCTGGGGGAGCCGTCCGGGCCCTGGAGTACAAGATATTATTCTTCACTCGCCCCCTCGCCCCTCAGCCCTCCCGAAATAACAGCCTTCAGCCTACTGTTTAAAGTCTCTCACCAGAGGGAGCGAGGGGGAGGAAAACAGGAGAAGTGAGAGGAGGGGTATGAGGAGAGGAGCAGAGAGAGGCTGAAAGATGTCTCCATAGCTCTCCTCTGAGGAGATCAAAGTGGACTATTCCTTCAACCCTGTGGCACCATAATGGTTTCGTGGAGTCAGAGTGAGAGCCCTCGCTGCTCAAGATGTTGTAACATGGATGATTAGTGACAGTGTAATACTTTGAACATTCTCTGTACAAAGGGAGAACCCAGCTGAGAAAGAGGCTTTAAACTTTTCTGGCTGGGGGAGGGGGTGGATATGGGGGTTCCTTGGCCACCGGAGAGCATTAAGGACTGAGATGTAAAAAGATATCACATTCATTTTTCCCCCCTTTTTTTTATATGCGTCATGGGAATAAAGGACAACAAATAGAATGTGGGAGGCAGCGTGCATGCCTGTCATACTTTCCCTTATTAGAAAAGGGAAGTCTGGGACATGTTTTTCAATGTCTCACTGACACATTTAAACAGAAAAGTGTAGTTATTTGATACACACACTTTATCCATTTAACATAATATTCAAGGGGATGTTGTTGATGGACATTCAGCCAGCTAATCTGTAATTTGAATAGTTTACTGAGAGTAAGTCTTCAGCGACAGTGTAGAGGTTTCTGGATGCCTAAATTGAGCTGCTTTTACACATATATAGATCATGTGCAAGGTTGGTTAAGGTAATGCGGGACTCTAGTGAAAGCTGCTTTGTAACAAAAAAGTGACAAATGTGTGGGAAAAATTATTTTCAAAAAGTCAGGTAATTAGATCCTCTTGTTTTGAGTGTCAGCTAGTCATAAAAAAGGGTAAAAAATAATACTGTTTAAGAAGAAGAAAGTTTGCATTCCAGCAAAACAAATAAATACTAAAGCTGAATAAATTGTTATATAGTGACAACAAATACAGTGGAAGACATGTTTACATGCAAAAAAAGATGCAATGCTTGCACACAGAAATTTGTAGGTTTTTCTGCTCCATATGAAAAGTTGGTACCTTAAAACTTAATGAATCTGATGTACAAGAACAGAGCAAAGCAACACCGAGAGCTCCTCAGTTAACCCGAATGTCAGTCAGACTGGTGCCTGCCTCGTGACTTTGTGCAGAGTCTTGTCAAAATCTCCAAATACCCAAGATGTGACTAAGAGAACATGCTTCTTTTTTTAATGATTACTCGCTGAGAGCCTTATATAGCAAAAACATCACAAGCTGCTCTTTTTAATTTATGAAGAAACAGTGTTGCTGTATATTGAACAGACAGTTCCAGAGAATTCAGTCATTTTTGGATTGTTTAAATACAGACCATCAAGCTCAGTTTGTTTTGTGAGCTCCAATTGTTTGATTTCTCTAAGTGGAAAAAGTTGGAAGCCAGTGGCCCAATTGTAAAAAACCACTTGATTGCGCTGTAATATCTGTGTAAGACTACAGCTCCATTTCCTCTGTCAGTTCAGAGACGTGGAAGTGATCGTTTGTCTTTATTCCCTCTGTACTTTCTGTGCATGCTTCACTCAACAAACCCCTTACTTTCTACACTCTATCACCTACTGACAGAATAACTCCAACACTACTTAAAGAAACTAAAGAAAGAAATTCAACAGATATTTGCATTCCGCATAATTGTGCAGCTACTCTTGTGGCAGGAAAAGTGATTGTTCTGGACAGGGGGTTGTAAAGAGGTCGCTTACTGTATGTATTCCCAAAACAAACTGCACTAGTTGTCCCATTCTCACGCCTTGCTCTGTATCTTTTGGTTCTGAGAGATGATTCCAGTTGTGCTCTTATCGTGCAAGAACACGTGGATCTTCATTAAAGCTGCTGTAGTTCATTATATTAAAAATGAATTGGGAGGCAAAAAGGGGGATTTGTAGTAATGAAACCACGCACAAGGGTGTCAACACAGATTTAAACCTTAAATAAATAAATATTAAAGACAACAAATTGTAATCTTAGGGGAGGGCTTAACCTTATATTGTTATCAGAAATCAGTATTTATGTATGCAGAAGTTTCAGTAAAAGTAAAGGTGAAAGTTTTTGGTGCATACTCACGCACCAAGAAAACAACACAATAATGAGAAAGACAATATAGCCTCGTGTATTACGTAATGCTGTGGGAAATCTCTCGATAACATAAAAATGCTCTGATGGGTCCCATACAAAAACACAACCAGTGTGTCGGCGCTGGAGACCGATACGGTCACTGCAATGCTTAACATACAGGCTATGTAATCCACTTATCTTAAGTGGGCTTTGCCTGCTTCACCTGCCCAGCTTTTAAGAAGAACAGGAAAGAGGGAGGAAAGGGATCGTTCACCTGGCCTCAGGCAGCCATGACAGAATGAACCACTGCGCTCTCAGATCTATTATCACATGCTGGATCGCTTGACAGGTGGAGGTGTTTTGGTGGTCGCTTTATGGTTGCAAAGTTCAAAGCCGGATGTTGTGATATAGTCTTTTGCATGTTCCACAGTCACGTGTAATGCCTTGCGTATGGTGTGTGTGTCTGTGTATACATGTGTAAGTGTGTGCATGTGCATGTTTAAAACCAATGTCTGTCTTTTTTTTAAGTCTGTGACCCTCCTCATTTAGTCTAAAAATACCACAAATATTCCTCTCATAAATAAACAGGTTTAAAAAAAGACAAAAAAATGAGCCTTTTATGGCTCAGAATAGTCGCGTCTGTTTCCGTGCGTCTTTCATGTTAGAGGAAGTGCAAAACAATCATATTGTTACATTGTTACATTTCCTTCTCTGGCTGTGAAAGCCTCACATTGATCTTTATGAGGTCGCAGACAGTCCTTTGGGCTCCTTGTGGGTTCTCTTAACGCCATATTTAGAAATAAGAATACCTCTTTATAATAGTTCATTAGAAAATCATAATAATAATACATCAGTAATCACAGTCACAGTTTCAAAAGCTATTTGTAATTCAAACTGAATAATTGAGGCACATTCAGATATTTTTCCTTCTTCTATTCAGAGTAACACTGAATTTCTAGACTAACTGCCTGATTAGAGCCTAAATTCTTGAGACTCTTGAGATAAAAATCATTTAAGAGAAAGTAAAAATACATTTATACTAATTCAGTGCACATTTTTAACAGAATTACAGAGCTTATTGAAACGGGATACTTTACATGTAAAAATGTTTAGGAGTCATTTTTAGGATGAAGTTTCTTTTTCAATCAGATGTTCAAATGATAATAATTGCAATAAATTATATAATAATGTTAATAATTTAGCTTTTGTTTGTTTGTTTGTTTGTTTTTTGTAAAGAATACATTTTGCAAATGATCACTTCTATAGTTAAAAAATAATCATCTCAAACACACTTAAAATGCATAATAATGCAGCGCGAAAGAAACGAAACACGGAGAAAAGGCTGAAGTATGGAAAGTTACACAAGACCTGGACTGAAAATGTCTGCAATGGCTTGGGGCTGCATTTCACCCAGCGATGTTGAGAATCTTGTCAAATTGATGGACTTATGAATACTTAAAAGTACAGAACGAACCATCTGGAAAGCATGTGATTGGCAGCAGCTTCATTTTTCAGCATGACAATGATCCCAAACACCCTGACAATGCAGAAAAAGCATACCTGGATTTGATCACGTACAGCAGAACACTATTAGTCATGGACTGGTCTCCCCAGAGCTCAAACTTCAACATTATTAAAGCAGTGTGGGATGGTCTTGTCAGAGAGCAGAACAAAAGGCATCCAACATCCAAAGAGGAGCTTTGACTGTCCTTTAGGAAACTTGTGAAACTATTCCTGAAGACCAACTAGATCTAAACAACAGTTAATGTATTAATATAAGACCAGCATTGCGTCTCGTTTGGAGTTTATGTTGGTCTTACATTAATAGGATGATCAGAAATCAATACAAGTAAATGCTAATGTAATCTTTATGAGTTAAAAATACAGCCACACCATGCTTGGGTAATAGAAATCAAAGTTGGCTGCCTATAGCTGTTATTACAGCAACTTCTGAGAAAAGACCTTATTCAAACAGCCAACTTTTTCAGGGCAATCTATGGGAATTTATTGTTTGATAAAACCAATCATTTGTCTTTTCAGGACATAAAAGCTATAATGCACCTCAGCCACTCAGTCAGGTGACTAAAGACACACACGAGAAACCAAATAGAACATGTTTTCCTTTTTTTTATTGTCTCGTAAAAATCACTGGCCTTTAAATGGCCGTGTGGCAGGACTGTGTAAAAACATATCTGAAAACCAGAGGGAGGAAGACTGACAAGAGCGAAAGAGACAGACAAAATATGAGAGTGAGCTATTGAGAAAGAGCCATAATTCATCAGAGTCAAAATGTTAAGTCATGTACTTAAACATGGCAACAGAAGGTGAGTGATGTGCTGAGCTCAGATGGGGATAAGACAGAGGGCGGGGGGAATCCAAAATTATCTCTTAGCAGTCACCGGCTCACTCTCACTGTCAGGGTCAATCATCCTGGGGGAGAAAAACAGCATTCTTGTCCTGCAGCTGGGATTAATGAACTGACAAACTCTGTTAGAGGCACCTGCCAGGGGCAACCATAGATAACGGCACAAGAGAAATGAAGGTTAAATAATTCCCATCAGTGCAATTAGCAACTGCCCTTTTTGCCTTGAACACATTATACGTCACAGAGATGATAAAGGCGCAAATGAAATTCCTCAGAACCATCTCACTAAATCCCAAATCTGAGATACCGTGAAGAGTCCCACCTTTTTGTCCTGTAATCCTGTGTGTGGTGTCTTCAGATGATTACCTTCAACCTCCTACCCCCACACTGTTGTAGAACCCAGCTGTTGCTGCTTCTGCTGGCCCATTTGGAGGTAATCAGGTACAGGCCAGAAGGCACACATCCTCTCCCTGATTAACACTTCTCAAATTCTAACACAGCTCTCAACCCCTCCTCTTTTTACATATTGAGTCACAGACCGAAGATCTGCGCACCTTCTGAGAGATGAATAACCCCGTTGTTGACATGTAAAGCAGCTCCACATCTTTGCGACCCAGCTGTAGACTCTCTTTTTACTTTGCTCCTTTGGAGAAAGAAAATAATGTGCCCTCCAAGCCGATCCCAGAACCCTATTACAACTGATGGGTTTCCATGCCATATTTGTTTATTTTACCAAGCCAGCGGTGGAAGTGTTCCCCTTTTTTGTAATCAGCTGAGTTTCTGAAAGGTTCCTGGCCTCAGGTTCTCTGTACCTGCACGGGAATCTGGACCATTCATACGCTCCATTACCCGGGCTGTCAGGCCCAACAAAGTCAAGGCACAACACACAGATTAAACTCCGACTGCCTGTTACAGGACATTTGGTGGAGACATTTTTTCTGGCAAGAATAGTTTCGTGAGATGGGGGTAGAAGTCCCTCGAAGGGAATGTTGTCCTGTCGAGTTTCCCCCTCTGATCTCAGAGTAAATGTGCCAAAATCTACAATGTTTCAAAATTCGAAGGTGCCGCGTAGACCTTGTGACATTAACGATGCTCTCTGAAGGAATGTGTGATCAAGTGTTTATCAGTTTGTTTGCATGCTGCGATCTGCACTTCTATTGTACAGATGGACATTTAAACAATAAGAATTGATTATTGCAAACCGATAAATGTTCAAGCTGTAGGTTTTAGCAAACTTTATAAATCCAGTTTTGCATCTGGTTTAAGAGTCTTTTAAAAAAAAATTAAGCTACTTTTGCCAAGAAAATTGAATTATATCATCAAATTTGGGTCTCTTGTTTGTGGGAATAAGCTATAAAATTGACATTATGTTACTTCAAGAGCATTAAAGCCAATAAACTGCAGGTTACTCTACTGGCTTCCTAATTTGAGATAGCAAAGAAAAGCAAGTTTGTTGATAAATTTGTATGTATGTATAAATATTTATGAAGTAAATGTTAAATAAATTTATTTTATTGATTTCTAATAGTAAAAGCTATTGTAAACATTATCCTATTAATGTTTTTAAAAAGTCATACATTTCAATATATGGCAGCGCCTTCTTATCAAAGCCTTGTATGTCTTGTGTGATATCTTTATTACTCACAGTCTGAGTCGGATGTGATTTATTTTTCGGGCCTGCGATGATCGCTCAGTGTTTCTGTATTAGTGCATGTTTGTGTTATTCGGATGCAGCCAACAGAAACTGGAGCTGGCTTTGTGGTTAAATAATCAGAGACTGCAGGGGTCTCTTCCCTCCTCGGCACAGGCTGTGAAGTTTACAACCTTTCCATCCTCCTTTTATTTATCAGTTATTTTCCTTTGATACATTGAACATGCCTGACCACATTTCCCTCCGGTGACACGCTTCTTTTCATTCAATCCCAAACATGGTCTTTTGTGGCATGGCACCCCACTGTCAAATCTACTTAGAAGTGTCTTTGAAGTTCCCCCCTCCTTTTTCTTTGCTTTAGTAACCCTGGATCAAGGGTGGTGACATTTTTTACTTCGTAGGTGTCTCACAAACGTACGGAGCAACTAATCTCCATGTGTCATTTTCATAGGTAGAGACCACAGACAATGAATACCTTGCCTTCCTAATTTGAATATTTGTTCTGACTGTGTGGGACACATGCAAACGGCCAAATTAAACAGTAATGAACAGCCTTTTCTGCAATCCTATCAGTGGTATTTGATTACAGAAGGATTGTTTGGCCGTGGGTCTATTTCTAGTTTGGCATGGCATGAAAAGGAAGAGACCTAAATTCATCCCGGGCTGATTGGCAGATGCATCTGTTTGGCACGGTTCATTCTGGACAAAGTGACAGTCACTCTATCTGTCTTTTGTGTCTAACTGTCTCTCAGATAAGGATTTTGTTTCATTGTTTATTTAGAGGGATTGATTTTTATTGATACGTATCGTGTAAAAAAAGTGTTTGTGTACACAAGGTTTAGGTGTACAGTAAACGTTATTTTCTAGGCAAAAAAACATGCTTTTTCAGTTTTAAACATTACCTGAACTACTCTTGTCTCTTTTCTCAAAGACAGCACCAGCCACTGGACACCAGGGGAGTTATTTCACAGGATGGTGACAGCATGCAGTAGAGGTTACTTACCAGCTCCAAAAGTGTAGCCACCTGGCAGAGATGAGCCCTCCTGAGAACATTTACAATCCCCACAGTCACAAGTACCAAAACAATCTGTCTCTCTTCCTCTCTCTCTGTCGCTCTCCTTCTAAACCACCACAATCACTTCAAGTCATTGCCTCAGCTTTTATGAAATAAAAAAAAAGTTAAGGGTAAAACTGACAGACTAGAGTAAGATTAACATTATTTATCTAATTCAGGATTAAATGTTCCAGTATCTTTCAAAGCTGGACGTTTCCTGTTCCTCTTCTCCCAG
Source organism: Aulonocara stuartgranti (assembly GCF_965226115.1). Taxonomy (NCBI): domain Eukaryota; kingdom Metazoa; phylum Chordata; class Actinopteri; order Cichliformes; family Cichlidae; genus Aulonocara; species Aulonocara stuartgranti. The sequence goes on along the minus strand of NC_138954.1, from coordinate 17,395,083 downwards.
TTGTCCTCGGCATTCTTGCTGAAGCCGGAATTATGAGGAAAATCTGCATCATTTTCCGGCAGTTGGCGGAGTGGCTAGTGATCTAGTTTCACTACATTTGCATTCAATCTAAATTACGACTTAACACCAGCGTTAATGGTTTATTATCGTGTTAGAGAATTGTAGGGCTCATAATCTGGCAGAGCGTGGAGATGCAGTTTCACTGGACAAAACTAATTCAATCACATGAGTGCGATCTTCTTTCCAACGAACAATCTGACTTTTAAACAGTTTAGCGAGGCTCTCGTTTGCGTAGGGGTTCTATTATCATATGTTGATTTTATTGTTTGTTCCCAAATCTCCTTTTTCTTAACTTGCCCCTCGAGGGTTAAATATGAGTAATTAGAAGCGAACTTGAAAACAAGGAGTCTTTCTTTGTGTGAAGTGAGCCACAGAGACGCAGGGAACGAGAGGAGAGACTGATTTTTTTACACTTTCTGCACAATTTCCTCTCTATTTCCTCCCTGAAGACCCTTGTCTGCAGAATGTGCAGAGTATGCTTTCCGTGGACAGGCTATGAAACCTGCCAGAACAAAAAAAAAAAATGAAAAAAGAAGAGAGAGAGAGAGTAACACTCCTCCCTCCCTCGTGTGCTGTGTTACAGAATGATGGAATTATTATACAAAAAACCTACTGCCTTATTTTTTTCACTTTTTTATCCCGGAGTTCCCGGAACACTGAGCTACTATTATAACCAGAATACTTGGACCGCACACACCGGTTACCCGCTCTGACGTCAGGAGAGAAGAAAACACAAATGCTCTTTTTGCAAAGTGCATCTGACTTTACTTCTGTCCTGAATCATGCTTAATTGGTGTTCATGTGAGAAAGTCCATGGTAGACTGTGGCTGAGGTTCAGCGACGAGTAGTGTTAGAACACCGGGATTTCCCAGCCTGCACCTTCTCAAACATATGTCGGGACTTTAGCTAATGATAGTGACAAGGCTGTTATTAGACCATACACTGCAAAAACGCCCTTGTGAATTTAATGCTGTGCTACAGTAGCAAGAGTAACATTGAAATCCTCACTAACTCTGACGCTCATACAGGTAAAATTGACCATTTGTATTTGCTGAGTGATCGTGTTTTAGAATTTTGGTGTAACTCTCACTCATGACTTTTTTGTAATGTGCATTTTGCATATTTATTTATTTATATATATTATTTATCCTATCAAAAATAGGATACCAGTACATGCTAATGCTCTCTTTTTTAACCAACCCTTTAAGAACCAACACTTTTGACTGTTGTATCTTTTTCGGTGGTGTATGTTGATTTAGTGCAACATGCACAAAGTCCTTGCTATTACCATGTTCTACAATATGTTTACCCTTGCTGCAATCAGTCAACCAGTATTTATTTTCTGCAAAAAGTCCACATTTAACAGCCTTGCTCTTCTATCAGCGACACATCCATTTTGGTCGTTTTAGAAGGAAAACAAAAGTAAACATCAACAAACCACCTCGATAAGGGCACAAGTTTTCATTCTTTTTTTAGAGCCATGGTCAATGACAACTGTCAGACAACTTTTCACTCTAATAGGTGAGAATCGCTACGCTCGGTGAACATTTGTCAGCGAGTTAAAGCAAAGGTCAGAACAGCCACATGAAGGCACCTTCTACCGAGAGAACCTGTGAAGACGCCCATTGTGCACACTGGTGTTAGAGCAAAGGAAGTTGGAGAAAAAGAAGGAAGGATGCCCTCTTAAAAATCAGGAAATGAGACTCCAGGATGCCAACTGCTCACCCTGCAGTGTCTTTTTAACCTCCTATAGTAGCAGCACACCTAGTGTTAACACGGGTCCGACATAGTGATGAGGCACATTGGCAAGAAAAGGTGTTAAAGGTAATTAATGCTCTTAGTCAACAGTGTTGCAAGTTTCAGTTCCCAACATATGCTTCAGGTTATGACAGGTGTGTTTTTGTTTGTATCGTATTTGTTTCTCAGACAACATGACATAACCGTTGTTTTCCACCTACTCTGTCGTGAGTCATCAGCAACTGCTGTTGCTGGCTGTCAATAAAAGATCATTTTATAAGCTCCTAAATTACGCTTCACTGCAAACTGTGAGGCAGCGCGGCAATAACCTCCTCCCTCCAGTTTAGCGCGCACACACACACACAGACATACACACTTAATGGCAAAAATCAGCTCTGGATATTTTAACAGTGGGAGGATGGAGGACCAAGGCCAAGGGCTGGGAAAGGGAGAGGAAGGAAAGGGGAGATGGGTAGATAGAGGGAGTCATTAAGATAGCTTGGGTGTCAGCGTAATCCGTCAAGCCTGATAAGGCCATGGCCTGCTGCCAAAGAGCAAGGTGTGGCAGTTTCCCTCACCAATCACTGTCACTGGTAGCATCCCTCATAACAAATTTGTTGTACTTACTTTTGGTATTAGTACCAAAACTGATTAAACAGAAATGAGGGAAAACATCTGGCATATGAGGGTTATTTAATGTTGTGTAGTAATAAAATCATTTCAATTGGCCTCTTTACACTTGTCCCCTAGATTAAATCTGTTTTTCCGGCAAAGCCACATTAAGCCACTGGTCCACGCTGATTTTGAGTTTTAATGCGTTTAAATGATTTAAACACACTATAAATTGTCCTTTTGCCAAATCACTGCTTGTTTTGTCAACACAAACGTGGAATTTTTAAGTATAAGTATTTATGAAACTACCAAGAACACAGAATACAAAATTTCCGAGCAAGAATGTTTATTAAATATGTTATTTACAAAAGTGTTTTAAAGTAAATAAATAAATAATTACATTAAAAAACTATTTCTTCCAGCAGGATAAAGTCAGAAATAAACTGCAATGCAGCGACATACACGCACAAGATAGTACATTCACAGTACAGTCATTTTAATTGACATTTTTTTCATTGCAAGTTTGCAGCAAATATGACTAAAACAGTGGTAAAACAATTATTTCAAAAGCGTTTTGACTGTATGCAGACATGACAAGATGCTTTGTGAAAGGAAAGATATGTAGATAAACTTTTTTAATGACAGATTAAGAGGGAGAGCTTTGAGTAAAACACAAAAATATACCAATAAATGTAATAACTAAGTACAAAAAAACTGTATAGATTGATTTGTTCATCAATGTCATGGCAGGGTTTTTTGTTTTTTTGCACTTCCCCACTTCTTGCAGTTCTTAGGTGATGACACAAAACCTGTGCAAAGAATGAACTTTGCCTTTGCATGTTAACTCTCCACCCATGACTGCAATTTATGGAAACCAACTACACCTGAAGCAAGATTTTCACTTGCACAATCGATCAGGTTCACACACACGCACACTCTCCCAAGCAGAAACAATTCAAACATACTTTTAAGTACTTTAAGCATCTAAAAAGACGTGGCTAAACCAGAGGAGTGATCGTGTGTGTTTTTCCTCTTTAAATGACCCAGAAAATGGTGTGCATCACTATAAGTGCTGTCTCCCCGAGGGCGATGATGGATGGCTTCATCAGCCCTGTTGTCTCCTGATTAAGTGGCTCTTACTAAACTCCAATTTGCCAGTTTGGTGCAGTAGCAAACCACACTGACTGACTGGACCCCTCCAGAGCATTTCACTTTCACACTTCATTCTCTCTCATCAGCTTGCTCCGCCCGTCGAGCGCTACCGTGACCAAGGTGCACTGCTTCTCGAGTGGCTTGCCTCGCAACAAGCCGTGCACAGTGAAAAGTCGCACAAATGTTCATTCATACATTCGGTCACTAAACATCATCAAAGAGAGTTTCTGTTTTCATTGGCACTGAGGCAAACACACCCAGTCCTGTTCTGCAATGAAAAGTTGCCTGTGCCTGAAATTCAAGGTGCCAAGGAAGTGTTTCAGTAACGGTGAGGTTCTCTCAAAAGTTTTTAATCAGCAGCGTGCAGGTGAACCTTGGGAATGTTTCAACATTTCAACACTTGTGACAGAAGCTTGCAAGATATTTGATATTATTTACTATGCACTGATGAAAGAGAGAACTATGCTGATCTACAAAAGGAGGTGAAGAGAGGAGGGAAGGGGGAGAACAGAGGTTTGAAAGATGACGCATAGGAGAAAGCTGAAGCCTCCTACTTGCACTTAAGGAGGTGTGAAGAGCTGTTCAGGTCCCTCTTGTTCTGGATTTGTCCCCCGAGCAATAAGAGGTAACGTGTGGGGACGAGCTTACCTTGTTGCACAAAGGATATCCTGTGTTTTTCACACAGACTCACACACTGACCCACACACTGAAATACAAAACCCCTTAAGCTTTTCCCTCTGTCAGAAGGCACACGTTTCTGAGCCCCAGCTTACAAATATTTGTTTGCTGACAGCCTGCTGGTTTTCTGAGCCACAGAGGAGAGAGAAGAGCTTTAACCCACATCTCTTTCCCTCAGGCTGATAAAGTGCTCTGATAAGCTGTGAGGTGCTGGTGAAAAGTGGCTAGCCCTCAGCCCCCAGGGTTACAATATAAAAGAGTGGCTTGTTTGGAGAGAAGCAGAACAGAAGAGATGATGAAGCCAGGGAGAGAAAAAAATGTAGAGAGGAAAAAAAAAAAGTCCAGAAGAAAAGAGCTGGATTAATGATGAAGTGGTCTGGGTGCAGCTAGTGTGTGTGTGTATGAGAGAGAGCTAGAGACTGAGTGTGTGTGTTTGCGTGTGCTGGTGAGAACTTACTTTTGCCACCAGCTGTGGGCAGTTGTGGGGGTGGTGGGTAGAAATGGGGGAGCCATGCCATGTGTTTATGTTGACTAATGAGCTAATTACCCAACCCCTAATCTACTTCAACTTGTGTCATTTCACAGGAATGCTGCAGCAGTCAAACGCTTGCAGATTATGGGTCATTTCCTGACAGTTAAAGGCAAACTACTACAGCAGTAATTCCTCCACACCCCAGGCATTAAACCACAAGTGCTACAGCCGCTCCATTTGCCTCTTTATGACTTTATTGTCGTGAAATTTGACTACAGGATTAGAAAGTGACAAAGTTGATTCAAGCAGGGGTTTTTTGTTTTTTGAATATCATTTTTGCTCTAGAAGACTCAACTCTCGGTGAGCACTTTTCAAAAGCATCCCTTCCTTTTTTTATTGTTTTGTGGAAACCGGTTAAGGTCTGTGCACCATACGTTTATGTAGCATTGTGCCTAAATGTATCTGCGTGAATTTGTATTTAAGTTTAGTCTGTACTGTTTATTAAAAAATAATGAAAAACTTGTCACCTGTTGTAAAATGACCAAACATAGTCATTTTATAATTTATCAATCAGTAGATAAACATATATCTTCTTTTTTTTTTTAAGTTAAATCTCATCTGAGAAATGCAAAAAGAAAGTATGGCTGTATGTTTGGCTAAGCTAAGCTAGCTAACTGCATGTCTTTGAGTTTTACGAGTTGACCTGACATCCTGGATAAAAATGATGATGCATGTGAAATGGCTACAAATGCTTGGACCACATGAGCACTGACTGATTTGATCATCAACACATATCTCTTGAAGAATTTCTTCCTTTCATCTAAGAATATAACGCATAACTAGAATTGCTGCGGTTCCATAATTTATTTATTTTTTAAAAGTCATATTTTTTAATGGAAGTGATGGACATTTTAGGATAAACAGGCAAAAGTTTTTCTGAGAATGAAGTCTAATTTCAAGTCAGCATGGGAGGTCTCCACCCGCTCCACCCCAGAGCAAGAGGTGTGAGTTTGGATTTGGTGAACTCTCCCCTGCTCTCCCACCCCCTGTTCATCATCCTCCCCTCCCCTGAGGTGTATGCTGGCTGCTCTACTCCCCCTCAACAGCCTCCCATCCATCACTCCTACAATTTCACTTTAATAGGTGGTCCTCTTCCTCCTTTCACACAGCCTTATGGGAAAATTCGGCCAAAGAGAACAGCAAAGACAGCAGGGGGTGAAAAGTATAGGATTAGATGCTGATGAAGATATTTACCAATAACTTTCTACGACACGTGAACTTCATTATTCATGCAAAAATAAATAGCTTTATGCGCTATTTATTTTGGACTAAAGCTATCATTTGTGTCATTAAATGCTCAATCACAAACAAGTCAACAAATGCAATAAATTTACCTTTGAATGCCATCTTTTACCATTAAGCCTTCTGGATTTGTGTGGTTTTCTGTTTCTGGGATAAGCTGCCTTATATTAGATACTATACTATAATAATTTTATACTATAGCCTTGCTTTGTTGTTGCTTCTCAGTTTGCTTTCCAACCATGAACCCAAAGCCTGAACACGTTTGCACCACAGCATACCGGACGAGCTGAAGCCGAGCTGCCGCAGTAGCCCCTCCATTCAAACAGAAGGCAGGTTTGGTTGATATTTAAATTGCCTCTGTTTATTTTTCTTCTGGTCCCGTGTGTGCATGTGAGCCCAGTATAAAGGACATGTCCTTTTGAAGGGGATAGCACCAGGAAAGTGAGGGGGAAGGAAACCTTGCTTTGGTGTTTTATATATCAGCGGAATGACTTCCCTCAAATAAAGACGTGTTCCATTCTGCCGGTGGGTCTGGAACAAGCTGCTCGTTTCCTGTCCTGAAAACTCTCAGTGTGCTCGAACAATGCTCCGGGCCAGAATAGAGGAGATGTCACGTCTCGAAGAGCCGGTGTGCTGCTTTTGTTTGACCGAAGGTTCAGCTTGAATCTCGTGTTTACAGTATTTGTGACATTTGAATGAACCGACACAATTGTGGCATTTGAATTAATATAAATGCTGAAACAATAGAGAAAGCAGCTTTTGAACTGTCATGTGGAACAAAAGGCAAACATAAACGTACCTGCCCCAGAGGGTTAAAAGTCTCTTTAAACTGGCTTTTCAGCCTAATATAGTAGCAGTGTTATAAATCTGATAATGGGGATTTTTTTTTAAAAGGTCTCCTGCAAGTAATTTATCTCAGATTCATCAGATTCATCTAAACAGTTACATTTCTACCAAAAGGCTTGGTCGCGCCACGGACAAAGGCTTCTCTTTGCCTCCCGTCTGCCAGGAGCTTGCCATGCAGAGTTTCTCACTCGCGCAGCCCCCTCATCAAATTACAGCCCTGCTCCCTCCTGTCATGTTGGCAAACAAAGGTCTTGAAGCGCACTCCCAGTGTAATTGCCTCTAATCTCAGACATAATGTGGTCTTTCATGTCAACTGGTTGCAGAGAAAAGGGAGCTGTTGTTCTCTCTCAGGCGTTTTTTTTTTCTCTGCCCCTTGAGTTGCTCCACTTTCACTTTGAGAGCAGTCTTAAAGCTCTTTCACTTTGTTTTGTGGAATGAGAATTTTATTGTGATGTTGTGCAATTATTATTTTTTTAAAGAAAAAGAAAAACAGCCTCAGATTCTACAGGCAAATGCTTGGTGCTGCAATTAAAATAAACACGATATGGACTCAAACCCAGAGAAATAGTTGAGCTCCACTTCTCCACCTTTGGCCTGAATTCTCTCTGTGGTGAGCATCAGGCAGCCTGCAGCTGGAAGTGTTTCTGTAGTTTGGCCAGGTGTCTCTTTGCGCTGCCCATGACAAGGCCTCAGCGGGGCCTGGGACTCGAGTCTAGGAGCAGGCTGAAGGCATTGAGAGAGCTGGCTGCCCCTCCGTGATCTAAAATCTCCCGCAGACCCACCTGACTGGTGGTCAGCTGTAACTGATACAACACGATAGCAGAGCTGGAGGGGGGAAGAGAGAAAATTAAGATGTGTGTGAGCATGTGGGGAAGAGGCAGGGAAATGTAGACATGTGGAGAAAAATGTGGGAAAAGAAAAGGAGAAAGGGGTTGATGGAAATTTTGGACAAATTCTTCGACTTAAAGAGGCCCATTGGTTGAAAATATGGAACACAGACTTTAATACGGTTTCCAGGGGCTTTGGCAAGCAAAGATGAACATATCAAGTAAAAAACACAGTATCTGATATCGGCACTGTTCTCGATGGAGAGTGAGTGTGGGGTAAGAGGAGCTGCAGTGTTTCTAAAACCATTCAGCTGGGCTTTTTTAAGGGACCCAGCTGTGCGCCCTGGAGGTCCTGAGCTCTAACTGGGGAAAAATCAGCACAGTGAGGCCAGGCTGCCGCTTCAGAGCCTGGTTAGCCATGACCTGATGTTCCAGGAGGCTCGGCGAATTGATGGGCCCCAGGAGGGTTGTCACAAGGGCCAAAGAACAATCATCCATTCATCCCTGCAGCCACAGCGAGAGGGCAAACACTCTGCAGTCTCACAAAACTTGCAAAAAGGCTTCAAGTGCAAACTAGCAACATGTGATCGTTTTTGGTACTTGAAGTGGCACAGAAGTTTTGGTGAAAAATTAAATATTATAAATATTTTTAAATATTTTTATTGGGTATCATTTTGTTTCCACCGACAAGGAAATTCTCAGGCAAGCAAACTTGGCTTTCAGTTTTGAAATTTTAAGAACTCCAAATACGCTTATATTATCCCATAAATACGGCTGGTATATTTTTGGATTATGTGGCTGAACTGGCTTGAGCCCATCACGCCTCATCTGTCACGACTACAAACTGCTGTTACATAAGACAGCTGAGCCGGTCCAGACATCAAGACCGGTCTTTATGTGGACAAAATGGGTGTGCTCACTGTGTCCCTTAGCCCAAATCCATTTACCATGTCTGCATCAGCCAACTTTTCTAATGCTTTAGTTGCTTCTTTTCAAAGTGTCTTTCACTCCCAAAGATGAGGGGCTCAGAGGTCAGCGGCGCATCGGTTACATTTTTCTGTGACTTATACCGGCCAGTTATTTATAGAGCAAGAACAAATATACAATGGAAGGCGAGTGGTGGGTAGGTTGGGTAGGAGGCAGGCTAAGCCCAGGAACATCTGTCCTTTCAAAGGCATCTCCTCCTTGGTATGCTCAGAATCCACTCCAGGGGTGTCGGCACTTCACTCTTAGTCAGAGAGCTGGCATGCTAGTCAAAACATAGATGAAAAGGAGGGGGAATGAACATCCTCATCCGAGCCTAATCTTCCATATCAAGAAGTGCAATGTATGTTTCCAAAGTCACCCAACTCTTAACAATACTAGGTTGGTCTTATGTAACAGACAACATTGTCCCCTTTTGTCAGTGCCGGGAAGAAATTTACAACAAAAGCAAAACACAAGGTGCAAAAAGAGAAACCACAGTGAGGGGTTGCAGGATGGGGATGGGTGGGTGAGTCTGAGGACTGTTTCACTATAAACATGACTTTACCAGTTACGTTTTCTGCTGACACCAGTATAATTTTCCTTTTAAGAGCTGCAGCCACGCAGCAGCCACACGGCCTTACAGTTCGACTGGTCAATGGATAAAATAGAACTCATCTTTATGATTAATTCCACAGTTTGGCTTTGTGCTGTTTTTCATGTCCCGTGATGTCTTCTCTGATGAGGGCAGGATGTATGTATGTGTTTACGTGTACGCACAGACTCTGTTTAGTCTGCCTGCGTCAGAGATACTTCACGACACACTCATAAATTCAACAGCGATGGCAGTCCCACCCCGACCTCCCACTCTCTATTTCTTTGTGACAAGCATGAAAACAAGCAAACACACACAAACATTAGAATACACGCAAATGGCATGACGATGTCAACACCTTTATTGACCACAGAGAAAGGTGACTTCTGGGGAACTGAAGAAATAATTCATATAACATTCCTGTTTGACACAAACATAACAATATACTTACAGGACGGTTTAGTCAAAGTGCAGCACAGTAAGAAAGATCATCCAAAAATGATTCAGCTCGTAATGTTTATATATTTCATCCTCAAACTTGTTTCAGTCCAAGCTTTTATAAATTCATACATGTTGACTAATAGTGTTTTTATATAGCAAATAGCAAATAATAAAATAAAACAAAGCAAAACTGGTTAAAAAAAAAAAGAATTTGTTGTGAGATTTCTTCTTTTTCTTCTCGTCTTCTTCTTCCTATGGCCCTGGTGTGTTTTACTTTCTCAGCCATGCTCTGCAGAACAAGTGAGGGCACTTTGAGGATGAATAGCAGACTAAATAAACTTGCTGAAAGCAGCAATGTCACATACTTGAACTGAAGGAGAGATGTAATATTCATGAATCTGTAAACCTCTATAATGTCTGCTCACGGAAAATTTCCAAACCTATTATGTAAATTCCATCACAAAATTAATAATTCATTCATTTTAAGTATTTAAGATTTGTGACAGAGTTATCGTTATTATCATAATCCTGAAAGTAAAGCCAACAAATATCTGTTCGAGGCCCTATTTTTCGGGGCTGCTTTGATGTTTTAAAACACGTGTAAATCTTTAACATAACAAAACATATTTTTCGGGTTTTTTTTTTTTTTTTTTTTTTTTTACTGTGAATAAAATGTAACCTGCCAGCTTTAAGGCAGATTGTGGATTGATCCAAATTTGAACATGTTTAATTTCACATGTAAATTAGCCATGACGTCTGTTAAATAGAAGTAGTGTAAAAATAGCTCACTCATTACTTTAAAATCGTCATAAAAACAAGTGATTCGCCTTTCCGCTCCGGTTATCCGACAATCCTTAAGTTTAAAAAGTTACTTTACAATCAAAGCAGCTGAACCTCGACTCACCTCATTATGTTTTTAATCCACTGTAGGCTCTGAAGGCGGTCTACGCCACCTCTTCAGGTCGCGCTAAATTCCGTGACCTGATCCTGGTTTGTGCGTAACTGTCAGCGACGAGGGGAGAGGCATCAATTAGAGATCTAATACAGTCCCGATGGGGTGGACTGCGCCGCGCTGGATCTGCGCCATCTCTAAACATCAACACACACTCAACATTAAGGTCTGGCCTTAAGGGAATACATGCTTTTAGAAAAAAGCATATACTAGATAAACCCCACAGGCCTAATCTTTATTTTATTTTATTAAAATCCCTTAATTAGAGGGGGAAAATAGGACTTGTCTCTTTTACATAAAAAATGGGCTGTATTTATTTAAAATTGAACACGGAAATTGTTAACCTTTTAGCATACTTTTAAAGAGGAAATTTTTATTCTAAATCCTATTTATAGGGAAATCATATTTATATTTTTGTTTTAGTTCAGTTGTGTTTTGTTTGAAATTTGTCCATAATGTGTGTACTAAGCTGGGCTATATCTTGTAATAATTGAGAGTAAAATTTCAGTGCACTTTGAGTAGTCCAACATAACATCAATATTTGGCCTAGTTTTTACATAAAAAATGGGCTGTATTTAAAATTGAACACGGAAATTGTTAACCTTTTAAAGAGGAAATTTTATATTTATATTTTTGTTTTAGTTGTGTTTTGTTTGAAATTTGTCCATAATGTGTGTACTAAGCTGGGCTATATCTTGTAAAATTTCAGTGCACTTTGAGTAGTCCAACATAACATCAATATTTGGCCTAGTTGTTTTCATTGTAAAAGCCAAAACACAATCACACACTTCCACACTAAAATACTTTTATTCCTACTGTAAGATATTTATTTATATAACAAAATAAATGTTTGTAGGTTTTACGTTTATCTAAAATAAATAAATTAAAATAATGCCCCTCCTTTTTTTTCTTCTTTCTTTACAAAAATCAGAAATTATGTTAAATAACAACTTGTGAATATTAACAAATCATCTTGGCTCAATATATTACGCAAATGGAAAATTTAAACAGAGTTGTCAAATGCCTGTGTCAAAAAAAAAAAAAAAATTCACCCTATAATTACATTTTAAGAATGGTGGAAGGGGCCTGCAGTGAACTTGGGCCTCACCAGAGACTCAGATGTACTCTCACACAGTTGCACTGCTGTAAATAATAAATGTCATATCCACGAGCACCAAAATCAGGGGTCAGGATCAGGGTGCGTGACTGCTCAGTCATGTTATTGAAAGCATGTATACTGAATGTGGGTTACTTTTTAAATTGCACAAAAAATATGGAGCATATTATCACTCTAGTATATCATCCAGTCGCCTATTGTTAAATTATAAAAAACTGCTTCTGAAGTGTAACACAATCAACAGAATCTGCCAGTTTTTCAGGATGGGGAAAGATCAGTAAGCAGCATGTTGTCACTTGTCTAGTAGCGTAGTGCCACACAATATCAGCAGACTGTAAACAATAGCAGCAGCATTCTTATAACAACCGCTGAGGTGACCTATGGAGTAAAATATTTTTGGCTGAGTGAAAACAACAGGTTTAATTAGAGAGAGAGTGAATGCGTTGAAACGCACAGAGACGTTTGCAGGATTTCCACTTGAACTGAAATGTGATATCCAACACATGCCATGGAACTTCTATTCTTCATCTGCCCATGCTTGTCTTTGATGCTGTTGCCAAAGCTGTCAGTGCAATAAACTTCTATGAACCTGTGGAGATATGCATTACTGAGATATTACACTTCAATTCATTTCAGTGACAAACAATTATTGTGAGTGGTTTTAAGATCAAAAGCAAAAACTTGTTTGACACTGAAATAACAGGGTCATACTAGCATCTAGTGCTCTTTGTAGGTATTATTTTTATTTTATTTTACCATTTATTTATTTATGGATCCACTTTTTTTTTTCTTTAATTTGCATTGAAAAAAATTAAAGCTGGAAGTTTAAATCATATTTTTACGCTTTTTTCTAAAGGTATTTGATTAAAAAGTGGTCAATATCTCTTTTCAAAGAGATTAACCATCAATTAAATCTCAACTGCTCAGACCTAAGAGACGTCTATGAGCTTTGTCCCGAGCTTTTGAGCTGTAGCTCGGTGATTTAGGTTGAACTTTGTAATCTTCAGGTCAACATCAACATTGTTTCAAGGTGGCACAGCGAAGCGGTGTTGATGACACATTTTGAAACATTGGATCTGAGCACTAATTGAGGTTATAACCTTAAAAAAACCCTTCTACTTGCCTTATCAAGTACTATTGTTTTGTCTATGAAGATGCCAAATGAAACAAAACAAGTAGACTGTCAACTATAGGAAAAACAGAAACAAACCTACTACTCATCCATATCCCACGCTTATGGTCTGAACTATGCAACGCACCAAATATTTAGAGTAATAGCTAGTTACTGTGCTATCACCAACACCCAGAGCTGTCAATCTGTACCCTGGAGCTAATTAAAAGGGCTGTGGCATTTTAATTGTTTGCATACACTTTGAAGGCAGACTGGAACAGTCAAGTGAAGGGCATGGCAAGCATGCCATGCCTCCTTAAATCACTCCCCTGTGCCAAAATGCTGACACCAGACCAAAAATGCTTTTAAAAAAAAGGCCCTCTGTGTGGCCATAAAAGACATAGGGAGAAAGAATCATGATGAACATATTTTAAATATGTGATTTAATTAAATGGCAAATCATCAGCTTGTTCAGTTTTTTCATTAATGATATCACCTGTGTGCTAAAGCCCATTTGCCTTCCATGAAATGCCATTCAGACACTCCAAATGACATAAAACATGTTCAAGAAATGTCATTACTTACAGTGTTATCCAGGGCTTGCGTCCCATCACCAGCATGTGTGTGGCTTCATCTTCTGCTCACTACATTTCTTTGGCTTTGTCACTTCTGCCGTTGTTCCCTTGCTTTTCTACCTTCTGAATGTCCTGACACTAAGATGGAGCTGGCATGGAATAAAAGACACATTCTAATTGTGTTGCATGGGACCCCAGGGCATTAGCTGCTCTGGCCTCATGGCTCTCTGCTGCCACCTGTCTGTTCCTAAAAGATCACATGAAGAGCTTGCATGAAGACCTGCAGAATTTGCTGAGTAATGCAAAGAGATCACATTAAAGTCGTTTGCTGTTGTAATTTTTTTTATTGCAATCAAATGTCAAAATTTGACTTTGTCAGTATGATGAGGGGAAATTCAATTTCCTTTATTCTACACTTTTATGGGCCCCAAAACTGATACACGGCTTTGTTACTTTAAAAGTACTGTATGTTTTACCTTGAAAGATTTCTACAAATAATCACATGATCTCGCTCTATGTCTAAAGACCTCATGTGAAAAAATGGGAATGTTAAGTGACCGGACTTGCATGAAACATAAAAACAAAACAATTTCATTAACTCTAAAGAGCGGCAGAAAATGTATCCGTAAAAGAGCGTTTGCAGATTAAACCCCTGCTTTGTATGATGTGATAGCCCAACAGGAAGCCATTGAAACTCCAACATAAATAGTAATCAGGCCATGGGTAAACCAATCAGCAGCGCTGTTTCAAAATATGCACCAATCAATTAGCAAATGTATTTTCTTTCAAATGTGCAGACCAAATCAAAGCATTTCAGGAAACAAGTTACGGCTAATCTACGTTTTGTTTTTTGTATCTAAGGCTCTCGTTGCAGTTTGCACTCTCAACCTCCTAGATTTAAAATCTCAAAAATGTGTTTACATTGCAGAGATTTTAATCATTTGTTCAATCATATGTGTATAAAGAGGATTTGCAGTGAGTGCCTTTATATTTTTTGCAGTTACCACCAACTGTGCTCATTTTCTTCTCACACTTTCTCTGTTGGCAATGTCTTCTCATAAGCTCTGCAGACACTGAGCAGTTAATCAAAGGCTGATTATCTCTTGTTCATTACTGCTGTTTAAATTTAAAACGCTTTCGTTACCGAGTTTCTTTACAGGTTTTGGAAGCCAGCCTCTTGGCTTCATATGTACTCCAGTCCCACTCACACACAGCTGTCTTCCAGGCTCCATCACCTGCATCCAGCTGCAAACCACAAACAGATTGCAGTATTCCCCCGGAGGGAGATTTTGTGCAGTCGGGTCATCATCGGCACGAAAGATGAAGGGGCAATATATTAAGTAAAACCTCACTGCTCATCAACCAAGGACATTTTGCACAACACTAAGCCCCTGTGCCAGTAAGGACTGACACAGTAGTAGCTAACAATGTTGTCAGAGCATGTGACAACATTTCCCAGACCACTAAACATTGAAAACAGACCAACGAGGCAACATACTGCTTTGATTTACTTATTTGAAAAATAGCTTTGGAATGAATATCCTCGTCCAGTTGTTCCTATGTGGCTGCCATACAAGTAGGGGATAAAAGGAAACATGATTTCTTATTTTAAGCGCAGGAAATGAGACAATGACAGGAGACAAATTTATCACATATTGATGTGATTGTGGCGATAAATGCGTTCTGGATGGTGATTTTATTGTCTCTCAGTGGACACATCTTCTCGTAGTTATCCCATTCATAAAAAATCTCTCATGCTTGTGTTTTAATGTGTCATCTCACGTCTGCGTGACAACAGGACGGGATCAGATCAGCTTCCATGTCTTTCACTACATGCATTGTTTGGCTGAGTCTGTGTTGCCCTTTTACCACAGCTATTTTTATTTAGTAGGATAGCCATTTGACTTGTTTTAAGAAGAAACAGGCTCAGTCCTTTGTGGTGACAAATATCTGAAGTATAGCTTTAACTTACAGTAATAATCATTTGAACTAATGTGTAGCCAAGCCCCTACTCCGATTTCTCTGAAAACGGGCAACAGCAGGAGAAAATCCTCGTGTGAATCACTGCAGAGTTCTAATTTAATCTCATACGAAATGTAAATACAGCTGCTGGATTCAAAATTATTTGACTACAATCGTCCAAAATTTTCTTTTAAAATTTATCAACTCAGCCAAAATCCATATTACACATAGCACACCTGCCCTATGTGCGAACAAATATTTTAATTAGCCGTATCTGGGAAATCTGCACCAAGCACTCATCAAGGCTAGCAGAGTTTTGCCTTGTCAAAACAGACTGATTGCCCTCCATTTGATTTTCCTAAACCCTGCAAACACCAATGTGGAACTTCTGTTGAGAGCGAGAGGAGGGCAGTTGAATAAACAGGATTACTTGCTATGGCAACACCTGCAAGCAGCACGTGCGAGCAGGAGAGGGAAAAGGATCCTGGTTAACTGCTGCAGATAATGACGCTGCTATATTTATATTTGTCTTTGGCAAGGGATCCTCAGCCATTCTACTCCAAACCACAGCCAGCGTTTTTTGTTTTTTTTTAGTCTGAACAGTGCCAGTACGTCTCTTAGCTCAGTGTTAGAGTGAAACACAACAGAGGAGTTTCAAAATACTCACACAGCCAGTGTTGAAGCTGAGTCTGCAGCGTGCCAGTGAATCAAAGCAATAATGTGGCAAACAAAGAGTGAACACACGTGAACACAGTAGAATGTCTTTAATTATGATAATGACGCGGTGATTAGTCCATACATTCATGTGATTACGATGTACCACCTTCCAACGTTGTGTATGCTCATTTGTATATTGGGGAAAGAAGTGTGCATTTTCCAGAATCCCAGCTAAAGAAAAGCTTAAAGACCAGGAGGGAGCTGCCAAATGTGTGGTTTCAGAAAGGGAGACCTGATGGACCACCAAATGCAGGAAGGGTATGCTATCGGATTTCCTCAGAGCCCAAACAAAAACACTGTTTTTAACGCAAATTGAGTTATTAATTGTGGAAGGAAATCATCGGCGCTTAAAGAAAACCACACAATACACAAACAAACATATTTATGGTGTAGAAACACATAGTGTGAAAGTGGTCACTGATGATGACGAGCCCACAGGCTCCATTTGTTGACAAATCTTTTGGGGCTTTCTGTGGTCTTTTAGCTCAGTGTTTCAGTTTTTACACAACAGTTGAACTGATTAATTTCACTCATTAACATTCCTTTCAATGGGAAGCTATGGTTGGAAAAAAAAGACCAGTGAAGTTATATTAACAAACTTAGTTAGTTCCCTGGAAAATACCCAAAGGATGATCCCAATTTATCCATCAGTCAGGACAGCAGATAATACCTACCCTCCCAGGTTCAAGGTCAAATTCAGGTGGAGCTCCCGTTTGACGCCATAGAACTAAAATCCCACTAAACAGGCCCCTTTTTCTAAATAACTCTGTGACCCAGAGGTCCCAGACAGTACGCCAGGCTGTGTTCTGGGCCCGTTTATCAAGGCTTTTCCGCTCCATCGGTGCAAGCATTGTGCCAAAAAAGATGGCCACTATCAAACGAGATGGAGAATATGAGGTGAGAAAGGGCAAAGTGATGTGAAAACAAAGAGAGTGGACAAGAGATAAGGTGTCAGACAAAGAGATAGCGAGAGCAGCAAAGTGAAAAATGTGTTATCACCATGCCTGTTCATCACAAGCTCAGGTCAGAGGGGCGTGAACCGCGAGTTGGCAGAGCTAAGAGCAGGGGCTAGTTGGAATATGTGTGGGGCCATAGGAAGTGCTGTGTGGAGAAGATAACAGAGTGCAAATGTGTATGGGTGTGTGTGCGTGTGTGTGATGGAGAGGAGGCATGGGAGGTGGAGTGGGGGAGTAGAGTGAGTAACAGTGTCCATAGCTCTGCCCCGCTTTCCTCTATTCACTGCCCGCATCCTGTCTGCGTGCTGCTCCTTAATGGCTTTTAATGAGCCACCGGTGAATCGTGCTCCTTCCTGCTTTCGCACATACCAGGCAAGAGCAAGCGAAGGGAAGAGAAAGAGTGAGAGAGAGTTGATCAGTCAACATCACAGGCTCCTGTGGTGGTCACTCGCTCCCCTCCACAAGTCTGCGAAACCATCCATTAAAGGACCATGGCGACTAAAATGATACACTAAGGTCATGATGAGAGGGTCCCACCCTGGGTGTACACAGTGCACTGTAAAAAAGGCAAGACGTTCAAAAGTATTTCACATATTTTTCTTTTTCAGTACTTTTAATAGATGCCTTGTTTCCAGAGAAAAGAAAGATGTGAGCCTGGTTGTTTGGATTTTGCAACCATTTCTTTCCAACCAATCAGACACGGTATATAAAAATAAGAAATCCATAGATAGAATTCCTCTATCGCTTTTGCTCAGTATCTGATAATCAGGAGAAAAAAATACACAAGAAAAATGTAGAAATATAAACATTCATAATTTCTTAATTAACATGCAATTTCAAGTCTGCTCTCAAGAGAACTTAACATTAAAAATTGCCGTTTTCTGCTATTAATTTATTATGTAGTATTGTCTTCAATTACTTATTTAGAATCTACTAATTAGGAATCCCTGATTTTCTAATATTACTAAGTTAAGTGTGCAGGTTGAACCTTTGCAATTTGTCACTCGTGTAGAAAGGTATGAAGCACTCTTTAACACCACCTTAAATGTCACGCTCTCATTTGCTCTCCTCTGTCTGCTTTCCCACTGGCGGGATTTCATAGCTCACAGTGTCTCGTCATTGTGATAGATGACAGGTGAGAGAGTTTCTCTGATCCCTCTGACACTCTGTAATCGAGTTAAGAACGCTGGATTAGAGGCTCCTTTTGAAAGGAACTGAGGTCAGCTCTCTATTCTGCTTGATGCATAGCTTCAGAGAGTAAGAAAAGTCCTGACATTAATTGCAGGAATGTGTGTGTGTGTGTGTGTGTGTGTGTGTGTGTGTGTGTGTGTGTGTGTGTGTGTGTGCGAGAGACAGGGAAAGGGGAGGGAAAGAGGCACACATAGTTCATGTAGAGGAAAATGTGTGGGGCCTAGAGGGTGCTCTGAGTACCGAGGCCCGCCCCCCTCGGTTACTGTTGCTATTGCTGTCAATCTTTCCATTTTTGCCTCAGCAAAAGAGTGGTTTGCAGTGGGAGATATACCACCTGAAATTACAAGTGGTTTTTGGATATGCAAGTTTAAAATTTCACACAAAATTACACAAAGGCTTCAATTTTGTGGCAGTTGTTACTCGGGTAAAACTGATTCTACAGTTGTCTATCTTGGCACCAAAAATAGAAGATCTACACATTATGATCCTACAGGTAAATTTAAGCCTCTTCAGCAGCTGATATATGTTGTATTGCAGGTTAAAAATATTTTAAAAAGACTGTGTTATTAAGGTGATCTCAAAAAACTAAGTCGTTAACAGCACACATGATTTAAATGTGACACGCTCTGTCTTATCCGTATCATCCAAACAGACATGCATCAGCTTGAAATTAATTTAGGGTAGAGGAATAAGTCACAGCAAGCCAAATCTGGCTTCTAGGTCAGCAAACGTTGTGTATGCGTGGCCAGTAAAACTCAAGCCTTCTCAGTTTGCTGTGAATGGGAGCAACTGTCCAAAAAGTTCTCACCAAGAAAATTACAGAAAGCTCAGTGCTGATTTTCAGACTCTTGGGAAGAATTCAAAATGCACAACATGCAACTGAAAAAAAATAAAGATAAAAATAAACCTGGTCACGTTCTTGTTTGATCTCTGGGTGGTAGATGATCCTCAACATAACTTTTCATGTCTGTCAGAAGTTGATGTTCACCCAAGCTTAAGGCCCATTATACATTATACATGTGCACGTGCAAGTGGTCATTCAGAGTTGGACTCCAGGGAGCAATCTAATATTAGTAGCAGTCAGTGTTGGGGAGTAACGGAATACATGTACCGCCGTTACGTATTTAAAATACAAAATATGAGTAACTGTATTCCGTTACAGTTACCGTTTAAAAAGGTGGTATTCAGAATACAGTTACTTTGTTGAAATAAATGGATTACACTGCAGTACTTTCCTGTTTCATATTGTCGCGGGTCAGGACTGTTTCGGTTTTGTTTGACAGCTACGTTCTTTTGTTCCAGGCGGCAGCGTTACGGTTGCCATGGTTACAGGGCGACGCTCTCTCTGCGACTGTGTGTTTCTTGGGTGAGAGAGGCATTTTCGTTGTTGTTGTACTAAGCCAGGGCTGCCCAATCCCAGTCCTCGAGAGCTACTGTCCTGCAGCTTTTAGATGCATCCCTACTCCAACACAGCTGAATCAAATGGTTTGATTACCTCTTCAGCATGCCATCATGTTTGGCAAAGGCCTGATAACAAGCCATTCATTTGATTCGGGTGTGTGGGAAGAAGGATGCATCTAAAAGCTGCAGGACGGTAGCTCTCGAGGACCGGGATTGGGCACCCCTGTGCTAAGCTAACAGGCAGAATGCTACAAGAATGTAGCATCATGGGCAGTGTAGTCCGTGTTGCAGGGAGAATGGACTGCCATACACGTTATGGGTCTGTGAGCGCGAGGAGGGAGAAAAAGGGGAGTGGAAAGGTACGAGTTGTCATCGAGGAAAAACGGGAGCTGGAAGCATGTAAATATAATAACAAC